>NW_027184085.1:20743997-21366706 GCF_041296385.1 Aphelocoma coerulescens | reverse complement strand
AAAGTTTTCATTTACAATTTTCATTTCTTTGTATGTATTCTGAGGCAGATCAGCTGCCACACTTAACATCCATTCTAACTTACCTGAAAACAAGACTAGCCTACTCTGAAACCATCAAAAATACATACTACAATCTAAGAGCAATAGAGAAACACTCCATGTACTTACAAACTTCCTCTTCTTGGAAGGCTCAACTCTTTCTGCAACAGAAAAAAGTTACAGTGTATTAGCAATAAAATATTTTAATTGGAAGTGGTCTTTTTGAGACAAATACTGTAATCCTCTCATCCCATCAGCAGCAGAGAGACAGAAGTGGTGCATCGGGACAGTAGAAGATATAACAGATTTCACATGTACCACCTTACTTTATTTGAAATATTAACATGAGCAATTGGAAAAGTCTAGACCTTTTTGTAGCAGCAATATTAAAATATTTCAAGCAATACACAGATCTGACGGAAAAGCCTTACAGTCAGCTATGATGCACTGGCAACACTATTTCAATTTGCAAGAGTCAGTGACAAAGACAAACTAAGCTCTTTCCAATACCTGTCATTTGCAAAAGTTGTTAGTAACAGGATCATGAGCTGAACAGGTGACCACTGCGAACAAGCTTTCTACAATATATTCTTAAACCCAAAAAAGATTATGTACATAATAATTTGGTCCATGATAAATAACTATAATTTATTACAATCCTCTACAAAGTGCTAGCATAACAACAGAAACACCGTTGTTAAGCTTTTCTACAGCTTTTGCTGGGAACAGTTAAATAGTCAAACTATAGTTTAACCATTAAACAACTTTCTATGGGATTGACAAGACAACCTGCTAGTCAAATGGAAACTGCAAAACAAACATTTTACTGTTATTTTAGTGTAGAAGAAAGCCACAAGATCCGTAAAGGTTTGGCCATCAGAAACAAGCAAAATACATACACCCACAAGTATATATTATCATCTGTTGTGTAAATCACAGAATAGCTGAGGTTGGAAGGCATCTCTGGAGATCCTCTGGTCCAACCGACTCACGGCAGAGCCAATTGCAACGGATTACTCAAAACTACATCCAGTTGGGTTTTGAACATAATTTTGAACATTTTGCAAAGATGGACTCCCACAACCTCTCCACACAATCTGTTCCAGTGTTCAACTGCCCTCATTTCATTTCTCACATGAACCTGAATGCTACATTAGTTAAGTCTCCTTAGCAATCATGCCCAGCAGGGAGAATCAACTGCATTCAAATAAGAGGACAACTTGTCTCACCTAGAGGATATACAGTCAAGATACGATTGAAGTTGAAGGGCATCATGAAAGACAAGGCTGCATTTGCAAATGGTTCAACTTACGTGGCAGGGTGCATTTAGTAATTTAATTGCGCTCTTTTATGTCTACTAACAATGACCTCACAAAAGGCTGTTTTAAAGTATATAACGGACACTAAGTTTCCATTCTAGAAGTTATCAAAGGAGCAAATGAAAAATTCTCTCTCAAAAGTAAATAAACTATACATATGCACTCTGTGTATATGCACACACATTTATTTCACACAGAAAAGAAAGTAAAATTCTAGGTATTGACCAGAAAACACATACGAGAATACAATCAAATGGACAAAAATAGTTCAACTAGGCATCTTAGATAAAAGGCCATAAGGGAATGAATAATTATGTATTCTTTAGAGAGTTTTAAATGGTGTGCAGTAAATAAAGCCTGGGCTGCTAACTGAATGATAAGGACTAAAATATCAAGTAACAGCTCAATTCCTGAGCACCGCCCATCCTGTTCACTTGAATGAGGAAGGAAAAAATAGTGTGAAACAATGCAATTAGACATCGTAATGCAAAGGCATAGGAGAGCAGAATTAGGGGCCTTGGTAACAAATTCTGGTACTTCCTAGGAAGTTCCAGCAACTGTTCAGAATTTGCATTTTGAAACAACATCTTTTAGCATAACATGTGCTTACATACAAAAGAACAGTTACACCTGCACACAATATTGCATTATGAAGCTGAGTAATTCCCCTAAATTTAAAATGTCACATTCATCATGAACAAAATGTAACTGCAAGTTAGAGCCCACGTACTTCCCTTTGTATTTTCTTTCTTTAATATTTACAATGTCATTGTGTTCTATTTCTAACATGTAACTTTACTTGCAATGGTAGACACTGTCATACTGTAATAGACAATGCTTGTGAGAAAGCTGTCAAACAGTACAAGCAAGAATCATATGTGGGCTTGAGTTGCAACATGTACTTCGAATTCGTTTCCTATGAATCTGATTTGTTGTTGTTGTATTCAATTGGAGTGTTTTGGTTGTAGTTTATCATTATTACAGCACAGCAAATAGAGACACTGGCTTCTGTAGACACCTGAAGTCACATCAATCTCTTGGCACATTGTCATGTGTGCCATCCTGAAGCACTACTTTTGACTAATAAAGTTAGAAGAATGAAGTTCCAAAAAAATAACAGCTCACTGATGAAGACGTTAAAAACTGCCAAGACCACCCCATACAATGGAAAAAATAAAGCAAAACCTTAAGTACATAATTCATACAGAAATATGAAATGCATTTCTAAGGCTGGATTTTAAAACAATCTACATATATAAACAGAAGAAGGACTGAAATAAAACAAATACCCTTCCTGGATAATATCTCTATTCTCATTTTTCCTATCTATTACAGAAATGAAAGGTCACTTCTCTCATGCTTCTCCAGCTGGAGTAACGCCAAGAAAAAAAAAGTAATCTAAAATATAGTAAACTGAAGGATGCTTTTCTCTCTCAGATCAGACTAAATTATTACAGCTCCTACATGATTTTTTTAGTGTTATTTAGGACTCATCTGCCCCAAAGACTTTTTCACAGCCTGAAGGAATTCATAGATTATTGGCTGTGTCACTACAGACTTTCTTTCTCCAGAGAAGGCTCACCAACATGATGCTAGCTTTACAATAGTACAGCACAGCTCCACAACTGGCTCTACACAAAACAGGTGGGAAAAGCATAAATATGCTCTACATCTGGCTTACATCTATTTTATAGCTGAGATTAGAGAAATCATTTATTTCCTAGGTATATAAAACACTTTTCATACTAAAGAGCTAAAGACGACACTTTTACCCTGCCTCTTCTGTCTGTTTTAGTCACAGCCACTGAAACAGGGACAAATGATACCAAACCAAAAATCACTCAATTCTTCAGGCTTGCAACGCTCCAGCCCAGATCTCAGTAAAACTCCAAATGACTTGCAACAACTTCAGTTTTCTGGCAGTACAGTGTTTCCTTTCTGAAAGCCTCAGTAGAAGACCCAGAAGACCTGTCTGCCCTAGTTCCACTGCTCAGCACTCAATACACACAGACTGCTGAAGGTAAAACTTAGCAGGGTCAAGACCTTCGGATCACATACTTAGCAGGCAAGTATCTGGGGCATTAAAAAGAGAAAAAGATGCCTTCACTACGACTCTGCATGGTTCTCAGTCACCAGCTCTGCCCCGGACGATCACACTGTGCTCTTTTGCCCTTGTCCTACATGGAATCCTCCTCTGGCCAGTTCAAGTTGGGCTGGTTTTAGGGCCATTTCATTCCACTGCAATAACATGAAGCAGATTTAATGCACCAGACTCTCTTGCCCTTGAGGCCCTGTGTGTCTCAAAAACTACTGTCACAAAATATAATGAACCTTGCCTCAAGTTTAAGAGATCTGTGCAAGCCATGTCAAATTGCTGTGATGCAGCATTAGGAACCAGGTATATTGAATGTAATTGCAGCTGTCACTAATTAGTTCATACTCTTTACTCTGTGCATTTTACTATCAATAACATGTTTTTACAAGAACAATGCTTTTTGATTATTTGAGTAATTATGATTCTTCCTCTGGTCCTACATGCCTCTAAGACACTTCAGTATGGACAAGTTCAGCATATTCACCACAGTGCAGATATTCAGCCTTATAAGAAAACCCCAATGACCAAATAAAACATAGTCACCTTTATTCGGGGTCAAAGCCTTCACCCTACTAACTAGAAATAGGGCTTCAAAAACAAAACTATATTAATAGATTTGAATGAAAGAAGCTACTTAGAAAACACTAACTTCATCACATTCCTTGTAAAGATTGCAGGCAAGTTACAGAAAATTTAAAATAGTGAATTTCATCCCCTATATGCAAGGATGAAAAGATGTCATTAACTTATTGCTTGTTACTGGGTTCAATTTTAAACAACCAATAAAAAGTTTCTACATTCATCAATTACCAAAGATATAGTTAATATTGTTAATACAATGTTGGTTTTACAACCATCTTCCAACAATTGTGATGTTCAAATATACAAGAAGACTTTCAGAGTTTCTAGCTGTTCATAAAAGTAGTCTGGAAAAGTGCACCTTTTCAAAACAAATTTTGGTTATGCATTCTTCAGCTGGTGAGGTGTTAAGTATAAGATTAATATGAGGAGCTTTTTTTTCTTAACACTGTTGCTCTACCTATCCATCATAAAGTATAAACATCTGACAGCTTTCTGGCAATCTGTGTTAGATCTTAACAAGTTAAAATTGTAACATTATCACTGCATTAATAACAGTAGAAAGAAAAAAAATCAGCAATGACACACAATTCACCTTTTTATCATCATCAATGACAGCAAGACTACTGCTTTGAGGAACAAATTTGAAGGATTTCTTATTAAGTAATTACTATGTTTTTGCTGAAGATAAGCTAGGGGATGACAGCAGATCTTGCACTTGGATGAGGGAATAAGGAAAGAAAGCAGTGCATATAACAAAGCAATGTATTGTTGCGATTTATCAGAGAAAGTATTACAGAAGTGCAAGAGCTTTTTACAAGCTAATCTTGACCTCTTTATAAGATTAATATATCAAGTCATTGCACTAATCCATTCTAAATACCTTCTAAGCAAGGCAGTGGAAGGTTATGCTTTTTATTTTATTGCTTCCAACTTTGCCAACATTCGGTTCTTTTGAACCACAGAGCAGTGAACTCCGTGTGGAGACGTATCAACCGCAGCAAATGACAAGTTTTAGTGTCTCACACCAAATGTGCATCTTCTGCTCTAAGTTTGTTTCTCTGGCAAAGCTGTCTTACGTTTCTGTGACAATTTAGAGTGTTTCCTGGTTCCAGGAATAGTAAGCCTTTGCCTCAGAAATGGTATTCTTTTAACATCAGGGTGGAATTTCGGGAGTGGCTATTGACCCTAAAAACTCCAGTTCAATACAGGATTAACCAATTTTCAAAAAGAGGCAGAAAATACGTTGAGGTATTTCTTTGTCAGTCAAGGTGTTCTCACTTGGTTCTGATTTCTTTCAAAACAGGTGTAATTATAAAACTTTTCTTCTTTTCAGATGACCCAAGTGAGTTTGTGTTTGCACCACTTCCTTCTCAGCAGTCTGAGGTCTAGTCTTGTCCAAGATGCAATTCTAGATTCATTTTTCTCAGGAAAACTGTACCAATACCTCCTTCACTGGTAATGTAAGTCAAGATCATTATGTTTCCTTTTCCACACTTGCTGCCAAAGAGCCAGGCATTATCGATGCCTCACAGTAAAGTCTGATATTCTGCCTTTCAGCTGAAGGCTTACAGATTCTTTCTACTCATTCAGATAGAGCCATCAGTTTACCAGGGCTTTTGCTTGCTTATTGTGTATTCTCACCAATTGATCTCACTGATCAATTGTGAAGATCATGTCTTCACAAGCATTTCCATGAACAAAAATTGCCACTTCTGCACTGGCAAGCTCTGGAAAGTAGTTACCACTACTCAAGGAAGATTCCATTCACAGTTGTCCTCTGACAGCAGAACACTCCTTGAGACAAAACACAATGCTTCTCAATTCTTATTCTGCACATTTGTAATTGTGCATTTCAAAATTTAAAGATATTATTCTGTACGATAACATATTCTCCTCACATCCCCAAAATAGCAAATGGTGTTGCAAATTAGCAACACCACCACAGATTGTAATGGGACTATACTGTAGAAGTGAAGAGGCACTTAAGCTCAGACTTGGCCAAAAAAAGCCGCATTTTACCTAATTCAATATTGTGTATGCTATGCAATTCATTTTTATCTCCTTAGTTAACTTTCCCTGCTTTTGTTACAGGCACTGCTGACTGTATCCTTCAAAGGAGAAACATACCTTTGTTTCAGTTCTGTGTTCTGAGATGTGATGCAAGAAATATTCAGGTGCCAGGCATTATCAATTTAAATGCAAATTAACTGGATCAAGAAGAATGACAAACTGGCTACATATAAAAACCATATAATAAAAACTTTATCACGTACAAGAGCAATTTAAATAATCTATTTTCCTACAGATGAACCAGATACAACATTAAGATTTATAATAGACTAGCCTCAACTAAGTAAACAGCAGTTAAATGTGTTTTGCTTTGCATAGTATTCTAGAAATTCTCATGCAGCAGTAAGATCACTGATCCGTATGGAAAAACATGAAACATTTCAGAGGGATTCCATGAGTTAACAGTAAGGATTTTCCTATGAAATCCACTATAGTCTGAAAACCCTTCAACTGCAGGATTGGTAATAATATTTAGTAAGCAAAAGAACTTTGTTTACCTTGTAAAACATTGTTTAAGGATACAAAACAGCAACACTCCCAACTACATTTTGAAATTACATCTGGGTTGTTTTGGTTTTTTTTGTACAGAAGACAAAGAAGTACAACAGTCTCTTCAGAAAAAGTATCAAGAACTTGAAAAGACAGTCACTTGAAGTAGTTTTGTGTATCATTTTTATATGTTGAAACAGAAAAAAGAACCAAACTGATATGGCCAGAGAAAAAAAAAAGAAAGCTAATAAATAAATAAGTAAATCAAAAGTGCTACAAACATACCATTTATGGAAATAAAATTCATCAGCATAGAAAATGAGGCATGCCTAGTTTACCCCAATGGAGTCCATAATACTCAATGCTTCATACCAAACCATCATAAAAAAACCCTCTCGAACTGTATCAGTAACCTACTGCTCAAATGAGAAGCAGGAATGCGGTTAAGAACTATTCAGACTATGCTTAACAACATTATCTCTGCTGGATCTATGTTCTCCACGAAAAGCAGCAGTGGCAGAATACATGAACTCCACTACCTTATCACAATAATGCAGTATATCTTATTTGGAGAGTAGCTGCCTACTTTAATTAGTAAAAGGCAAACACCCCCTTTTAATGAGAAGCACGTACCCTTCTGAAAAGAGAGCAATCTGAATGTTGCCAACATTAACTCTGTAAATCTTTGCATTTATTTGCTAGTGGTGTGATCTTTCCTTATTTCAAATAATTCACAGTAAAATATAGTAGAAAAATATTACTTAACAGATTATTGCCCACTATGTTGCACTCTTAGCTCAATTTAAAAAAAAAAAAAACCAAT
The DNA here is from genome assembly GCF_041296385.1 of Aphelocoma coerulescens. NCBI lineage: Eukaryota > Metazoa > Chordata > Aves > Passeriformes > Corvidae > Aphelocoma > Aphelocoma coerulescens. Next base: position 21,359,289 of record NW_027184085.1, on the reverse strand, counting down.
AAATAACCATGTTTCTTTAAGAAGAAAGTGTGAAAACTCTGAACTCTCCACCTCCAAGTACACAAAAAAATTTCATCTAACACAGTGTTTGAAAATCTATGCTTCATTCTGATCTGCTGTCCTTTTATTTCACCCCTTGGCAAAGTACATCAGCACATGACTAATGGAGAAAATGCATGGACTGCAAAGTGTTTGAAACACCAACACTCAACAGATTCCAGCTGCCAAGTTCACATGAATATTCCCATCACGAGAGTTTAAAAGTGTTATCATATATTAAGGGAAAAGGAGAAGAAAAAGATTAAAAAGTCACACAAGACATAAATGCCAGCTAATGGTACAACTGTTCACCTGAACAAATATAACTAACTATACAGTTAACCAGAACTAGAAAACCCTAAATCCATGGTTTAACTAAAGCCAATGATTTCTCTAAGTTCTGTCTGAATCTGTAGGTTCTTTCATCAAACAGAAAGCAGTGAATTTTATAAGGGCATACCTACAAAGGATTTTGCGTACCATTAAAAAGCAAAGCACATTAAAAAAAAAACACTACCACGGCACACAGTGGCCAGCATCAACGCTTCTTGACAACGTAGTTGCTAAAGACCATTATGCCCACAAGAATCTAGATGTCTTCCTTCCCCCAGCTGCAAATCATGTTTTGTGTTATACAATTCAGAAGCTGCTGCTGACTTTTGTTGAAATCAGTAACAAGAAGATAAAATTAAGCTTGCCTTCAGCATGAGAGACTTACCTACACTCAGGTTTTGACTGCAATAGTTTCTGTTAGCCATTTTGAACAGGAGAGAAGGGACAAAAAAAGTCCAAACACATTTTTCTTTCTTCCAGGACTGATTAGCACTAGCAAAATTCAGGCCTTGCTCTACCTTTACATGTTCACAATCATCAGCTGGAGGAGACCAAGACAGAAGGGCAAACTTCACTGGAACTAAGTTTTAAGCTCAGTGGAATTGAGTCACAGAGTCTGGTCAAAGCATTACTGTGCCCACAATGCCCACTCTCATATCCGCAGAGCTGAGCTCTGCAGCTGCTCTTCACACGTAAGGGGAACACTTGGGGAAAACCAGAAAAAAAGGGCACAAATAACTCACTTTTTCACCCAGGAAAATCACCCGGAACAGCAATGAAAAAACACTACATTTTCCCTTTCAACAGATACACCTCTTTTGCAGAAAAAGGATACTTTATATTTGCTGTTTATGATTCCAGATCTTCTGCCCCTTATGCAATTAAAGGTCTCAAAATTAGAGATTTTGCATAATGTTGACATTTTAATCAGTTTTTATAAATTCACATCTGATCAACTGATCCCACATAACCTACTAGTAATATACTCGATGTGAAAGAAAGTTTCAAGTTCTCAAGGAAGGGTTGCACTGGAAAAGGTGAGACTGTCTACAGGTAAATAACTAGGTAAATATTAATCCCATTTCTGAATACCACTTAGTCAAAATGCACACTTATTTTTTCACTTCAAAACTCTAGTCACGTGTTTCTCCCAACATTTGATTCTTTTGCTTGTTCAATTTCAGCTGAAGCTTAGTTTCTTACAGGGCTTTAAATGCCTTGAAAAATTTGAAGATGCCCTAAACTCAATTAATCTAAACGTAGTTGTTCATGGGCCTTTTCTACACATCCTACTTTGTCCTGCCTGTTTGCCACATTTGTTTGCAGCTGAACTGCAGAAGGCTATTGTCACTATTCCTCTTCCTATATGGTAGGCAAGAGGACACCCCCAGCATGAACTGCTTCACGAATATTCAATTACTAGTCAACACACACTCCAAAAGCAAGAAAAATTGATTCCAACCTCTCCAAAGATAATATGACAAAAATCCCATTATTTATATTGATATGGTCTCCCTGCTGATGTTACCCAGGTTCTCTAATTAGCTGCAACCTCAATTTTGAGTATCCTCTCCAGGAAGACAGGAAAAAATGTTATTTGGTAATTTCAATGCTCTGTTTAAGTATTCCTTTCCGTATGAGAAGGGGAACAAAACCCAAACCTTGTCAGTCTGCTGTTTTTATTTTCATCTGAAAGCATCAAAATGTGTGCAATGACACACGTATCTACTGTATCAATCTCAGGTTTAAAATCTCTGATGCAGAGAGGAAGTTGATATCTAGGAACAACTACCTTGAGGCACAACGCCATCTTCCTAATACTGACAATTTCACTGGAATAATTTGTGATAAAAATACAAATTACTGGACCACGGCTGTACCACTGTGTGTAAGAATTTCTGAACTCTTGACATAAAGCACTGCTTCAGCCTAGACAAGGTTTTCAACTAAAAAACACAGTGGACAGACAATCTTTCTTACATACAAAAAGCAAACATGTAACTGTGATAAATCCTCTTCCACAATTTATATCGTTACCTGGTCCTTCTGTATGTGCTAGCAATAAAGTCAGGTATATTTTATAGTTTTTATTCGGACTACTAACACTCTAGATCAAATGAGATTAGGACCCAGATCGTCTTTTTGGTTTATTGCCATTTTATAGACGGTTTCATTCCCCTCCTTGTCCAATATGGCAAAATAATTGTTTCAAGTGAAACTACAGTAAATCACATCAGCAGCTGTATTAAGTTTTGCAAGCATTACATTTCTTAAATTTCCTTTCACCTTTGACTGATAATCCTATTTATACCAGCTTAATAAAGTCTAACAGGATCAGTGAAGGTTACTCGAATTTATACCTCTGTCTAGTATGTTTGTGTGCAAGTTTCTGTCATGAAGTATCTGCTAATTAATGGGAAGAACCTTCCAAAGGCACAATTTCCTGTGCAACTAGTCTAAAAGACCCTCACAAAATAAAAAGATGAAAGAATAATAGAAGATACACCTTCAGATTTTTATCTATTCAACATGGAATAAAAGTAAAGGAAAGCCAACAATAGCTTTTTCTCTACACTTCCTAGCTGGTTTTAAACCCAAAGGAGACAAGCCAGTCCTAAACTGAGTCTGCAAGAGGGAATAGTATAAAAATTCCTCCCAGTTCATATATTGATTTATATGATTAAACTGGCAGGCTAACGTATCAGCTTTCACCTTTTCTGCAGTCATGCCAAGATATTTGAGTCAGGGAAAGCACCAGTGTCTCTTCCATGTTAATTTCATTAGTGAAGATGACAGAATCACAGAATAGTTAGGGCTGGGTGGCCTCTGGAGATCATCTGGTCCAATCCCCCTGCCAAGGCAGGGTCACCTAGAGCAGGTTGCACAGGAACACATCCAGCTGAGCTTTGAATGTCTCCAGATAGGGAGATTCCAGGACCTTCCTGGGCAGCCTGTTCTAGTGTTCTGCTACCCTCAAGATAAAGAAGTCCTGCCTCATGTTGAGGTGAAACTGTTTGTGTCCTTGGTCCTTGTCCTATCACTGGGCACCACTGAAAAGAATCTGGCACCAACATATTGGTACCCACCTTTGACATATTTATATGCATTGATGAGATTCCCTCTCAGTCTTCTGTAGCCTAAACAGGCCCAGTTCTCTCAGTCTCTCCTCATAAGACAGATGCTGCAGACCCCTCATCATCTTTGTGACCCTTTGCTGGACACTCTCCAGAAGCTCCATTTCTCTCTTGTACTGAGGAGCCCAGAACTGGACACAGCACTCCAGATGTGACCTCACCAGGGCCCAGTAGAGGGGGAGGATCAGCTCCCTTGACCTGCTGGCCACACTCTTCCCGACGCACCCCAGGATCCCACTGGGCCTCGTGGCCACAAGGACACACTGCCGGCTCATTGTCACCTTGTGATCCCCCAGGACTCCCAGGTCCTTCTCTGCAGAGCTGCTCTTTAGTGGGGCAGCCCCAGCCTGTGCTGGTACTTGGGGTTGTTCCTCCCTGGGGCAGGACCCTGCTCTTCCCTTGTTGAACCTCACTGGGGTTCTCTCCATCCAACTCTCCAGCCTACCACGGTCCAGCCGGAGGGCAGCAGAGCCTTCAGGTGTATCAGCCAACCCCCCCAGTTTATACCATCAGCAAACCTGCTGAGGGAACCTTGTATCCCTTCATCCAGCTCAGTGAGAAACAAATTGAGTGAGACTGGACCCAGCACTGATCTCTGGGGAACACCACTGACTGCAGGCCTCCAACTGGATTCTACTCCCCTGACCCTCTGAGCTCTGCCATTCACCCAGTCCTTGATCTGACTCACTGCCCATTCATCTAAACCACATTTCCTGTGCTAACCAACAATAAGTAGGTAAAATAAGTACATAGTTATGTATCCAGTACCCAGGAAGGTTATCAGATGACTTGAGTGTGATCACACAGCACATACAGGACATCCAAGGCATCAGGCTCAGCCAGCATAGGTTTAGGAACAGCAGCTCCTGCCTGGTCAACCTGATCTCTTATGATCAGGTGACCCACCTGGGGGGATGACGGAAAGTCTGTGGATATAGTCTACCTTCAGTAAAGCCTTTGATACTGTCTCCCAAATCATTCTGCTGGAGACACTGTCAGCCCACGCCTTGGACAAAGTGCACTCTTTACTGGGTTAAAAACCAGCTGGGGGGCTGGGCCCAGAGCGTGGTGATGAATGGTGCTGATATCTCAGGGGTCAGAAATAATGCTTTACCCAGAGATACAAGGAATGAGAAGAGGGCTGTGAAACAGGTCTTGGCTTACCCCTGAAACAGGCCTCATAGCCTCAAAGGAAGGACCCTGAACAAAGGACCACCTGGGCTTTTATACCCTGTGCAAGTCTGGGGCCTTTCTGCTGAGTCATCAGCTCCTGCTGTTCTCTGTTGTCATCTGGCTGGTGCCACAGAGCCTCATGCACTTTGTAGTGCAAGGGATCGGTGCCAGTTCACGGCCTCTTGGCCTCAGGCTCCCGAAGCTCAATCAGCAGCTGCACAATTAGACAATTGGGTAAAAGGCAATTCGGCAGGGGGGATTGTGACCTTCCACTCATGGAACAAGAAACCCACTGACTCAAAAGAAGAGCAGGACTGAGCATGCAGACTAATTAGAATGAGAAGCAAGAGAATCATTAAACCAACAGAATGTAGAATACTTATTAATAAGAGAAAAAGATAACTTGTAGCCAATATGCCTCTATTTGTTTGCTAAAGTGGATATATAGTGCAAAGTTTCAAGAATGGGTGTTAGCTTTGCAGATTTACCACACAGCTCTCATCTATGCATAAATATGAAATAAACAAATACCGCAGCTCTGTGTGTGAGACTGGCATACTGCACACCAGCTGACAACAATTTTAGGGACAACAGTGCCACAACCAATTGGCAGACAGTCACTAGTGAGGTTCCCAAAGGCTCAGTACTGGGCCCAATGCTGTTTAAATCTTTACTTGATTTGGATAAGGGGACCGAGTGTACCCTCAATTAATTCATGGGTAAGACTATGTTAAATGAGAGTGATGACCTACTGGAGGACACAAGGCTCTGCAGAGGGATCTGGACAGGCTGGATCATGGGCTGCGGCCAATGATGGCTCAGTAAGGCCAAGCTGCTGGGTCCAGCCCTTGGGTCACAATAACCCCAGGCAGCTCCACAGGCTGGGGCAGAGTGGCTTGCAAGGAAGCACTGGGGAGCAGCTGAACATGAGCCAGGGTGTGCCCAGTGGCCAAGAAGGCCAATGGCATCCTGACTTGGACCAGCAATGGGGTGGCCAGTAGGACCAGGGCAGTGATTGTCCCCCTGTATTTGGCACACGTGAGGCTGCATCTTGAATCCTGTGCTGTTCTGAGCCCCTCAATTCAAGAAAGACATTGAGGTACTGGAGTGTATCCAGGGAAGAGAAACAAAGCTAACAAATCTGGTGAAGGGTCTAGAGAGTGGATCCTATGAGGAGCATCTGAGGGAGTTGGGATTGTTTATCCTGGAGAAGAGGAGGCTCAGGGGTGACCTTATCAATCTCCACAACTGCCTCCTGTCAGGAGGATGTAGCCAAGTGGGGGTCAGCCTCTCCTCCCAGGCAACAAGAGACAGGATGAGAGGAAATGGCCTCAAGCTCCACCAGAAGAGGTTCAAGTCGGACATCAGAAAGAAATGGGTTGTTAAGCACTGGAATGGGCTGCCCAAGGAGACAGTGGAGTCACCATCCTTGGAGGTGTTTAACGAACGACTGGACATAGCACTAACTGGTCAGGAGGTGGTGATCAGTCAAAGATTGCACTTAGGATCTTAAAGGTCTTTTCTAAACAACATGATTCTGTGAATAACATAGTTCTCAGTGGGAAAAAAAAAACAAACTGACTTTTTGAAGGCACAAACCTTATCTCAGTATGAGATACTTCACAATACTGGTATGACCGAACACTTCCCCCACCCCAGTTCTTGGTAGACATTTCAAAATCACAATTTGGTCCCACTCCACTGCTTTTTTTGTGTCCATACTGTGCAGCCATTCCATGCCTAACTGAGGATGCATGCTGACTAATTTAACTATATTTTAAGACTGATTTTACATTTCTGTAATATTCTTTTGCATACATACTAGCATTTATCCTAACCAAACTATTTATAATACAATTTCTGCACAGCTACTTCTATTTTTAATCGACTGGGAAGCATGCAAGCAACACTGAGATAGAGACCACACATCTGAAGTAACAGCTGAAAACATCTAATTATAGCTTGGTATTGCCTTGTACAGAACTAAAGTTTTAGTAAGGAGAAAAGGGAGTACTGTGGATTTTTCTTCCCCAGTTTGGGGTAGAAACTTACAAAACTTTTATCTAGTGCAATGAATATTACACTACTGACAGACTGACTTGTTCAGGAGAATAATTTTATAAGGAACACAATCTTAGCTTGCCAGGGAGGGTACATCCATAATATTTGACTGTAACATGTCTTCTGCTTCTATTTATACATCTGCCAGACTCTCTAACCTTTGGTAAACATAACTTTCTAGCAATCGCTTGGTCATCAAATCAACCTTCTGTCAGCTGTTGCCAGAGAGGAGTGCTAGGGAATAGTGCTTCATTCTCTGTGCTCCCCTACCTACTAGATGATTTCTTTTTTATGAGCAGATCCTATGATGAACAAGTTACACTAGTATCCTACTCTTACGATAAGACTCTCTGATTTGTGTTGATTTTACGGTAAACAGCAGTAAAATTTTAGGAGTGTAGGTTTAAAACTTATTTAAGGTGGAGCCTAGGAAGATATAAAATAGCAGCTGATCCATCTAGCCATTTATTATCAATATGCATAAATAAGTCATTCTTTTTTAAAGAGACCTCTCAATTATTTAAAACCTTCAGTCTAGGTTTAACAGGTAGAGACATGGTCCTCAACTATTAATAGCAAACTATTTCTTTACAATTACAAATCAAGAGCCACTAACATAGAGAAAACAGTTAGAGAAAAATTTTATCAGCTCAAAAAGTTAAATAAATTACTATTTTAAATCCAGAAATTACTTCATAAGTAAGAAAGCATCAGATTTTTTTTTAAACTTCTGCAGAAATTGTTCAGTATGAGTTGCAGGAAGATGACTTTGCTCTGTAATTAACTGACAGGGTACTCACACCAGAATGTGTGTGAAAGCTAACAAACTATCTGAGCTGAATTGTCTTCTCACAACCAGTCTGGAGTTTATTTAATTTATTCTTCTACAGCGTTTTTTTCCAAGCTAACAAAATTCTGAGTAATCTTCATAATTGTTACAGACAGATGTTTGTAATTTATACCTGCAGCCTAACCAGAATGCAGCTTTATTTATGCACTGAAACACAAAAAAGGCTTGAAAATTACCCAAATGCTTTCCCTTGTAACTCTTTCCCAATTCCATGCTCCCATATCAAACTGATTTTTGTTCGACTGTTCACTTTCACGGCTTTATAAATGCATGTTTTATTTTGTCTTTCAGATCACTACTCCTGCAGCACTTTCTTTAACTTTGTTTACCTGTGTCCACATTTGTTACCCACTAAGAAGTTCCAGCAAACAAATTAACCAGCAACCCTTTATACTAAGCTTCTGTTCAAAGGCACCACCAACTAATGTAAATACATTAATGCAATGTAATACAGCAAAAGCTATGTATAGACTACATCTATATTGCTTCCACACATATCTGAGAACCAACTCTGCTTTGCAGGTGTCTTGGGGTGACTTGATGTTGTATTCCCTATCGCTGTACTATGCCCAGAAATTAGCATATATGCCTTTCTATGCCTTTAAACTGAGTCTGAGAGAGGAGAGAGAAAAGTGTACTTTTTCAAAGCAGTTTGTTTTCATGTTCCAAGGACACAGAGATAAAACCTGTCTGCTTCTGCAGCGGTGGGAGCAGGAGGAAGCAGCTTGCTCTCCAGCCAGTTTTCGGCTTGCTTTTCCACCGGAGAGACAGAGACAGAGAGCTGAACTTTTGTTTTCCTGGGATTTCATTATTTCCCTTTTTCTCTGCTGGACTGTTTCAACATCAGAACACATCAGGAGGAATTTCCACCGAGGCCTTGGCCCTAGAGGTGGGCCCACCACCCTGTCCCAGCTCCAAGGAGGGGGAAAGAGAGATCTACGGAAGGAATCTGAAATTTTCCCAGGTTTTCTCTCTACAGCGAGAGGTTTCATTATTTAGCATTAGTATCTTTTTTCCCTGTGTATTTGTTAAATAAATTGGTTTTATCTCTTTCACTTTCCTTCAAGGAAAAAGTTTTTCTTCCCAAACCTGATGGGGGGAGGGGTGGTTTGTAACCTGCCTTCTCTCAGAGGATGTATTTCTAAATTTGGCCAAACCAGCACAGCAGGTCAAGCAGAGAAGTCAGAATCCCCTGTGTCTCAGTGTCTTCTATACATCACATTGTCTTAATGGCATGACTACTTCAGCAGACAAGGGCAGGGTTACCGGTATCATTTATCTGCACTTCTGTAAGGCCTTCAACACAGTCCCTCACAACATCCATCTCTCTGAAGACAGATGGATTTAATGGGTGCAGTGGGTGGACTGTTATGTGGATAAGGAACTGGTTGGGACAGTCACATGCAGAAGGTGGTGATCAGTGGCTCAGAATCCCAAAGGACAGTGACAAGCAGTGTCCCTCAGGGGTCCTTAAGCATTATTTAATATTGTCATTAATGACAAGAGACAAAGGGATCAAGTGAACTCTCAGCAAATTTGCAAATGACCCCAAGCTGAGTGGTGCAGTTGACACACCTGAAGAATAGGATGCCATCAAGACAGACCTGGACAGGCTAGAGAAGTGGGACCATGGGAACCTCATGAGGTTTAACTCATGAGGTCTTGCACCTGAGTTAGGGCAATCTCCAGTATCAAGCTTCAGGATGAACACATTTAGAGGAGCCCTGTTGAAAAGGACTTGGGGGTGCTGGTGGGTGAGAGGCTGGACATGACCCAGCCATGGGCACTCACAGCCCAGAGAGCCAAACATGTCCTGGGCTGCATCCAAAGCAGCGTGGCCAGCAGGGCCAGGGAGGGGATTCTGCCCCTCTGCTCTGCTCTGCTGAGACCCCACCTGGAATATTGTGCTCCATTCTGAGGTCCTCAGCACAGTAAGGATATTGACCTGTTGGAGTGAGTCCAGAGAAGGCCATCAAAATTACAAGAATGATGGAGCACATCTCCTATGAAATAAAGGCTGAGAGAATTGGGATTGTTCAGCTTCAAGAACAGAAGATTTCAAGGTGACCTGCAGGTGGACTGCAGCCACCCAGTACCTGAAGGGAGTCTAAGAAACATGGAGACAGCTTTTTACAAGGGCATGTAGTGAGAGGACAAAGGGCAATGGCTTCAAACTGAAAGAGGGCAGGTTTAGATTGAGTATTAGGAAAAAATTATTTCCTGTGAGGTTGTTGAGGCACTGGAACAGGCTGGCCAGAGAACTTGTAGATGTCCCATCCCTGGACTTGTTCAAGGCTGAATGGAGCTCTGGTCTAGCAGAAGACATCCTTGCCTATGGCAGGAAGATTGGAACTAGTGATCTTTAAGGTCCCTTCCAATCCAAATCCCACTATGATTGTGTAATTGTTTGAAGTTTAGCTGTCCCTGATTTGCATCAGATCAAACATGAGCTCATAGCTGGCCAAGTTCACAGCACCGTATCTTAACAACTCTACTTTCTTTTGACAGGGCAGGCCAAGATCCTCTCCCCTCAGGAAACATCAGTCTCAATAAGTCAACACAGCATGTCCCTTGCTGCTTTGGGTCACCCAAGTCACTGACCCAGAAATACACTTCATCAGGGTCTAGGACAAGCAGACACAAGTAAATCATTATAGTCAGCTGACCACAGGTGAAGGATCTTCTGGGCAATTTGTACCTCAGTGTCCTCTGACTCACTCAGCACTGCTGGTACTCTCATGAGACACACTGCTTTCCTTCCAAGTCTTCCAAATACAACCATTCTCCCATAACCACGAGGTTAGGAGGCAGATGCAGGAAACCCAGGACATGCAGAATGAAATGCCAGGACAAAGCAGAATGCAGGCACAAAACCAGTACTCCTTTACGAGTTTGTGATGGTCTTTCCCCAAGCCCAAATAGCATCCCTGATACAGGCAACAGTCCCTGCAAACTGTGCAGCCTGATCTTCCATTACATCCTGCCACCTGGGCAAACAGTTGCTGCACAGGAAGGCAAAACGAATAAAAGGGATCCTACCAGTCTTTACAGTGCCAAGACACAAAACAACATTTTCAAAGTAACAAGGTTGTTTGGTTTGGATTTTTGTTTGGTTTTTGTGGGGATTTTTTTAATTTGTGTGTGTGTTTATGTGTGGTGTGGGTTTTTAAACTAGGAAGAGCTGAATTGGCAAGCTTATAGAAAAGCATGTGAGATTTGTTGATGGCAATTTGCCATCTTTGGTCTAAAAGCAGGCAAAGTAGTCCTTGTTTTAGCATAACCACAAGACCATGAGGCTTCTGTGCACCTGTACCAGCAGGAACAACTGGCAGCTCTTTCTGAGGCAATGAATGAGTGTGACAAAACAAGCAGCTGGAGAAGTTCTGCCAGTCTTGCCCTTCTACAGCTTCCTACTCTGGAATTACTTACATAACTGACTCTCACCCATATTCCTAGTCTTGATCAGGAGAGCATTCTCACTCCCCCACAGCCCAAGAATGAATGATCAATGATCTGTAGGCCCAAGTGGTTGAGGAGGCTGTCAAAAGGCACTGCAGCAGGTACGTCTGCAGAGGGACAAGAAGTATGCAGCTTAAGTCTGGTAGGACTGGGAGACAACTGCTTTTTGAGATGACGGGAGTTCAACTTTCCCAGGCAGATTACAACTCCGTGAGAGAAAGTCACGGGCTTTCTTCATCAGCTGCTTTGCAAATGGATTCCTTCAAGCAGAGTGCTTGTTGGTCAGGTTGTCACAGCAACTACTGGTAAGGGTGGTCACGATGCACAACAGGAAAGACGGATTCTGATGACACTCCTACTGACTTGAAGCAGACTGCAGGTGACTGACAGAAAACAATAGTTCTTCAAGTGCAAGCAGGAATACAAAGGAAAGATGCAGTTTGTCTCTCAGAAGCTCTGTGCTAACAGCACTTTCCTACTCTATTTTCAGAGTGATATGAATGGCAAATACTGATAATTTCACACTGCCTGAAGCACGTCCTTGGAACACAGATGAGCCTTTGAAGAACACAGTGCTCCCCCCACCTTTGTTAAACAGTGCACTGTGCCATACTTCTCCTCAGCCAAATCTGCTCAGGGTTTCTCCTCCAACCAGCACACAATCAGCTGTAGCACCTGCTTCAGGACAGATTTGCCTTCCTTCCTTTTATTGAGTAGTTTCAGTCCATGGAGCAGTACTCCAGTACAGCCCAAACATCCCTGAGAAAAGATGATGAAAACCACCTTCTCACACCTCTTATGTTCACTTTCAGGACGTGTCCAATGTAGAGCAGGAAACTATACCACCTTGTCCTATAATCACCGGCCAATATCCCTACTCCAAAACTTTCTGCTGAGGTGCCAAGGCCAAATCCAGATTCTACATTCCATCAGCTGGGCAACCTGAGTGGGGTCTGACCACAGGTTAACATGACATTTCCCAGACTTGAAACCCAGAGAGGTATTAGACACAAGTTGTGTCACTGGAGGTTTAGATTGAGTATTAAGAACAATTTCCCCACTGAAAGGGTGGTCTGGCATTGGAACAAGGTTCTCAGGGAAGTGGCAGAATCACCATCCCTGGAAGTGTTCAGAAGACGTGTAGATATGGCACTAGGGGACATGGTTTAATAGTGAATATGATGCTGGGTAAACAGCTAGACCTGATGATCTTTGACACCTTTTCCAACTCTTACAATTCCATGACTGTGTGAGCCCAAAGCACATCATCCAAGTCCCTGCATTTGACCCACACACAAAAGAAGGGAAAAGGCATGTAGGAAGAGGCAGGAAACAAACAGAAATTAATACTTCAAATCATCTCAATCAAACCAGGGATGTACAGTTCTTCTAGATGTAGTTGATCTCAAGAACACAGCAAGGGTGGTGGGTGATAAGAAAAGGCATATATACCTAGGACATAAAGCATGGCATCTGTTCTTCACTGAGAAATGTGTACCAGAGAAAACGAAGAGAAGGCATGGCTGTCTTCTCTTGGGTACAGCTACCTGTTAGTTTTATAGGATTGCCATGTGTGAGTACTGTCCACTCAGTGAAATGTTACCAAAGAACAAGACTCAGAAGACTACTGCTCCAGATCTTCACCAGGACAGCGAGGGAGGTTATGTGAATGACCTGCAGATCACAGAGAACGATGAACTTGCAGTTTTTCTCTTCTTTCCCACTGGCACTGAAGAAGTGCTTCTTATTTCCCTTCTCTCTTCTCTTCCCTCCCCTCCCTTCTCTTCCCTCTTTTCTCTTCAGACACATTTTAATCAAAACAAAACACTCAACCAGAACAATGTTCTTACTATGTGCTGAAAAGTCTTTTCTAAGCAGATGGTCATTCTGAAACTGCTGGCAGTCATTGTAGGGGGAGAGGTGGAACATGGTGTGGTCTCTGGTAACAGCCCCTCTCTGGATGCTGGGCTGGTATTCAGCAGTGCTGAGCTGCTGACTTACTCCCAATGCATCAGGATGTTCTCCCAGCAGCAAAGACACTAAAGGACAGTGGCTTAGGACTCTAGAAACCAGTCAAGACTCTTTCTGGTCTTTCTGTCCCAAACAAAACAGAAGAGCAAACACTAAGGTTACTCTGCAGCTACCACATTGACGTTTTGACAGCATACCTACCTTTGACAAAGTATATCCAGAGGCACAGCAGGGCACTGGGCACAGTGAAAAAAGGCAGGAAAACTAGGTAAGAGGAGGGAACAAAACCTAGCACACTTATGTCCACAGAACTGCATTTCAGTAGACATTCTGCCTTTACACACTGAGGCTCTACACATTGAGGTAATTACTTGGAGTGATTCCAGTAAACAGTAATGCACACAGAAAGCGGCTGGTCAAGAGAACGGGCTGACATATTGTTGCGGGTTGGGTTTGTAACCATAGATATATATGTATGTGTATGTATGCGTGTGTTTCACTTACTCTTGCTTATTTAAACCCCAAAATGCCCTTCCCCAGATCCTCAAAAGGATATCTTAGTACTGATAATGTTGTTACATGCTCAAAGAAACAATAAAAGTCAACATTGCTAATACCTAATGAATGAACACATATAGCAACAGAAAGAATCAGTCTGACAACAGTGCTTGGAATTCTAATTAGAAGGTAAGGCAAAATATAAAACTGGGGCTTTTCTTTCATGACTAGGACAGCTATCATAGACCTACTTCAATCTGTATCAAAAGGTGTATGTAAATACTGCAATCAATCCTGCAACATCTCAAATAAAGTGAAAAACGGGATTTCCAGGCAGTGGTAGTAATAGATACACAGTTTCATTTTTGCTGGACTCTCACAAAAAAGTAGCACAAAATAAATACAGGCGAACACTAATGCTCTAAAATATGCACTGCGGTACATTTTATTAAAAGTTCCATAATAACATCACCCTCACTGAGCCTATCAAGTTTTCTGAGTACATCTTTAAAAAGGTGGAACAGCCTTACAAACTAGCAAGAACTGCTATTGTATCTGCTCATATCATCTTTTGATGACAGTTTATTTTTTTACTCTGAAACTTCTTTTTGCGTCATTACGCTTGGTAATAAAGTGTTTGATTATTTTCCATATCCCTGCCAAATTTTTTACTCAATTAAAGCCTTTTGTTTGAGACAAATGAATGGATTTACAAAAAGACATCACACAAACTGATAAAAACAAAGTGGAACTTTTCATACAGTTTCTATTACACTTTGCAGGTATACCCCCCAACTTTTTAAAGTTAAACAACTGCTGCACTTGAGTAGGAATCAATTCAGTGCTGAAGTTCAGCTTCAGAGATAGTGATTATATCACTTGCAGATGAGTAAAAATAATTAAATTCCCCACCAAGCACATAGAAGAGCTTCTCTTTAGCAACATATCCTCTGCTGACACAACATTCAATTTTAGAAATGGTCCTTCAATAAAAGCACTCACTTTTGTAGCTGATGGTTCCACTAGTCTCTGACGGTGGCGTGCTGAGCTGAAATGACTCTTCTGAGGCATCCCTTCCTGACAGTGAATGAAGAAAGGGGCGGAAGAACAGAGAAAAGGGGGGCAATGGATCGTGGAGGGGATGGAATGGAGGATGTTGGAGAAGGGAGAGGGAGAGTATTTAACTGAACTGTATTTTCACTAACTTTGAAAAAGCTTTATTAAATCAATTTCAGTAATACCACTCTACAAATATCAGAAAGAAAATGAAGCATTTGCTTTAAAAGACAGCCTCTCAAGGCTTTTATATATGTATTATTCACAAGCATTTGATGATGTTGTCTCCTATAAATCCACATATACACACATATATACATGACCACTTCTAGATACACACATTAAACATTCATTTCACTTTTCCAAAGTATAAATATTATCTTACATTTTCTGTATCAACTTACAAAGTTACACACAAAAACCCCAACCCACTAGCCATCCACCCAACTGGATTTATGCTTTAACACAAACATCAGAATCTCCTGTAGGAAAATATGATTTTTTTAGATTCACATTCTCCACCCAGACCTTTATTAATCACCTTATATTCTAGAGACTTTTACCTAACAGAGATTAATGTCCTTGCCTGAGAAAACAGAAAGACCAGGCTCACACGGGTAAAAGGTAAGTATTTTCTCTTAGAAAGCAAAACCTGAAAGAGCATTCAGCTGAAAAAAATCCTGAAACACGATAGTCTTCATTACATGTGCAACACAACGAGAGATTTTTCCAGTATATGAGATACTGCTTCAAAACCATCTACCTGCTTAATATCCAGGAGACAGAAGACCTATATTTAGTTTCTTCCCCAAGATGCTCTAAATACTCTGTCTTAATCTCTCCACAAACTTTCCAATTTGGAGAGCCCCTCATTGCTGTAGCAAGTATGAACTCTACAGTCTGCTATTTCAGGTATGGGTCTGAAGGGGAGAAGATATGGGTGAAATGCCTGCTCCAAATCACAGGAGTCAGAGGATGAAAATTTGTAAGACTCTTTTTTCCTTTCTTACTTTCTTTCTATTTTTTTCTTTTTTCTTTCAGAACCAATACACAATTCTCCTAAGAGTCTTCTCTGAAAAAGAAGTCAATATTTCACAAATATAAGACAGACCTGCTCCTATTTCTGAAAAGATACTCACAGGTTACTTTAAAGGAAAATACAATGCTACTCAACTCAGCAAGTACTTTTCAAGATCTCAAGACTTGTTTTTCAAAAAGTGTTTTTTATAAAAGTAGTTTTTATGCCTCCTTAACAAAAAAGCTTCTACTTTTAGCATGACATCATGCAAACAGAACCAGCCCTGTAACTCAAAAAGATCTGGTGGAAATAATCAAAGATTACAGCCACCTTTGGAAGATTACATCATAATTCACCAAATCCAAAACAGCAGTAGTGCTCTAATTAATAGAATCAGCATTACAGAAGAAGCAGTTATCCAACAGAGGATTATTAAACAGAGGGCTTTTCTGCTGATGGTAATGTCATTTGGTAACATGCCATTAAATTACTGGTGTAACAGACTAAAATTAGCAGTAAGTACTAGGGCTGGATGACCTTATCATTTCTCCTTTAAAAACTTCTTCTTAAAATTTCTCAATGCCCTTCCTATTATAATCTAACATAAAATTTAGTATTAATAATGGATGCTTGAAAAGGGTCTCCTTTCTATCACAGCTTGGAAACAATGGTAGAGTCAGAATAATCAGGACATTAGCTAGCAAAAGAAAGTGCTGATCTTCAGAGGCCCTACCTTCTCCCATATTATTAACCAGTTTAACATGGGATCCTTTACTTAACTGAGAAACGTGGAATTCTTCTTCTCTTACTGGCATTTTTCTTTCTTTCCTGTCTCTCCTTCAGAATACATTTCAGAAGCAATTGAGAGCTGGGACAAACACAGCTAACACATGGAAAAATCCCAATACAGCACCAATACCATTTCTGGAGCAAAAATGTATACCTAAATTGATGTGATTACTCCTATGACAAAGGAAAGTCAGAGTTCAGACTATTAAATGTTTATGTGGGTTGTGCCTTCAACTACACCAGCCATGCTGATGCACCAGTACAACATGCTAAATCAGGATATATTACCAGCTCATTTTCTAGCCCAAAATAATCAGACGGGTAGACTTGATGAAATACTGTCCCACCACGTAGCGATGAAAGTTTACCATCAGGACATGTGAAGGTTCAACTGAGATCAATAAGAGATTGAAAAAGCCGCGAAGAAGCCAGCTCTGTCACTACGGGAAAGTTCAATATAGAGCATTTTAAGCCTTTAGAGACATTAGACTGTATGCATACAGGTTTTGCACCAGACCATCATGTTCCTCAGTATTGCATTTCAGCTGATAAAAACAGAAACCTTCTGCCAAAGTCAGCTGTAGGTACTGTTCCATACAGGACTGTCTAATAAGGGCAGACAAACCAAGGTCAATGTCACAGAGACACAGCAATCTTTCACTTGAAAAGGAAAAAAAAAAAAAAATCATCTACACACTGAAAAGACTATGCATTCAGAATGGATGCAGTTATTACCAGTAAAGCACACACAGTGGATCCATGATACCCTTGAAGGCTGAATGCCTGTTAGAGAGGAATTGGTTAGTTGCAACTATAAGTTGATATAATAAAACTACAGTCAGAAAACTATCTCCTTGCAAAGGCCAACATGATTCACATCAACAAGGACAGCTAAAGGAAAAACTGAAGGATCCTAAATAATTCTGTGGTAAGGTATTTAAGTTAGATGGCATGCAGAAAATTGGCATGAGAGCAAAAAGAGACAGAAGTTTATTTCTTTTAACAGGTGTCATGGGTTTGCAAAGCATAGTCTTGGAAGTGATGTTCCCACAAAGGGGTGCTTACAGCTTCCTCTGTGACCTGACAGAACCTATCAGCTGGCCAGTTTGAACAGGGACAATTCTTTAAGCCACTTAAAGTTGTGACTGCCTCTGTGATACACACTTAAGAATAGGAAACTCCGAGGCAGAGCCTCTCTGTCTCATTTCCAGTGCTGGGACAGGTGGCTGCAGGCCCTGTGCAGGGGCCAGCAGGCCCAGCCCAGGCCCTGCTCGGGCCAGGCCAGGCCAGGCCAGGCCACGGCCATCCTGGAGCCGATGGACCCTGTTCCACCCGTGGAACGCCCCCCCAGCCCTGCTGTGGGCAGCAGGAGCGGCTCGAACCCCCCTCCAGTGTGGCCAAGATCAGCTAAAGCTGCACCGCTGTCTGGCAGAGATCATGTGACCGACAGTGATAAGCCACATTCCAGCTGCAAGGCCAGGGTGAGATTAACCCTTTTAGTGCTGTAAAGAGCTGAAAACCTGAGGAAGGAGAAAGAGGAGATGCTTAAAGCTGAAATTCTGTTGTGAAGCTATGATATATCAGAGTATCCCATAGTAATTTCATGAAAATATGGGGGGTGGAGTGTTCAACTCGTGCTTGTGAGCAAAAGCACCTGCACTGAGATGGGCAGATGCTGATGCAGCTGTAATTTCATCAGAAGTTTGGACAGGGAGAGATGGAAGCAATGAGGACTTTTGCTCCAAATGGAAAAGGAGAAAACCTCAATTCCTAGAGATGGTCCTAGAGATGAAGATGAGGAAGACCCTTTGCTCCCAGGGAAGGAGAAGGGCCTCTGTTCTTAAGAGATGAAATGCTCCCAGAGATGGGTGAAGAGAACTTTTGTTTCTGAATGGCTCAACCTTAAAATTTCACCCCTTGAAAGCAGTTGTGGGAAAAGCTGCAAGTTGGAGGAAGGGACTCACATGCGAGCAGAGAACCAACCCGGGTGGCTGTCTCGTGATAATGTGTTTATAGCATGGGCAAGAGAGACTTCTCTTCCTAAATGAACTGAACAAAGTTATTACGGAAGTGGTAAACAGACTGAACATCTCAAGGGTTGTCTTTTTACATTGTCAGTGGGAGAAGGGAGGAAGGTGGGGGGAGCAGAAGAGTTCTGAAGGTGTGGTATTTTTTTTTCTTCTTTTAGGTCTGTTAATAAACTTCTTTATATTCTTTCAAGTTTGGTGCTTGCTTTGCATTTCTCCTAATTCTTATCTCACAGAAGATAAACAGTAATGAGTATCTTGAACCAAACCACTACACTAAATTGGTATTTCTGCTGGTTACAAACCCAACCCGCTACAACAGGTGAGTAATCCAATAAATAATCTTGCGGGAAACACACACCTTGGGGGAAAAAAAAAAAGCAAAAAACCAAACACATAAAACCAAAAACACACGCCCCACAAAAAAAAAAGCAACACAGACAAGGCAATAAGTATTGCATGTATTACATAGTTTATTTCTGAAGTCACAGAAGCCCGAAAATAGCTGTGAGGAGAAAATATGGATTTTTTGGCTTCAGAGACTGGTAGCTAATTCAACAATGTACAAGCTTTAATACTGATACCAAAAGCTCCATAAAGAGCAGCTACCATTTACTGTTTGGCTGTTCTCATGAAAATGGCAGTATCAAGAGACAAGCAAGTGAGAACAGCAAGTGACACAAGCACGTGGTCTTATCTGAAGAGATTTCTACTTCCAGACTGAAGTGGCCACAGAGCCCTTTTTTTCCTCTCCATTTTTATTAGCTGCCAGACCAGGATCTGAAAAAAGTGGCAGAAATTCCACACAGAGGAGTTGAATTCACCACAGCTGGTCCCTGACAGATCTGCAAATATTTAGCACCGAAGGAAAAATAATTCACAGCAACAACTCCATCCACATCAAGCTGGGCAAATCCTAATGCCGGTAAGGCTATTTCAATGCTTTTACATTAATGAGTGTCACACTGAAGAATACCTCCTCACACACACCCTCAAACCATGATCTATCTAAACTTGCTTCCTCCCCCAAGACTAGCCCTTGGCTATCTCAAAATACCTCTGCACCCAAGACTCAAGTCCCTGCCACATCCTTAAGTGTCCAACATCTCAGCCTGAGTACCCTCGCATTTGAGTTTAGCAAAAGCTACACCAAAGCTTGTGGCCAAGGCCTGCTGTCATAGCTAAGACTGTATCTAAACTTTTTGTTACTTTTCTTTACAACTGGCAATCTACCTCCTGTTCTGAAGTCTCACTATAGATGCAGCTGTTCTACTCAAGTACCAAACCACTACACTATGTATCTTTTAATGTTCTGAAGATTCCTTTCTTCTTTCTTTTTACTACAATGTAAAACAAATTTAAAATGCTACTCTGTTATCATTCATTTATTTAGGAGGGCTATGTAAATACAGCTGTGAGAGTACAGCAAAAATGCAAGAAAGGACAAAGCAAGTAAGAAAATTAGAAACAAAAATGATGGTTTAGAATGTGATGTGTTTGGTCTGATTTTTCTCTTTCTTTCTTGCCTCAAAGGGGCCAAGATACCACCAACAAAGAACACCATTCAATTTCCGATTGCTCAATAGTTTTAGGATGTAGCAAAGGAAGCAGTAAATATTGTGGGATAGCTACAGAATCAAGTAATTTCACATTACTAAAACCTTCAATAGCATAATTGCAACACTAATTCACCATACTACCCAGCTACGTTTTTATTAATTATATGACACCATTCTGAAAGTCAGCGTGCTACATCAGCATTAGCATTTCTTCCTATGCACAGCTTCCTGGCACTGGTTACCTGCTGAACAGATCTGTGAGGCCATCTCTATCAGGTATCTGCTTGGTAGAAGCAACTGGTGATTAGACAGGGTCCGTCCAGATATTACAATCATTTCATACTTTGTGCTTGAACTGTATTAGTAGATAAAACTTTTGACATCTTTGTTTTATTCTGTTACATTCTATCTGTTATATGGTTATGAGTTCATGGTAACAAGACCCAATCAGTAAATTCAAGGTCACCAGTAGTCTTGCAGTCTTGTACAAATAAACTTCTCTGTGTTTCAACTTACCAAAGAGATAATGAAATGCTATTCCTGTTTCAACAGTAATATGACACTAGGAAGGAGGAAAAAACAAAAGATCTAGGGAGACTCAAAAGGTAAATTAGTTTCAAATTTTCAGTATTACAGGTGCAGATTGGTTAATCAGCTTTTCATAATTAAGAAAAAGGGAAAAAAGTAGTCTTTGCAGGCACTAGGGGCCTTTTTCTCATAAAGATTAATTTAACTGATTAAAATAATCAGTTTATACTTCATAAGAGATAGAGGTAGCAGAGATGTGCAGAGAGGGAGGGAGGTTGCACACATTCTGTTCCCACAAAAACTCACAAAACTAGATAGCAAAACCTACTCTGCTTACATGACGTGATACTGAAAACTCACCAACACTTGAAGGATATACAGTGTGGAAAAACTGAATCACTCAAAGTGACATGCAAATAATGCAACAGATTGATGACAAAACTATGAGGATCAATTTAGGCAAGACGAACAACTCCAGCAAATGTTCAGAAGCTTGGAACTTACCTTTCTGACAATATAGTATAAGCCAAAAATGTATGCAAGCCCTTGTACTGGTGCAAGAGATAACAAACAACGTAGCATATTCCTGCATCATAGTCTCCATGACCTCAAAGTACACTGAATTCAAATTACTTACTTTCGTAAAACTGAGCAATAGACAGTAGGCAATTCAGTGTGCCAAGTGTGGGGGCAGGACCAAGTTATAAATTGTAATATACAGTTCTTCCCTCTCAGCTTTAGATTCAAGGAAGTGTGAAATGTTTTGGGATTTTGGGGGGGGGGGGGGGGGGGGGGTGTTGGTTTGGCTTGGTTTTTAACTAGTAAGATGTTCATTTCTTGCCGATCCCCACCACCCCAAATTTAGAATTTCAGTGTAATACTTAACTAGGCTCTGAGCCAAGCTCTATAGGCTGATCAGGAAAGCTCTTTCTGCTTCAGAGGCATCTCACAGCAAAGAAAAAGCATAGTTAAGCAAGCAAGATTTCTACATAGTTATGGAATTTTAAAAAAAGTTGCAAGTTGTCAGTTATTTGACAAACAATTTCACATCATGGTACACCTGACAATCCTTACCACCAAGGCAAAAAATCACATCAATAAAAAGCAACACATGTGTAGTTTCAATTTTGAACAGTAAGAAAACAAACCCTTGAAAGCTATCTCCTAAACAGAACACAAACCAAAGGCCAGGACTGCATCTTGCATCAATTAAGCTGTTAGCAACAGAAAGTACTGGCAGAGGAAATACTCATCTCAGGCAACTTCCTGTACCCCATTCTTGCAGCACAGCCATAGATGTTAAATTCTGGGTAACAAAAATGTGTAACTACCATGTGTGCTGAAATTGCTTAGCAGTCTAACACATCAGTGTGCCAGACACTCTCCCCTTAACACTCCTAGTTGTGGCACTACCCTCTTCTCCCTAATCACATCTGGTTCTACGTAGACAATCATTACAGCATTTAAACAAACAACACTGGGCCATTTTGAAGGAGGAAAGGGCAAGAACTAATTTCTGACAGGATCCTCATTGATTACTTCCTCAGCAGTACTAGAGAGAAGACACATGAAAAATGGATGCTTTAAATAAGATCTTTTTTCTAGAATAGTTCCTTTGCAGAAACTCATCCATTTAAAAGTGAGTGAATCTTCTCCATGTATCTCCTGAGAGCCTTAAGACAGGAAAACACACATCATGAACCTATAAGCCGGACCAGCATTACTGCATTCAGCATCAGAATAGGTTAGTATTGATTTGTCAGATAGACTCCACATCAAAAAGAAATGATATTGAAATAATTGAAAGTGTCTTTAGGGTGAACAGGCAATCAAAAAGCATACACTACTGTGTTTTGCAGCAGTGCTAAAAAACTAACTGGAAGGCTCCATTCTTATTGTTAAAATAAAGAAAGGGGCATAATGTGCTACAGAAACTACTAAAAGACTTCAGCCCTAAACACACACAAATAAATACACAGGAACAGAAACGGAGAAAACAAAATGCACGCACAAAAAAGTGGTTGTTCTCTTGTGATTCTATTCTAAAACCCCTGAACACCATAAAAAATGAGACAGAATCAGTTTTTCCAAAGTCTTGTCACAAATGCTCAAAAATATGCAAGTCCTGAGCTGAAATCTCAATCAGATAAGACTAGCATTTCGCTGCGATCATAAGGAGAATGTAAGAAAGCCGAAAGATAAAAAGGAGAAAAAACAAAGTTGGCATTAGTGGTAAGGCAAATTGCATGCAACATAAAACAATTCCAAAGACTCATGAAAAAAAACTATGTGGAAATATGAGGGGTAAAGCTATGCAGGGTCCTAAGGCATGGACAAGAAAGACAACTACCATTTGGGAAATTAAGCTGAAACAACAGTCAGTCAAGATGCTGCTCCAGTTTAGCAGGCACTGGTCTCTTCAGATGATCAGGGTCAAATACAATGAGGTCTTTGCAGCCACCTCTTACAAATACATTTGTTAATGACTAAATGTCTTATCACAATCACAAAACAAAGCATGTAAATGCAGTAACAGCCCCTACTCAAGTCATAAACAGGATACTCCCTACCTCAGATCTTCTCTGCTGCCAACCAACCCAAAAAATTTCTAGATTTTGGCCACCCTGACCTAGGAACAATTTTGAACTGTTGCTTCCAGACAGGAGCAAATATTCATGGCAAAAGTGACAAATATGAAAACGCTATAAATGTTTGAATGTTAAAGCCTTCTATTTGTCATTGTCAGTATAATAATACACCATACTTGATACTGATCAAGTATGGTGCATTATTAGACTTTGCTTACACCAAAAAAACTGTGATAATCTTTTATGTTCGAACACAAACACACTACTCTGTCTTGAACTGCAAGAGAACAGCACATGAATATAGAATCAGAGTAACATGAAATGTAGCTCTAACCCTCATCATAAACATTTGCTCTAATTTTTCATTTATATTATTCCTTCCTTTATTGCACTTCTCAACATTTACTAACATCTCAAAAAATTTGAAGTAATTTAAAACTAGAAAGCTGTGTTCCCAAGTGGCACTGAAGTCCTAAAATCAATTTTCCACTCATAACCTAAATTTTCCAGTTGTGCCTGTGAGTGCTGTATTCAGAAAACATGAGTTTGGGGAATACTTCCAGGTTCTTCTGCACACAAATTCTGACTGCTAAATTCCCCTAATGTATCTGCACAACTTGTGTACAACTGGGCTTTTTTAGAGCAACTGAAACGGTATTCTTCTTTGGCATAATTTAAAGCAAAGTGGTAAAATACGTAAAAAAAAAACCTTTTCACATCAAAAGAACTCAGAACAGAAGTTAAAGCCAGCACACACTTCATACACTTTTTAGCACGTCTTCCTTACCTTTCACATAGAGAAAGTTACACTGTGGACAAGAGAGGAATCTACATTAGCTGAAAAACATCTTCAGATATGTTTCTGTATTTGATATAGCATTACTTATCTATAGAGAATACCAAGAATATTCAAATACACAAAACACATGCAAAAACATGCACACTTCAAGGTGTAGCATTCTAGGGCTAAAATACAATCAGAAGAATTGTAACATGATGTTATCTCCACAAAACATATCAATGCACTTCAGTCAATTGTGCAGTGAAGATATTCTGAACTATTTCCAGGCTCCAGACAGCTGAAAGTGAAATTCAGAAAAACACATATTGTTTCCTAACAGGAACTACCAATCACCATGAGACCATCTTCTAACCAAGGGCCATCTATTAGTTTAATTAGACTGTAACTTTGATTGCTAAAACGTTTTCTTCAAATTTGATCACTTATAACATTTTTTTTACAGCACCTAGACAAGGATGGAATTTTTTATATACTGCTGCTAAATTGGATCTCTTACTTCTGATAGCAATGCTTAAAAAATCATCCATTTTGTAATACTTTTCAATGCACACCTTCCATTGCTTTGAAATAGTGTCTTGGTTGGGAAGGATAACCAGATGTCACAGAAGTGTTATGAAACTAAGCCAAGCATATATACAAAACAAAGGAATTTCAAAAAAGGACAAAGTACTCCAAACAAAATAGGCACTGTAAAAACCTGGAGTTTAGTTGCTAAAGTCTCTGAAGAGCTTGATTTTTCTCAAGGGCACAGACACTGAGTGCAAGTATCCTTTTTGTCTCTAATCCCAGCTGTTGTATGCCACTGAGAAGCACTAAACTTTAGACCTAAAATCAAGGGGGACTTGAATGAAGAGGCACAGGGAATCCAAGAGGAACACAAGTTAGAAACTGAGACAAAGTCATTGAATAAGATTACAGAAAGCATGAGTTGCTGACAGGAAACAACGTTGTTCTGATTTACACTGGCTGAAGTAAGGATCCTACAGAGAATACGGTTAGGGTTGCAGAAGTTAGTGCTACACGTATAGGCAAAAAAGTAAAGCCAAGAAAACGAGACCAAAAACAATGACAAAATTGCAGTATTGGGTGTTCTGCTTTGAGATCATAACAATAACTTACGGATTTTTACGTAATTTTAATGTTCAAATTAATAACTGGTACTGTTACAAGCAATTTGAAGCAAGTATTGCTTCACTCTAATAGAATGAATTAATAGCATCTCAAAGCCTGTGGGCAATTTTGAGAAAACCACTAACTTAACAAATCTAAAACTTTTGACTTTTAAAGCAAATGTTGTGTATCAGTTGGTGAAAACAAACCTAAAATCATTATAAGAAATATGACACATGAAGAAGCATCACAATCAAAACTGCATCAAACTCAAAGGAAGCATCTTACAAAAAAATTTGAAAAGAAAATACAGACAATTACTAGTTTCATTAGTTGTGACAAAGTAAGTAAAACCATTTGTCAACCCAAGGACATTTCACAGAACTTTAAAAAAAAAATCCTGGTTTAATAAGCTACTGTCCTTCACGCAGCTATTATTCTTACTGTTACCAACAAAACAGGCAAAGAAAAAAATAAAAAAAAAAAACCCACACAAATAGATTTTGGAAATAAGCCAAGTAACTCAGAAACAGGAGCTAACAAGTACACAGAGGATGCCAAAGCCGCTTTATTTTATGACCCTTAGAACACAACTGAGATCAGTTCAAATCATTACAGATTCTACCACTGAGCTCACCAAAGGATTTGACACAAAGAAATGTTAAGTTTATGTTTTGCCTTCAAAATCCAATATAAAACAGTCAGTGAGAATTGTGACATATTGTAGACATTATTAAGAAATGTTGCTACAATTATCAGAAGGTATTAGTAAGAACTGTGATATGGGCTACAGACACCAAGTTCGGCCCCTTGCCAAATATTTTAGCTCTGAATGCAGAATGGGGCTCTTTTCATTTTTTTTTTCTTTGATATTGGACTCCAAAATAAGTGTCCACAACATATAGAAAAGACAAAGGAAAAAAAAAAAATTAACCCTTTCAGAAAAAGCTTTCACAGCTCAAATAATAGCAAAATATGTCTGACACAAAGCATTTTAGAGGACCTGACAAACATGTAACAATGCATGAATGTCTGGAAAATACAGGTGAATTAACTGATCAAGAGATTGTACACTCTATTAGGCCTGCACAAGTGATAGCTAAGGAGAGGAAAAATGTTCTTTATCTCAGTGTCTCTTCTGTCGGAAGGCTGGTCCTTTGCTTTCTAAAGGTAGCTATCACTGCCTATCACTATTTAAGCCAAGAAAACATCTATTCTAACTTGCACACCTCTTTACCTAAAATGCCCTGTTTTCTGTAACACTGTATAGAAGAACTCAAAAATAAATATGACTCTATACAGGAAAAAAAAAAACTACCACGGTTATACAAAATTTGGGGCTTTTTTTACATTTTACATCTATGTATTTTGCTCATGTAAAAAACTCATAAAATGACAGAGCAAGTATCACAATTTATTTAGCTCTGAGTACCTCAATCACTTCAAATTTTTTTAGGTTTTAATAAATGTAGAGAAGTTTAGCTTGCAAGTGTGGTACAATTTAGGCAGGACTGGGCACAACTGTTAAGCAGCAGATGAATGCAGCGTGCAGACACACAGCTGTTCCCATACAACACCGGAAGACTAATATCCTGTCTACTTCTTAACGGATTAATCTGAATCCACTGGAACCTGCAAATTGCAAATATTTTTTTTTAATCTTCTCTGGTTCCATGCCCTCCACAAACTTTTCCTTCCACACACTCATTGAGAGGCAGAGAGATACATCAGACCTGATACATAACTGCACAACTCCCCTTTGATACTGTAAAACCATTTCCACCAACACAGAAACACCACCAGAAACAACAGATTAGGTCTCTCTTGCCTAGAGATCACCGATGTACACATACAGTATTCAAAACAATGAAAATTAAGAACCTTTCCAAAACCAGATCTGTAAGATTGACTTTTCCACCCTTTTTTCTTCACTTTGCAACAGACACCAGGCCAAATTCCAACTAATATTCTCCAACTTTTATCATTTTTTTCCTCAGTAGACCACCCAACAAACACATTCCCAAACATAAACTGCATTTAGAAAAGAGATGGTTACAGTGTACTTCTTTCCTTTCCTCTGCTGTAAAGTGTGGCTTCCAAGATGGCCCTTTTACTTCTCAGGTCAATTTTCAAGTTTTCAGAAAGATTTCTTTTCATTAAACCTTCTACTCCAAAGAAATGTCACCTGCTTAGGAGCTGCAAATAAGGCCCATTTTTTCCATGAAGTTCTTTCCTTTCTTTCTGATTTCTAAGAATGCATTTTCAGTTGAGCCAATAAGCAAGGACTTAGAAAAATCTGTAAGGTTTGAGTTTTTGCAAAGGTCTGGACAATTTATGTACCAAATTTCAAAACATCTATCTACAAAAAGAAGTGATTTTCTGTATTGAAGAGAGAAGAAAGGAGTAGTCAAGGTTACAGTGCCCCTTGCCATGTTTTCTAGAAACATATGGAATTGGTAAAAACTGATTTCCTCAATTCCACAAAAATATCACCTCTCCCTTTACATCACATTTCCCTTTACACTGCCTACTTCCATTTCTACAATAATAAGTCTGAATTTTGTGATTAAATTATTTTTACCTCACACCCTTCCCCCCTCAAA
This sequence comes from Aphelocoma coerulescens, assembly GCF_041296385.1. Lineage (NCBI taxonomy): Eukaryota > Metazoa > Chordata > Aves > Passeriformes > Corvidae > Aphelocoma > Aphelocoma coerulescens. Next base: position 21,331,691 of record NW_027184085.1, on the reverse strand, counting down.
TCAATGCACATATGAGATTTTCAAGTGGAATTTTCCATGTTGGCTCTAATTATATAGCTGTAAACAACGCAGCACAGCCACCCTGAATTTAAAGGATTAGATTCCCTACGAAAATTCTCCAGCATTGAAAAAAAACTGTGTATATATACCTAGAGACAAGAAAAGAAATAAACACAGCATTTTCTTTGACATTTGAGAGGTTTCATGTATAGCTGGTTTCTCTGCTGCTGGTCAATTTGTCTGCAAGTCTAATTAAGAAAGCTCATGTAATTACCCGAAGATTTACAAGACACTGTTTACCAGCCACTCAGAAGCAAAGTGAAATTGGCAAAAGGAAAAGTGAAGGCCCAAAGCATCTGTTTGACAAAGTGAATGCTTAATGGGCACTGGAAGCATCACTGAAGCTGGCTGCATCTGGCAGAAAGGTTTCTCCTACACTCCCATATCCTTCTTACAGATTCAGGGAAATACATGCTACCTTTGCCCACCAACGTGTGGGTTCAGAGCTGTTGGTTTAAGGCAGTATGAAGTACACTGCTTGGTCAAGCAACTACAAACACAGGCTGTTAGCAGACTGCAATTAAGAATGTAATTAAAATGTGCAAGAAGTAATTAGCTGTTTTCACCTTTTTCAAATTTATTTTCAAGAAATTGTTAATTCAATCCATACTAAATTGCACTTTAAATACTTAGAAGTTGAAAGAAGTGGTCAATTTTATCCTGATGTTTCTTACCAAAAAAAGTGTTCTTCGCAATTAAACCTTCAGAATCTCATCACTGAAAAGGAGCACATACTACAGATTCAGATGCTTTTATTCTTCTATGAATACAAACAACGTAAGTAACTGGACACAAGGAAGAGGTTGTAGTAAGATTTAATAGATGCATGTATTCAGGTTGCAACAAATTAAAGGCTCATTTTCTCTCAGAAGCCTGAGCAACAGAAAAATCTTTTGCATATCAAGCCAAAACAAGATTTATCCAACTCTACATATTTACTTAAGGCTTATATTTTGAGATTCAATTCAAGCTGCTTCCTGGCTTTTTTTAAACATAGCACGATGGTACAAGGCACTAAACACAACTACATCAGGTTCCCGTCAAAAAGGAAATGGTTTTTGTGTCCTGTAAATCAAGCTTTGAAGCAAATTGTGTACATAGAGGAAAAAAAACCCAGAAGTTACACCAACTTGGCTTTTCATTTACACATATGCTATTTGTCATTATATCTTCGGTTTAATTTAAATGCACCTTTGCCTGAGAAAGCACACAGCTTTTAAGCAGATTTACCTGCTTTTATCATTTCTACTTCTAACCAAGAGAACTGAAAAAGTCATATGAAATTATCTGACCTTATATTGAAGATCACAGGTATTTCAGAACAGTCTTCACTCAGAAAATGTCCTTTTCTTTTTCCCCATTGTTTTTTTCGGGTTTGTTGTTTTGCTATTTGGGGGGGCGGGGGGGTGGGTGGTGGTGTTTTGCTGTGGGGGGTTTTGTTTGGGTTTGGGGCTTTTTTGATGGTGAGGTTTTTTGGGGTGTTCTGATTTTTTGGGGGTTTTTTTTGTTAATCCCTTTCAGAATATAATCAATAATCTTTACAAGAGAGTATCAATAACATATGAAAAAGAAGAAGAGACTAAATACATGGATTACTCCCACAGAAAACAAAGACAGTAAGAGTTATTTAATTTTTTAGTAAAAACATAAACTACCACTATAAAATAACCAAGTCACTATTTTGGAAGGTACTACAAAATCAAAAGGTCAGCAAAGCAAACAACTCAGACACTTGATATTTATTAACAGAACTTAAACAGCAGCTACACCCCTTGTCACAAAATGTGCTTTCCAGCTCACAAGTTCATCCTACCAGTCTCTCTTCTGCAGATGAAGATAGAAACAATGCAACAGAAGAACATAAGGGGAGCAAGAGAACTATATGAAGATGGATTCACTTTAAAGGTCTAATGAATACAACTTGAGTGTAAACAGCATTTCTCCCCTTCCCATCTTTTTCTTCTCAATGATAGCATGTCAACTTGAACACTTCTGACCACTGGCTGATTTTCTCCACTCTAGAACCAGATTCTAAGGACAATCATGAAATACACAACTGCATGCACTGCAAGTGTGAATATGCCTCTCTGGTACTGGGATTATTTACTGTATAGCTTTCAGTACTCTTAGGTGACTGTAAGCAGTTCTGTGAAATATTTTTGGTATTAATTCAAAATTGTTTTGTTAAAGTTATAGAAAATAAAATAAGATCTGCAGAACTCAACACACCTCTTTAACACAGAGGCTTAAGTTATCCCTTAATCAGACCAGACTGCTGTTCAATTCTTGTCAAAAGGCAGAAATCCGGTTTACACTACTAAATGGATTAGAGCAGGTTTAAGAGAAGGAAATCCGGTTTCACTATGAAGATCTACCTCTTGGAACTTTTATATCCTTTAAAAGCTGTCACCTACAGTCTCAGCATGCAACAGAGATTCTCCTTCCTAGTTGGCAATCAATTAATAGAAAATATTTAGGATTTAAGAACCAACTAAAGTATCAAAATCTTTTCATGAAAGTTATTCACTTTCCACAGGCAAGTGTTATCACACAAGGAGTTGAAGAAAAGCTAATGGATTCTTTAAGAGGCCCAAGAGAATTCCAGGACTTTTGTATGCTCCATAACAACATGTGCTATAGATTCTACTTGTGTACATCTGTCTAACAGAAACTGTCACACTGGATCAGCACCAAGTTGAAAGCACTGATCAGAAAGGGTGTCGTCCCAAGAAGTTCAGAACTGAGCAAGTTCAGTGCATGTTAACTGCTTTATGGGGGTTTACATTACTTAAGAATAACGATCCCAAATGTATGGAGGCTTTCTTTTTCACCCTCCTCCCATTGAAATTGCAGATGTGAAGGAAAACAAAAGAAAGGAAGTACATTCACTGCTGAGAGCTACTTGAGCAAAGGGGCTTTCTGAACAATGGGCCGTAATGATGTAGTTTGAGGTGGTGCTCCATGTTGGTGAAATATTAAAAAAGTAACTACACCCTCTATTCGGCTCTAGTCACATGTTTTTAACTGATACACTCTCCGCCAATATACATATGTATACAAATATGTACATGTTTAATTATTTGAGCGGTTCATGCATTATCCTAAGAGGGCACACGGTTCGAGTCTTGGGTTCAAACAACATACGGTACCAACACTGTGCCATAACCTTCACTCCGTTTGGGATACGTAGAGTTTAGGGACGCTAGCGGAAAAGTCAGCCCAAAGCCGCCCGGGAAAGGAAGACGCGCCCGCTCCGCCGTTCAACAAAGTGCACCGCAGCCGCCCGAAGCGCCGAGCGCCGGCCAAACTTCCACCCTCCCGGTAATGCCCGTCCACTGCCCGGCCCGGCCCGCGGCTGGCGGGGAAAATCGCGCCGCCGCCGCTGCTCCCGCCTCGGCGGCTCCCCGGGAAGCGCCCGGGAACGGGCTGCACCGCCGGCTCCGCGGACGAGCCCGCCGCCCGCCCCCGCGCTGGCAGCTCGGCCGCCGCCGCGCCCCGCCCGCCCACAGGTGTCCCCCCGCGGCCGTGCCCGCCGGCACCGCGCCCCGCCGCAGGTGAGGAGGGCAACTTCCCAACTGCGGGGAGCGCGGGCCGCCCCGCGGGCGCCGCGCCCCGCCCCGCCCCTACCTGCAGCCCGCGCCTCCGCAGGATACCCGGCTCGTCCATGCCGGCGCTCCGCCGCCCTCACGCCGCGCGGCGCCGCCTGGCCATGCCGGACCGCCCGGACCCCGCTCCGCATCCCCGCAGCAGCCGAGCGCTGACATCACGCCCGCGCCGATTGGCGCCGCCGCCGCACGTGACCGCGCGAGGTGCGCGCCCCGGCAACTTCGGGGCGCAGTCCGGCGGCCGCTCCCGCAGCGCCCGCGCCGCCGCCGCGCCCCGGCTGCGATCCGGGCGATTCGAGGCGCGAAAGCCACGAACAACGAGTTTTCGTTTACTTGCAGAGTGGAACTGCAGTAGTGCTATAACGGCACCGCGTAAGAAGCCGCGCCCCACGGGATTCCCCTGCGAGGCTGCGGAGAACCCGCGGAGAGAGGACGGATTGTCTCAGGGGTGCAGGGAACCGCAGGTCCGGCTGTGACCTTGGGCTTGTCGCCCGAGGGCCTCTCATCAGCTCAGCTGACCCGAATGGTGCAAGGAAAACCCGTCTCCGTCAAAAACTAGGTGCTAGATCCTTAAAGGTTATGTCTGAAAGCACAGATTCTAAGGAGCTAAACGGTAGTGGAGTTTTCGTATCTGCCAAGCTGCTGGTTAAACAAACCATTGATTTTTTTTTTCCCCCAAAAGCTGTCACCATACTATTAGCTATTCACCCATTAACAGTCTTAAGATGAGAACTGTGACAATCACACCCTTAAATCTAGTATGAAAAAGAAATATTGATTTCCTGTCAGACTGCATCATTTTGAGAAGAGTCCATGTACATTCCATAGTAGTAAAACCTGCCAGGAGCAAAGGCATTTAAAATAAAAAAAAATAAAAATAAAAAAAAAAAATTGCAGAAAGGATAACACTGAGCTGTAACAGCTTATCTGAAGAACAGAGAAATAAAAGGCTGCTGAATTCCCTGCCCCCAACACTCAATTCTTCTTCATATGACTGAAATGCATTAACATTATTGTTTTACACTTGTTACAATTAAAAAATATAATTTCAGCACTCCCATTAAGCTACATTTCTCTGGTACTCCCAACTTTATTATTCTAAAAAAACAGTTTTTATCTGAGTTACACAGTGACATTAACTGAACATGTTTCCCCTTCCCTATCCCTCTGTGTCTCCAGCTCCACTTGCATCCATCACATTCGGTCAACGGCTTAAAACTTAGCCATCACAGACTTCAGTGACAGGATTACAGCTGTATTTTAGTTAAGAAAGGAGATGCTCATACTGACCAAAATTCCAGTTCCACAAGAGGGAGACAAGGAATATCAAACATGCTGATAGATTTACAAATTTGTAGGCCAGAAGGGGGTTTGCAACCATCCTGACTTCCTCTGTAACAAACATTACTCATCTGTCCTGAATTAACTTTTCAAGAGCAACATCTCTTCAAGCACCATGCTGACCCCAGTGAAAACTTTTTTGCTTTACAGAATTAAACTGAAAAGTGACTAGATCTCTCACCTGCTTGAAACAAAGGGAAAAAAGTTACATTATCTCCTACGGGTTCCTCCCAATATTCCTGTTTTCCCTCTTCCATTTCAAAGTGTCATCTTCTTTCTTCTCGTAACACCTTAAAACTCTATCCCAGTCATTCACATCCATGTGTCCTCACATCCTATCTCTTCTGTGTTTCTGTTTCCAAAAATGACACAGGCGAATGACAATTTAAATGCTGCTGTTACACACTTCCAGTAAGGGTGGCAAAAATTAATTAACCAAAGACTGACACATTTCAAGGGTCAGAGGCAACACCTTACCATTCATCTCTCACAACACACTGCAGGTTTCAGCTGCAAGGTTGTCTGCATTTTTTACACCCAATCTAAATACATAATTGCACAAGTTTTATTTTAATCACTGAAATACAAAATCTCTCAATGCTCAATTTATCAGTTTCGTTAAAGAAGTAATACTGAGGTGTAGTTAGCTTTGGTCCAACCATCATTTCAACCTATCTAACTATATATAACTGTATTTGTATGAATTAAGAGTACCCTATGCCATCTAGGTCAGAGGTCATTACTGGAACTACAGCACATGAAAGTTGTACCATCAAGAAATGTGTCACTGACAGATACGCAAAGTCCACGACCTAACAAAACACCTCAAATATCACAGCAGCTATAATTTCACAGGAGGACAACTTACAGAAAGGATTATAGGCAGAGAAAGCACAGAGGTACATGCATGAAGAAACTACCAACTACAGACAGAGTGCAAGTATCACAAGTTTTGCAATATGCTGAAGATCTTTGGCACAGCTACTTAAATAATACTGGAAGGCAGAAGAATGAAACAAAGAGAAGACTGCCTTCCAGTGGAAGATGAGATAAATCCCAAATAGAAAAGTATAAAATTATATTTCAGTGAGAAGTGCGTAGTGAGAAGTGCGTTCACAGTCAATTCTAGAAGTGGCATTTTCCTAGGCTTGTGCTGCATTTTATAAAGGTGTATTGAAAGGATCTGAAAGGCAGAGGTTTGCATAAAAGAAAGAAAGCATCCACTGAATTTTCTCACAATTTATGAATCCCTTTATTTATTGCCAAAAGTGCATCTTCGTGTTTAAAAATGCGTAAAGCCTGCTGGTTTTTTCTGGAGGCTTTCATTATTTTCAGATTATTATTTCAGTTATATTCACTATCAAAACCATGGTAGATAAGACCATGGTATGGAAGAATTTGTGTTTGAGAAGGAAAACCCATGCTCTTTGAAACATTTTATATGTAACTATCCTTATATTTATATATACAAAATACAGCAAAATGCCTCACAGATTCCTTCACGTCACTTGTAGCAGAAAGGCACAGTCCAGTTGTACATGCACCACAAAATAAAACATGTGTATAGTGTATGAAAAAGAAACTGTTTTTTCCTCGCCCCCATCAGGGAAGGCAAAATTATTTTAGGATGACAGTAATCAACCTCAAATTTCGCCAAAAATTTTCCTCCCCTATAAATGAAGCATTTGACCTGATTAAATATGAAGGATGCTTCAGAATCAATTTAGATATATACTGCTAAGTCCATGATTATTTAAAGCTGCAAAGAAACATGGTAGAAGATAGTTTTCAGGACAATTACACAAATTTAGGAAGTTTTTATTCTCATTCAACTGCCATTTTTCTGCATTAATCATATAGCTTGACTTAGAAAATAATATTGATTGACAAAACCAAGAAAACTTAGAAATCACACTGTAATTACAGAAATCAGCCAATAAACCAGATAAAACCTAAGCATGAAAAACTATATATGAATATTTAACTAGAGTTTTACAATGCAGATTTAATTTAAATTTAATTTTATGCATACACATATCCCATGTGTGGCTGCAACTCTCATACTACACATGGTGGTAGCATATGATAAATCATATTAATTATGCACCATGAAAAAACTCATTTGTACTCTGCCCCTAAATCTATCTCTGTCAGGGCTATTTCCTATACCTTAAATACTCTACAGCATCCAGCCACCATCACTGAGTTTTAAAAATAATTATTTTCTTCCTAAATGTGAAAATTCATATGCTTAGAATAGATAACAAGCAGTGAAATAATTGCCTTGTATTCTGATAACTTGCAATCCAAAATAACAGGAACTTTTTCCCAGCACAGGTAAAAAGGGAGCTTTTAATCTTGTAAAAAAATCGTATTTTTGTCCACTGATAAACTGTTCAACTAACTTACGAGAAAAATTAAAATATTTCAACTGCCATAATTTCAGAAGTCAAGGTAAGTGGACAAACTCTAACTACAAATACCTGGAAGTGTTTAACATTAATTCTTAGGCAGCCTTTCTCTAGGCACATTAGACAAGAGAGAACAATTAGAGCATACCAGAGCATGTCCCCTTGGATGCTGTAGGTATAACAGTTTTGAAACAAACTCCTGCAAACAGTGCTTTTGTGGTTTTGAATGCAGAGCAGTCCTACAGCAATGGACCTGGGGGTCCTGGTAGATGGCAAGTTGGACATGAGTCAGCAGTGCCCTGGCAGCCAGGAGGGCCACCCGTGCCCTGGGGGCATCAGGCACAGCATCACCAGCCGGGCAAGGGAGGGGATTGTCCCGCTCTGCACTGGGGCAGCCTCACCTCAAGTGCTGGGGGCAGCTTTGGGTGCCAGAGTTTAAAAAAGACAAAGTATTACAGAGTGTCCAAAGGAGGGCAACAAAGATGGCGAAGGATCTGTAGGGGAAGCCAGAGCAGCTGAGGTCACTTGGTCTGTTCAGCCTGGAGACTGAGCAGAGAGTCTACAATGTCCTCAAAAGAGGAAGCAGTGGGGCAAGTACCGATCTCTTCAGTCTCATGACCAGTGACAGGACTTGAGAAAAAGGCATGAAGATGTGTTAGGGAGGCTTAGGTCGGATATTAGAGAAAAAGTTTCTTCACCCAGAGGGTGGTTGGGCACTGGAAGAGGCTCCCCAGGGAAGTCGTCACAGCATCAAGCCTGGCAGAGTTCAAGAAGTATTTGGACAATGCTCTCAGGCACGTGGTGTGAATCTTGGGGTGTCCTGCACAGGACCAGGAGTTGGATTCAATGATCCTTTTGAGTCCCTTCCCAGCCAGGTTATTCTGTGCTTGTGTAATAGTTTAAAGAATAAACTGTCAAGGGAAGACAGCATTACAATTCCACAAAGGAGCTCAAGGTTATTTTTCTGAATGGTCATAAAAGAAATTGAGCCACCTTTATGTTCCACACCAAAACAATCATACTCTGCATATGATCAAGAAATAATATAGATCACATTCTTGTTCTGTAGTATCCTGAAAATGTTTTCAGTTCCTAAAGGAATTTGCCCCCAATATTTCACACTGAGTTTCAAACACCCTATGCAGACACAGCACATTTTTTTTTCTATTACATACACACACACAAAAAATCTCTGAAAACAGCTGTATCACCCAGAAATTTTCAACTGTCCCATACAAACATATGAACACCAAACAATCCATTATTGTCATTCCACAGTGTTGTGGGGGAAAGGGACTTCATTAAAATCTTAATGGATACCAGATCATCCTCACATAATGTCACAGAAGCATGAAAGCAAAAGCTACGTATGGTGTGGGTGATGCCTTTTCCTGGTCCTGAAATCAAGAGTCATACACAGTTAGAAGGGGAAAAGGGATTTTACCTTGGTATTTAATTTAAGGATCCTCAGGTGCACACGTCCAGGTCATATGCATCAAAATGCACTCTGCCAAATATGCCCCAAAAGATCTGGTGTAACATTATAGGTTTTACTAATTAGCATATCTATCAAAGATTCCCCAATTAGAGGCTCAAGTGAGACCCCCTCCCTAAGGAGCCCTCCCCTGGATGGTTCTATCTTGGTTTACAGAATGTGTTCTGGAGAGGACCTTGGGGTCTGGGGCACACTGATCCCTAGCTACGAAGCTTCTAAAATGTTTAGTCTCTTAGCTTGACAAACAAGTCCAAGAATGTAGGCAAAAAGCACTAAGAATACAGAAGTTGTAAAAAGGTATAACGGGTATAAAAGAAAAGGCAAAAAATCTTCATGGTATCACAGGGAGATGGAAGATGTGCATATATTCCTTCTATCAATCATTCTGGAAGTGAAGTAAAATGAAGATTATCTTCAAAGAATTTTATACAGATCAATATCTAATCATCTCAAGTAAGACAAAACCTTATAGTATCACTCTGTACTGTTACACTACTCAAGAGTTTTCTTTAATGAAATGGTTTTAAAATGTTATCTGAGGAAAAAAAGGTTATGGAAACAACTCTATCCACCTGCCTCTTGTTCCTTCAAGTTCTGGAAGCTCTATTATCTGTGAACTGTCACTGAAATTAGCTACAGCACTGGAAGGGAGATGTTTCATCAAAATTAGCAGCAAAAATTGACAGAGCAACACTTAACACCATCACCAAGGTAAGGGATACTGAAATCCACCCAAAGCAGCAGATACCTTTTCAGTCTGTACATCTAGACTAGCAGACAGAGCTGTAACTCTGCAATATATTTTGCAAGAATTTCTCATACAACCACAGGAGAGGTTGTTGTTTCAGTATTAACAGGAAAGCATATTTAAGATATTCAGTCAATGAGGGAATATAGGCCAGCTTTATCACAACTACTTGAATGGGGTAATGAAAATCCACCACTCAGTTTTCATGATTTATTTTCTAAGACTTAATTTACCCATAGAAGCTATGCAGTGATACCATATGAACTTGCACACTGCTTTAAGAAACAGGCAAAGTAATTCTCACACTTTAGAGTGTTAGGAGCTATAGTTGCCTTGTCTAAAATTGAGATTGATAAAGCCAATTTATTAATAAGTATTAACATACAAATTCTGAGAAACTAATGAATTTAACAGAATCAAGTTGACTACACAACATCATCATTAACTACTAACAAGGCACAGTAATTCATATACAATTTTAGGCACTGTGAGCAATACATATTGTATTATTCAAAGTGAAAAGGCTACAGTATTTCATCTATACAGCCATTTATGCTCCTGTATATATTTGCCTAATGTCCCTTCTAAGGGCTTAGAAAAAGTATGGAATAAGTGCTCCATGTGAAACCAACACCTCCCTTTCAGGGTGCAACATGATAACTACCACTCCTCAGAAGAAAACAGACATGTTTCACCCGCCAAACTTTTGTTTCCAAAGCACCTCTGAGTCCCCAGCTACAGCATTGAGAAGGCATTGTTAGCCTGACAATAAAACCATGAGTCCTGACCAGTTTTATCCTCTATCTTCCTTCAGTATTACAATCTACCCACACACAGAGAGAAAAGTGCATTTCTCCATTTACATCTCTTCTGTGCTTTAGAAGTAAAGACTTCTGGGCAGTAATCACTGCATGGATTGATAGAGAGCACCACTGAATTTGTGTTCCGCTTTAGCACATTACACAAATACACATTCAGATAAGCCAGGCTGGCTTGCTGTGTGTCCAAGATGCACTCTAACTACCAGGTCCAAGAATGCATTAAGAGATTATATATCTCACTGTATATTACTCAAAACACAGATCACAAGCAGAGAAAACTCAAGATTCCTCAGTTAGCAAAACTCTAATTCTCTTTTTCTGGAGCTGATAAACCTACACAAATGGCAAACCACAGGTTAGCAGACAGATGCAACAATTTATTAGACTTAGGGAAGTAGGGTTGATTGTTGCTGTTTCTTAATAAAAGAAAGTATTACTGATTCTATTAATTATATTTTAATGTTCTTGAAAATAAACTACTTTTTCCCATGAAAGCACATGTACCTTGCCAACAGTCACAATTACACATGCAGGCATGGCCACATTCCATGAAGAGCACAGGGATACACTGGGTCTTCATGCCACCTGCCGGACAAAATCCTATTTGCACCAACTTGTTTCTGGGTTCACCACTAATTTGGAGGGTTAATTTATTACCTTAGGTAATAAATCAGTCATGAAAATATTAGAAGAAAAATAACTGTTGCAGAAGCAAACCAATTTTTCAAATAATTTTTAAGCTTATCAACTTCTCTTTCAGTGACAGAACATATACGAGAAGACAATTCACAACAGATATGCCAGCTTCATCCATTTTGCCTTTTCCATCAAACACCGTGTTTCTTACTCCATCAAAGGGCATAGCTGGATCATCGATTCAAACAAGGCAGTCAGCCCTCCAATTTTCTAAGTTTTCCATAATTACACAATAGCATAAAAGAAATTTCCTTCTGAAAAGACAGGCACATTATGAATACAGTCTGTATCTCATATGGGTCTCCTTTCAACAAGAACTGAGGTAACATACCAAAATGTTCTTCCTTTTTTCAAAAGTTGCTGAACTCTTTGTCTCAATACCTCCCCAAAGAAAGCCTGACATCAAACATACAGGAGTGATGCCATTTTTAGTCTTAGAATTTGAAATGCCACACTATGTTTTCAGAGAACAAGTAAAACCCGTCTGAATTGAAGCTTTGCTAACAATCAGCTCAGCGGAATATTTCAGATTCTGTATATGAAAAAGGAAACAAATTCTTAAAAAAAAATTCTCATGGCAAAACAGTAATAGCAATTACATTCTGAATAATCCCTTTTAGACATTTAGAAGTTTCATTCTCAAGTGAGATCAGTAATAGGCAAGCTCCATTCCAACCACAATTACTAAACTTTGGCTAGGTTTAAGTTCTTGTTTTGAGATCACTCTGGAACAATGATGCATCTAGTCTCCTTTATTCTGATGCCCCGTTTTCCTTTTAGAAGCACTGAATCTCACACTTGCAATAATGCACTATCTTCTCAATGAGACAATATATTAATGTACTTTCTCTTAAGGATGCATAATTCTTCTTAATGTGTTTTGGCTGTTTCTTCCACTCTAAGATTCAATACTTTCCACTGCACATGGTCCAGCTGCTTCACATAAACACCCTCCTTCAGAAGAGAGCAACAGTTAAGCTTTTCAACATTTAAATTAATTCAGAAGATAGTTTACCTCACGGAAGTCTTGGATCTCTATGGACAAAAGTTCCATTACAAATCAACAAAGTAAGGAAGTCTGGAGTAAAAGGCAATGTTCTCCTAATGATCACTAGTTGCAATCCCATATTTAGTAGGTAGAGGACACATAACAGGCATTCCAAAAACATTTATTCACAGTTGCAGGTTTCTGGAGAAAAAGCATCATCCTAGGAAAGTTTGCTCAAGATAGGCTTTTACTGGAAAGTTTTTATGAGAATAATGAAATACACTGAGATCCAATACCAGATGTAGGCTAGTTCTCTTACTTAACTTGAACTCACTATTTTTTCTCCCTCATTTACAGCAGGCAATGTCATAATTCAATTTTGTTTCTTACTACCTTCATCCTTGCTCAGATAGACAGCCTAACAGATAGAAAAAGGAATCTGTCATCAGCCAAGTGTATATTATTACTATGAAATTATTCCATGCATTACAAAGCCAACCATCACTTCTGAATTTAACTGACCAAATACTGAGTACCTTCCATTGTACCACATAATTGCAGATATTCCGCACTGATCAAGAGGTTAAATGTATTCATGAGAGAGTAGCAGTTAACCAATTTCTGGCTGATTATTACATCTTTTACTCAAGTGACATTAGGTCAACTTGAGCACTTACCTAGTTTCTTAATCTCCACAACACCATGAAATCCTTAATAGATGCAATGACCTTACTGTACTATTGCATTATTAAAAATCTGATAGAACTGGATATAGACATATGCACCATAATTGGGCATACTGTGATAAAAGAAGAAAAAAAACCACAACAATGCTTTCTAGTTTTACTGAGATGACAACAGAGGTGATGCTAAAAGTCATCAGTCCATTGTGGCAGGGTAAAGAAGAGGGAAACAAACACAATTACTCCATCACACCAGTGAAGCCAGAACAATTTAAATCACTGTATATCAGAACAAGAGAGAGATTGCAAGAATGCTAACAGGTAAGTTATGGTAAAAAATATCAAAGTCCACATTCCCACCTGCCTCCACAGGACAAAAGTGCATTTTACAGTAACACATCTGGTTTCACATGAATGTACAAGAAAGTCTGACTGAAAACCAGAGGTACAAATACCCAGCAGCATGTGTCAAAACCAACTGTGGCAGTCAACCCACTTAAAATTTCAGGTCAGTAAAACAGCAATTGCTTTTAAACCTGAAACTGTAAGAGATTAGAAGTAGCCATGCACCATCCAACATAAACGTACTCTGCTGTATGTTCAGAAAAATTCTTGCCAGATACCTTTACTTTGTGGAACTTTAAAAAAAAAAAAAAAAAAAAAAGAAAGAAATCAATGAGGAGGAACGTTCACCCACCAGAGATCTGGAAAAACTACATTTCCCCTCCCTGCTCCAGTGCTTTCAAGTCAGCACTGTCATTCAACCCAGTTTGAGTCTCTTTGTTTTGAGAGTTACAGCTATCATCAGAACCATGGGAGTACTTCAGCTTGAGGAATAAGTGTTGCTGCCTGTTCTGAGCTTCCCCTCCCCCTCCCAAAGACACTTGCTCCTGCCATGTGCTCCGAGCTCCTTTGTTCCAAACGCGGGCAAAACCAAATGTAACTCAGACTCCTCAGCAGTGTCTCATTGGCCGCTCACCCCGGGTCCGCCCCCAGTCCTCCCCTTTCCCCTCCTCCCAATAAAAGAGACCTTCGAGGGAGGCCCCACCCTCTCTTGGCTCAGCTACCTTCCTGTGAATATCTCTTGTTGTCCCTCTCATTCGAAAGCTTCTAACTGCAGGAAATTGAGGGAGCGGAGAGCTGTATTTCTCCCTCTTTGCTTCTGCTGGTGGTATTTGCTTTGCAGCTGATACAGGTACCGATTTTAGAGCTACTAAAGTGCTGGATTGCCCGTGCGACCTCTCTGGGCTGCTCGAGGCTTTCTAAGGCATTAAACCACTAGCTTAGCCGGTAAAAAGCTGAAAAGATACCTTCCACAAATGAGAGCTATAGTTTCCACACTGTCTGCTTCCATCCTCTGCTACATTACAGTCACTTTGCAAGTACCACAGGCACGAGAACATGTTAGCTTACAGGAAGTAAAAAATGTTACTTCTTCAATTTAGAATTGTGCCCTATTTAGTTGTCCTTTAACATAAAGATGCTACCCCACAGCAAAAAAAAAAGAACAGAAAGGAATATGCCTCACCAGCTTCCAAACAATTCCATCATTTTAGACTAAACTTTACTAGGAAGCTCAAAGAATTTCAGTATTTGCATTTTTGTTAACTGAAACTGCCAAAGCAGTGATCAAGTTTTCTATAGCGATAGCAGCACTGGGAATGAAGTTTCTACAATGCTAAAAACTAAGTTTCTTGACAAAATAGAGTATCACTATTAAAATTCAGGTCAGTCGAACAGTATCTTGTCCTGTACAGCATTTTTTTTAAATTAATCAGCCTATCCTAATTAGGCATGAGTACCAAATTCCTAAGACAGCAAAGAAATTTTAACTGCCTTATAAGAACACCAAGCAACACCCTAACCTACTACTGCTCACCTACGGCACACAGGGAGCACTCACTTTGAGGTTATCCACACCTCTCACTTCAGATCCTGAATGCAGACAGAAGTATAGACAATAGTTTTCCTACTCATCCTGTTATTCCCCATGCCCACTTTATCTCAGTTTATTTTAAAGCCAGAGCTGGGATTGAAATTAGTTTAAACTTCATTACATACTTCTGAGACTAGAAATCAGACCAATCAAATTAGATTTGTACATGAGCACACACTCCTCAAGCAAAGGAGAATCTCCTTGCAACTTATAATTTCCTATTTTCTCATTAAATGTTAAAAACTGTAGATGAATCAGTGTTTCAATTAGTATGTTAACTGATAGACAATGAATTCACAGTAGTCTGCTTTTTGTGACCAGGGGGAACAGGAGACAGCATTATGGTTAAATTTTACGAGATTCTTCCAAATGTCAGCCATTTCTCCAGTTTCTTCCTGCTCTTCATGTCCTTTCTAACCTCTTTATCCCCCTTCCATTTCCACACCTATAAATCATTTAAGGAGTTGCAGAAGCTTTTGACCCAAGGCCAAAGAAGTCCATCACTATATTCCTGAGTTATATCCCTTGTTAATCAGATTATAATTTTATGCAGTTATCCTCTAAGTAAAGTCCAACAACAAGCTGAGAATTTTTTATTCCCAGAAAGCCATCTAAACTTCAACCACTATAAATGATAACACATTGATTTCTTCTGGTTATACAGTTTACTGCCGAACACCACTACTCCTTTGTTTCTCACGTGGACAATACTACCTGGATGAAAAGTTCATGGCCTCACTTTTTTAACACTTTCCACTTTTCCCACTTTTTGAGTGATACTGGCAATACAATTCTAGATGACATTTTAGGATAACCATCACTAACACCACACACAGACAACCCAAACATCACAGCAGACAAGAATAAGCCCTTATTTCAGAGCCACTCCTAACACACAGGCAGAAGCTTCAGTTCCAGAGGTGAAGGACTACATTTAACCTAGCTCTGATCTTAACCATGTGGGTCCTACAAACCAAACAAAAATCTAGAAGAACAAACATATACTCAGCTGACAAAAATTTTAACAGCCTAAAGGAAGCTATTTTAACAGCCCTAGATTCTTGATTATCTAGAACTAGAAACTGGTCCTAGTGAGCCTTTTCACTGTTCAGGGTAAGCCTGTCACGAAGGAAGAAGACTATTATATGGGACACCTGGAAAAACAAGCTTCGTGCAAAACAGGGATGTATTGCTTAGCTCCTACATGCATTTGATCTACTTATTCTGTACTATTAATAGGATACAGAAGAGGGTTATATCTACATTCAGCTCTAATAAACTGTGCAGTATCTCCTTTCCGTTCTCTCTCATGCTCAGAGCATCCTGACAGCTGGAAGCTAACTGATGCTGATGGGAAGTGACCTACTTCACACAAAGGGGGTATTTTTGAAAAACACGCTGTATATGCTCACAGGACTTTTTAACCTAGGTTAATCTTCTCTGAGAGATTATTATTTTACCTACTTTTCCCATTATTCTTTAACTAATGATAATTTGCAGCACAAGCTGTGTTCTCAATCTGAGAAATTACAAACTCTCTCTGGAAGAAATGTTAATCCCAGCCATCACCATGTCTGTATTTTTTCCATATCCAAGAATGAGCAAGAAAAGTATAAGAATAAAGCCACGAGTTTTAATCAGATGACTTAGGAAAGGAGTCAATATCTAGATTTCTGTCAAGCAACTGAATCTACAGTTTTGTTTTAAACTCAAGTATGCCATGACTATTTTGAAAACAATGATAGGGACAAATACAGATATATATATATTTATGAAAGAGAGCACCCAGTCACCAACTTCTTGCATCAGCTTGTCAAAGTATTACAGTTTCACAGCTCTGGACCAGGTCTACTCCAGCCTTTTGCTGTGTACAAATACAGAGCATATAGGCATGTCTACGAAGATGGATGTTCACCTCTTTCTTGCTACTACTAAATTAGATCTATCTATTATTAGATCTAATTCTACTGGATTAGAACTGCAATTAAGTATTTGTTAAAAGGCAAATACAGACAAAGAAATATGAATGCAAATACATATTCATGGATAAGGAATTAATGAAATAAAATACACAAGGGAGAATAACTCTCTAGTCTTAGAAGCAATTGAAGCACAGAAAACCTGCTATCATTACTTGACAATTTTAGCATTTCATAGGAATAAAAAAAACTCACATTTAAAAAAGATTTTCAGTAATTACTCTTAGATGTTAAACTCATTTTAAGTTAAACAAGAATATGATTTTCAACTTTTATACAGTGGTTTAGCACTCAAGCAATGTCCTCAATTCAGATTCAGTGTTTCTGATGTCTAGCTAACTATTTTGGGGAGACACCAGATAACAAGCCAAGAGCAGCTACTTTGGCAATTTCTACTATATGGTTTTTGTGCTTCTCACAAGTGCCATCCTTGTACTTGCTCTGCATTAACTTTCAGAGTATTAATTAGCTGCTCACATTCAAGCATTGAAAACCTTAATCCCTGGACATAAAGAACTAAAACTTAAAGCAACCCAAGTTTCAGCTGCAGGTTCCTCTTGCTTTCAAGGAAGTTTAATTAAAAATAAATTCAGCTACACCTGATATTCATTAGATAAAACTGAACACAGACAATTAATGATTGGAAAAATGCCCAACAATTTCAAAATAAAACATTTAAATAAAGGTCTTTTTTAAATTATTTAGGTTGGCTAAGCACAACTGATACTGTCATTTGCTTATCTAACCAATTAGTGCTTCTAAAGAATGCATTTTATTTGTTCGCAATCATTTATTATCTATGGTGTAATTTTGCAGCTTCTCAGACAACAAATAGCTGTCTTACATCTGGGGAATAAAACACACAAAAGGGTGTTGGTGTGCTGTTTGAATACATGCAATTACTGGTAGTTAAGTTCTAATTAGCATAATGAGTTTTGAAACAGTTCTCATAATAACTGTCAACATTATGTCAATTTAGCTGAAGTTAATGGCATATTTAACAAAGACACTCTTATTCATTTTCAGTATTATACTATTTAAAAGAAAGGAAGATGCAAAGCTCTTTCTGAAGAAGTAGAACTGCTTTTCATAGACACTGAACATTTCTTACGTTTTTTCCTTTCAGCACTCCAACTTGTAAACCAGTACTTCATATAATTAGCCCCCTCCAGTTTTTGTAAGACCATTCTTAAAAATTAACACTGATAAAATGGCAATAAAAAGCAACCAAAGTACAGATGTTTGTAAATTCAGTCTTCTGTAGTTTTGGGAAAGGCAGTTTGCAAGGGGATAAGTGGTTTGGAGGGGGAAGAAAGCAAGAGGTAAATCCTGCAAAAAATAAAGTAGTTTGCTAAAAAGTAGCAAATGTTCCCAGTCACACCTAGACAAAACACCCCTTCCCTGCTTAATAGGAAAGGGCATAAGCCATTCACAAAGGACAGTTTTACTTCTTTTCTAGTTTTGATGTTACTAGAAGCTATTTCCAAGTACTAAAAGATGATGCATTATTAAACTAAGTAAAAATTTAGTCATTTCACTAACATCTTTCACATCTCCAAGAAAAAACAACATGCCTCTCAGGGATTTACTTCATGCTGTATACTCACCTCATGCAAATGAAGGAATAGCCAACCTAAGCTCAATACTTCCCATAAAGCTGAAATCACACATCCAGTCTTGACTGAATTTAAAAGCCAAGTGTATTACAATCTACGTGTTTCATTTGAGGATCTTGTTTATAGTGTATTTTTATTATGTGAATAGTTCATAGAGCAGGTTACCATAAAGTAGTCATGAAATATGCCATCTCAGGAAGCTCTCTGGACTGTGAGAAATCTTTCTTGTGGCACAGAGGGATTTTTTATTTACATAAACAGATAAACAAAATGAAAGACTTCTTGCTCCTTAAAGTAGGAGATTACTTATTTTTCATTAGGAGAAAAAAACACCAGACAGCCAAACAAGCAATAAATCAATAAATCCCGTAACAGGAGTTTGACATTAAACCATGACAAAGCCAAATCTGAAGAAATTTTACCCAATTAATTTGGCCAAATTCTTTTCCTTTCATCTACACATTATGTATCATAAAGACACTTTATGTTTAGGTTTCCATTGTTTTCATATATGTAGCTAACGAGAAAATGTTAAATCATGAATTTTTTTCAATCTGTGTCACACAAAATTTTTCTGTCTATAAAACAGTAATTGCTCAGTTTCAGTCTTGTTATGATTTTAAGCATATCAGCTCATTACAATAAGAAATTTTAAAAATTGGCTGTATTTCAATTTATTTTGAAGTATTTCCAAAAGTTCTGCTCACAGTAAAAAATGGAAAAGTCAAAACAGTAAGTTTACAAATGGTATTTGAAAATACTTCTGGAGTGGCAGGGGTCTGGTAGAAAACAGGAGAATGACCCCCAAACTTCGGGCACTGAATGAGGCAGCAACTCCAAGTTAACTCCCGAACCATCCTACCCTGAAAAGATGCCTGAAGTCAAGTGACATAACTGTCAGCCTAGAGTGCAAGGAATCAGATAAACTAACTCTACCAGTTTCCCTACACTCCTGCAAAACCCAGCACTGAAACACACTGTGCTCTTCCAGGAGCACATCTTACTGACTGTGGAGAGGAAGAGACTGACCAGACCAACACAACTCATAAAACATCCCAAAGCAGAACCACTCCTCAACTCAGCTTTCCCTTTCTATTCAGTGTTGAGGACATTCTGCACCATTTTCTTCATGTTTTTAAGTCTTCATCAATTCTCTGGGCAGACTCCCATTGTCTGTTTCATCACCACAGAATCTGTCTGTCAAGGACGGTTTGAAATGCTCGTGACAGAAAATGAAGAGTAACACGACTATCACATAGCTGCGTCTGAACTGTGGGGGGACCTCACTGCAGGCTATAACCTCCTCATGAGGGGAAAAGGAGGGGCAGGCACTGATCTCTTCTCTGTCATGACCAGTGACAGGACCCAAGGGAATGGCCTGAAGTTGTAACTTCAGGGGGTGGTTTAGGCTGGATATCAGGAAAAGATTCTTCACCCAGAGGGTGTTTTGACACTGGGACAGGCTCCTCAGGGAAGTGGTCACAGCACCAGCCTGACAGAGCTCAAGAAGCATCTGGACAATGCTCTCAGGCACGTGGTGTGATTTATGGGGTTGTTCTCTGCAGGGCCAAGAGCTGGACTTTATGATCCTTCTGGGTCCCTTCCAACTCAGATTATGCTGTGATTCTGTGAATTAAGGCTCCACATCAAATCCAATATACTGCCCAATCATCACAAAATCAGCCTTCTCCTATACATCTTTTAACACAGTTCTGTGGGTCTACATGGAAGCTGTATTTTTAATTTATAGTCCAGCTCCTATACTACAGGAATGAATCATGCATAGCTATTGAACTCTACCTAAAGCAACACCTGCAGCCCATTTTTAATCAATATTTTGTAAAAAAATCTATAGCTTCCCACAGAAAGGTTTTACACCTGTGAACCACTAAGAGATTTTGTGAATTTTTAATAATTTATTGACAGAACAAGGAAAAAAAATTATGTCTTTTGTACCCGGTTTGCAATTGCACTTAACACTAGCATGTATCTTTGACCTGTTCACTTGTCATTCTTGTCTATATTGGCTCATAATCATTGCTCAGTCAGATCCATATCGGCTGAGAATCAACCCAAGCAAGAATTATCAGTCCTAGTAAAAGAATTAGTAACAGCCTAACCATTTTTCAGATGAGTGAAACAATACATTTAAAAGTAATTTCAACTCAGACTGTGAACAGCTACATGAAAATTCTTCATACAAATCTCTTCTGCATAAGAGTAAACCGTTTCCTAAATATGATTAAAAGCTCCAATTACTAGAATCTAACAATAGGCCTCCCGAATTCAACTCTGCCAAATCACACAATCAAGGGAAAAAGAAAAATATGCAAGGAGGGGGAGTGATCCCTAACTTACGCCCAATTTAAGCAAAGACCAGAGTCCTTCGAAAGCCTGACAGCAAAGTATTTGTCAAAGGAGGCTTGAAAAGAGCTCTGCCTATGTGACACTAACATTAACCTCCTTAGGAAGCAAGTCTGATCAGCAGGTCCAGATAAAAAATAAATACTTCTGAGGAACCCACACCTCCACCCTGAGCACATTCTGCTCAGATCTCCATAGATGGCTCTTGCCTGCTTTTGCACCAGCATGAAAGAAACTGCAGTCAGGCACACATAAAAGATGTGGAGAGACAGGAAGGAAGAAGTCTGTAGCAGACAGATATGCCATAAAACTATATAGGTGATGAGTGAAAGGCCCTTAAGGAAGCAAGGCTCACTGAATTTTTCATTAGTCTCTTGTTTTATGACCATTTAAAGTACTTTTTGTCAAAACGGTGTTGCATCTTCCTCTTCCAATAGTTTCAGCATCACAGGAAAACAAAGGCACAATATTGCTATCAGCATGCCACCTAATAGCTGTGCAAATAGAAACAGAGCATCAAACAGCAACACAGCCCTTTTTAAACTTAGCTAATTTGGAAGAAATAATTTTTTATTCACAAATATAGAAAAGAAGAAAAAATGTGGGCTTAATACAATTTAAATCCATTTCTGACCAGTATCTACTTTCTTTTTAATTTCAATTATACATAATCCAAATACTTCATTCATAATTAACTAAACACATAGGTTGACACTTAGTTCCCCAGAAAATATTAGGGTTCAATTAAATCAAGTGTTTGTAGTAAATGTGGAGTCCAAAAAGCCGTATCTGCCCTAAAGAGCCACAAACAGTACCACCACCAAGCAGAAGCCAGGATTTATAGGTGAAGATTTGTTGCATTTGAAGTGAAATCCTACTTCAGAGAGATCATGGAGCCATCTACCTATCAATATGATATGAAAAAGTGTCATGGTGATATTTGTTCAACATGGTTTAAAAAAAATCCAAAACAAATCACAAAATAAGCTTCCCCTAGAAAGTAGATACAGATCAACAAAGTTTTAATGGCCAGTCAAAAGGTAGGAGAGGGGGCAGGCAAAGCACTAATAATTTTTGTCTTTCTTTAAACAAGAAATATATTACCATAACTCTTTGAAGAAAAGCATAGGCTAGTATACAGGGCCCTGCATTAAATTTCAACACTTCTTAAGATATTAATGTACAGAAACACGAAACAGTAAAATGGACACTTGAAAATAAATAGCTGAAAGTTCAAGTGTATGATGCATCTCTGCCCCTTCCTCTTCCCTTATCATTTATCCAAAAGACTCCATTATACTCATGCTTCATACAACTACATCCTCATGAGGACAAAGTACTTCAGGAATTGGAAATAGACATTGATAGAAAAGAATGCTCAGGAGAAAGGACACCTGCCTTCTATTGCATGCCTTTTTTAAGGAAAGAAACCATTTAAATGCAAACAGCTGTATTAATGCAACATTCAGCTCAGGCTTTATGCAAAATCTAGTAACCCAATTCAGAGTTACTGCTACCATAAATGTTATTCAGCTGCACTCAACATAATAAGTAATGTACTGTGCAGGCATGCATTAGGTACTTTAAAAAAGTAGCTGAAGGAGGAGAGATTGGCCTGGAAATAGACTTGGGTTTGATCCCCATCCTCCCACCAATAGATACAGAGATAAAATTTTTTTAGTACATTTCTAGCTTTGAAAAAAATTACTCACCAAACTAGCAGTGAGTGAAGGTGCTGACTGTCCAAATGTTTGGTAGCGCATCCGAACAAGATTAGTGGTTTCTATAGGTTGCCACAGCTGCTGTCCAGTTGCACTGGGAAGCAAATATTTGCCTGTCAAATTAAGAAAGAGTGAGTTAAAATACAAGATGTTGCAGATGAGGCAATGCAATGGACAGTTTACTATAACACTCTTGCCACTGTGAAACAGCTTTCACTGCAGCCCTGACCAGAGCTGATCCCAACAGAATTCCTGCTATTCACTTGCTAGTCCTTCACATCATTCTCTCACAAGACACCAGGCAAATTAATTTTTTCACTGTTCTTACAACTGTACCTTTTTCCTACAGAGAAACACATTTAAAGCAACAACAGTTTCAAACACCCAGACTGCTAGTTCTGAACCAAAAGAAACTCAAACTCTAAAAGCCAGTCAAAAATGAGAATTTAAAAAATGTATTAAAAAATATTCCTCTATTTACCACTTAAAGGAATAAGGTTTTCAGTCTGAGGGACAAAGTGAGATTCATGAGAATAAGACACTTACCATGTGTGTGATTATACCATTTTGTGGGTGAGAACTATTCTGCTTCTGTTCCAAAATTCCTCACAACCTACCTACTATGTATCACTCAATTCCAAGAATCTTTATCCAGCATCCCAGGTAAGGGGAGACTACCAAGGTGGAGGCCAGCCATTCCTTAGGAGCACCCACATGGGGCTCTCAGTGCTATGCTCTCCGCTCAGTGGTGTCACTTCACTGTGGAGTAGGAAACCTGGAGCCCAGGGCCACACAGGGTCACGCCCCCCATCACACTGGGATGCCACTCAGTCTGGACTGTCTCCCCACAGGTACTAACCAGGCAGACCACATTTCCAGCCCATGAAATCTGAGCTACAAACTAGCAGCAAGGAGAATATTCAGGGAATTATACTAAGATCACAAGCAGGTATTGATACTGTTAATTTCTGCTTACTTTCTAGCCACTGCCAAGAAACAGGACAACAGGCTATATACTAGTCTTGGCAATATGTCCACCTTAAGTTCGTACTTACCTCTAAAAACTTTGAAAAACTGAGACAATCATATTACTAAAGCAACTGACTTCTCTTGGAAGACCAACAGGCTGATGCAAAGCAACAATTCAGAAGACTTTTTAATCAAATCTCATTTCAAAAACAATGTAAGATCTTAACTGAACAGATCAAATGAAAAACATCTCCAAACCACATGGCCTAAACACTTCCTTCCTGAAATTACTAACTCCCACCTCATTAATCTGGTCATCTCAGACAGCTGTGCAGTGGGTATGCGCATGACCACTGACACAGGATTTCTACCCTAGTAAATCTGCACAGGTTTGCTAAGAAATCAAAAGCCTTAGCTTCATAACCTTATTTTAACGGTAGATCCACAGAGAGCTGCTGAGGTCTCTGGGAAGTGACTGTCTTGGAAGCTAGAAGTTCCCAAGGAGCAGCACATAATAGTCTTTTAACACTTTCCAATTAATCTTCCAAATGTGCTATTGTTCTTTGCTACACTGGTAAAGCAGACCCCATAAATATTTTTTCAGCCAATTTGTTAACAGCCTGCCCGAGACTAGAAGAAAAATGCTGTGGTTTCTTGCCCAATTATCTAGGATAACATTTCCCAGAACTGGAAAACCTGAATTAGTTTCCCATCTGGTCTCTCTGCCTGTTTCTATCGAATTCTGGTTCCTTTTTGCATAGGCTCCCATCACCCTCAACTAAAGGGGTGCCATAAAAAGCTTAAGGCATTGATTGCAATATACATATCTTTGATATTCCAGTGATGTCAACCCTGAAATATACCAGTGACATACGCAGTCAGAGAGAGCTTTTTATCTATCACCTCAAAAGGTTAATTCCTTCTCATCAGGACCGGAAAAAGAAAATTAAGAAGTGAATGCAAAAAACTTTAGTTATACAAACCTTCTATTTAAATAGGTACGTTTTACTTCTACATCAGAAGAGGTCTATGCCTTTTCCTTCCTTCCTTTTTTCCTCAGACACCGGTAAGATGAAGTTCTTAGAGAAGGGTGAAACCAAACATTTCCTAGCGCTGGGATCCCTGATTACAAAAATCTATCAGGCTAGAATGCAGACTACAAACACTGTTATGAAACTGCAAGGTTTCCAGACTTCCAGCAACATCCAGACAGCTCCAAACAAGCCACCAACAAAATGCTTCCGCAATACCTATTTTGTCAAGCAGACATACAATACACACAACTCTTTTAGAAACTCTATATTAATTCAGTCTAGGAAAATTACGTTAAGTAATTTTCAACTTCATCACTGTAGCATAATATTAGGGCATTTTGTCATCCTAGGAATCAGTATTTGAAAAGCAGTAAGTCCTGCCCTGCTCCTTAGAATAACAGAGAATTCAAGAAACAAAAAGGTTCGTTCTATTAAAGTTTGTTCTAAAACTGGGAACATATCACTCTTTGGTTAAGAAGTGCACTTTCTCATAGGGTACTGTGGTTTAGGAATGGTATTCCCCGACTTAGTATTACCAGTAAAAAAGAAAATCTTAAGATGCTCCCTTCCCACTAGGGTGGGACACAAAAAAGGCAGAGATCAAGGATTGAGATAAGGACATTTACTGGAAACAGCAATGAGGTAAGACAATGAACAGCAACAGCAACAACACTAAATACAAAACTGTTCAAAGAGAGGGTTATTTACATGCAAAAATGCTCAGCAAGTCCACGACAATGAAAAACAATGGTGGACAGACCCTCCACCTACAACGCTTTCTCCAGGACCAGAAAGAAACCCTTTTCTTCTCAGTAACAAGAGAAAGAGACCCTTTCCCTCACCTCCCCAGCAATGAGGTAAGATAGTAATGAGTAACTTTTGGGTCTTGGCCATGCCCACTCAGCACAGCACAGGGCAGCCCAGAACTCCTGGGCTCAGCCTCCCTGGCAGCCAGGACTACAGCACACACCACCACACCCGGTACCATAACAAAAAATTAACTCTGTCCTGGTGAGCACTAGGACACAAGGGGTTAAATCCAGTCTCAAAATCCACTGTCAGACACTAGGCCCTTCCCAGACTGCAGTAATTTTCATTTTGGATTAATCCCACTTGAGCTTCCCAAGGAAAAAATGGAAGGCAATCATTTGCAATTAGTACACAAATTAATGCTGTTTTAAGTTTGGATCCCAAGCCAAAAAGACTTAAATAATAATACAATTTAGTCTAGTAGGAGAAAGATATGTGAGAATTAACTGCTATTATTAATGCTTGTACTTTCTTTTTGTTGTAAATGTGCACCAGATCCAAAACATGTAGAGCTAATATTGTCTGTACCTTGCCATGTGCAGGGCATTCTAACAGCCACCTTTACTATTTTTCCTTTATAGTAATCTGTATTTTACTCTGGTTTTATCTTGTTCAGACATCTGAAAGGAAGTCTAAGATATCTTGATACAGAGGCTAGAGGAGATGCAATCCTACTGTTTTCAACAACAGAATCTTGTACTAAGCCCTTCCTTGAACTATAATAGTTGACCTGACTGACAAGAAAGCAGAGTGGATTTACTCAGTATTATGGTCAGTATCTCCACTGTAATAATTCACTTAATATTTCATTATTTTTCCTGCATGATTAACATCAAGAAATATTTTAAATAATGTTGGGTGTGTCTGTTGAAAAGCTAAATTAGGCAGTAAACATTTTCAAAACTGACAATGAAATCGTGAGCGTATGTGATGCTGGAATGTCCTTCCTCCCATCCTTACTCCCAACAGGAGCCTTGAAGGCATTACAGTTTTCACAAAATACTGGAATTAAGGCAAGCAGACTGTCTAGAACAACAATTCTTCTTTTCAAAGTACATATGCTTTTAAACACAGAAAAGGCATACAAGAAATATGCTTTCTATAGAAGCAAAACCAGCCAGGCCTTAGACAAACAAATGGTAACAGATAAATCTCTTATCTGAGAATAGGACTAACCTACTGCATTAAACTACCACACAATAGAACAGTCCCAGCCCACAGTGAGTTAATCAGCAACTCTCCCTCAATTCCTCCAATAATAATAAAAATAAATAAATAAAAAATCCCCTCATACTGTCCACTCTCCCTTTCCCTTGACATTATAGCACTCCTACACTTTTCTTGCTATAGTTTCACTCATAAAAGTATGCATTCTACTGCTTTTACACTTTCTTTAATAATCCTTGAATTTATACATAGCCACACTTCCTCCTGTTAAGTGATTTAAATGCCAGTATTATACAAAAAAAATTGAGCTGAAATACATTATTATTTTCACACTGCATTCATGTCTGCCTTCAAGTTTAATGCTCCAACCAGCTACTTTCCTTTTTAAGTTAACTGATTCATGAGGGACTGAGAGGAAGGCTTCAACTCCACCTCAACCATCTTAATTAGGTATTCTGGCCCATATAAGACCACCAGCATCCAGACCACTGACACACTGGTAGTAATGTTCATATTACTTTCATCAGCTATTGATACTGAGTCATCTACTGATAGAGGTCCCCTACCACAGTCCTCTTCAATTCCAAAATTGTCATTGTTGACTTCCTCCCCCACTTCCTCTGCAGAAGCGTTGCTGGTATCATTACTTCCCTTCTTGTGCCTGAAACTACCAGGAAAGCCTAAAGTAGCAACACTGTAACCAACACCATCTCTTCCCATACCTGAATGCAATCCTTGTTAGTCCAGCACATTTATCAAAACACATTTCAATGAAGGGGGATTTAAGTTGACTACGTAATGGCAATAATTTAACATTATTTAATAGTATTACCTCATAGTTGCTGAAAATAGGTAATACATTACTGCAGTTCAGTGTCATCTTCCCCTTGAACATGCCTCTTGTATATCTAGATTCATTTGTAATGAATATTTGTCAAAGGTCCAAATAGAATTGTTCTAAATTCTTCTATTGCATTCAGCATGTGCATATTTGTTGTATGACTTACTGTATAAGGACAAAATGACTTGTAT
This sequence comes from Aphelocoma coerulescens, assembly GCF_041296385.1. Taxonomy (NCBI): domain Eukaryota; kingdom Metazoa; phylum Chordata; class Aves; order Passeriformes; family Corvidae; genus Aphelocoma; species Aphelocoma coerulescens. The sequence continues at coordinate 21,304,215 of NW_027184085.1, read as the reverse complement.
AAGAACAAAGAGACTACAATCACATTTCCACAAAAATCAGCCACAAAAGGCAGGCCTTGCTTTATTCTGAACAGAAGAGTCTTTCTTACTGCTGAAGCACTACTCTCCTTCATCTGTCCCTCTCCAATGCATATCACAATAGGACAGCTGAGAATTACTAAATGAGCTCAAATTTAATACTTGTAAGTCTTTCATTTTCAGTTGGAATTTAGAAATAACTTTGGCTCTGATAATTAAACAATTGCGTATCATTAAGAAAATGTTTTGGCATCCAAGTAAGATTTTACCTTTACAAAAGTACTGAGGAGAATGTAGACGGCACTGCTAGAAAGTCTAATTTGTAATCAGTCAAAATGCAAAAATAAATACAGAGGGAGCATCTTGAAAGTTTTTGATAGAAATATTTTTTGTTAAAATATTAGAAGTAGGTTTTTATTACACTACTGCAAATGGAAGACAGGCATGTACTTTGCTAAAATGGAAGAATCTGAATTTGGGCTGACAGTAACTACAGACAGAATTAGTCCAAAGTGAAGCTATGCATATGATTACAGTGTACCACAGATTTACCAGAAGCTAGCATCAATGTGTTTGTGTTAGCCACTGTGAAATAGCAGCCTTCAAAATAGCCTCTTGACATCTTTAAGGCAAGTGTCAAGAAATACTTATTTCAATTAATTATCTTGTTAAATCAAGTATAGATATTTATGATAAGAGTGCAAAATACTTTTTAAAAATACAGAAAGATAGATACTTCTCCCTCACTGATTCACTTAAGTAAAAATATAACTGATCTTACCTCAAGAACCGATGCTCTGGACAAGTCAGACATGCCAAGCATAGTTTCAAGTGCATTGCTCACTCCACACCTCTTTTTGGGGAGCTTTAGGAGCATCAGCTACCTCAGAGCCACAGCAACAAGCCACAGTGGAAGAGAAAACTGGACTCTACTGCAGATTGCTCTGGGTCATAAAAATGTTCTGAAAAGAAACACAGATGGGTACTGCTCCCTCCTCTTACCCCTGGCATATTTCCAAACACAAAAAAAAAACCCAGAAGAGCTGGGTTCATTGACAGGCTTTGATGTGAACAGAAGAAAGACTGAAGCCACCACCTGCCACCACGTCACCACAGCAGCAATGGCAGTCCCAGTACATCCAGAGCAGCCACTGTTACCAGATGATAAATTGTCTACACCTGTGAGCTAACACAAGGCTTGGTCTCCAAAAACTACTGGCCTCTGGAACTGCACAATGTCTGTTGTGTAAGAAGGAGAACTGCAAGTTCACCAGCCCCTGTGCTCTGCCAATTCAGCCAGGTCACCTGGAACACTGGGGCCTATGACCACCAGGGACCACCAGAGAGAACCCCAAGACTGCACAACACATGCGTAAAGGGGAGGGGAAATATGTTAATGATTTCAGGGAAATTATTATCATATTCTGGGACAATCAATCAATATTTATGTAAAATATAGTATATAACTTCCCTGTGCTCAGTATGCACAGCTTTGGGAGGAGCTACCCCCCTGCATCCAGCCAAATAAGCAATACCTGCTTCTTAATGCTACATTGGTATTAAGAACTTTTTTATTTTACCAAGTTTTGGTAACACCAGTGCCACTCACAAACTGCTTGAGCAGCATGAAGTGAAGACCAAATCTGAAAGCAACATACCACCACTTTTATCCCCACAAATAAGTGAACCATCACTCCAGGTTCAGACACCTGCCAGGTGAAAGGTGGAGACTCCCACCTTAGTATTTCCCAGGTTAAAGTTAGGGCATTTAGCTTTATTGCCTCAAATTGAACTCCTGCAGACATCCCAGCTGTAGGAAATGATGGCAACGCTGCAAATTTTAGGGTCTATTTTCACATCTGGGGGCAGGGAGGAGGGGTGGAATTAAAGCCCATCATTCCCATTAGCTGTTAACCAGAAAGTAAAAGAAGAGTGGATGGATTTGAAGTCATCACTAGGAAACTTTTTAATATTTTGCCTTATTCTATTGTAGCTGCATCAACAAGCTTTACTTAAATTTCAAATGACCACCAACATTAAAAAAAAAAAAAATTACCATTTTATTAATGTCTCATTTATTGCCCAGAATCTAAAGGAGCATGTTTTGCATATTACTCAGCTACACATCATTGAAGTTAATGAACAATGCCACTTTCCCAGTCTGATGCAGTGGTGAAATTTTCCTTTCAGCCAATCTGTCCCCTAAACATAACATTATTCAGGTAAGCCTATAATTACAACTGACTCAATTACAATTTCTTTGTAACTGTAAGAAGCCTTCATAAAAAATCCTATTACACTCACTGTAGTTCTTTCACTTTTTGATGTACTACAGATCCCCTAAAATGCTCTATATTTGTTTCACTTTTCTGAAGTCAGATGAAGCAGTGGCACTCTCAGTCACATGGGTTGTCCTGCACAGGGCCAGGAGCTGGACTCATTGATCCCTGTGGGTCCCTTCCAACTCAGGATATTCTATGATTCTGGCTGGCAATGCATGAAATAAATGTGGCCCACTGAAGGCAAAAATTTGGGGTGAGATTAGGAACTTAAAAAAAAAACATTAAAAAACCCCCACAAAAAAACGCAGTAGATCTACCTTAAAATTTCTCCAAGATCAGCAGAATTGGAACTGGAAAAGGACACATCCAGTTTTGGACAACAAACTAGTAAGATGAAGGCTTAGATCTGTATCCAAAAATACATATATATAAAAATAAAATCAAGCCTCCATTAACTACAAAGGGATGCAGAATCAAAACTGTTTATAAATCAATTACCAGAAATAAGTCATCACATCCAAAAATAATGATTCACGCTTGAAATAAAATTCTCTCACTGAAGGTCATTTAAAAGACAATACAAAATTTTGCTGATAAGAAAATTACTCAGAGTTCCTTTGCTGATAGATATTCACTGAAGTTACATTTCTATATTGACTATTTGCAATCTATTATTGAAGTACTGTGACAGCAATATAGTATCTGAAAGGCATTTGAGATCACCAGCAAATCTCCCTAATCTTTGATTAGATTTGGAGGATAAGGATAGGTTTGGGGTTTTCAGTTTGGTTTATTTGCTTGGGTTTTTTAAGTTTTCCCTACCAAAAATACCTAACTCAATAGCACTATTAGCCAACCAGTGACAACGATAACTACATGATAAAAACACCCTACAGCCTGAAGCTGTCATTCATGACACTACTTCCTTACCTCACAACTCTACTGAAATGCAACTCAACAAAATAATTAGTTGGCAATATTTATCAGTGAGCTCAGAAATAGAACACTCCGCTGCTTCTTTTTCTTTATCTTAACAACAAATATCTCATAATTCTAACATGCAGCTCCAAAACTTATAAACTGCCAGTCCATTCTATGACACAAACCTAATATACAGGTATTACTGTATCCCTTTCACCCTTTTTCCAGTTTACACCTGCTCTAGAGAAATTTCAAAGTCCAGTTCTATAACTCTGATAACAGAAGGAACAGCAGATATTGAAGATTCACACTGAACACATGATGCTACCAAAAGCACACTAAACTACATATAAATGATAATGAGACAGAGTTCCTTTTCATATATAGTCAATTTTGCAAAAACAAGAATCCTGCACACCAAAAGGTCAGAGGTAGCCAATACTGGCTGACTTAAAATGAAACTGTGACGAGAACACACATTTTAAGGACCTAAAAAATTCACTATTGCTCAGTTCAAACATTAGGTGAACAACTACTTCAATCAGTGGCCAATACTCTTGGCGTATAACTCTCCATTGGCTCAACATTTGGGTTTCGGCTGACAGAATTTATGGTAAGAAGCAAACATTTCCCATTGCACTATGAAAATCACGCCCAGAAACTCATAATTGACACTTAGACAAATGAGCATGAAATGATGTGTTAACATGCTATTTTCTCTACAGTACCCAGCAGGACCCCTTTTTTGTCTCATGTATATGCTGTTATGCCACATAATTAAATCCCTATATGCTTATAGTAATTTTTCAAAAGGTAAAGTTTCCCAATAGAAAATCCTGCTCCTGTTTTCACTGGAAAACACCTATAAACTTTTCCACTCAAATTGTCAACCTTCATTCTAAGGATTAGGTACATGAAGTGTTTTTTCACTCTTCTCAAATATTTCGCCATCAGTACATTCAATTTATATTAAAGCAACAGACTTGGGAGAAAGCAAGTATGTAGTCAAATCATTTGCTTTACAATATCCAGTAGAGAGAGACCACAGGGAAAAGAACAGGAAGACTTAAGCCTCTAGGAGTATAGATCATGTATTCTTGATATGCAATTATACTGTATTTGTAAATATGCTGCAAGCAGTTTTGCACTAATGAGCTCAGGTACAAGCAACAACAGGACTGGAGCCTCACAGACCTCAGATTTAGTTAATCATCTGACTAAATACATGCATTTAGCTAAGTCCAGGCAGGTCCTTTCATCTGTGCTTCTATAGTTACACTGCTAAGCATACTTGAGCCAGCTAATTCAACAGTTCTTAGGGTATTTCTTAAGGAGCTACAACTCAAACCTTCAGAAATTTAACATGCATATTAATTTTCTCCACTTTTTATTTTTCCAGTATGACAAATGACTCTTAACTTTCAAGCTGCTTTTTAAGTGTCCCAAAGAGGGTTAAACTGTTTCTTCCTCCTTCAAAACTGGCAGCTTGCAAACATATCTGCTAATTAGGCACTCTACTGCTACAGTTTGCTTTGATCTCAACAACAATCAGCTTCTCATGTTCTGATGATACAAGCACAATTAAGCAGCAATCGAGGAGTTAAAGGCAAAATAATGAGACAGGAATACAATATCTTCTGTTCTCATCTCAGACTATTACATGGTGCAGACTCCAGACATGTCAAAGAATATGGAAATTATCTTGCTATGCGCACAGGGAAGTAAAAATCAACTCCACTACACAGGCTGATGGAAGCCTTAAATGATGAAGGTAACTGACAATGAAAAATATAACCTAATGTCATCTCAAACACCAGCGCACCAAGAACCATCTAAAAATGCATATTTCATAGCAGACTAAATTTACTTCATCTGGAGAAGACAGCTTTGTACTGAATGCATTAAAAAAACAAACAAAAAACCCTACACGCTGCATTTCCTCAGCCGTGTAATTATAGAATAGATTGCTTCTATCTCTTTCTACTAATTCTGGAATAAATTTAACACGTGGCATAGTGCTTTAAGGAAACCTTTGAGGAAGGCAATGGAAAAGACTGCCAGATACACTCTGGGTAAGCAGTCAATGAAGCACATTGTGCTTGTGATCATGCACACATGGCAGCTGAACCTTCCCACCTTTGTAGCCCAGAGCCGAGTGGTGTTAGTACTTCTGCGGGGCTGTTACTCTCCCTCTGCTGCTGTCTGGGACAGCCCTCAGGCAGCTGCAGCTGAAAAGGCTTTCTGAACTGGGTACATCCAGTCCTTACATGCATCACAACGAAAGCCATTTTGAAACATACTTCTGCTCTGATATAAGAGGGGAAGAAAATGCAGGAAGTAAAATTTCGTATTAAAAGGTGAACCTGATAGAGCTTTGGCACTGGCACTCATTCTTACCCCACATCCTACAGCACCCAAGCTTCTGGGGCTGGGGGCAGGCCAACAGAGTGCACCCAGACACAGGGCTTTTCATGGAGTGGTGTAATCATGTATCGTAGTCATACATTCCTGGTGTAAATATGTATAATTTCTTCCACAACAAGAAGAAATTTTGATTATGCACACAGGAAATACGGAACATTTCCTCTTATCTATACCAAGAGACCATCATTAATAGAAATAATCCTTTTTTTAAATCACATCATCATTATAATAAGCAGTTGTACGTAATGGGAAGGTCCCATTACCAAAGAGGTTTCAAGGTACAAATCATGTGATTGTACAAGTTCAGCCTTCCCCATTCACCAAGACAACTTGGTTGTCAACCAAACAGTTGACATTGTAAGACTTAATGAGCTAATCTCCATTTTCAACAATATTCATAATTTATACAGCCCAATGTTTGTGAAAATTCTGCTACTGCCAACTGCTCCCCTGTGTGAATGGGGAAAATCTCCTCTTCCAAGTCGTGCCAGCACATGCCAACCCATGGATAAGACAACAGCTTGTTTTTCATGGACCATAAAGCTGTTGATCTTTCTGCTAATTAGCGTTAGCAGAGTGATGAATCTCTGAAGCAAGAAACAGACTGAGAATCCCCAAATTCATTTCAAATCAAACACAGATTAATTATATGGGAATAACAACAATTGTTGAGTATATTTGGATGACTGATGACTCAGAGGTAGAAAGCTGACCAAAGCAAGAATATTAAAAATGTGTCAATCACAAGATTTTTTTTGTTTTAGCTCTTCATGATCTGTAGACAATATGTGATCAGAAGAACATGAAGTAATTTTACAAAAGTAAAGTGCTTTAGGATCCTTGGACTAAAGATTCTATAAAATGAAATTTGTATGTATTATGTTACCTGTACTTGTCTAAGATCAATATAAGCCTAGCCGATAACAGCCCTACCACAGTTAGACACAACTACCCCAGCTGGAAGTCTTTCCCAAGTAGTTATTGATGAGATAATAGTAGGTAAGACAAGAAATTCAAACCATAGGTAACAAAGTGTATTTTTTTCATTGTATATAATGGCAGAGCTTATCAGTACAGTATAGAAACAACGGAGTTAGCTGCAGAACAGCTTTCTCAGAACAGCTTTTTTTAAAGATTTCCCAGAAATATGTTCTCATATCTTTCAGAAGTAGAAAGGGAGAAAGCAATCTCCAAATGCTGCACAGCAGCTGAGAAGACAGAACAGGGCTGCACTGCCCACCACGGGGCAAAGCGAGGAGCAGCAGTGGGACATGAAAGTAAGGGCTATTTGTTTTGCTTGTCTGAGTGATTTGCCAGGTTAACCCTCTCCATGGTAAAAACTCATTTAATTTCTCATCCTTTCACATTACCTTCTGCTACAGATTCTATTTAAGCATCTCTAATACAGCAAACTAAAATCTGTAGACAATTTAAGCCAAAAACCCTCTGACTATAGACAGCCCTTTGAAGTTTGTGGAGATCAAGAAAACGAGCCACCACAGAAAAGCAGCTTTTTAATTAAACATCTTTTCTCCTAATTCAAAACAAGTTTTAAAGTCCCAGTCTGTGCACCTCTAGGAATCCTTAAGAAGGCAATCTAAGGCTACAGCAAGAGGCATTTAAATACATGTGTATTAAACAGATGTCAATTGTCCCAAGAATAACAGAGCTGATCTCACCTAACCATACTTTCCTCTCAAATTTGTCTAGCACGCCTCCAATGCCCCTGCACCCAGAGGGCACCAGCATCCCTCTCAAGCAATCCTCTTTTCCCTCTCTATCTGACCTAGGGCTATGAAACAAGCAGCTACACCTCAGCTTTGTGACAGGGCTTATCCTGCAGTTCAAGAGCATGTGCAAGGATTGTGTTTTACACTGTCTGTGGCACGAGCAGAACTTTTAAAGATCCAGTTTACTTTCCCAGACAGAGGGTGTGGCAAACACTGTTATGGGAATGTGCTCATGCAGGGAAGGGGGAATCTGGAGAAGGAGAGAAGTTAGGACACAGCAGAAGAGAAAAAGGCAAATACTTATTATAGAGTGATTATGTTACACAAAATGTTATAACCTGTTGGAAACATGACCTTTTAAATTAAAATATGACTTGGTCATAAATTACATTCATATCCTTTTACTCTGAGATTGTTTCAGCTCATGAATGTTTATGTTTAGCAACCACAGTTATGAAATACTATTTTTCATCTTGTCTTTCTATTAAACAGGACTGTTAGCACTTCACAACAAGAACTATTAAGGCAGATTTGCTAGACTAATAGCAGGCCATATGCTATACACTCCATCCCAAACTCAGTCTCTGTTTTTCCAGAAGTCTTCCTCTGTGGCAATGAAGATTAAAGAAAGCAATACTGTTGCAACAATTGTATTGAAGAGACTTTTCCAAAATACAGTAGCACGGTATCTCCAGGTATTCATTTCTTTTATTGGACAAACTTTAATTAGTGACTGTGTAGCAATTTTCACCATAAAGCAATAGTAGATTTAGTCTCAAAAACACTGATTTAATTTTCCTTCTACTTTGAAAAGCATTCTTTGCTTGTCACTGAAAACATGTGGTTGCTGGATTGCTTAAAACTATGCAACTTAGGGGAAAAAATTTGGCTCCAGTCTCCCTGAAGCTGTGTCAAAAATAATTTCAGTTTCTATCCCACCTCTGCAGGTTTCCAACCCTCTTCTCCCTTGTGTTGATTTCCCGCTGGAAAGACCCAGTACATCATTCTAAATTTTTCTCATATTCATATGTAATGTACTTCAGCCAATTCAGTGTAGTAGGTTCTCAGTAACTGTAATCCTTCAGTTTTTTCAAGTCTCATTCAATACATTGCAACAATACAGATTTTATTTCTTCTCATATGTCCTGCATAACATTATTCCCTCCTGTAAAGCCCAATAAACTCATTTATTTGGGATCTATTCCCAGAGATAAAACCCCTATCTATTTACCTCTATTAGTATTCAGCCCTACAGGAATTGAACTATTCTATTTTATATAAACAAATAAATTTTGGTTTGTTTGTTTTCATTGTTAATACTGCTTATGCTCTATGGCTCAACAATACTATGTTTTTAACAGCCAAAGAAAGGGAAGGTAACATACACAGTGCAATTCACTTTTCTAACACTTGGAGTGAGCAACACGCACCAGCATAAAAATATTCCACAAATTTGCAAGCTAGGACTCTTCTCTCTTGCTTCACTTACTCCCACCTTATGTATTTTAGGAGTTGAACGTTTTTAAAAGCAGAGGCAGAGACTGAACTGTAAATAATTTCAAAGATACTCTTCTGGACTATTTTCCAATGAACTGATACCCACTGTTAAGATAGCACTTAGAAGGGTATTAAAAGTAACAAAAGAGAAGAAAGAATAAAGGAAGACAGTAATCAATGCACAGTGATATTAAAGATCAAGTACTTTCTCAAATTACAGGCCTCCAAATATTTTTCCCCCTTTAAGGACAAGAATATGTTTCCAGAAACAGTAAAACTTAATCAGAAATTTGGGAGGGAATGTGTGAGCACAGAAGTAATTCCTTACAAAGCACGTGTCAGCTCACCATTTTAAAAGCAAGATTTCTTGTGCCCCACTTCTTCCTCTTATTTTTTTTTAATGACACTGTGATTCTTGTCGTTTCAAACCAGAGCAGCAAATCACTCTTAATCCTTAAAGAAATGTAAAAAAACCCCAAAACTTCAGTATGCAAGAAAAGGTACGTAAACACACAACCAAAGCAACACTGAAATTATTAACTTCAGATTACTGAACATTTGAAACAACTTTAGGAATTAGTTCCCTATCTGTAGTGGTTTCTTTAAAACATTAGCAAAAAAACCGCAAAAGAATATAAAGAACTTTCTGTCATCACAATGAGTTTGATTAATTTAATCAGTATCATGAAAGCTGTTAAGATATTTAAACTATTTTAAGATACCAAAGCCCAAGGGTATTCAGGTTCATTTAAAGTGCATTGGTAATAAAGCAGTTTAACATCATTGCACACTATATTCCCAAATCCTGACATGAGACCCTGCACAACATATTGGATGCAGACAAAAAGCATATCCATTTCCCTTTATAAAGGCCTCAAGCAATAATTCAAGCACATAGATAAAGACTGTGGCAGCAGAGCGCAATTGCTACGTTTGTTTTTGATTAGGCTGTCTTCTTCCGCTTTATCTGCACGGCTTAAATGGCAAAGATCAATTTTTAAAGACCACCACTCCACGTTAAACAGAAACAAAATTTAAAAAAAACCACCAGCTCCTGCTGAAATAATAAGTATGCTGGCAGTTTTAGTTTCAGTAAAACTGTAGTTTGATTTACACTCCAAGCTTTCAGAGCTGTAACACTCCAGAGCTGCCGGGAGAGTTTACTGAAATGGCTACCAAAATTGACACTTGTCTGCTGCAGGTCACTTATCTTTCACAAAAGCCCATATGGATCACAAACACTCTTCCACTGTTTCTGAAAGCTGCATAACAACTCATGATAAAAATGAAGTTGCAAGGGAAATGATGAATCTTACCCTAGTGACACTAAAAATCAGAGCAACGATTATGTGATGACATGATAAAAAATTCCAGTAGTAGCATATGTTTTTCCTTCAAATAAAGAGTGAGACAGTTCAATTTTTTAAGTACTTTAGGTTCCTAAGGACAAAATTATTGGTCATTTACCAGAAGCCTTGTAGGTGATTTTAAGCTGGTGAATACAAAGAGAGGTATTGCTACATATATATTGCTATATTCTTGGAGCTTCTTCCAGGAAAATGTTAAGGAAAGGGGTAGGAGGGAAGTGAGAAAAGCCAATACTCTAAAAGTACTCTTCAGACATTTACAGTGGAAGAGTCCTCTCTATCCACTGTGGAACCATTTTTCATGCCCAGGTGAAAACAGCTCTGAACAATGCATAGAATTTAGAGACAGAACAGTCCTATCTCAAGTAAACACCTTTTCAACTTCCTCTAACCTGAATTTCATGTGCTTGATTCTAGTATCAATTGACATCACTTGGACACATAAAACAACTTCCTCATGAAGGGAAGTGGAGGGGCAAACACTGACCTCTTATCTCTGGTGAGCAGTGACAGGACTGAGGGAATGGCGTGAAGCTGAAACGGGGGAGGCTTAGGTTGGGTATCAGGACAAGGTTCTTCACCCACGGGAGGTCAGGCACTGGGACAGGCTCCCCAGGGAATTGGTCACAGCACCAGCCTGACACAGTTCAAGAAGCATTTGGACAATGCTGTCAGGCACATAGTGTGATTCTCGGGGATGTCCTGTGCAGGGCCAGGAGTTGGACCTTATGATCCTTGTGGGTCCCTTCCAACTCAGCATATTCTGTTATTCCGTGAAATTTACTAAAATCTACTGTCTCTCTTGCCAAGTACAACAAAGTCTTCAAACTGGTAACCATCAGGCATTTAGGAACACACTTAACTAAAATTCTAGTGAATTCAAAAATTATTTTTCTTTAAATACACCAAGTCCCTATTTTTTTATATTCAATTTGCTCCATAATCAAAACCAATCGCTCTTCAGTAACTATCACAGCCACAGAGCTCCCAGTAAACAGTCACAATACCAGCATCTAGTATCTAGGAAGATGCTACTGGGGCAGGGAGGGCCTGAGCCCCCCTCCAGCATCCTGCTACCTCTGCATGGCTCCACAGAGGAGAAGCTGCAGTCCACAGCCTGTGGCTAGCTGGTAACACTGTTCCTCCCCTTTGAGTATTCCACCACATAAATGAGGCTAAACTGCTTTTTCTTTAATGAAATCAAGTCTGAAGGGACCATACAGTCTTAGGCTGCACCAGGAGAAGTTTAGGTCAGAGGCCAGGAAAAAATTCTTCACCGAAAGTGTGACTGGGCACTGGAATCATCTGCCCAGGCAGATGGTGGAGTCACCATCCCTGGATATGTTTAAAAAAAAAACTGGACGTGGCACTCAGTGCCATGGTTTACTTGATGAGGAGGTGTTAGGTCATAGGCTGTACTTGACGATTCAAAGGTCTGTTCCAACCTAGTTCATTCTGTGATTCTGTAATCCGTGCACTTCAACTCCTTGAGGAAACAAGATACACGTGATCCCATGAATGGATGCACATCAGTCAGCAAAATAAATGCCGCAGTCATGAAAATCTCAAGATAGGGGTCATTTTCAGGCTGTGCTTGGCCACCTATCCGCAGCCCATAGAGGCAGAACCTCAAACACAACTCATCTCACTGTCGGGGAACCACGTGGAAGAGACTTACGGAAACTCCAGGTGGAGCTCACATCTCCCCTAAGGAGTTCAGCCACAAGGCAAACACCAGAGGTCAAGCTGCTATCAGTTCCACAAGTGATAAATCTCCAGGTGACATTACTTACCAGTCAAAGCTCCTCCAAGGCTTCCCCTTCTGAGCTGTCTCCCATCTTCACTCAACTGCCTCTTAAATTTAGGAGACTTTCCAAGGCCAGAAGACACCTCAGGACTGCTGGATTTTCGGAAAGGCATAGGTGGAGGTGATAATATGTGATCAAGCTGCAAAGAAATAGAAAAAAAATGTAACTGTACTGTTTAAAATTCATATCTACACTGAAAGAAAAAAGATCTTCAACTAAAGATTATGACAACATTTGGGAAAAAAAGATCCCAAAGATCTTAAGGTAACTAATTTGCTAACTAAAAAGAAGTATTTTGCACGTGCCAGATTTGTGTCTGGCTGTGTAAGAAAGCCATCCTCCTCTTGAACAGCTCACACCACCTCCAACCACTCTCACACATGAAGCAGTTTTTATAGAGATCCCCTCTCAAGGTGCAAGGGATCATACTTAAGCTTACTCAACCTTCCATAATGCAGCCTTTCTGCAGTTGTGAACCACCTGATCTGGAAACCTACGCCAGGCAGCGACCTGCTCCTTGAACGTTTTTCTTTGACAATTTTTCCCTACATCCATGTCAGCAGTCACTAGATGGCACTGCACTATCAACAAACTGAAAACCACTGCCCAGTCCGGGGAAATAACAACAGATTTATCAAAGCCGGTGAGAAAAAAATTAAATTATTCTGTTTATAAAAGAAGCATTCATTTACACTGACTTTGAAGTTAAGTGGAAATACAGATTCTTGTTCTTCAAACTGGGTTCCTGTCATCATTCCCACATAACATTTTAGCTGCCTGGTCTTGACAATACATCTAATGTCTCAACATTTGATTAAATCCACAAAAAGAACACAAAAATGCATGTGAGAAAATACAAAGAAAGTACGAAAAAGTAGGCTATACAAGTATACAAAGTAGAAAAAAGTTTAACAACCATCCTTCTCCTCAAAGTGCTGCAGTAGCATGGTGTCATTATTTTGAAAAACCCTTCAAATTTTTTTTCTGCAATATTTAAACCCTAATTCTCACTACAATTTTTTAGGAAGCCAAGCACGTCTAAGACTTATCAGCCAGAAAATCTACACATCACCTGCATACCTGACTCCTTCATCCTCTTTGTCCACTGAAAGGAAGGAGTCAAGGTCACCAGAAACACTGATGAAGCTGCACAGCAAAGCCCATTTTTGCTTACAGTTAATCCCATAGCAATGTACTGTCTTCCCTACAAAGCATTTTGAATCCCATGTTTAGTTCCCTATGTATTTAATATTTCAGGTTAGTTATTGTTTTGGGGTTTGTTTTAAAGGTTTCCTTAATCAAATCTGCAGTTCACTGGAAGTGTACATACACTCCTAAACCATCAAGAAATGCAACTGATTTCTGATTCTGCTTCTTCAGTATATTAAGGCTCATTCATGTTCATAACAGACACTGAAGTATTTGACTAACTCACAGCCCATGCCTTTAGCAATTTCCTAAAATGAGTGGGTTTGGGGTCACAAAGAATTACTTAACCATTGTTACTATTTATCTTTCACAAACACAGACATATCACAAACATTTGTATTTACAACTTCTAAGATACCTCACAAGGTGAATTTACAAATTAAATACAAACTACTCTTTTAAAAAGGAGGCAACTGACAACAGCTGACTTCTAAAAAAACACCATTTTGAGAGTCTTTCATGTAAGTCCAAAAGCAAATACTCAAACTGCTTATAGATGGATGGATCCCCGAGATTCTTTAGTTCTAGACGCCAAATTAGTCCAAGCATCTGAAGATGACATGATCCCATCAACGTTTTAGGTGAGTTACTGGCAAAAATTCATGCCCTTCTTAAAACAGATTCACACTTCAAAGTAACCAACCACATTTTAAATCTCTTTTTCCCTGAACTAGGATTCATCAAACTTTTAAATGACAGAAGGGGAGAAAAAAACATCAATACATGCACTAAGCTCCCTACACATGAGCACTTACGCCAACATAACAAAATTTTGCATCCTCCATCTTCTGATCTTTTCCCCTTTTAACCAGGTATTCAACCTTTATGTTTGTTCAAGTGACTCCCACAATGAATAGACTTGTACATTCCACAACATGCAGTCTGATTTAAAGTCATTATTTCCAATTAAGCTGTGCTCTATTTTCACAGCTTTCAGGGTTTCAGAAGAAATTTTAAGACAGCACTGTAGTACAGACGAGCACAGTACCATCTAGGTCTTAACTCATAATTAAGATGCTTTCCCAGCTTCAGAAAAATATGTTTGAGAGCTAAGACAGTTTAAATATTAGCCCCCATTAGCTCACAGTTTTAACACCAATGCTCTGCCAGCATTCTCTTGCCCCGCCCCCTTGTTGCTAAGTGACTCTATCACACCAAAAGACATTTATAAGGTCTAACACTACAAAGAAACAACCTGGAACTACAAGTTTTAGTATTTTCATATTGTTTACCAACTCCTGCTTCACAGGAACAATTACACATGTATCAACAAAGCATATCTGGAAGCTATCCAAAAGTTCACTTTTGCTTCCAAAGGGCCAAAATAACCTAAGAGCATGTAAAACGTGTATTTGACAGGAGTCTATACATTCTAACTGATACTGCAGTAAACCAAGAAGAGTAGACAAGGATAGCCTTTAACAGCCTTGACATAACAGCTCTGGACGCCTGGGAAATAGGAGAGAAATGGACTGCAGAAAGTATCCAGGCTTGCAAGCTCCCTTCCTGTGCTACTCTCAAAGGATAGACAGCAACATGTACCAGAACTAGAGGGGTTTTATAGCCCCCAGTCAAACCTCACATCAAGCAAAGGTCTTTGCAGCAGATGAAGAGGCTTTCTGCCCTCAACAGAACTGCCTTCCCATCCTACCAGGCAGGGCACTCAAATCCAAGGAAACAAACAGAAAACATTAGATCCTGCTTCCTTGGACCACAATCTGATTCTGAAGATGCGTAACATGTCACATATTCAAAGTGGTTAATTCAGTAAAAAAGACACTACCATCATTCAGTAAGAAGATTATATCAAATTCAAGTAAATAACTAACAGCAAGACCTATTCAAACTTGCTATATTTATTTGAAACACCTCCTGGGAGCCTGAACACCATGAGAGTTCAGGTTGTGCACCTTACCAGGTACAGATTAGACACTGCTGTCCACAGGACAGCATTAAAGCAACTATCTAGAGGACAGCTGAAATTCTACCAGAGATATTTTAAGTAATTTTACCTAAGCTGCTTCTACTCAGCACTCAGTTTTGCCCATCCACAATTAGCACTCTACTGGTATTTACTTCAGACTTACTAGCTATATGGACATGTGCTGATGTTGCATGACATGCAAACGCAACAGGATAACCAGGGCTTGGTTGGCCCCCCTTTTTTATCTGTCAAATTTGCTTGACCCCAAGTTGCAAGGAATACAATAGCTGTATCCCTGCAGGCAGTTTCCAACAGACACACATTCGTGTTACACCTTGAGGATGTGGCTATCCCATGCTCTGCCCACTGTCTTATTACTGCACTCAGGCTGCAGCCATACCCTTCTCTCAACACCCTTTGAAAAGAAATGCTAGTGACCTCAGCAGCACTGGGATAACAGAGGGCAGGTTTCTTCAGCTAAAAAATGGTAACAGTGAAAAATGAAAGCTGTGAAAACAAGTGTATTTGAGTACCCTGTATCTAAAGTACAAGGAGGGGTTAAGTTAGCCTTAGAGTATATACAGGCTGCTTAGAGAGGATTTTTAATCAGTACACATCTCGCCACCAGTCTCTGCTGTTAATATTCACAATGCATGGATAGTTAACTTATTTAAAAGCTTCCCTCCCCCAACATTAAATAACACCTTCTCAACAAAGGCACTTTGAAAGACAGAAAACACACAGCAAACTCCAACCTATGAAGAACATACTGTTCTACAACATTTACTTCTTCCAATCCATTTTTCCATACATTTAATAAAATAATCTGCCTATGTTATGTCATAGGTATGAAGAATTTCTACAGAAGCACTGCTTCTGTAGAATTTAGGAGATAGAAGCTTTAACAAAACCCTACTTGCTTCCCTCATGCCTATGAACCTTACAAAAAGGAACAGTGAGTATTATTGGAGGAGAAAGGTTTAAAAACTACATAGAACAGAATATCAAAATATCCTTACCATAGACTTCTACACGTAGATTTAGAGATCCTATAGAAATTTATGGATGGGATTTCCTATAGAAATTGGATGGAATTTGAGTGATAGTCTCCTTGAGTTATACAAGAATCAATTTGTTCTCAAACAATTTTTTTCTGTATTTTCAAGCTATTAATGCTCTGTGTGAATAGAATCAGATACATTCTTCTGAAGAAAATTACTCCCATACTGTACTATGGACTTTTAACAGCTCACCTACTCAAAAAGGATTATACTAGTATTTTTTAAAACCTCAGTAGCATTAAATCCACCTATCTACTATCATGTATTTATTCTAAAGCTAGAATGAATTCTCTGCTTGATAATTGTATCATCAAATAGTCCCATCAAGTACATCAGCTCACATGTCCTTATGAAAATTAAGGACATGACAACTGATTCAAAATAAGACCTTGCATCAGTGTTCAGGAGCACAATTTGAGCCGAGTACATAATGAGGAGTGAGGCAGTCAGAAGGAAAATGCATTTCAGGAGAGAAAATTCGTGGTACAAGGTGAATGAAGCTAAGAGAACACAATCACACTGATAAGACCAGGATAAGGAAAATAAACTGTTTTGGGCTGATGAGATCTGTTGCAACAGGGAGTGTCTTTTCTCAATAAAAATTAAATTGAAATGAGAACTGAACTCATCTGATCAGCTCCACTTTTTTTTGCAACACCCACTATGGTTTCACTGTCCAAAATATTTCACTTCCAACCTCCCCCAATTGCTCCATAGGCAATACTTCTACTTCCCACAGAAACTGGGAAATAGTGGTCAAGTATTCAGTCTTAAAAATATGAACAAAGATGTTCTATTAAGCAATTCCATTTCTTCCTCCTGAATGCAGCACAACTTCTCTTTACCTCAGATCATGCTCTGTATGCATATTCAGTCCTAAAGTTTCCATAAAAGGGCTGTGCACCATCACCCATTTTACATCTCCCCCAGTCAGGCACCAATCCAAAAAAGAGATGCATTACCTGGAAACTCTCACATACAGTGTATCAAAAGTAGAAAATATCCAGTGTAGTTTTACTGTTTAGGGGTTTTTCCATTATCAACCCAAAGTCCTGAAAGAAAATTACTCTAATAAGTATGTTGTCAAGAAATATGACAAATCACAGATGTTTAAAGGAGAAAGCATCAGGCTCCAGTCCTAGGCAGACAAAAGTACAGAAGCCTCCCTGGTGCTGAAGAGAGATTCAGTCATTCAGTAAAAACTCTCATTGTAAAGTTAAATGCTTAACAGGAGCATGGCTTCACAAACCTTACAAATCCCTACTGTCTCTTGCATCTTCAAACATAAGCTATGCCAGAAGCAAGCTAGCTAAGACCCACCACTAGTTCAACAGTGATTAACCCCTTACACTCGTAGTAGTCTGCTTTGATATAAATCAATCAGTTTCTTCATGTTATTTACACTGGGTTCCTCTCAGCATGCTGTCTCTCTGTCCGGCTTCTTCGCAAGCATTTTAAGCACAGTTGCTGGAACACAACAGCCCAGCAAAGTATTTTTTTGAGGCAAGCTATACAAACTTACTTCAGCTGGGCATGGGGGAAAGGTATGTTCTTATCATTTAAATACTCTCCCTAAGTCTAATTACATTTGGCACAGATATGTGAGTTTTGATTAGCTGCACTGACACAGAGAGCAACACTGAATATAATCTTATTAACAGATAGGATCGTACCTTCCAAAAGCATCTTAGGATTCATTTTAAAATACATTTTAGTCAATTAAGAGCATACTGCAGTTTAGTTACTCCAGGTGCTTGACAAGAATGCAGTAGAGCCAAATTAGACTTGAAGAGGAAATGCTACAGTGGTGTAGTATAGATACCAGAGAAGTCTGTCTCATAGTACCATCACAAGCAGAGGCGCAACCAAATTTCCACAGATGTCCTGCAGTAACTCATGTCTGCAACACACAAGTCCACTGCTTTTGGTCACGAGGACATCAGCTTTTGAAGGATTCTGCTTGTGGGTGCAATCTGAGCAATCTAGGGCTACGAGTGTCCACAAACCTATATCAAACACATCAGCTGAACAAGACTGTCAGCAGCTCCAGTTAAATCAGCTGATGGTTGAAATACTCTACATTCCCTTTACCCACAAGCAGTATTAATCCACCTTAGTTTCGAGTATGGTTTGGAGAACTATGCAATTATTCTGAATATTCACAGCTCTCAGAGCAGCCTCTGTAGAACACAGAACCACAAATAACTTACCACACAGAGCTAAAAGGAAACTTCTCCAAAAACCAGCACCACTTCCAAGAAGCCATGGATAATGAAGGCAAAGAGTGGATACAAAGAAAGACTCAACAGGCCACAAGGATTTCAATGGACAGGAAAGATCCCATTTCTTGCCCCGCTTCCTACCACAATTCCTCAAAAACAGGCAGATATTTTTTTCCACCACCATAGATCAAGAAGGAAGGTGACTACTTATCCCACATTTCTCCATGGGAAAGGTCTTGTTCAGCTTGGGCTGAAAGATCTCACTAGTTCTCCAGCCTAGTGGCATCTGCCATTCTAGTCCTAGACTGCAAGCCTTGGATTATCCCACTTCCCCCTGTGACCTCCAGCTTCCTTGTTAGGACAACAACACCAGTCTGTCAGCTACGGCACAGACAGAAAGTAAGATCCTAGGCTCACTGTGGATTGAAAAGGATAAGAGACAGAAAAGGTCTTGTTTACAGGCAAATTTGCTAATCATTCATACAGTAACACTTGATTTACACATGACTGCAACGTGCAACTGGCACTGCAAACATGTCCTTAGCAGAGTAAAGCTCTGCGATTCACAAAGCATCACTTCTAACCATTGTATTTATTGATTTTACATCCCACATATATGCAGAAACACAGTGCTTATAACTAAAGTCACTATTCAAAATTGTCCAGTTTATTATATTGAACACATGATGTTGCATAAATAAAGAGAAGCAGCAAACAAAGCCATGATGTTTTTCCATAGCATCTTACCTATCATACCCTAAGTAGTAAAGAAACATTTTAAGAATTCTGCTAAGGATCAATAGAGACATAACCACATTATCTTGCTACCCACTCCCCACTCATTCTAGAAATGCAAATCCACACTTAAAACAATTGTATTTTTCTTCAAAACATATCTGATGTCTGGTCAATTAAAAGAAAATAAATACAACTCAGACAAATTTGAAGTATTAGCTATAGCTATGTTAAAAAAATCAGCTTGCATGCAAAGCTTTTTCATATTTACACACGATTGCACAGAAACATATTTACACATGATTGCACAGAAAAGGAAGCAGAGCATTTACAGTATTCTACAAGGCCAAAAAGTGGCCTATAAATATGCATGCACACTGCTGTCTGAGCCAATTATTACTTTACCCTTGTTAAGATTGAACAGTTTTGTTACAATACGACAGAGTCCTTCAGTTCTTGAAAGCCTCCTGTGTGTGCTCCATTGGTACATACAGACTCAGAGAAAGAATGCTCCCTTTCCAGGAAACAAAGGAAGCAACAGTATTTGTATTGAAGACACTGCCTCCAATAACTCAGCCTGCCCTCAGTCTCCTTGGATTTACACACCCAGCTTTAACAAACATCAAAAGATTAACAAATAGCAGGTTCTGCAGACATCGTATCAGGATCTAAAACCAAGAGCAAAAACCAGAGCAGAGTTCTAAATAAATATAGTTCAACCCATGGTTAAAAGGGATCACACAGAGCACTTCACTTATGGGTAACGTCAACCCTTTTTCATGTTATTCTGACAGTCATACAGATACCTTCTCAAGAATGCAAACGATGTGCTAAGGCCTTTTGCTTCTGACAAAAAATATCATTTCCAAACTAGGAAAAACTGTCAGCACTCCCAAAAAAGTGAAGTCAAAGCATCACAAACAGGCTGCCAGCCAGCATGAAGCTGCAGCAGCTCAACAGGTCAGCCCTACGAGGAAGCACACAGAGGGACCAGATCCAGCACAGCAGATTCTGTGAGGAAGTCTGTTTGAGAAGTGAACTAAAAAAGAGCATGAAAACAGAGAGCAGTGTCCCAGGGGTCTGACAAACCCACTCAGCTCTGCTGCAAGGGTACCATCCGGAAAAAAAAAATCCCACTTTCTGCAGCTCCTCTAAGCACTGCCCGGGCATCAGAAAACATGCTCATGTACATTTACTTTTGCTTCCACAGTTTTTAAAAGGGATCTGACAAAAGAAGATAAAAAAAGAAAACCCACCCTTAGCTGCCCAGATGTGCAGCAGTGCGTGCCACTGCTATGCAGCAGGAAGGATACTCCCTTCCTGCCCCTGTCCTGATGGCCATCTTGTCAGGAAAAAGCATTCCATGGTGGCGAAATTTGCTGTGACTACTGCCACATCTGCCTGTTGCAAAAGACCCAGAGAGAAGCCAGGAGGCAGCAAGACAAAGCTGGCAGAAGCACCCTATCCAGTCTGGGGGGAAATCAAGGACACAACCCACCCACAGTCCTGGTGGGTAGCTCCTGGGATCTGGGAAACACCTTTGCTGGGGCAAAGGGACAAGAGCTGGAAACCTGCAGCAGAAATCCTCCCCCACACACACACTATTTCAGACATAACAAGACACTGAAGGTTTAAGGAGCAGGCATCAACACAGCAGTCCTGATCCTTTCCAGCAGGCCCATGGACACTGAGGAGCACCAGTGGCTGACCCCCCGCTGTGTCCCCACAAAGAAACTACTTGGCAGGGCAGGGAAGAGCCAGTTGCAAAAAATCACGTCTTCCTACACACTAAGCACCCACTTCAGAGGGTTGTTTTGTTTTCACTGGTTTATCTACTTTGAGAAGTGGGAGAGAACAAAGACAACAAAGTTTTCAGCTAAAACAGTAGGAACCAGCAAGTTTAAACAAAAGTTATTAATACTGTGAGACAAAGTACTATTTTCTTACTTTCTCCTGGATAAAGCCACCTCTCTTTGGCAGCTTTTTGTTCTTCAGTTTGCTATGGCTGTATTCATTTTCTTATTATCATATGCAGAGCCATTAGTAGCATTAGCTATGCACTATGCTCTGCTCTAGATAAGATATTAAACTAGCCACACTGAGTATTTCCTTAATTTCTCAATGAAAGCAGGAATTAGCTACACAGCAAACTGAAAAGAACTTTGATATTTTAGACACTATAGGCAAAATTTTCGTCCTTAATTATTTTAATAATCCTTTTTACAGGTCAACAAATCCATGACAAATGCATGGAAATATGTATTTATGCTCTGTGGATATGAAGGCATCCACACGCACACTGTTTTCAAACCTCTCCAGTGCTTTGGCTCTTTAACTAGCAGGATGAAAATTTAGAAAAACTAACCTTCAAAGTCACTTTCAAAAGAAAAAAAAATAATTGAAATACACAAGAAAGAAGCCTATTCATCTTAATCAGCTGTTGACACTATAATCATTTGTCTCATGGAAAAAAATAATTCAGAGGAGAATATATATACTCTGAAAAGAGGTGGTGTGTTGTGGGTTTTTTGTTATACCATGAATACTAATGAAGGAAAAGCAGTTTAGTTCTTTATAAAATCTATTTCCATTCACATTCTCCAATGAGCTCCTAGACTACCTATAAAGGTTTCATTTATTCCATCACACTGGAAGCCTCAGAAAACTAATCGTTTATTCAAGTCTATCTGCCCCATCCATGCTCAATTAGGTCTCACTTTTCCCTCAGTTACAGCAAAATTAAAAATAAAAATGCAAGCTGAAACATTCTTGGTTCAACTGACTAGCTCCCCATAACAAACCACTCTGAAAAACTATTGTTTCAAGCAGAGCAAGAGCTTCTTGACCATAATGCAGCATTTGAGCGACCTTCTCAGCAACTTACAAAATTCCTACTCATTAACTTACTCCTCTGACTAATGGAAAACACATCTGAAATGCAGCTTTTTAGTAAGAATTGTATTAAGAAATAGTAAGCGATGTTAAGTATAACTGGGCATTCCAGCCACAGGAAATCACAAGTACCTCACTGTCAGAGACTGAAATATAATAGTTTATGACTTGAACATTTTCATGAAGGACTTTTAAAACTGTATTACTGTTTTAAAAAAAAAAAAAGCTGCAGAGAAGACTACCACACCCTGAATGGGGCTCTGAGAGGCCTTGGACCACTTGCTGATGAAGATAAAATGAATTAACAACTCAGGGCTGGGGACATTCACAAAGCACAATCTTAACACTTCAGGAGTGGAGATCATGGCTCCAGGGCTATCTGCTGCCAGGCTCACACAGACCCTCGCACCAAAGGGTGGGGGGAGAAAGGCTTTAGATGTGTGTTGGAAAAGCCTCTGGTCAGGACCCCGCAAAGGGGTCCCCAGCCCCTACACCAGAGATGATGCAACAGACGCTCAGCGTGGCAAGGGACAGTGCCAAACTGGCCCCCTGCAAGGGAGGCACCTGGGCATTCCCACCTGCCCACAGCGTGCACTAATCCCTGGGATTAATCTGTGGCCGCGTGTGGCAGTGATGGGGGACCCTCACCACCACAAGATCAGATGGAGGGGAGCAACGAGACACGACTGGTAGCCGCAGATGGGTGATTTGCTTCCACCTCACCCCTGTCACCTCTCCCTGTCCCCCAGCCCCTCACGCACACTTCTTTCTCTATTTCTTTCTTTCTTTCCTCTTTCCTTCTCTTTGCCTCTTTTACTATTAAATAAAACATCAATTTTCTGGCACCAACATCTAACCTCGTTTGGTTTAATCTCGTTTTTGGGTATATTTTGAACCTTCTAAGTTCCTTCCGGTTTATACACAGAGACTTAATTTTCTTTGCTCTTCTGGGTTTAAACTGGATCTCAACATTCATAAAAATGGGTAATAAAATCTTTACACATAATAAGTAAAAAAAATTATTTTCTATTTATTATTCTTTATTTAGACTATTAAAATACTAAATAATCCATTTTGCCACATAAAGCTTCAAATTCAGCATCACTTTCATTAGGAATAACATATCAAAGGGAATCACAACACATTTATGCAAGGCAGGTACAAAACAAAAGAGAGAAACCCATGACGAAATGAGCTTGGAGTAAAAGGTTCTCAGCATGTAATGGACCTGAAGTTGATCCATAAATCAATGCAGGATGAAAGCAAGATTATTTATGTGAAGGGATTGCATTGTTAATTTACAGTCTGATTGAGAAAAGAAACGCTTTATTTGATCAATGTACCAGTGATGTGCATGTGTGAACTTGAACACAAATTACTGATAATTACCGGTAGGTGTATCTCCTTGTATTTTTTAATTAAGCTTAACAAGCAACAGAGACACATTCAGAAAACGCAGGTTTTTCCTGAGTTTGCCTTTAACGTGCTCCTAAGTTTTTAAATAATGCAGCCTCGCCACAAGAGACTTTGCAGACAAGGGCTTTTTGATCTCTTTCTTCCCGTTCAGTGCTGAGAAAGACAGCACGCACAGTTACCGAACAATAGCTACCATGAAAAACCCTTTTCCTGAACGTTTGAAAGTGAACTAGAAAAGGGCATTTATTTAATAGCTTTAGAGTTTTGCCCTCATCATCTAACACAGAATTCAGAGATTGGGATACTTCTCCTTTAGCCTTACCAGCAAAATTAGCAGAAAAAATATTAGAAGGGTAAGAATATCTGGGTGCAAGGATGCACAATCCAATTCGCATATGGCACAGATTTGTAGTTAAGGATAATACTCAAGAACCATGTTTGTAATTTTAAGTGCCTTCACTGCATTTCAAATCATCTCTAAGTTGCCATTTGTCAGTCTCAGACAATTTACCCAGGTCTATCATTACCAGAACAGATTATTAACACTATCCGGCCTAAGAAAGATTTTTATTCTCCTTTAGTCTGATGACTTTAAGTAGTACTACAATTAGGAAAAACCATGAAGACCATGTGAGAATGTAATCAGAGAGGTGACACTGGATCATTTTAAATACTCCACCCCTCTATTTAATTCTTTGTATGATCTAAGCAAGTAACTGTCCATACATTCTAAACAGCCCCATTGCAAAACCTACACTTATTAAGTAGACTTACCCTTACTTGTCCTGTCTTTCTTAGGCAGCCTTTTCCAATTAAACAACCAGCTATTTAAAACAATTACATTGATGGCTGAGAGAAGAAAAGAACTCTACTTAGATTAAAAAAATATCCTATATTAAGTCCCATTAGGCAAGGAAATGATAGCAGAATGTATCACACATTTTATCTGAAAGAACAGATATTAGTATATATGTGTAGGGAACCACAAAATGGACATGTAAAAAGTGTCCAAATCTAAACAACTGCATTTTTTACAAATTGTTTAGAGCTGCTATGGTTTCTTCACCCTCATACAGAAAATCTAAAATCAACAGCAAAAGATGTATGCCTTTTAGAGATTTATTTATAGATCATATCCCCTCAGAGATTTACACACAATTCCTCAGAAGTTCAGTATGACTTAAAACTCTCTAAATTACAAGGATTAGTCATATACTAAATTATAGCAGTTGATTGGTATCACCATGAATCTCATAAGTAATTTAATGCAAGTTTCGTTTAAATGTCTACATTGTAGGACTCAGCACAGAAGCACTACAACGTCTGCAGGATGGTAGTAACCTCTCAATGAGAAGGGTTTTATAATAATATTTTCCTAAAGTAACCTGATTCAGTAAAAAATAAAGTACAATTCTACCCATGATGTTTCACACTGTGTTAGGGTCTTTCTTCAACTTTCTTTGCACTTTCTACTAGTGGAAGGGGAGTGCTGTCGATCACCTTCTGTTTATCAGGGACTAGATATCTCTTGCCTATAAGGCAGCTGGACTTTTAATTGACTTGTAAATCAGCTTTGTGCACTCATTTCAAGTAAGCACCATACCTCATCCTATATTCTCAGGGTTACACTTTCTTATTCCAAATAATGAAACCCTATGTCTTTCAAAAAACAAAAGAAGTTGTCTAAGTCAATGTCAGAAATTTTAAATCACACATAGTCCTTTAATCTGTGTACAGTTACAGAGATTATCAACTAGAACAATTCCACACAGTGGCTTCAAAATACAGAAGCATTTTTACCATTTCAAAATCTGAAAACTAATTAAAGCTATTAGAGGGCAAAGATACTGTTTTTTCTATGGTTTAGAACTTAAAGTTTCTAAAACACGTTAACAGCACAGATCTGAAAAATGAACATCTTATTTAAAAGTACTGAAAGCCAGAATAAGGGATAAAAAGGCTAACAAAACTATGAGATAACAGAGTCAAAGTTGTCTGGAAACCAACCATTTTTTCATTCAAACAGTTGACATGTTGGCACCAAACATGTCATACATACAAAGAAGGCCCAAGACAACTTCTTTCTTGAACCACACAATCTAATTTTTCAGGCTCTCTCAAGTATAAGGAGAAGCAATTTGGAATAATTTAACATGACATCATGAACACTTCCTTAGTTTCATCTATATATACAGATAGAATCTCCTTTGGATATATCTTTATCACCTACAGTATAGTTTCACTTCATTTTAGTTGTTTTCTTCGATTCTGATAGATATCAGTAATTCACTAAACCATAGCCTGAAATTCAAATAAAACAATCTTGCTAAGCCATACTAATGAGATTCCACAAGTAAAAACATGCCATGCTAAAAGCTTTGAAATTTATGACTTGTGTGACTACATATCACTGTGGGAGTTAACCCAGTTTTTTAGTGATGTTCAACTGCTGTATTAACTGGACATCTTTAATACTGGATTTAAAAGTTATTTAGTAAAACTATTTCACAAAAAAGAAAAACACTGAATCATCTTAAGCCAAGATGAAGATTATTATTACTATATTTTATTTCAATTACTAAATTGAGGTTCTTACCTCAACCCATGTGTTTTACTTTTCTCCAGTTTTCCTCCCCATCCCACTAGAACAGTGCGGAGTGAGTGAGCAGCTGCGTGGTACTTAGTGATCAGCTGGAGTTAAACCATGACCGATGCATTCCCCTCTTGGAATTTAGAATAAAAATACAGGTAAAACACAGCAACTGGGATACACAAATTGGTTTCTTAGTGACCTCATCTTTATTTTCATATCAACTTCAAAAAATTATTAGTAACAATAAGTAGCTTATGGACAGGAGGGCAAACATCTTTGAATCTCAAAGCAATGCCACACTGATTCATACTTCAGCAATCATTAAACTTCCTCTGACTAATACTTGAATGTTACCTTACCTATTTGGGAAAGACAGACCATATTTTGCATGATATTAATAATAATAATGTTGTTTAAGTATCTAATTGATTTGGCAGAATATAGCTTTAATATTTGGTTTCCTGAAGACTACAAGCATCTAATCAATCAGCAGCATACCCTATCAAAGACCCTCAGGAGGGAGTAACTCCATGCAATATTTCTGCAGCACATTCCGCCCCAGAAAGGACAATACCAAACACTTCAAGGCCCTTTTTATTAATCCAACTGTGCCATAAACCAAGGTATCCAGATCTCAGTTAGGGATCGACTCTGTAGGACTACTACCCCCACAGTCCTTTCCCGTCCAGGGAATACAGAATCCAGAATTCCTTCCTCGAACAAGTACACACTGTGCTGTCCAAAGACAATGAAATCAGCAACCTTCCAGCAAAGAAAATGGATAGAAAATGCACACATGCCTATTCTTATTTCATAAAATCATGTAGGAACTAGCACAAATAGCGTATCCGTTTAATAAGAAATGTAACCACTCTAAATTATCCTTTATATTTAGGCTGTTAACTCAGATTCCCAAGCCACACTCTCCCCGGTTATACTACCGGTTCATCTATTTTTGCGGATGCAAAGGTACAGAACTATATGCATGCAGCAAGATTTAGGGTGCTGTGCCACATTTGTTCATGCCCCATACAAAGACTATCAATTAAATGGCCTTTCCTACAGTCCCATATCTTACATTGCCAGCATACCAGGAGGTCACACAAGATTAACATGAAACAATAGACTCTCCATGAATGACTGCTAAAGAATGTGAAGGAACATAAATCTCTTCCAGGCTACCACCATCCTGTAGCTTCAAACACACATTACAGCCTCATTAAGAAATACAGTACTGGTAGAAATCCTGACTCGAGCAGCAAACCAAAACGAACAGAAATATTTTCTCTGTAACAGCCTTTCATGAACATAGTTATCTTTAGAAGTTCCTAACACCTTAGCTCAGGCTCCTGGTTCAGAGTTTCCATACTCATATCGTCCCCAAAGTGGCAGGCAGGGGAGAAACTTCCCAGATGTCTGGAGGAAGCAAAGAGGAATCTGCAAGAAGACAGAAAAGGCAATTCCATCCTCTACCTGCCTGCCTGACTCAAGCTCATCTGTCCCCCTTTACAGGCATCTTAGCTTCAGTCAGGATCCACTACTGCATCCAAGCTCTTTGGCACGTATCTTCACAAGTAGCCACTATGCTTCCACAGTGGATGCTATTTTCCGTAACTACAGAAGTTAAATTAATTTACTGGTCTAAGTACAAGAAAGGAAGCAGCTCAAGGCCACTGTTAGGCAAAGAAGAATCAGGAATGAAGCAATACAAACCTCCTAATGTTTAACACTTTATACTTTCATATTACCATTTGAGTCTTCATTATTCTCTAGTTTGTATTGCAGATATGCTTCTCTACTGTTCCCATAAGATAACTGGCACTGCTGGGTGTTTTATCTCCAGAACAACGACCTCAGGGTATGCAGCTCGTTATGCACTGCCTGTAAACCACTTATTTTTATAATGAAGCATAAAATAAAAATGTGATCTCAGATTTCTGTCCCATTCTCCTCATTTAGTTAAGGTTCTGCAAATATTCAGGAACAGACTGCTGAAAGATATCCTGAGATGTTCAGCATGTGAGGCTGCAGTCCTTGACATCCAACAGATGGATGTGTGTCTTCACAACAGCAGTATGTGTAGTTAACATCACTACTGAGAGAATGGTCTTCTAGGACAGCCGTTGGCCCAATCACAAAAATATTTAGATGAAATGTGATGATGCTGACAGAAAAATCTTCAAGTGCCTGACCAGCAGAATGTCTGCATTAAATTCAGCAGTATAACCTTTCTTAAACCAAGATCTTAAGGGTCCTAAGACTGTCTTCGTTGATAGAATTCTCCTCTGACTCTACCTAAAAGACAACGGCCCAAACAGCAGCAAATTCTCCCAGCTGGTTCCATGTTGGAAAGCCATCTGACTCCAGGGAAGGAAAGGATTCCAGCTTCTCCAGATGAGATGAAAGAGCAATGAAAAACAGGCAATTGGACATGAGCCTACTGGACACTTTACCAGTTGCTGAGCCTATACATGTTCACCAAGTCACTGAACAGCCTACCACAACTGAGGTTACTAGAGAAAGGCAGACCTTTCCCCCCTTCTAATAGTCTCAGAGCAGAGCAGGAAAACCAAAAGACAGGACACTGACTGGACAGCTGCATCCCCCAAGATATACACACTTGAAGGAATGAAAGAAACAAAGAATAAAATGCTCTATTTATCCACTCACTTCCTCCTCTCATTTCAAGCCCGTATTTAACATAGGGAGAAAGGCTACATTTTATGCTGCATCAAAAAGCCAGCTCAAGGAAGCACATTTTCATCCCCAGGCTATGGATTACACTAGACTCTGTTCCACCAGATCTTTGCAGGATCTGTCTGTATCCCTCCCAAAGAGAAGACATGTCGTGCAAACAGAAGGGAGACAGCAGTATTGCTATCAGGTCCCACCTCAACATCTCACCAAGAGTCTTCAGAAGATTGTGTAAGGGAAAACTCAGATCACAGTAAGCGAAAGATACTCAAGGATACTATCAAAAGTTATGAGGGGGTTTGGTACATGAAAAGAAGACCCCTGAAATTCAGCAAGGTTCCTTTCCCATGTCTTGAAGGCATGCTCCTCTTACTTTCATTGGCAAAGTCCTAAATCCAACTCAGAGGTAGTTTGCAAGGTTTTAGGAAAAAAATTATTACCTACTTTTTGGAGAGTTCTCCCCTGAAGCTTCTCTAGGGAAGAACTGCTGCACCTTCATAGTCCACAACAGCTGATGACACCTTGGCATTTAGACAGCAAATTCCATGGTCAATCTCTCTCCTACGTTCACAGCAGTTTAAAGGCCACAACACTTCATTTATTAAGAAACATCTCAGCCAGCATTTTTAGACAGCCATCAGGCATATAAAGATCAGCTCTCTGGACTGATCAAACTTTACTGTTACGGACTCCACCAAACAAAAAGTACAGTACCCTTTGGGAGTTTCTACAACTTCTCGTTACAGTCAAGAAGAGAAAAATCATACTGATCAAATGTGCTGGTCTAGTAACATGACCTCATTTGTTTCACTATCATACAGGATTAAGTAGTGCCAATGGTTTACCTCCAGATATTCAGAGACCAGAAATAAACTTTAGCTAGCATACAGCATAGAATAAATCACAATTGCTAAGCCGTGGTGCAAACATGGCAAACTGAAGATCAGTATTCTACCTTTTAGCTGTGAAGTGTAAACACAGAAGTTTTGCAGATCAACTTTAAATAATAGGAGTCAACTTTCTGATGAAATTGTTTGATCCCTCTTTTACAGTTTTGATGCACTGGATTTATGCATCAGAGTAAACCCTTTTGGGGGAAGATCTCCATGGCTCCCTCTTTTGCATTATGAAAAATGAATTCCCTAATAGCTCCTATCCTACCTTTAACAGTAGCTTGTCTTAAAAGAGCAGAGAAGCTGAAAGCTCTCTTTTGCTAACAACTGCAAGCTTGTTCATGAGTCAGGCCTAAGCTGTTTGCTTTCCAGGTGAAACTGAAATTCACCTGCTCACATCAACCCCTGCTCAAAAATCTTAAGAGAGGAAAGTCTGTATTGTCCATATGACACAAAGCTCCTGAAATCTGTATATAGAAGTCCATACTGCAGATAATTTAACATAGTGCCCAGAAACTTACTGCAATAGGCCACTAAAGTATCACTACCTCAAAACAACACTACCTTTTATTATCAGGACCCTAACTGACAGAATACAGTTCCCACGCCTTACCATTTGACTTCAGTCTGATTTGAAAAAAAAACAATTAGACAAGCAAATACATAGGAATTCTACGTCAGGACCTTAAGCCAACATTTTTAGACAACAGGACCACTTCAAATGCCTGAGCTTAGGGCCACAGTTACTGGCTTACACAGCACTGCTGGGGTTACAAAGGTGGTTTATGATTTATAATTGTGACTCTTGCATCCATTGGCTTTTGTTTTAACCACCAACATAGTGAAATATGCTGCCACACTGAGCAGGGCAAGCACCTGAACAGGATAGAGCATCAAAGACACAAAAAAAATGTTCCTCATGAGAAAAGGGACTGGAATATTTAAAACAAAGAAAGTGAGAAGTGAAAGAAAACTATAACTTGCATGGACAGAATTTTTTTCCATCCTTCAAAATCCCTCTCCTTTCATGCTGCAAAGAGCTGGGATTCTTTGACCATCACTCAAAGTTTTGAATTTAGTCGTTCAAAATTAAAGAGCCGATATAGAAAACCTGAAATGCCCAAGGTGAAAGGATTCTGACACAGATCTAAACACTTACAAATATATATTCCTATACTAAAAATCCAGTTGGTATTGAAGCCTCAAGCAAACAAACAAACAAACAAAAAAAAAAGAATCCCACACTGCTCTCAGAATTACCAAAATAGCTTTTTGCTCAAGAAATTATACCCTGAAGTCTTACACAGAAAGATGGAAGGGACATTAGCACAGAAAGTATTATTTTTAAATCTTTAAAAAAAAAAAAAATCTGTACCCTTGTTGATGCACAGCATAAAGAAGAATTAAGCACAGAAGTTTTATACAATATTTTTCTTCTACTTCAATCAGTATTTCCTCATTTCAGATCAAAGTCAAAGAAGAAACACAGCCCCTGGAAGCAGCTAATTTGCACACACACTGATAAAGATAATCATTTACATCATAAACTCCCCTAAAATGGCCTAGATTTGTGCATGATGTTCAAGTACCTTTAGCACATCTTCACTATTACATCATCTGCTCTGAATTTTAATCATTGAAATGGCAAAACCACTCATTATTTGAAAACATAGCCACACTTGCAGATTAATGCAGTTAGTTAATCACCCCTTACCTACTCCTTGATGTATATATATCCTGGGTAAAAGTGGACATTCTTCTGTTAAGGAAGGAATGGGGAGGGGGGGCAGGGGCTGGCCACAAAGGATTTTACTTACATATGTGTACACCTCAAATACGTAGTAACACAAATAGACCCAGAAGGGTTAAGAAGGAAAAAAAAAAAATGACACCTTTGCAGATCACCTAAGACAATGACTCACAGAGAGAGAGCAGGTTTCCAATCACTGTTAGGAGCACAGCTGAAGATAATGTGCATCTAGGGGATACGTTTTGCATTTCCCATTCTATAACATTATGGATTTATAAAAGCAGAGCCTCAGAAAGAAAGATCAATGTATGACAGTTCTCTTTGATCTCTGGGTTTACTTACTTCTGCAAGTGAGATCAGATTTTAAAAGCCACAGGAGTTTACCACTTTGAAGTATTTTAACTTTTCATTAACTGGAACAGTAGTACCCGATTACAAGACAAATTCAGAAGGTAGAGCTTATTTTATTTTTGCAGACTTAAGCTTGTTGCACAACTAATAGGAAATCCAGTACTTAATTTAATTTTCAGGAACGTGATTTCTTAGTACTTTTGGAGTTGTGGGAAAGAAAGAGGTATTTAAGAGAGTTGACCTACTTTGCTCTGGAATGAATAGTGCAACATCCCCACTCAAATTCCAAGAAAAGCCACTAGGAGATAAATATATTTTTCTTTTCATGTTTATTCAGCTGACAAACATGACCCTGAGCACTGACCAAATTAATAAAGGCCACTTTGCCCTTTCTCAAACAAATTAAGATTTTATAATGATTACAGGAAAGGAAGACTGAACTGTTTAGTCTGATTAAAACTGGTGGGTTCTGATATTGGCATTCTTTAAGGTCCTTAAAATAACAACTAAGGATAAATACAGTGGAAGTGCCTAACAAATGTGCAGCTTTTTTTAAACAATTAATCTGGAAGTAGATCTATTACTTTGCAGATTATATGCTCTCAACTCAGTTTCCTGAATGGAAAAAACACATTTATATTAAGTGTCATCTTTGAATATTTATTTTGAAATATCTAAACTGTTACTCTGCGCCAAAGTATTATAAAGCAGCCTTTTTTGTTGTTGTTTACTACTTTGGAGGCACTCTATGTATGATTTATTATTCCTATGTAAGATTTGATCCCAGTATCCAGAAGGCATGATGGCATGATGATAAAGACTGAAAATTAACAAATATACTCTGGCTAAAAAAGTTTCTCGAAGAAAAGAAATTCAAGAACTTCAC
This sequence comes from Aphelocoma coerulescens, assembly GCF_041296385.1. NCBI lineage: Eukaryota > Metazoa > Chordata > Aves > Passeriformes > Corvidae > Aphelocoma > Aphelocoma coerulescens. The sequence goes on along the minus strand of NW_027184085.1, from coordinate 21,271,542 downwards.
TGGATAACCACTAGTCTGGACAAAAAGGTTTTTGTTTCTTTCCTTTTTGGGGGGAAAAATACTGGAAATCCAAAGAATGAGAAGAACAAAAAATTATTTGCCATGTTGTTTTCTAAATAAGCAATCCTATAGTTCTGGTCTCAGACTGTTTCATCTTGTCTGCACAGACTGAAGGGGAAGAAAACAAAATCACCAACGGAACATATTTGCTTGGGTTGGTAACTAGAAAAATTGGAAAAAAAAAAAAAGGAAAACACAAATACCATAGTAGTTCTCTTTTCTGATTTGCTTATGAAAACAATCCACACACTGCAAGACTGCAAGACAAAACTGACAACTCACAGCAACAGCACTGGTGCTACAAGGATTAACTACGGGAGTATGAAACCACTAAGAACATCTACCAAGAAACAGCTCCACAACAACAGACAAATTACTATAAAGTTGTCTTTGGCTATTTATGCAGAATTAGTTTCTAATTATATCCATGTAATCAATACATGCATATGTTTATCAAATAGGATACAAGATTTCAGTTTTATCATCCGGACACCCACACACATGCTAAGGAAAGGAAGAGACATCACTATAAACTGGTCATTTCCTTCCTACAAAAACCAAATTTTTTTTTCACCAGATAAAATTTACTGTCCATTAAGTTTAGTTTCTCCATGAAGAAGTTGGATCTGAAGTAATGGAGTCTCCTAAGAGGGAACAAGGAAATGTAGTACTAAAACAGGTTTCCAGAGAGAAAGCTCCCTGACTCACACACGATGAGCTTGAAAAGAAAACACCAGCTCATGGAAGAAGGAACTTTCTCAATGGAAAGACAGAAAAAACCAGTGCCACTGAAGGGCTTAACTAGAGTACCAAACTGCAAAGAAGCAGTGACTGAACCCTGGCAAATTCTGAAATTCCCAGAAAAAACAGTCAAAGCCAAAAGGGACACCAGGAACATCAAATGATGAAAGTCATGACAAGAGCAGGAATATTTACCTGGGGTGCCTCTACTAGAGGCAGCATGGGGAATCCAGCTGAGGTGACAAAAAAGTGGCAGGAGGCTCAGTCTGCATAAAAACACACAGGTGATACCAAAGCATATGACAATGAGTTTACTAAGTTTGTGTAGTTTAATCCTAGAAACACAACCCCGCTCTACAGATGGCTCCACCAAAACCCAGGAGTGATAAGACACATCTCCATGTGCCGAGGGCATTGCTTTTCCCAGATTTTAACAATTTATTTGATTGATTTTCAAATACCTACATCATTAATGAGCGAACAGGATACAACTACATCCAAACTTTTAAGTGATGGCCACAAAGAATGTATGATCAGGTATTCCTTAACGTGCACTTATGACGCAAAGTCTGCATGTACCACAATTACAAATATGTTTTGGGGAAAGTCCATTTTGTTCCCACAGTCTCAAAAGAATAACATCTATCATTATGTTTTAAAATTAACTGGCTTACTGTTGCACATTAATATTCATATTAGTGTAATTAATTATATATCACGGCTGTATTACTTAAAGGTATTTATTTCAATTTTCTGAATGGTGATCAGGTAGTACATATTGAAATACCAGATGTTCTTTCATATCATAAGGACTGCCCTTCCCTAGTTACTATGAAGTCTAATAGAAAATAACATCTTTTCCTGCCCCACCTTTAGAAGCAGAGGGTGGGGTGGTAAGGATGACCAAAACCTTTCTGCATGGATTATTTCTTCACCCCAACTCTGTCCTCTTCCTATTACCCATAAGAAAACCTGCATTTCCTGCCTGTGTTAAGGAAACATGAAGGCAGTGTGGCTGATGTGGTGCAAGAAAAGCATAGCACTGACAGCAGCAAGACAAAATTACAAAGAAAAAAAAAAAACAACCAGGTCAGGAAGTAAGTCTCAGTCATCCAGCCCAGCCTTCTGCTCCCACATCTTCACCATCACTCAACCATAGCTCAGCAAAAGCAATTAGCAAAAAAACCACTCAAGACTGACTCAACTAAAATTGCCCATTGCCTTTTCCAGGCTACACAGCAACTGCACATCTAAATGGCCCCTTAAGCAGAGGAATTCTTGAAGCTTCTGTGAACCAATTCCCCTAGGGCAATTTCCCATGTGCACAATGCAGTTCACCCAGAGTGAAGCACTACACCAGCCCCTGTTCCACAACCAGGGCTGGTGGGAGTGTTGAGGGACCCCTCCTCTGTCCACAGAGCCACCACAGTTCCCACTTCCTGGTGAAACAAGGCTCGGGACAAAGCCTTCAAATACTAACCTCAAATACACCACGGAAAACTTGCAGGTGACCAGGAAACTACAGCATGATGAATGTTTTGTTTTGAAGCTTAGCTGAGAGGGGACACCATGCAGAAGCACCTCCCCAGGCAGGCTCCCACCCACTGCTTACTGTTTTATGATAAGGTTTTTAAAACTTGAAAGTAGTTCTTCCAAACACACATTTACTACAAAACTGAAATAACCATTGAAAATGTCAAAATTTGCCTCATGTCAGAAACTGAACTAAGCGCTGATTAACTTCTTACCAAGCTGGCTTTTAGAACAGCTATGGCAACATCTTAAATTACTTTCCCTCTCATGGTAGACTCCTGCAAACCAAATGATAGCACCAATAACTTCTGTTTTGATTTTCTGGGGCCTTCTTTTGTTTGATTTTTTGTTTTGGTGGGGTTTGGTGTTCTGGGGGGTTTGGGAGGGGAATGGGGGTTGTTGGGTTTTGGGGCAGCAGGGGTGGTCTTGCCTTTGGGGAGTTTTGTTTGTTTTTTCTTCTGTAAGGCATCAAAGCAGGAGGAAAGGAAATAAAGAAACTCACAAAATAAAGGTCAGCATTACAGTAGGAAAAAAAATCCCTACTTTGATCAAAGAAAGTATTAAAAGCTACCACGACCTTCCAGCTAAAGGCCTTTTAAACTCTTTGGTTACATACTGTTTACTCAGACATCAACTACTTGTAAACAGACTGCTTCAGGCTAATCAGGAATGTTCCTTGATGTTAGCTAGTGACCCACTGCATTACCCTTTGCTAGTCTGTTTATTTTACAGAACAGAGACGCAGAATATAAGAGATGAGAAAAATACATTTTCTTCAAGTCATGCACTGTGTCTACATTGACTAAATCATTAGAAAAGGAATTTGCAAGACCTCTTTTCCTCAATAATGCACTAAAACTCAAGAAAACCTGGTACCAAGATAATACAGGCTATGTTCAGTAATTTTGTTTTTCTCCTTTCATGCAATATTTAGAACTTTCCCACAGAGACAACAATCACGTTTAATGGCAGATAATTTGAGTTGTCTGAAGACACATAATATTCTCCAGAAAAACTACATTACTTACCAATGTTACCCAAGATGGAAAGCAAGGCCTAACAACACAAGCAGAAAGCATGACATGCTTGCAGCCAAGACATAAGAATACCTCCTGTGACAAAAATTTGAAGCTAGTTGCACTTTTACAGGTGAATTTATTTCTTAATAGACCCCGAGTGTATTGTGTTAAAAAAAAAAAAATCCACTGACAGTTCAGCTTATGAACCCTATAAAAAATCCAGGTAATTTCATTAGTATACCAGAAAGACAACTAGCTTGTCTGCACTTCTGCATACCAGAACCCACTATTTTCCTTGAATTTGCTACTAAGATGTCACATGAATGATGTGAATTTATCAGATGCAGCTTCCCAGCTCTCTTGAGCTCCAACCACAATAAAAAAGCAGTTTCTGTTCTCTGATGTGTAACAAACGATGGCAAAATCAAAACTTAAAATTACTGTGAGACATATCAAATCAACACTCCGATTCAACTGTTATTTGCTTTTAATCACATACACAATTTGAAAGCCAACATGAGGAAGGGTAAAAAATGCAGATGCTACAACACTGAAAATTAATTTCTCCTCTCATAATGTTTGGAAAATCAAACTGACTTCAAGCACAAATTCTCTGTCAGTATTCCAGGGCAAAGTATTGGGGTTTTTTTCCAAGATCTCTGATGTTATAGTCCAATCTCTCTTTCAACTTGGTATTCCTTCCACCAAAGCAGCAGAACACAAGTATTTAAAATTGTGTATGTGAATTTTCTCAATCTCATAGAATTATTATTTTTACCAGGAGGATTGGACCAAAATATTTCTAAAATTTTACTGTGAAAAATAAAAATGCCATCTAAGCAAATTAATCAGGACTCTAACTGATGACAAAAGGAAGTATCCTCTGGTTAGATTTTATGTCCATTGACTGTAGGCCATCAAAAGCAAGTTTATTACATGTCATTAAATACTGAGAGCAAATCTTACAGAATTACAGAATCAAGTAGGTTGGAAAAGACCTTTGAGATTACAGAGACCAATCTATGACCTAACACCACCTTGTCAACAAGACCACAGCACTAAATTGTCATATCCAGTCTTTTCTCAAACACTTCCAGGGATGGTGACACCACCACATCCCTGGGCAGCTCATTCCAATGCCCAATCACTCTTTATGTGAAGAACTTCTCCCTGACATCCAATCTAAAACTCCCCTGGCGCAGCTCAAGACTCTGTCCTCTTGTCCTGTCGCTGGTTGTCTGGGAGACCCACCCCACCTGGCTACAGCCCCCTGTCAGGCAGTTGTAGGGAGTGATAAGGTCTCCCCTGAGCCTCCTTTTCTCCAGGATGAATACGGCAGCTGGTGAGGGGTCAGTAGCTCTGACCAAGGAAGAGGTGACCGTTCTGGAGGGATGGTCCCAAAAGGAATCGCCTTCCCGAGGCCCGGTGTCTTCCCTCAGCTGCTGGCAGGAGGGCCCATGCAGAAGCTGTCAGCTCTTTAGTGATTGTCAGCTCGTGATTTCAGCTCAACTCTGCAGGGCAGCCTCCAGGCCAGACCAGAGAGAGATGAGAGGCTCGTGTAGCTGTTCCACACAAAGGTAGCTTTATTGGTCTGGCAGATGGGGGAGCTAGGGACGAACTCTCTCTCTCTTGCAGGAGCAGAGGGCTAGCTATTATAGGGATACAGGGAGTGGGTGCCAGAGTTACCGGTAAAGGCCAATGGGTCACAAAGGATCTGCACAGGGTCTCCCAGAGGATTCTGGATCTGTCCTTTTCTCGATGTAACTGAAGAGTAGCTGCCTTCCCGGGGGGGTCCTGCTGGGAGGTTAAGCAATCTCCTTATCTCAGCAGACATCCCTCCAGGGCAGGGGCTGGGCATACCCCACAGATGAACAACCCCAGATCCCTCAGCTGTTCCTCATAGGACTTGTGCTCCAGAGCCTTCACCAGCCTTGTTGCCCTCCTCTGGATGCATCTGAGCATCTCAACATCCTCCCTAAATTCAGGGGCCCAGAGCTGGACATAGGATTCGAGCTGTGACCTCACTAGTGCCAAGTACAGGGGGACAATCCCTGCCCTGGTCCTGCTGGCCCTACCATTGCTGATCCAGGCCAGGATGCCATTTGCCCTCTTGGCTACCCGGGCACACCGTGGTTCATGTCCAGCTGCTGTCACCAGCACCCCCAGGTCCTTTTCCACTGGGAAATGTCCAACCACTCTGCCCCATCCTGTAGCACTGTCTGGGGTTGTTGTTACCCAGGGGCAGCAGCCAGCACTGGGCCTTGTTGAACCTCACACCATCAACCTCAGCCCATCAATCCAGCTTGTCCAGATCCCTCTGCAGAGCCCTCCTACCCTCAAGCAGATCAACACTCACACCCAGCTTGGTGTCATCTGCTAATTTGCTGTGGTAGACTCAATCCCATCATCCAGATCATCAGAAAAGGTACTACCCTGGACTGAGCCCAACACTGATTCCTGGGGGACACTGCTAGGAGCTGGTCCCCAGCTGGATGCAGCACCACTCCCTGGGCCTGGCCATCCAACCAGTTCTTAACACAGTGAAAAGTGCACCTGTCCAAGCAAAGCCGTAGGCTGCCCAGCTTCTCCAGCAGAATGCTGTGGTAGACAGTGTCAAAGGCTTTGCTGAGGTTCTAGTAGACAACACCCACATCTTTTCTCGCATCCACCAGGAAAGGTCACCTGATCATAAAACGAGGTTGGTCAGGCAGGACCTGCCCCTCCTAAATCCATGCTGGCTGGGTCTGATCCCTCGGCCATCCTGTAGGTACTGTATGATCACACTCAAGATGATCTGTTCCACAACCTTGCTGAGCACTATGTTAGGCTGAGAGGCCTAACCTCAGTTTCCTGAAGCCTCCTTCGAGCCCCTCTTATGTGTCACACTGGCCTGCTTCCAGTCATCTGCAACCTCCCCGGTTAGCCAGGACTGATAACAGATGATGGAGAGTGGCTTGGCAAGCTCTTTGGCCACCTCCCCTCAGCACCCTTAGATGGATCCCAGCTGAAACTTAACAGGACATTTAGATACCTATATGTATAGACTGGCATTTAAAAGGCTATCACAAACTGGAACAAGTCCAACCATAGCAAAGGGGGCACATGCCGGAGACATAGATTTATTGAAGTCATGCAGCTACCTGCACCAGTCTATGGAATCCCTTAGGAAACATTCACCAGAAGCATTCAAGATTATTTAAAATATAAAGGAGGTCATGACTAACAAGCAAACATCTGCTGCTGGACACCTCTGCTACAGTGCTGTTGCACTACTGTACAACCAGCAACACTTCATAGTATCACTTCTGATAGGAAAGAGACCCTGCAATGAGGCTGGGATCAAGATGTGTAAATGAAAGAAGAAGTCAAAGGTCCCTACTAGCATCAAAGTCAGACTTAGGAGAAAAAGCTCATCATAATCATCTCAACCTTGTTAGAGCCTACTAAGAATGAACATAGTTTAACTCAGATCTCTTTTTGCTGTTTTTAACATAGCCAACTTTGGTTTTGTTGCATTTTATTACCATAGGTGAGAAGTTCATTTCCTTCTAAAAACAAACAGATAAAATATTTCTTAATACTGTTCATTCACTGATCAGTATAGCTTTTCTGGAAAAAGAAGCTATTGTCTTATGAGAACTGTCAGAAAAGAGCAGTGCATGGTAACAAGATGTATCTTCTCATCAAAACAGGAAATTTTGCAAGCTGACATTTAGAAACAAGTATAATTTTTTCCCCTATAGAATGTGGCAAATAGCCATAATGTGACTCATATGTGATACTGATGCAGCCAATTATGGAACACAAATCAGCAGGAAAGAGTAAACCAAATCAACTCCAGTAATACGCATAACATGCTATGAAGGACTTGTTCTTTCGTATTTTCTTGCAAGGGGTGTGGAAAGGAGTGACAATTCAAGACACTCTAGAAGGAACAGATTCGCTTTCCATTCTTTGTGTCTGAGCAAGAATTCCAAATTTCTCCATTTATATTTAATTACTTATATTTTGCTGAACACACAATCTACTATGCTATTTTACACTACACATTGCAGCTAAATATCTGGTTTCTGACAAGGTTTGACAATGCTTTGTGAGGACTGTCATCAGTTTTATGCATGCACTGAAACCAACCAAATAACATTTATTTCATCTTGAGTTGGCTTCATTTTTTTCTGGCTCTAATTCTCAAGTTTTAAAGCCTCAAAATGTTAAATTCCTCAGGAATGGCAATTAGCCATTGGTAATTTTTGCTCATGTAAAATAAAAATGTATAAAGAAGGGACTTTTTAAATAATTAAACTCCCTTCCTGAGCAATAAAAGAAATAACTGATTCCCAAATATATTTAATTGAACCTACTGCTGTTTCAAATTCAATTTTTCTTTAATTGCTAACTGTAGTACATGTGAATTATTAACCAGCAATCCCCAAGAACAGGATATAAAATAAAAAGAGAAAAGGCTTCCAATGTAGCTGGAAGATAAACTTGCTTTTTTCAAGATACTGTAGAATTCTCCTGCTGTGCTGCTTTTTTTATTACCATTTACCAGAAGTTCTGCTGGAAGGTTTCCTCTAAGGAGCCCAAGAAATCAGCTTGAGGATACCGGTATTACGGGACTTGCCTTCTCTGAAATGTTAAGGATTTTTAGAAGGGCTACAGGCACAAGAATCTGTTCTGTGACTTCTAAAGAAGCTGAAAAGTAAGCAAGAACTTTTTAGAGGCATCTTTTCTAACGTGTAACTGTGCAGCCAAGACCTGCTTCCCCATTAACCTGTTAAGACAAGAATAAGTCAGAGATAATTCCAAGGAGGCACATGGAAAACTGTTTAATGCCAGCTGTGCAAAGCACATAGTATGTCTGCAAATGCAACATTCTAGAACAACCACTGACAACTATTCTACTAGACTTTTATGTTATGTTCTTAAGATGCCTATAGATATTTGAGCTTTCTTGTGTTTAAACAAGGCTATTATCCCAGTCACCAGCAAAATTATGTTAACTCCATTCACCACTATAGGCATTCAGTGCTATTCCAAATCTGATGCTGCTCATTATTCACCCAAAAATGATGATGAACAGACACACTACTTTGGCAGTTGCCAGCCCTTGCTTCAGAAATACACCAGTCTTCTTTGTACAGCCTGAGCAGCAAGTGACCAAGGTACTTCTGATATCACTGGGTTAGGTTTTTTTTTTTCTGTTTTTCAAACTGAAACCCACTGGGTAAGAGGAGCTGGCATTTCAGCTCTGCTGGCTGTGGATCACCTCAGCTGAGATTGCAAAAGTCTGTGAAGAACAGGCAAAAAAGGATGTTAGTGGCAAAAGGACTGCTGCATAGGTCCAACAATATCCTAACTATCCTAAAACAACACAACAGACAGAACTTTACCCCACTGCCAGAAAGGTGTTTATTCTATTCTTTGGAAGAGTTCCTCGGGCAAAAAAACGCACAACTAAAACTTGAGAAAAGCTGAGCCCCAGATATATGCATAAACTTATTGTTCACCTCCTCATCAAACACACATCCTCAGAGCACCAATCCATCCTCTAAGCAGCAGTACCACCAGTACCTTCTGATGCTGCTGCTACAGTTCCTCAGCAGTTCACTTGGTTAACACTGCATACCACACCAAAGAAGAAGGTATGCCACTTGGTACTACGTAACAACGTGAACAAAAGATGCTTTTTCCTAGCTCTTCATTTAAAAATACTACAGGAGAACTGTAGCAAAAAGACAAGCAGCAGAAGCAAAGGAGACAGGGACTGCCCTATAGAGGGTTATTACCTGCAGGGGACAGCTCACAACTGTTTCCCAGAGAGACATGGGAGCTGTCATGTTAAGCTGAAGCATTCTGAACCTGCCGTACTTGAGAGTTGCCTACCAGGGAGGAAGCCAAAACTCAGCCCTGGTCCAGGAAGGCAGCAGAGGCAGCTGAAACAATTGCCAGCATTCCCAGCAATCACCAGCTGCAGAGCAGCAGAAGCAACCGAGGCAGTGTCTGGGCAGGAGGCACAGCATGACATCACACTTGACTTACACCCCAGCACAGAAGAAAGTACCCACCATGCTAACACTTGTTTTTAAAAAAATACTTCTCATAATGAGGAGAAAGAACTACAGTCATCCTGCATATCAAGTGAAAACATTTTTAATTAGATAAAATGTTGAAATGCCTAAGTTCAAGACATCAAATTGGCTTCCTATCTTAAGCAGCAAGTATCCTGTGAGGAGGTTCCTCTTCCTTTCCTATTTCCTCTGAGAAACATTCATCAACTTCTACTTAAAGCAACCAGAAATTGTTAAATATTTAGATACATCTAATCTAAGCATTTCTTCTAGTTCAGATTGGACAGGAATGCAGCAGTTACTGATGTACCACCAGAGAGCACTAATCTACGGAAGTTGTGCAGGAGCAAACCTTTTTAGTCAACACGGAACAGAGCAACTCATTTGATTAGTCATTAGTTCGTAAAATAACCACATGAACACATGGCCCCACAAGCATAGTACTCTAAGGGATTTATGCACCAGCCTGTTCCCACTTTACCTCTCCACAAAAAGACAGCAAGTTTGAATGTTACTATGATCCCTGTTACAGGTCTTCTATGCAGACACAGAACACAAAAGCATATGAACCTGGGAGGGGGAGGACAGGACAGTCAATGCAGTGCCTTCAAGAAGAGGGACATGCTCTAAAACTGCTCTACTTTGAACAGAACTTTGGCAATTCAATTACAGAAGTATCATTTGACTTTTAATCTATAGGCATCCTCCAGTACAGGAGAAAATCACGTTATGTTTGACAGTAAAAAGCCACTCCACTGGAGACTTTTGAATTTGGAAGAGAAGGGAAATATAATGAAAGCATGGCCACTCCACAGGAGACTGTTCCTACTTTTTCCATTCAGAAAACTACAATATGATTTCTGAAGTTCTGAGACACAGGGGAAAAAGGATGTCTTCTGAGGGTAAATTCTTCAAATTCCCATATCTAAGCTTTTGACATGACTCCATATTCAGCTATAATCAGCACTAATATTTAGAGAGAACTAAATTTATACAGACTAATTTCTAATCTTTCCTAGGGATGGGAAGGGAGTTAAAATTTTTCCTTTGTATTATGCTCATGTAGGATAATATTTCTAAAGGGGCAATTTTCACTTTAACTGATAAACCCATAAAGTCTGGTAGCCTTCCTTTACAGAATACCCATAAATATACTGTAAAACCAAAAAAAAAAGGCATCTACCTGCGTGAATCAGTGTGTCATTTTCTAGCCTGAATCACTGTGTTACAAAATTGCAACCAAATGTTTTCCTGAAATTCTGCCATCACATATGGATTAAACACTGGTCACTAAAGTACCTTTTATCTTAATATTATAATGCTTGAGGGATACATGGAGAAAACCCTAACAACATCCTGCACGCTTTTTTCAGTTTCAGTTATTTAATGAGCATTGTGCCTTCAAGGTAAAAACCAGATGAATATTTTCACTGAGCACAATAACCATCGTGTGATTTCATCTTCCTAGAGAAATTCTTTATCCTGCATTATTTACCCCAAGCACTTCTTGTAAGTTACTAAGCATTGCTAAATATTTAATAGGTTACATTTAACTGCTGCACAGTATTCACTGAACAGTATTTTGGCATGTGACCACTTACTGTGCCCAACTAAGCATCACAGAAATTGTCTTGCTTGATTCAATATAAAGTTGTAACTCGGACTGATTTTTTGCTAGCTATATTAAAACATGATGGGTTTAGAAACCTATTCAGTCAATCCTTGAAGAATAAAAAATGGCATGCCCAGTGCTAGAATAAAAGGCTGCAAAAAAATTGATCAGTGTGAGCTCATAAAATTCAAGTTGTTTACAGACACCTAAATATGTTCAGACTAAAGACAGATATTCAAAAATTACTCTGTTATATAAGACACCTAAGATACAAGAGTGGTGAAGACAGGGAAAGAAACAAATTGCTTTTTTACTGCATCACTTCAAGAGCTCTCAACTTTAATATATGCCCATTGCCCACAGCAGTGTCTTAGTTACACAAAATAAAGCCTTTGTAAAGAATTTCCAAACTTTCTGAAATTTCTAGAGTAACTAAACCAAATTTATAACACATTACTACGGCACAATATCACCTGGGGGATGGACCAGACTATTGGGCTGGTACAGTCACAATTTGAAGGGTGAAGCAATCTCATTTACCATCTATTCCTTCAACTAAGCAGTCACTGAAGCATAAAGTTCTTTTACAATTTGTCACTTCTTTCTAGTTTAGAGAGCACAGAGAATATATGGAAAAATCCCTATTTGCATGTCCCTACTTTCTCCCAGTACTAAAGTTTTCTCCAGCATTTAGACTTCGAGAGACTTGAGGCTTCTCTCATTTTCCTCCTCTCCTTTTATATTTAGAGCACAGGTTTGATGTTTTCACTTTTCAGCTTTGGTTTCTTCCTTTCCACATCTAGCACTACAGTAGAAGTCCACCTCTCTTGTCTCACTGTCATCTTCTTTGGGCTCTTCTCAAGAAAAGCAACCCAAGAAACACCTGCACAGCTGCCCAACTTCACTACGCCAGGAGTTGCCAACAGGCAGGCCACTTTCTCATTCTGCTTGTTCAATAACACATCAGTGCCCCAGTGACAAAGACTTTAATCTCAGAACATAGAGAGGAAGCTGACAGGTGAGACCACAATTCAAAGCAGTGAATGCATTTACATCAGACTCCCCACACCTGACAGGACTCTTACACATAATCAACTCTTCAAACCACTCCACTCCTGTGTTTGTGCCACCATGTATAATGTTTCAGAAAATACTGTATTCAGCTTCCCCTTCTATCTACAAGATTGATTCCAATTATAGGTGATCTTTGCTTGGCTTAGAGTTCTTTCAAATTAGAAAAATGGCAAGGGGTGAGGACACAGCCAGGTCTTCACATATCATAGGTCATCTAAATACGCAGGAGACTCATGTTAATTAGTTTACTAATACTGCTTGCAAATGAGCAGATGAACTCCTTCGTTTTACTTGTCTGAACAGAAAAACATGTCAAATCCCGTATCTGCTACACCTGAAACAAATCATAGCAGTAACTCAAATGCTACACAACCAAACAGCACCTAAAGTTAACATGAAGTTCTGTACCTACATGGTGCTAGGACAGCTTGCAAAACTGAATGAGGAGGTAACTCATTAGGATCAACATCCCATGTTCACCTCAAACAAGACTGCTATTTAAAAATAAAATAATTTTACATAGTGTAACTCAAACCCACAGGAGTCCTGAGCATGAAAAGGTCCACACAGAACACACTACCAAGTGACAGAAGTCATCCTATAGAAACACTTTCAGTTTCCCGAGTATTGGACATTAACTCTTTTACACTTTCCAAACACACAAGTTAAAATAGACTTTGCTGACAAGATAAGGTCAATGCAACTTCAACATATAGTTGGAACCAGATGATCTTCACAGTCCCTTCAAATACAAGTCTTTTTAGGATTCTATGCTTTCGTGTACCAAACCTAAGTCACTGACTCTAAGTTTTACCTCCTTTAAGCTACAGGTACCAAAGCTCAGCCCAGGCCTACCTCCTAACAAGTAGTAACACTTTAATGGTTCCTTCATCATCTGTATCCTATGAAAACATGGTCCTTTCTCTATATATGTCCACAAATTTCACAAAGTCATACATATTTCCATCGGTAACATTTAAAACAGCCTCTCCTTCCAGTGTCACTAAACATGCACCAGGCTTTGCTGTTTGCCTTTTTACATGTTCACAGTATTAAGAAAATACCTTTATTACTGCAGTAAGTACCATTTTATCTCTACAGATAAAGATGACAAAACAATTTGATCAAAATTTCTGGGTATAGTTGAATTTCCGAGAGCTAATCTGAATGACAGCTTCAGTAAAATCCATTAGAAACTTCAGAACCAAAGCAGGACTTTCTCCAGTTTCAGGGAAATGCTTAATCCTAATTATCTCTCTAAACAATCATTAAGCAATAAATAGATTAAAAGAATTTACTACAAACTTAACTCTTCACACTTTCTTTAACAAGTCTTTCCAAGAGACGGAATCAAAATCTTTTTCATTTCATTAGCAGTAAGACAGAATTCACTTAAAAAGAAAACCAGCAATTTTCAGGGCTTATTTTCTCTTTACTGCTCAAAAATAATTTGCACTGATAATGCAAATCACTCTTTATGCTGTTATTTCACATTTAGCATGATGGGACAGCATCACATTGCAGCAAAGTACCTTGTCTTTCTCCCATTCCCCATCTCTCTATTTGCATAGGGCAAATACTGTCTACCAAGAAAGAACTGAAATTAATACTCATTTTATAAAGGCAACTTAATTTCGGTACACTGTTGTGAAGAATAACATTAAATTATAGTAGGTTTTGGTTTCACAATGAGACACCAACACACTTGAAAACGCTCTCAATACTAGCATAAAGTTTACTAAGGCAGCTTTTACTACTTCCTTGAGAAAATTCATATATACAACATTTCTGCAAGGAAGCTTTAGATTTTGCATACAAGCTACTTTATTAAAAAACTGAAAACCTAGTTCACAAAATTTAGTCTGCCCCAATCTTGACAATGGGCAAGCTAGTTAGAGCTTATACAGGTTGGCTGTGGCAAAAGGTGCATGACCAAATGATGTCAAGGGATCAATTTTCTGACCAGTTCTGTAAGACTTGTTTCTACATGGATTTTTCACAGAAGGAAGAGACCGACACAACAGAACTGAACAGATTCCTGACATAACATTAATTTGTCTAAATCAAGCAACTGACAGCACCAGAAACCCCATGATGGCAGTGACAGTAACTGCCAATTACTCCCCTCTGCAGTCTTAGCCTCATTCTTGGAAACATGTAAAAAATATTTTTTTCCCAATAATTGTATTAAACCAACAACTTGTTCTACTCTGAACATGCCCTAATCTAAATTATTAAGAGTCAGAGAAAATAAATCAAGTACAGTATGAAGTGGGTTCAGAAGTACAGTTTCATTCACAATTCCAGTGAGGTTTTATCACAAGATTACAGTTTTATTCTGGTACAATCCCTTGATCTCATCCCCTTAGCCTGAAAGCAGAACATTTGATTAAAAAGGAAGATAACTGAATTCAATCATATAGAACAGAATTAAAGATGCCTGAAAGTTAACCTAGCTAGGAATTTTTTTTTATTAGTTTACATCAACAAGAGCCTACATTTCATTCAGGTTTTTTACTAAGAATTTAAAAACTAGTTTCTTTGGCCTTTCACAGCTTACTCTGTATTTCCAGTGTTAGTAGAAATTACAAGTGCCCAAGTAAGAGCTGTAGTACATGCTTAAAGCATTGCCATGATAATATGCTTAACCTTGCACCATAATCATTATCCAAAAAAATAATTACGCCTAAGGTGAATCAATTCTGCCTGTTAATTTCATATATAAGCTTTTAAGCTGCATGCACACTTCAGGTGCAAGAAGTACACAACAGGGTCACAGATCAATTCAGCTTACTATAAGAAATACATTAATAAATGTTACTCAGGGTTGTGGGTTTTTCTTAAAAAATACAAATTACCTGCAAAACACAGCACTAGCAGGTTATATAGATGAAACCTTTTGAACAACCCCAGTTATTTCATACTGAGCAACCATACTCCAAGATGGAAAAAAGGAGTAGCAGAAGGATTCCTAAGCCTTTGCATGTGGCCAAAGGCACAAGAGGAGCGCATGCCCCCCTTGCATGGACATGTACTGGCTGACGTAAACTACAGATTTACTAGTTTTTAAACCTCAGCTTTGAGACCCTGTAGATATGGGCGTTCAGCTTTTCAATGTTTACTGCCTGGAACTACATGATGAAGCCACAGCAGCAGCATTACAAAGTGGGCATTCAGTGCCCTCAATCCTGCTGCAAAATCCACGCTGAGCTGTGCTGACTTGGTGCAACACCCTCCCAGCCACAAATTACAGTGGTTCTTCACCACCACCAAAGACTTCTTCACTGTTTGTGTTACCAGAAAATGCCCTTGTGATAATTCCCCCTTGCAGCTTGATCAAAGACGACTCCCCTTTTAGGAGCAGAAAAACTCGTCTCAGAAACTATGACCTCAGCTCTGCCAGGCTGTCCAATCTTTTTGACAACTTCCAGACACTGAATAATTTAAGCAGACAATTTACACATTACAAGCTATACTAAGACTGAACTTCACATTTAAAGGCTTACACAAAATGCTTCAGAATAGCAGAATACATAAAGTCCCCCTTCGTTCGACCTAGTGAACACTCAACTGGATGTTGCACATAGAACAGCTACTAATACAGTTACAGTCCCTTCCCCCAGCATAGAGAAATGGCCCCAAGGACCAAGCAGAACATCCAGAATTTCAGTATGACCCGAATTAAGCAAATCAAATTAACGCAAAACCAGGCCTGTCACCACCCTCCTACACACAACAACAGTGCCCAGCTAGTGCATGGACACAGGTGTATTGGAAGTTTTCTGAAAGAAGAGATTCTTCCAGATGCAGAAAAAACCTCAACTCATTAGCAGTATTATTACTCAAAGCCTGATGCTGCAAACATATAGGCTTTATTTATCAACAGAGGACCAATTTTGGAAACTACTCCAAAGCAGAACATGAAAGCTTTATTGGTGCAACAGGACCTACACAAAATATCCAGGAGCTAGCATAATTCCTTTTGCATTTAATCTGTTCCAGTTCATGAAGCAATTGCTGCAGCTTTCCTTTCACTAAGGATATTCAAGATTCAATGTCAACATTACTAACTAAAACTCTGCAAGCTACAGTATGCGCTCCTTACATAGTGAGCGTTCTAGCAACACCAGCCAACGAAAAACCTCATAGTTCAACATTTCTGTCATGGTTTACTATAGTTTGGGTTTTTAGTAAAGAGGGCTTCAGCCACGGAAGTGATTCTCTTGCAAACAGCTTCCTCTGGATGACCCGACAGAACCTATCACTGGCTAGTTTGAATACTGGCAACTTTTTTAAGCCACTTAAGAAGCTTGACACGCCTCTGTGATCCACATTTAAGAACAAACACCGAGAAAGCTCTCTTGCATCTGGCTTATGGACAGGTAACTGCGGGGGGGGCCTGCAGGCGGCCCAGCGGGGCCGGGCCAGGCCCTCCCGCGGCCCTGCTCTGTGCAGGCAGCCTCTTGGCTCCATGCAGGCCAGCCCTCACCCAGTGCGGCCGAAATTCACCTGAGGCCGCTGCCTGGCAAAGATCATGTGACCAACAGCGATAAGGGAATTCCAGCTATGGGGCCTGGGTGATATTAACCCTTTTAGCGCTGTAAGTTTCCTCCAGAACAGACGAAGCCTGCAGACATCAATCCCGAGTCAGAGGAAGAGGGAAGGTGAGGGCATGAGAAGAAAACACCATAGAGACACCTAAGTCAGTAAAGAAGGAAGAGCTGAAACCCTGAGGAAGGAGAAAGAGGAGATGCTTCAAGCCTAGAAGCTGAAATTCTGTTGTAAAGCTATGGTGATGGACTATGACACATCAGAGTACCCACTGTAATTTCATGAAAGCATGGGGGGGTGGAGCGTTCAAATTGCAGTTGTGAGCAAAAGTACCTGTGCTGAAATAAGCAAATGACTGTAATTTTGTGAGCAAAAGTACCTGTGCTGAAATGAGCAAACGTTGAAATAGCTGTGATTTGATGAGAAGCTTGAACAGAGAGAGATGGAAATGATGAGGACCCTTGCTCCCAGGGAAGAAGACCTCTGTTCCTGGAACTCAGGATGCTCCCAGAGATGGGTGAAAAGAACCTTTGTTTCTGAACAGCTCATCCTTAAAATGGTACCCCAGTAGCTAAAGACTGGACCCTTGAAAGCAGTTGTGAGGAAAGCTGTAAGTCAGGGGAAGGGACTTTCACATGTGAGCAGAGAACCAACCTGGGTGGCTGTCTCGCTGTGATACTGAAGCCATGAGAGAACTGTTTCTTGTGGAGCTGTCTCCATAGCATGAGCAAGAGAGACTCCTCTCCCTAAGTGAGCTGAAAAATATTATTACAGAGGTGGTAAACTGACTGAAAATCTCAAGGGTTGTCTTTTTACATTGTCAGTGGGATAAGGGAGAAAGGTGGGAGAGGGGAGGGGAGGTGGGAGGGGAGAAAGGGGAGGAGAAGTGTTCTGAAGGTTTAGTCTGACTTTTTTTTCCTTTATTTTAGGTCTGTTAATAAACTTCTTTATATTCTTTTAAGTTTTGTGCCTGCTTTGCTTTTCTCCTAATTCTTATCTCACAGAAGGAAAATAAGTAATGGATATTTTGAACCAAACCACTACAATTTCTAAAGCTGGGTGGTCTTTTCTTTGTGTGTGCAGATTTTGTATTTCAGAAATCTTTAAATCACATGACAACACTGTCAAATGTTGGAGGCAAAAGAGATTAAAATGTCCGTTGATTCTCTGATTGCCCCTGACATAAAAATGAATTTTCCTGTGTTTATTCTTTCATTAATCCCAATGGCTATAACTTGTATCTAAGAGTGTAAAACAGCAGGACTGTTCATTTAAAGAGAGATGCAGTTTAATGAAAATTCAGTAACCAGGTATTATACTGTACATGTGCTATTTTCTGGTTTAAGCAGTGAGTTCTTATTATTTCTAAAGATGACAAAATTAACAGAGGAATCACTTTCTTTTATCTCAAAAAGCACAAGCCCAACTGTCTACTTAATAAATGTGCAATATCACCTCAGAGAGTGAGTTAGAACTTCATGGCAACTACACACCTCCTAGCACAATGCAGCAGATTAATTTTTATGTTGGACCTGTCACTGCAGTAATTATTTTCCCCAAAATACAGCAACACTATCCTCAGGCACAGAAACAGGATTTTTTTCTGATCTGCAATTCTGTAAACAAGATGGTGTAACTTGTAGTGGACTAAAAGGCATTCATTTGGAAAAAGATACAGGTACACATAAAGTTATTTATAAAGTCATTTACAGTTTAGCATTATGACAAGAAATAACATGCACCGTATAAGCACCAGGCTCTGCTTCCAAAGAGCAACACCTTTCCATGAGAGAAGGGGAACATTCCATTCAAGCACCGTAATCCCAAGCACAAGTAGACAAAAGCTGCAAACATCCCCAGGTCTCGGTCACCTTTTCCTAACTCCTTAATAAAACAAGGGAAACAATGGATGCTCACACAGGACCAGCAACAAGCACCCAAAGGGCTGGAGCACAGTGCCACGGCAACCCAGATCACCAAGCACAGGCCACTCTACGCAACACCACAGAACAAAATCGAATTCAGGAGCAAGATACACACTAAGGGAACACCTTCCGCTGATAACTAACACTTGAGACAGCCTGTATGGAACATGTACAGCAAACGATAATTGATGTAAGCAGCAGTGTGAACCACGTGAGTATTATGCTAAGAGATTCAGCTACCCTTAATTTAACTACCCATGCAATTGTGTTAATATTCTAAAAGTACCTAGAATATTCTAAAAAGCACTGACACATTATTTCAAAAGCTGTGTCTCAAACGCAGAACTCAATATAGATCAGACTGCAAGCCCTCTAAAAATTATAGTAAAGATCTTAATTTATACCAAAGTACTTCACCATGTGGGAACTCAATTTTTTTTTTAAAAGTGGAATTGAAGCAAGCTATCTGACAGAGATTTTCATCAGTGCTGTAATCAAGTGCCAATATATTTTTACTACAACAGCAACTCACAGGGCATGTGCAACAATACATCTCAATTATGAAGACCCAGGCTAAACACCTGCTGTTATAAATTCACTTGGGGGCCAGTGGAGAATTGAATCAAGCTGGACTACATAAATTTAAAGCAGAGAGGTATCAGAGAGCTTATTTTCCATTTACACTGCCAGATCAGCAGCAAAGGCATTGCAGCTACAAACCTGCAAAAATTCTGCTTTCTACTACTACCTTTTACGTGTGTGTCTTCAAAAATTGAAGAAAAAGAACCAAACCACAAACCAAACTCTCACATGGCCCACAAAAAGGGTTCTGAGGAAATTATCTGACCAGCATTCATTTTTACCTTATTTATAACATTAACTGAAAAGCTGTATCATATATTACCTACACATGGCATGCTTGATATCTTTCTCTAAGGTCTCTTATAGTATTGCCTTGAAGCAGAATAGCTAAGCTTTCACAGTGATTTGCTGTTTCTGCCACCAGATTTCTCCTAGCCAGTGGTTAAGTAGACATAATTTTAAATAAAAATTATTGCTCCTAGCTTCTGCTAGACTAGCAAGTGAGAGTTGTCCACTATATTTGGAAGCATTACTTTTTTAGGGTATTAGAATACCTCAAATTAAAACAGCTGTATGCTTGTTAAGGTAGAGTTGCAGTTTAAGAAAACTGATTAAGTAGTTAACTTACAAATACATTCATGAACACATTATATAAATATGCATGTAACATTTAACTATTTGGAGCAGCAGCCAGCAAAGCAGGATGTCTGTGGAATAGCACAGGTTAAAGAAATTAGAAGTCACTGACACAATTAAGCTGCATCACTTTACAAAAATTGCATCCTTTGATGTTTATTCTACCCACTCCTGATATTCAGGCTCACCACACTGAAATCTCAGGAATTTTCTTTTTCAGCAGCTGTTTTTCTAATTGTCTTCTCTCCCCTCACATCATCAAGCCTCCCATCATTAGAATGACAAACACACATAATGATTATTAAGAAATCATCAGCAAAAGAAGAAAAAAAAAATCACATCTATTCACACATTACTTCAACAACAGAGATGTAGTCTCCTAATCTAACTTTGAATACAGACTGATTTCTATATGTAGATCTAGCTCTTTTATATCAAACATACCTAACATTAAATATCAGGCACATGTGTAACACATTTAATCATTAATTCTAACACTATGATAGCTAACAAATCAGGAGTGCACAGAGAATGCAAAGAGAAACAGGATAAATACCTGATACCTGTCAAAATTTACCTTTTGACATTAACAGGCAAGAAGGGGAGCACATTTGTGTGGTTGCACGACTTGAAATATCCATATTTTTTCCTAACTGAAGAAGATAAATGTGTTAACAAAGTGGTCGTGACACTTCTGTTGTCACGTGCTGCTGCAGAGAGATCAACAAAGCATGAACTTCAACTTGTCAGATCAAGAGAAGCCAATTTTTAAGTGTTACAGCTCAAAATCTGCACATCTTAAAAACAGAGTTTAAATACTTGCTGTTAACATGAACTCCCAGACCTCCTGCCTCTGTTCATCTAGTGTAATACATCATGCAAGCAATGCAGTTCACTTCAGTTTGGTTACACTGCCTGTAGGATTATTCCACATATACCGTAGATTCTGGACTAAACTACTTCTTGGTGCTCAAAACCCACGTATCTTCTTCTCCAAGTGACTCATCCTCTGGTGAATACCTAGAAACCTTTTTATCAAATTTTAACTTCATAACAACATAATAGGAAACAGTGTAACAATGCAAAGGGAAAAAACCCAAAAAATTGTATTTTCTTGCACTTGTGGAAATTCAAGGTCTAAACAGATAACTAATGGTGCAAGACTGAACTCTTACTGATGCCTGCTCTAAGGGCTTTAAAAGACGAGTATTTTAATGCTGTCACAGCTATGTTTGAGAAGCCTGCCACTAGCAGCATACCTTGAAACACTTCAGCTTTGAAATTACTTCAGAAATTAAAAGAAAAGGCACAGAGGTATATTTCCACCCCCTGCCCCCAAGTGACTTAATGATCAAACAAATTCCTTATAGGCAGATGCAATATGGCAACAAGTACAATGGCTTAGAATATTTAATAGTAATCTAATGTAGTGCATCATCAAAACAGAGAAGGAAAAGTAAAAAAACCAAACCACACTATCTTCTCTCTTCCAATTAATCTAGACAAATATTTTAAAAGTTATTTTGCTAACATTTGCTGTAAAAAAAACAGGTCACTAGATTCCAACCATGGTTTCTTGATCTTCTTCTACCCCAACATAAATCTTGTCAGCATAAATTGCTTCATAGTGTCACATGGGACAAGCCTTTACAGCAGCCATGTGCATGCATATTTACAGTCTTCCACTTTAAAGCCCTTACAGCATTTAAAAATCAGCTTCTCCTTCATTGATCCGGTACCAACCTAATGCCGTACCTGAACAATCTGTCAGTACCTGATCTGAAGCAAGCAGTCAAGAATTCTCCTATCCAGACTTAGTATCCCTGCATCTCAATTTAAGACATTACAAAGTCTGAAAGAAGCTTCTGATCATGGCTCCTCTCATAAGGGAGAAGTCTGAAAGGCGAACAGAAATCTATGCCTGAGTCTGTAGGACACAGTGACGAGCAAGATCTGTAAGAGGTTACACGGCAAAGTATTTTCTGTCTTCATTCGGAAAGCCATCCTGGAAGCCAGTGGAAAGCAGGCCCAGATTCCCACAGGTTTATCACACACCCCTTCAACACATACATGCAGAGAAATTGAGTATCCAGTAGAGATTTCATGACCTCTAAAGCTATTAACTAGTGGTGACAGCCTGGACATGCTGGGTCATCACCATTACTGTCAGAGGGTAGGCTAATGACATGTTAACAACACACTGTCCGTAGTTCATCTTCCTCTGTATAGGAGAAGCTCCACTACAGTCGTCCTCTCTAACAGGATATACCAACATATTTTAAAATGAGAGAGTGGGATGTTATGCAGAGATTAATCATGTTTCCAGGCTCCAGGATTTTTGCATGCATTCCTGAGCCCTCCAAAACCTGAACTTGGATTTCCAAGCAGCATTTTCAACAGACTTGTGAAGATAAGAGAGATTAAAGATGCTCCTTATTCTTTCACTTTACTGAATCTAGCTATCCTGTCCACCCTGGAAATACCTTCAATTTTCTTGTCAATCAGCATTTCACCGAGGGATAGACAATCCAAACCACAGTGTCTCAGATGAAGTGGCTTGATTATTGAGAGAAATCCGTAACACTGCAATTTGGCTCAGTTCTCGCTTAGGTAATGGTAGGTTAAGAAGCTGTTCCAAGGCTTTTTGATTTCAAATGGTCACTTGTTCTAAGAATTCCCATGTGTGGTCAAGCAAGAGACAACTTGAATACTTAGCCAGAAGCAAACAAATAAGAGAGTTTTATTCCAGGAATATCACTGTTCCATTAGCCACTCATGCATATGAACACATGAAACTCTTCCATCTGCTGTGCATCCCTAAGTGACTTATGGGAAGAGGTTAGCACTAGGTGTAGAACACATAGCAGTTGTTTGCACAAAGAGCAGTTCGGCCCCACTGTGAAATCGGTCCACTTGATAAAATAGCTGAAACATGCATTCCACATACAGTGACAGACTGAACTGTTAACAGGTAATGACTCAAAATAACAACTCAAAATATTACCCATTTGTGAACATGAAGGGTGGTTTGTTGAAATGGAGGTGGTCAGCTTTTGGGTGAGTAATGACTAAATCTCTGAGCTGATGAGACAGTGAGTGAATGGTAGGCCAGGAGTGAGATAGGAGTCAGATCCCATGGAGACAGATGGTACCTCCTGCCATACTAACCTACCCTCCCTTGCACAAACCACTGGGTTGTGGGCCTCTCCCTACTTGCCCCAGGAAATACCAGGACATCCTCCCATGGCCTGGGAGGGCTCATCTCTGTTAATGGGCCATAATGGGACTCTACTGCATAATGCAACTAAACTGCATAATGGGACTCAACTGCACTGGTGTGATGGGCAGCTGTGTTGTCTTAGGTGTCAAGGACTCCCCAAGTGTCCCATGATCCACAACACTACATCATGCATTGTGAATCTACTGCCCTAAGGGAGGTACCTGGGCATTCCCACCTGAACCTGAGTGAACATAAACTAAACATACTTTGTGGTTTTCATATTTTGTGAGATTTTCATGGGGATTTTTCCTCAACTCTTCTTCAGGACTTTGCTCACCAACTGATGCATCTGGTCTGTGACCACCACTTCAACAAGACTGCAGCAACCAAATCTCAGTACAGGGCCTACGGGTGGTGAGATCTTCACACTCTTGTTCTTTTTCTCTTCCTTTCCGTTGTGCAGATCCTTGGGTGATGCTGCTGTGCTTTCATACTGCAATGCTTTATTGTTATATTACTGTAGATAATAATAAACAAAATGGCTACATATATGTTTTCCTTTGCAATCATTGCTCTATAATAAACCATACAATTGTATATTTACAAACACTGATCATTTAGTGTCATTTCACTCTAATCCACCCCAAGGGATCGATTAACAAGAACCTGAGTTACCTACACCATCTGCGGTGGGTTATAACATTTTACTGGCATTATATTGGATCCCTTGGATGTGGTGATGTGTGGTCCAAAGCTACTGCAGGGTTTTCTTCTGGTAATAAATCTAGTCGACTCCCAAGGGATGGTGGGGAAAAGGACATTGACCCTCAGTAGGTTGCTGAAGGGTATTATTGCCGAGGGTGAGGCGGTGGCTGTCCCCTCATGGCAGGTTATAACATAGCCATCAACTTCCCTTTAAGGACAGAAGGAAAGAATATAATATAAGCAAACAAGTACCACCATCCAAAACCTCAGGTGACATACATACTGGCCAAGTCTTAATCCAAGGATACTGAATAAAAACAACTGAAAAGGAAAACTAATGTGTTCGGGCAAGCAGGGAACAGAAATACAAGGAGAAAAGCAAAAGCTCAGTCAATAGACATCAATATACTTTCTCAAATGGTGAGACTAATTTGGCAACATAATCAATCTGAGAGCTCAGAAATTTTATAAGCAGTCTCTTTCATTCTGTTTCTCTTTTACAGGTATTCTCTTTGCAATGCAAAAGAGAAGTTCCTTGAAAAACCTTCAGTTCAGCTGATGGCTTGACAGATGCAGAATACCAAATAACCAAAGTGTCTCCTCAACTAAAAGCAGCTGGAACAGACAAAACAGTGGAAACAGCTTTCCCTTTCTTCTGAAAGTCTTGAGGCCATTGCAGGGATGTCCAGTCAACAAACCTTGCATGAGAATTTTGGGAATTCCTGTGGTTAGGTCACATAAAATGGACAGATCTTTCTCCCTCTTCTCTTTACTTATTGCAGTCAAAAAACAGTGACAATAGTCAATAATCTTCAAGTAACTGAAACCCAAAATAGCACCTATACCAGAGTACTGATACTCAGAAGCAGCAAAGGTTACTTCAGCAGGTTCTTGAAGGAGCAGCCCAATAATGTCACTATTTAGTCAGCGTACTATCCTTCACGAGGTGGGCTCTTAGTGCACAAACATTTTTACTATATGTAGCAATGGGGAACAAAGACGACAGACCCCCTTGTACATCCAAAGAAGATCCATTTATTGCCAAAAATCACCCCCTCTTTAGACCCTTAATCTCAACCCAAACCAAGCCAAGCCTAACAGAACTCAACAGCAGAAGGGCACCCATTGGCTGGCTCAGCTGCAGGGCTGCTGGCCAGGCATCCTATCACCCAATCAGCTTCCTGCTCACCGGCTCTCCACACGCTCCTCCAGCCAATCACAGTCTCACTGCCAACTGTCACTCAACTCAACACAACTGCCTCTCATCCCTCAGCCGACTTCCAGCCGTCCGGCCTGCAGCTGGGCCTTTCCCACAGGGCCTTCTGGTGAGCATCAGCCTCAACCACTTTAACAAATATAACCCCATATTCCACAACTATGCATCATCCTTACTCTCGATAACACTTTATCCTCACAGTATCAAGACAGTTACTGGTATGCTAAAAAATTTGCATGTTGCATTTAGACATTAGTACCAACTGGCCCTTCTCTCAAGAGCCTTCCTCAACTGCATTAATGGAAGAAAAATAGTTAGCAAGCTGTCAGCAAGCTTCCTGTGCTCTCCTATGCCCTATTTTCAAAGAAAGCATAACTTGTCAGAGGGGAAAAAACAGCAGCAGAGATTTCAGTATCTGTATTGTTACTAGGAACTAAAACTTGACTGACTTGCATTCAAAATTCATCACCCTCTTCCAGCACAGTGAATATAGAAAATAAATATATTCCTCCTTGGTCTACACACCACAAAACCACGCTAGGCAGAAAGAAGAAAGTGTTTTGATTCAGACTGTGAAACTAGAGGGGAAAGAACAAGGTCTCACTAGAAGTGTAATGCCTTTATGAAAAGACTTCTATGCATGGCAGCTCTTCAGCAGATGAAATGCCTAATACAGAAGTGATATGCTAATCCACATCCTGGAAAGAAATTACACAGTACAAAAGATAGCTCCAAAAATTAATCAAGAAACTCCCGAAAACAGATAGCCTCCAAAAAAGGTAAACCCACAACCCTTATCAGACTCCCAAGCTCCACTTTTTTTCAGGTTACTCATACAACCACACAGACTCACAGCTCTAAAGAGTTTCAAAGCAAAAGGTCTGCTAGCATCAGCATTTCTTCCCCTCAAAGATCTACTTTCTGGATATGTGTGTAAGAACCAGCTACTGACATCACAGATAAACTAGCTCTGTTCATGGAAATCATTAAATTAGGTCAATGCAAATAAGCCAACTATTCTTTTTCCTCTTTGCTTTTAAGTAGTCAAGCTACACCTTGCTTTATTTGTGAAAACTCTTCGCCTGTACAATTATCTTTTGAAGAAAGGCAACTAACTTCAGCATCCAACTGAATACACACACCTCTGCAATTGAAGCCTTCTTAAAACAATTTCACTTAGAAAATAGCTTACATAATTCTTCTAAAGAAACAAGCATTGGTGGCCCAATGAAAAAAAAGTAGCAACAACTAGCATAGAGAAAACAAACTGAAAATACAGGAAAGAAAATAAGCCACATCTACAAAACCAATTCTGCATAGTCTTAAACCTATACCAAGGCTATAATACAGCTGATGAATCAGCCATGCTAGTAAGTGCTCAAGGCTGAAGCCAGGCAGACAGTAACAAAATGAAGGCAGCAAACCACAATTCCAGGTGCATGGCCACATATATTCATCACGCCACCTAAACATGGAATCGAGCCATCAGATTGGACAACCTCAGGCCAGTGTGCTGCACACCACCACCGGTAACCTCAACACTAGTCCCCACACTGCAGGTTCCTAAACTTAGCACTGCAACATTCTTGCAAACCCGCCCTTGGCCTCCTGCAGAAAGGCAATTTACAGCCAAGAGAACAATGGAAAAGAGATGGCTCTCTTGTACCTTTCCTAAGAGCACACCTGTTGGGAGAACAAAATACCTTAACCCAATTAGTCACAGCATTCTCAGTCTTCTGTATAAAATTACAGCATGATTCTGGCCTCCATGCTACTCAAATCTTAAACTCATACATAGATATTTATAAAAGAGGCTGGTTGATTTAAAATGATGAAAAGGTTTTAAACCCTTGACAATAAGATAACGAATGAATTCAGCTTCAGAAAAGGCAAACCCTCAGCTTTTGTCACATTAAAGGCTATTTCATGGCAATCCTTCTTCATAAAGCTAAAATTACTGTAAAAATAGTTTTAATTAATACTATGGTCCCCTGCCACATACTCCTACTCTTAAGATACTTATAATATCCACCTCTGACAAATTTAACATGTTTTTACAAAATCTGTTGAAATAAAAAGGTACACTACAAATAGTGGTTTGATTTTTAAAGACCTCTCAACTGACCTCATTTACTATGTAATCTTGACCCCTTGTAGTAGAAAAGTAAGTTACACTTTTACCTAGTGAACCAACAGGCAGTAGTGAGGCTGCAGTAATAACTGGGAGATTGTTAAGGGTAACCACATTTTTTTCAAGCTCTCATTTAAGTATTTTATCTACCTTATCGACAGTATTATTTTATCTTCTTCCTAAAAACAAACAAACAAACAAACAAAAGTCTTACCTTTTCACACAGTAAACCCACTCTAGAGATGTTACAAATATAACACTCAGTATTATGAAATCAGTATCAGTATTAATGTTTACACTCAGCAGTTTTCAAATGACAGGTTTTTCTTCTTACATGATGACAATTGACAGACATACCTTACAGTGCTACAGGGATAGCTGCTCAAGTTCCATACCTGAACCCACCTATGATCAGCTCTACAGAACTCACCAACAGCAGAACCCACTTCCCTATATACATTCAGGGACTTCAGCTGGGGAAGCAAGAAAAACATTTTATACATAACTTAAGTGACCATCTAAAAATACCTTTGCATAAAGAAATAAGGCACAACTCTTCTCTAAAGAAGCAGTCACATGACTGCATTATCTACCGCAAACAACAAAACACTTACGGACTCACACCACATTTTGATGGATTCATTTGGAAACTAACACCAATGGCCACTTCCAACAGCTCTTCAAACAAGACACTACCTTGTTTCAACTTCACTATTCATAAGATATGCAGATATTACTACAAGCTTGAATTAATTTCTTAGCAATAAGTTTCTAGCTGAGAAACCAAGAGCCCAGCATCAGTTTCTACAGGTGATGTTTGAAGTATTAAATGCATTTAACTGTAAACCCAGCATGAGCTTATAGAGCTGTATTCAGGAAAAAAAAAAGTATTTGCAAACTGATCAGATTTCAGCTGCCAACCCATGTCAGCTAAAAGTGCATGGAGCTACACCTACCTTAATGCATGTATGAAAATGCAACATTGTTCATTTCATTTTTACAAAGTTTTTAAAATGTAGTATGTACATAAACTATGGACTGTGGAGGCCTTGGCCAGCTGCTAGCCAAGTGACCCAGCCATTCTCTCACTCCCCTCCTCAACAATGCACGGGAGAAAATAAGATGGAGAAGTTCATAACTCAAGACATGAACAGAGATCTCTTACCAATTACCATGATAGGCAAAACAGGTTCAACTTCTTCATTTCTAGCTCTTCTACCTCTTTCCTCACAAGCGGTGAAGGGGATTGGGAATGGGCATTGCAAGTCACTCCATAACAACTCCTCTCTCCCACTCCCTTCTCACACTTTTCCTTTGCTCCTCACAGAGGACACCCCTGCAGCCTCCCGCTGCCAGCACCTGACCACCTGTGCCCAGTACAACTGCACTTTTGGAAAACACCTGAGGAGGACTTCTTGAGAAAAGACGCTTACTGAAACTCACTGAACGCAATGGATTCACACAGGTGCTCATGAGCCCCAAACCTGTATTCCAGATTCAGAGAGCCAAAGAAGGCAGACAGGTTGCCATTTTGCCAGGCAAGAGAGATTTTTACTTTTCTTTATAGACACTCTGAGCAAACTGAGTCTGCAGCCATCAAGACCAAACTCTGCAAAGACACCTTCCATCACTAAAAGGACAGGAAAGGGGAGAGAAAAACAGTCCTTGGTTCCTTTTGACAATTTCAGCCAGATACTAAAAAGCCTCAAAAATAGCAGCATTACATCTATGCATAACTGAGAGCCAAGCTGAAGGCTCAACTGACCTGTGTTACCTCCATCCGACACCAATATCATGAGTTTGCCTCATGATATTTTACATGACGTTGTATTTCGTGTCCACACAAGCACAGAAAAACACTTGACTTAAGAGCCAGTATGGAAGAACACCTGAGCATGCATGATGAGTACAACTAAGTAAACAAGACAATGACAGTTTTGATGAAGTCTTATTATAAAAGCTCTCTGAGTGCTTCAGTCGTTAGTTATGTAGTGATGTGCTGCAACTCCAAGTGCTTAAGAGCTGTGCTGAAGCAATCACCCATGTACAGTACACCACTCAAAGCACTTCAGCAGGCTGCCTTCTACAAATCCTGCAAATGCAGACACCAGAATTATTTTAACTGCTATGTCTGTAGAAAAAACTCTTCAAAGTCAACTTCCACACACATATCTTTACCTATATTATATGGATCCTTAAAGTATATGCTTATGCTTATAGAAATTTTGTAGCAAGAAAACAGTCATGATTGTCCAAACACTAAAGGAAATGAATGCCATACCATACATTTTTATATATAATGTTTGTCAATATATGCTACATCTAAAAAAAAAAATCTTATTATAAAGGTTTCTACAACAAATACGTAATTTAAAATCATTAATCACTGAAGACAAACTATCTCCTACACTCATGTATTAAAGCTGTGTGATTTCAGGGGAGTCCTTAAATCTTAGGATCTAGCTTTCTATCCAGAGTAAACAATGATCTTTTCTTATGAGAATGTCTTTTGCCCATAGGTTTATTGAAGCTGCTTAACTGGCTTTATTTGGTCTATCCAAACAAATGGAGACATTACACAGAATCACCAGATTGGAAGAGACCTCTAAGATCACAGAGTCCAACCAATGCCCTAACACCTCAACTAAACCATGGCCCCGAGTGCCACACCCAATCTTTTTTTAAACATATCCAGGGATGGTGATTCCACCACCTCCCCGGGCAGACAATTCCAGTACTTCACCACTTTTTCCGTGAAAAACTTTTTCCTAATATCCAACCTATATTTCCCTTGGTGCTTAAGACTGTGTCCTCTCGTTCTGTCAGTTGCTGCCTGAACCAAACTGCAGGAGACATCTGTTACAGTACCATCAGAAATGAAAACAGACCAAGCCATTGTACTTGTCCACACCTGCTAAACTATAGAGAAGACTACAGAATTTTTCCATGTTTATGTATATATAACCTCTTTAAGGATTAAAATCATGCAGAGTAGTCTTGCTTTGTCTCCTAGGAAACAGGCAAATCTATTTAAAACAAGTATACCTAAACACAGGGAAGACACTGCCAAAGACTAATCACACGTAGGAAGAAAGTTCCTATTCAAAAAACTTAAGGCAGATAGAAAACACAGCCTCAGACAGGCAAGACATCTAGAAGGTGGATTACCAAACTCAAATCTAAGCAGTGAGGATTAAAACACTAACCACTTGTTAATTCTCTCATGAAAGCACATTACCTCAACAATAGCCAATGAAGACAGAGGAATTCATGACTAATTAAAACCACCACACCCAGTCAGAAATTTCAGCTGAAATTACTGTGTTTCCAATATCACTGAAGCTGCAACTACAGCTCTTGCAGACACATTCTGTTTAAGCTTATCCAGTAATAACAGTTCATGAATCAACTGCTGCCTAAAGCTCAACACTTACAAGAAAAACCTGGCAAACCACAAACTTTAGGTAGCTGATCTGGGGGCAGCACCATCAATACCCAAGTCAGCAAGGATCCTATTGTCCTTTAACAGACCCTGAAGCATACCTAGGCTCCAGTACAACTGGCACTGCATGAGATCATCAAACCTTGGGATCAGAGTAGTGTTGATCTTAAGTCATTTCCCTCAAAATACATAAAATGTGTACACTGTCCTCAACATTTCACAGCACAAATCCATTACTCTTGCTTCGTGGTACTTGCTTATGTAGGTATGGTTCTGCTTCGCCATTTGTTTTGTAGGAACAAGATTTCTGCAAAAAGTCTATCTTCATATAAGACTCATCAGACAACTGTAGGATTCCTTTCCCAGAAGCTGTACACATAAAGTTTTAATGTCAAAATAACTTTTCTGCAACACAACCTATTAAAGCTCCCAAAAGGAAAGAATAAAAGGAAAAGCATTAATTTAATTACAAGATCACTAGCATTACTTTTTTTTTTTTAATAATAGCAGCAGGTGGTTTTACTGGTTTTAAAGAATTCCAAAAAGCATGGATGATTTCAGTAACTGCAACTAGATACAGGTGAGATACTAGCACACCTATACTTTGAAAAACATTCCCACCTTGTCCTGGACTAAAGCCCAGGTCCTCAGAGATGTTTAGTTTCCCAATTCCAATTCTTTGTTTTTCATTGACAGATCTATGACTTAATATATCGACATTTGTCATCTGCAGTTTCTGCACTTTACTTTTTCCTAATTTAATGTCAAAACAACATACTACTTACAAGTGTCTTACTGGGAAAGCACATGTGGAATGAAAGTGCTTTAGCTCCCACTGCTATAAAACCTGTCTCTACTTGCTTCTAAGTCACCAGGGCATGTGCACGCGTGACGCTATTCCTTTGTTGTGCACAAGGTATAATGCCAGTTTCTGGCACAGCTGCTCTCTTGGGCAGCATGCAGGTGAGGTAATGCAGACTGTAACAGCAGGGTTTGCAGCTCCCTCCTATTTCAGTGGCTATCAACATACCACAGTTCAGATGTGCTTTTCTTCACCCTCAAATAAACTTACACCTAAAGTGCCTGACAGTATGGCTTTAGGTTTTTGATATATTTTTAACGTATTTTTTCCTTCAATTTGCGTCCAATGGTTCTGTTAGCACAATGCTAATACTATCAGAAGCATAAAAATTATTGAATGCCATGGAGAATGTTTTCCCCTAGTGCATCCTCATTACACCTTAACTGAATCTCTCTCCTCCTCCTCCTCTAAAATCCTTACCCTACTTTAACTGTAGGACCACTGCTGTCTGAATGTAAACCTTGAAGTTTCAGTTGCTTCAGTTTTCAGTCACTAGTTATTACCTCTGACAAGAGCTTAAAAACATGCATGCTGAATTTGGGTGCAAGCAAACCAGGCAAGACCACAAAAACAGTTTCCAGGAGGGAAGGTAATATTCAGCACAGTGATACTATTGTAAACCAGTAAGAATATTCTTTAACTTATGTCCTTTTTCATAGAATCTTAGAATCACTGAAGTTGGAAAAGATAGAGTCCAGGCATTCACCCAGCCTGGGTGAATGTGCAGCACTAAACCATGTCCCTAAGAACTACATCTACACATCTTTTGTTGCTCCACGCGACTACCTTAACACATACTCAGTGCGAGTGTATTTACATCCTCTCAGCAGAACTCAGCAACCCTGAACCCACACTGTAATTCCAATATATGACCTGTAGTTCAGTAAACTCAGGAACTCAATGAAACTCAAGCAAGTCAATGACTGTCACTGCTCCACAATGGCAGATAAGTGATATGCCCAAGGTCATCTCCTTGCTGCTTCAGCTGTAACTTAGAACCAGATCTTCTAAATGTATGTACAGCCAATTCAATGTGCGCTACTCTGCTTGTTGCAGAGCTGGTCCAAGGAAATCAATGACATCTTTACCTCTGAAGTGTGTCCTCCAGTGGGGTAATGTGTTAACACCACCAGTATTTGAACAAATGGGAAGGAGGAAGAAAAGCACTGATAGCAAGTTAAAACCCACCCAGAAGCTTTACATTAGCCCAGCTACTCATCAAAGCTATAAAGACTCAGCTGAGCTTAAGGATTTCCCTGTGACCTTTTGTAAACACTCTATTCTGTTAGCTAGCCCAGAACAAAATGCATTAGGTACACTTCACCCTACCCTTCCCTGTAATGTACTAGGCACAAAACCAGAAACACAGTATGAAAGTCATCCAAAGCATTTTTGTTATATGGCCCGAATAACAGCTTTACAATGAAAGCATCCACTGAGCCATAGCTACAGCATTATTACGTTCTAGTAAAAGTTTCCTGAGGTAACAATGAAAATCAAATTAGCAGTTTAGTGCAGTAGTTCATCTGCTTCATTCACCCACAGCTCTCTTCCTCAGGACTGCAAGGCTATTAAAAACAATGGAACCAAGTCCAAGTACAATTAACTATACAGTCCCACTAGCATGGCAACATGGCCTCACAACAGAAGTTTCTTAACTTGGTATAGAAATACCACCCCGTAAAAATTAAAAATATATTAATATTAAATTATTGTACTATATTACCTTGTTATATTCATATTAAAAGGATATACTGAAATATACACAGTTGTTTAAATAAAACACTGCAAAATGTATCTAATACAGAAGTTTCTCTGCCAGGCAACAGTGAATCTCTCTTGGCTATACAAGTTCCCATCCTATAATCAACTATTTTCACACACACTTAGTAATTTTGGAACAGATTTTTTTGTAGCTTGTTTTGTGGTTGGGTTTTTTTGCTTCTTCTGAAAGTCACTTCCAGAGCTGTTTGATCAGAAAGGTAAATAAAAAACAACATTTCTGTTTTTCTAGTTCAAGACTATACATGTTATCAGTTAAGAAAAGAGTCTTGCACTCATCCCTGGTTCCCACTTGAAGTTTAAGTTACTCAGTAAAGAAACCTGTGGTAAGGGCAACCAGGCTGTTTATACTGGTTACACTTGAGCTTTAACCCTTGATGTACTTGTAGCTCACTTCTGAACAGTGCAAGTTCATCAGCTTAATCACATTTGTACAGGAGGGTGAGGTATTCATCTCACTGCTTCTTGGCTGGAGCCAGAGAGGGCAAGTAAAACCTTACTTAGCTCAGTAAACCAAAAGCTAAAACAGGTTCCTGGCTTGATTTCAAAGCACAGCTCGTTTGCCACCACGCCCCCATGTTTCTCACCTTTTCAGCTACGATGTCCTCAATATTTTGCTTCCACTCCATCACAACAAAAAGAGCTACCAGCATTTTATGACTTTAAGCATCAGTCTCTCACAAGTCACATAGCTTAAAACCCAATACCCCCCAACTATTATAAAGTTTCAAAAACAATTTAAAACGCCACAGCTGCAAGAGAAGAACTGAAAAAAACGACAAATCTGAAGGCTGAAGCAACAAATTATAAAATTTGTGAGTAGGACGTTGTGTGTTCTGGACTGCAGAGTATTTCAAGCCCACATCACTGTTTTTAAAGGAGCTTAGCAATGGCACAGTAGTGCTGGTGAGATGGTAACATTGACTGAGAAGCTCCCAACATAAGCTAGAACGCTGCTGTGCTCAATACCACACCAAAAAACAACAACCAAAAAATACCAAACTGGAAACAAAACAAAAATTTTCTTCTTCCCTTCCTCTTTTCCTGTTAAAGAAGCTGTTAAGAAGACTGGTATTCCTTTTAAGACAAAGCCTGAGCAGGTCAGTTCCCAACCCAGCAGCAGAACAAGCAGACTCTGCATTACTGAAGTTCTTAATAACAGGCATCTGCTTTGTTATAATGGATGTAAGAGAAAACCTCCAGCCTGGTGTCAGAGAAGTTTTACTAAAGGAAGATTCAATAGAAAACTTTAGGGACTCAGTTCTCATTACTATTCTTTTCAGAGTCTTCATGTCCCTTTTCCTACATTCCCCAATTCTGCATTTCAGATTTTTGCTCTAAAGTAAGGGTAAATATTTTTCTCATGCCTTGGACAGAAAAGCATTGCTGGTTAATGTTTGCCAGCTCCAGGTAACAAAAACAGCAGGATCAGAAACCAAGTACTCGATATGTATTAATACTTCAGTATTGCAATCTTTGAGCACAGTTTGGCTTCAGGAGTGGGGGACAGAGCACATAATTTGTGACAAAACCAAGTGGCAAGCTACCCCATTACACAAATTATTGCAGGAAAACACTACCTAGCTGCTGAGCTTGCTAGCTCAAGGATCTTCTCACTCACACTGTGCTTGGCCATACTTTTGTTTTATGCCTTGAGACTTAGGACTCTCTTATCCCTTTCTGTAAACTCAACTTTACCCAAGCTGTTACTGTTAGCAAAGCAGCCCTATCATACAGAGCTTCCTCATAGTAGAAGAGTAACACACCTTGTTATGTTTACCAACATTCAGTTCAAAGCAGCTTACATCTAGCCAACACACTGTCAGAGGCAGTGGACTATGTTGGACTTAGCCTGTACACCTTCTACAGAGATGCAGCTTTTCAAAAAAGATGTTTCTTCACATTTGGTTTCACAGTTGGACAAACAGACACTAAGGGATACTGAAGATTACCTTCAGGACTATGTCCACCAGTCTGAAAAATTTAAAGGGTGCAAAAGGGCCTCTCAACCATTTCTGCAAACGATTCAGAATTTGAAGACTGTAATTATCAGTTCCTTACCCACCTCTTTCCAGAAGAATTTTAAGTATCTAAATAGTTCTGGCACAAAAAATCAGATATGCAACTCGATGTATGATCCTGCTTCTTCACTTCTCACTTACTCCAAGTGAGAAGAAAGATATATGCTTTGGTTATAGGCTTATTTATACCACCAGATTCTTAAAAAGTAGTTCCAGAGAGCTGCAAACATTACTACTGTACAGATAGTCTCAAACCTCAAGTAGCAGCACATGGCTGTTATAGCCCTCAACTACGTGTCTCTCCATGTCCCAGAGGATTTCTGAGGTAAGAAGGGGGCATAGCAGTATGCACCTTTAAAGGCCTATGCTGCACAGAAAAAGTCTAAAGTAGTAGAAAACATACATTTTCCCATACTAAAAGCAAATCAATAGTCTTTTACATGACTCTTGAGGCAGCCCTACTCACTTAAATTGTCAAATATTTCACTTTATAGGTAACTTATCACAAACATATCTAAAAAAGCAAAAGCAGTGCTTTTAGTCTGGCTGACGTGACACAGTAACAGTTTTGCAGCTGCTCTAGACAAGTGTTTTATTTAATCCAACTACAATCATTTTAACCCTGAGAAGAATACATTTTTGATGGCATTACTATTCTTTAGTATGAGCTACAGATTATGCAGTAATACTATTCATCTCTAGCTAGCTCTATCATTCAGGTGTGCTACAACAGGGAAGAACCCATGGCTGTTAGAGAAAATAAAGTTTAAAACAATTAGAGGAAAAATCTATGGCATCTCCCATACAGTCTAAGAATGTCCCATGGTTACTTCTACAGCAGGACATGCAGGAAGGGAAAGAGGTAACAAAAACACTACTTCTAGCTAGGTCACAGTGACATTTTGCCAGAACTACCACCACCTCCATTACACACAGATGCACATGTAAACATTGCCATTAGTTCACACACTGCTTAATTTACCCCAAGGTATTTTAATTTCCACCCCTCTACCAAACTACACTACAATTTTGTTGGGGTGAAGATCTGGCATACAATCTGTAATGCTGAAGGGACTGTACCTCCCCAGTGGGCATATGTTAAAGGACAAATGTGTGAAAGAGCAGTTTCTAGAGCAATACATTCTTTACCACACCCCTCACCTTGCTATGAATATTTTAATGACAAAATCTTAGCTTCCTAGTAATTAATTCTCACCATACAGTCCTCGTGAAGCTGAAACAGATTGCAACATGAAGAGCAAGAAGGCAGATTCAGGAGAAGAGTTAACCACATCAGGAAAAGGTTTTGTACTCACTCTGTGCAGTGAGGTATCTTTTTTAATACACAATACACACTAACTGGACAGTAGGAGAAAATGTACAACAATCAACTTCAAAGTTCAGTGGACACTTTTCATGAGAAATCTTGTCATGTTGCTCATCATCTCAATTCTTATAAACTCAAATAGTCACTTCAGTGCCAAACATTGAATTTACAGAGCAAGAACTGGAATTATTTAAGAACAAAATACCATACTTCCCCCCCTGCTATTTTTTTGTGGGTAGTTTTGCTTAAGGGAGTATTTTTAAGCATCTAGAATAACGAAGAGAACTCACTATGGTAAGACACTGGTAGGTTCAGAAGCTTCTGAATCCATTTCAGACCAAGATATCTGTGTTATATGGCAAAGTATGATTCTCTGAAAGAATTCTGATCCTTCCTGGCTTGTTACTCTGCTTTGGTGAGAAATGTGTAGTTACTGTGACAAGGTTTGCAGAAAGGTGATGGAAAAGACAGACAACTCAAGACACGCAATTTAACCTTCAGATCCTTGAGAATACTGGTGTAAGCAAGGAACCCATAGCTTGCCTTCATCCTCCTTTTAAGAAACAAGGTTAAAACCAAGTGAGCTTTCACATCCCCTGTAAAACACTAAGATTTGAAAACCCCACCATCAAAAAAAGCATACCCCATGCTGAACTGAAAGATTGTAAAACATTTTGAATGATAGAAACTACTGCAGCCAATGACACTCAGCACCATTTGCCTCAATAAATTTCATAAAACATGTTTCCTGTTCATAGCCACATTTTTGCCAAAAGGAAAACCAGTGTAGAGAAGACAAAAACACAGCAGAAAGGAAAATAGGAAAAATCCTGGGTTTTTTTGCATTTATCCCTGTTTCCATCATGCCAGTCCAGTATTGACTACACATAAACATCAGAAGCAGATAGATTACAACAGAAATCATACTGTTGCCCAGCCTCAACTGCTCTCTTGACAGTCTGGAAAACACTCTTTCCAGCAAAGAGAGTTCTGAAGAGAATATGGAATAAATGAAAAAACTAAACAATCACACAGCATTAGAAATGCAGTGACCCATCATCTATGTAACATTCTCCTTGAGGGCCCTTCACCATACAGTTCCATCCTATCTGTCAGCAGTTAGCCACTCACCTCAGAAGTGCATAGGCAAATAATCTGCTTGAATTCATTTGTGTTTATGTGCTTGCTATCCACAGCACTTCAATGCACAGATGTCCCAAAACAAAGCACTTCTCAGATGAAGTTAGTGTTAAACCCTCATTTAATTCTCATGTGTCTAAGGTCTCAAAGTAAGACATCAAAAACACTTTGGAAACTGATGACTGTACTCTTGTAAACTATTATTTGTTCTTGCTCACATGAAAGGAGAGACTGCTTTTCTTCAGGTATTTCGTGGTTTGATTTTTTTTTTTTAAGGTGAAGTTTATGCAACTGTAGGATGAAGTAATGATAACAGGGAAGAAAAAAAATATTGATGTAGCTTCTTTTCCCACCCCTTCCTTCCCTGTTTTCCTCCAGGAATTAACTCTTACAGACATCATACTCAGAAGAGGAATTATCATGCTTCCAGTTCAACAGCCTAATTTCTGAACATTAAAGAAGCTGACCTACTCTAGATAACAGCATTAAGCTTCCTTCACTGAGGTGGGAGATGAATCACTCTTTTTGGTAGACTAGAAATGTTTGTATCATTCTCCAGAAAAAGGCAAAAAACTCATAATTGACCACAAACTGCAAATCAGTAGTCTGGGCTACGTAAAAAACAAGACTGCTTGAGAGACCTCTGTTCTACCAGATCTGGCACAGTATAAATCTGAGTATGACATCCTGTTTTTTGATATCATGCTTCAAGACAGATGTGACCAGCTGGGAAGAGTACACAGGACAGCAATGAGGATGATTAGATGTCTGGAAACACATTCTATAAGGGAAGATGAAAGCCACTGGGGCTGTTTAAGCTAAAGAAATCCAGGAGGAGACAAGGTTCAAGGTGTTGAGTATATCTTATACAATGTCACAGAAGAATAAATAGTTCTACTGAAATACCACGTGAAATAGTAATGTGTATGGGAAAATCTACATGTTTTCTAACATTTATTTAATTTGGAAACATTTTATATGCCATGGCTTTGAAGAATTTACTGGCAGCTAAAGTAGAAATAGAGGTAGCAGGACAATCTGTTTCACTGCTGTCTGAAGGATACCGAACAGCTGTGACAACAGATTCAATTCTGCTATGTTGGCAACAGGAACAAGGACAGGACAAGAGGAGAACTGAAAACTGCAAGCACAGGATCAAGCACTTGGGATCCATATAACTAAAAGAACTCAGTAACAGAACATCACACAGAACATCAACATTTTCGTTATTTGACAGTAATTAAATAGGGTATCAATGTGAAAACAGTATCTTCAAGCACTTCTCTCAACGGGATACTTTCAGCAGGTGGCACATAAAGAAAGCCTGAAATCATCTGTATGTACATCTTGCACCTCAGCTTTGCTTTTTTCCACTGTCCTTATAGATTTCCATGTGAAGAGATGCTTTCTCAGTTTTAAATTAACATTCATTTACCTCTGCACTCTAATGCACTGCAGTGTCCTTGCACAAAAAAAAAGTTATTATAAAGGTGGATTTGCCAGGTGGTTCTGCAGGCAGGCAGAAATTCAGCTGCAAGCACTGACTACACCAAAATGGAAGGATGGGCAAATCAGAGCACAAAAACCAGGCAAAAAAAAAGAATCTAGCAGAGGGGAATAGAAGGGACAGAATAAGGCTGTATATTCTAAACAAACTGTCCCACAACACTACATGAGTTTCTGCTGCTATCTGCTAGCACTACTAACTGAAGGTGAGGTATCAGATTGCCCAGACAAAATTCCAGGATTCCATAAATGCAATATTGAGTTATTTTTGGGCTTACCTTCTCCATACTGTCAACTCAAACGATGCCTGTAATTTATCTCCAAAGTATACACCGAAATAACGAGCCTTTACCAGAAGTTCACTGGTCTGCCAGCAGTTAGCAATGAGTTCAGCTAACTGAACAGACAGACTTTGTATATTCCTACACTGTATTATGCAGGCTTCCCAACTGAGCACTAAACCATCTAGACACCACATAATTGTGGTAAGCACAGCCCCAAGCCCACACGTACCATTCCTGCCGAGAAGCAGGATATATTAATCACCTAACAGTGCGCTCCATACTAACAGCAGCTACGGAGCTCCTACTCACTTCAGTGAAAAAAGCAAGTTCACGTCTATATATATTAAAAAAAAAAAAATGGATATATCCACATTCATTCTACTTCTATTATAAATGTATTTCACTGCAAATACATTCCACTCTTTGGGGGCTCATGCCACTGAAAGAAGCATGGAACCTGGTCTGAGTTTGAGTATTTAAGAAGAAAAAGGGGGGAGGATACAGAAAGGTATATTTAGTTCCAATTCATCATGCTGCCCTACAGTTGTATCAATTTAACAGGAGGCATCGGGGAAAGAGGGGAAAAACAGGAGCTACATAAACAGCCATTACTGCAGAGTGAAACATTCCTGACAACCACAGCTTAACTAGCTGAAAATAACTTCAACCAGCTTAACAGATATACCTCTAGAAATGCAAGATTTCTCAAAAAACCTTTGTACATCCAGCCACATAAAGGCACAGAATAAAGAAACACCACTTAAGTGCAAATTAAAAAGTTGACCACAATGAAAGACGTAAGTTAAGGCACACAAGAGATGATGCACCGAAGCAAAGTAAAGCAGCAGTCAGACAGAACAATGCACTTGGTTGGGGTCATGGCTTGAAATAGATTTAGGGAGTATGAATCATGCAACAAGATATAAATAAAATAATTTTTTAAATCCGTCTCAAGACCTAAAAGGGTCGTTTTACTGTAACATTGTGGGAGGGAGCTGTTTTGTCTTAAGAGTGACGTTAAGAAGGTATTGTAGCTAGATCAGGAGGAGAGAAAAGGGAACAACACGCGTATCCGCGTATCACACTATGGATCTATCACCCACAGAGCTCCTCCATGATCCACAGCCTGTCATGAGCTCTCACAAGAGGATTACTGTAGTGTAGGGGCTTGCCCATCACTTCCTTCTGACACTGAAGAGTTTGTTTTAGAGCAACGCTATCCAAAGGTAACACGCTCGGGAAAAAAAATAAAAAACAAA
The DNA here is from genome assembly GCF_041296385.1 of Aphelocoma coerulescens. Classification (NCBI taxonomy): domain Eukaryota; kingdom Metazoa; phylum Chordata; class Aves; order Passeriformes; family Corvidae; genus Aphelocoma; species Aphelocoma coerulescens. The sequence goes on along the minus strand of NW_027184085.1, from coordinate 21,230,843 downwards.
CAAGCTTTCCTAAAACAAAAAAAATCCCCTCTCCATACAAAAATCCCAACTCACAATTATCGGCAGCCAAAGGGCTAGAGGCGGCAGAGCAGAAACAGAAAGGGCTTAGCCGGCGAGACTGACGCGAAAGGGGCTGTCCCCAGGTGGGCACGAAGCCGCTCCCCGCCGCGCGGTCACCTCCGCCTCGCAGCCCGGGACAGTAGCGCTGCGCGGGGCTCCCTCCCGGCGCGGCCCCGGAGCACAGGGGAGGAGAAGCAACCGCCGCCGCCCCGGCCCCGCGTACCTCCTCATCCCGTTCCTCCAGCGAGGCGTCGTCCTCTGCCCGCCCGCCGGGGACTGCCCGCTCCGCCACAGCCGTCGCCCCGCCGGGGGCCGTCGCCGCCCCGCCGCCGCCGGGCTCTCCCTCCTCGGAGAGAGTTTCCGAGCCGGAGGAGGAGCCGGAGCAAGACGAGCCGACGTGGCCGGCGCCCCGCGCCCGCTCCGAAGCCGCCGAAACTTTCTCCGCCATGGCCAGGGGCTCAGAGCCGCGCCGCTCGCATGCCCCGCCGCCGGCAGCCGCGCTCCCCCGCCCCGCAGAGCGCAGCGCGGCCGCCGCAGCTGCGCTCCCGAGCCGGGCCGGGCCAGGCACCGCGCTCCGGGCGGCAGGCGGTGTCTGCGGGCGGGCGGGGCGGGCCGGGCCGGGCCGGGCGGAGCCACTGGCGTGGGGGGCGGGCCCGGCGCGGCGGAGCGCGGCGGGAGGGTGGCAGGTGGCGGGGTTGGGTCTGCCCGGTGAGGGGAGGGGCCCCTCGCCGTGGAAGGAGGCAGGTGGTAGGGGGAAAAGCCGGCGTCCCGCGGCTGGCGGCACCCTGACAGCCCGGTCCCGCCGCCCGGTGCAGGGAGGGCAGTGGGGTCTGCCAGAGCTCCTGGGCGATGTCACGGGTTTAAGAGCAGCTATTTTACATTATATTAGGGTTTTCTACGCCCCTCAGTTCCTCTCAAACGGAGCTACCAGCAGTTCATGGCAGCAATTTTGCCGTCTTCGTACGATTTACAGAAGGCTACGGACCCCTAGTTATGATCTTGCAGCAAACAAAAGTCCCTTCGAATGTTTGACTTTGAAACGGGCATCGACACTGGGATTTGTGACCTGGCTTTCAGTCATTGAAACCAAAGCAGATCACAGAAGTTAAGCACCTGAAAGCTTTTGCAAATCTTCCTGGACAACTCCTTCACCTTTCAGGACCTAAATGGCTTTTAAAACCAGTTATCCTGCCATTAAAATACTGTTTAAATACTATTTTGAAAAAAATCTCATTTTTTTTCTGTCCTGAGGACATAGGTCCTCATCTAATGTGCTAATACTATATATACATATATAATAATATATACCAGAGCTTTATTTGCTTATGCCCAGACCCCACATTAATCCGATTGTGAATTAAAACAGACTAAGAGCTTTTGTAATGAAGACAGTCCCACAGCATCACTGCAGAGTAGCTATCTTCTCCATTTCACAGAAAGAGAAATGTGAGCACACACCAGTTATTGATGTGCTCTAATTAACATAGTGCATAGTTGATGAAAATAGGAACCAGAATGCAAGTCTCCACTTTTTCAGATTTCTAATTTGAAAATCCAGTACTCCCAGATGGTAACTGAAAAAAATTATTATTGTTATTATTGTTATTGTTGTTATTATTATTATTAATATTATTATTATTACTACTAATACTACTACTACAATCATGTGGGTTATCAGATTACTAGTGGAACAATGATAAAAAATTCTCCAAATCTCAGTCTTTCTCTGGTTAGAGCGAGCTTTTAATGCTGGTTATTAGGTTGTAATGATGCCGGCAGCTCTCTGTGGTTTCTTATCAGTATTTAGATCAGACCTTTAAAAGTTAATTTATTGTGGAAGAGGATTAATCAAGAGTCACTAGGGACAGAATTTGACCCAGAAATTTGCCTATACCAACATTTAATGATAAGAAAATATGAGATATACACACAAAGACAAAAACTGATTTTGGTTTAATGAATTACACACATACACTAATCCAAACCTAACTCTAATAAGTTTAATTAACCAGTGAAAAGAGTTCCTTCTTAGTACTCCAGGTTCTGCACATAAGTTGTTATATCTCCAAATCATGGACTTATTCATAATTCTTGAGTCCTTGATTTTAAAGCTAAACCTTTTTCTGTCAGAATCTGCCTCTGGGTTAGTGTCATTCTCATAGCAGAACAACTTGCTTAATTTCCTACCTATTCTTCACAATGTATAAGAAAATTGCCAGGTGGTGAAAAGCAAAACTTCAGGTCTCTGTCACTTCTTTCTCTTGCTGCCAGAGATGAGACTGGAAAAAATAGAGCTTAGCCAAAGCATTTCTACACTTCAGTTATTACCAGCTGCCAGAACAGCCCCTGTAATCTGGGGGCAGCAAGGAACACATTAGAATAGTCACTGAACTGCTCTAATTTATGCCATAAATTGAAATATAAGAAGGCACTCAAAATTTATTATATCACCCCAGAGTTACAGAAGACAAGTGACAGTATTGTTCTGCTCTGGCCTATAGACTACGCCAGATCTCGTGCTCTGCTAACATTATCTTACACAAACAGAAGAGGGATGCTATGTTGCCTATAGTAGCTAAAATGGAGCTAAAGCTAAAAACAGCAAAGATAGAAGCTTACATCATTTTCCATCCTGGGAAAAGCACTGTTCCTTGCACTTCACCATCACAAATCAGTGAAGTACTTTGTGGCAAAACACCGAATATCTGGCATGACTTGAGAAGCTCATTTTGAAAACATTTGCTGAGAAGATGTCCATATTTAATAAGCTTTGAGCACCTCCTGTCAGGCACTGGATTCATTTGGCGGAGAGTATTGACAGAAGGGTGTTGAGTGGTCTGGTGTCAGCTATTACAGGTGGCTGGTTCCGTTTTGGATACATTTACCCATTTACACCAATTTCTTCCACCAGTACCTTTACAAGCAGCCATCCCCTGGTCTGCTCAATACTCCCTTTCTGTCCTTCCCCCAGTACACACAGCAGCTGCCCGCTCTGTGTGGTTACAGCTGTTCAAGATGTTCACTACTCAGTGCTCTCATGTCGGTTAACTGAAAACAAAATACAGGAAAATAAATAAAATGTATCTCAAAACTCCCTGATTTTATACCCGTTTGTTACTGCGTGGGAAATTCTTACACTCAATGTGGTCTTGAAGGACTGAAAGAATGACGGGCTAACAGATTTATTGACTAGTTTTTCACAAGACATCAAGGTATAGGGGAAACACTGGAAAAAAGCATGAAGAAGTATAGAAAAAAAATTGTCAGCAAATAATAGCTGTACATGAGACAGCATGAAAAGACAAATAAGAAGATAATGATTTGCTTTGTAATTGGCCCTTCGAGGTAAAGATCAGGATCTTTACCAAGAAATTATAGTGGGGAATCTCAGGAGCAGATACATTGTAAAAATGACAGGCAAAAACATAAACATTGCAGCAGTGTATCGAATAAACCAGAGAAGTCAGAGAGAAAGACTGTGAAGCTCATGAGAAAATTTTAAAAGGCGGGACAATGATTTCGGCAGGGCAAATATCTGTCCCATGTTACAGCTTTAATGAGTCAAATACAAAAAGTAGAGCTTTATAGTAGCTACTGCATCAATTCCATGACATCAGTTGCCTTCAAATCATTGCCTTTTTGAACCAGGAAATGTTTCATCAAATACTTTTTTATACTGCTTAGAATATTCTTCTTCCTCTTTGATTCTGAATATTTAGGCAAAAGTCTACCCCGGTAAGGAATAGTTTTCAAAATACAATGACAGTGGGGTTAGCACCTGAGAAAATCCGTAGGCAAGACTGACTGATCTGGCAAATGCAAGGTTCACCAAGACAGTTACACTATCAGCTTCCCTTTCTGCATAGTAAATGTGCATTAAACCTGACCTGGAAGAACCACTTCTTTGGATGAATAAGTCTCCATGCTTACTCAGTTCTTGCCCTCCCTGTTGAGACTGCCAACAGCATTGCCAATTAGTGCCAATCCTGAATGCAGATTGTAATAGGAATAGGCCTTTCAATATTTAATTCTAGACTTTTGCACTGGTGGTGTATAAATGTTTCATTAGTGCCTTCCTTCCTTTCTGCCATTTTTTTCCTGAAAAAGAAGCAAAACTGTCTCCCTGAAGTAGTACCAGAAAATAGGCAAACAGGAACTTATACTTTTAAGTACTACACCCAGCTCTAACAGTAAGCTCTGGAATCGGAGTTCTTTTTCTTGGGAATCCCGATTTATTGAAAATGCATGTTACAGGGTCATAAAGATGACACTCAGCTTTTATGTGATGTGTTTTATCGCTCACTCTCAAGCAATATGCAAGATCAGGAATTCAAAAGCTTTCATTGGTGGGGTTCAACTCACTGGAGTTAGTGGCAGGAATACTCACCACCGCCAACAGCAGTGCTAGGCTGGAAGAGAATAAAAACATGCATAAGGACAACTCTCATCTCTGGACTGGGGCAGGTACCGGTACAGTTTGTAGATCCTTTCTTTTTATCTCTGAAAGTCTTCTTAGACCTTAGGATACTTCAGAGTAAGCAGAACACACTTCGTAGCTCTCTAAGAGAATAAATTCTCTCTCTTATCATTAAAAAGCTTTTTTGACAACAAATGTGAGGCATGATTTACTTTCCATACCACTTGCAGAGCATGAAACAAGGGCATTTGAACATGCTGATTAGATTCAAATCATCTCAAAGGCATTAACAAGCTAGTCATGTTACATTTTAAATCCTAGCAACAATAGGCATATGATGAACAGAAATGTTGCATTCAAATCTGTGGAACATGTAATAAAACTGAGAAAAAGAAAACATTTCATCTATTAATCGATTATGTTACTAGATGTAAAAAGTCTTTGACAGGGGAGTAAACACAACTAGTGTATGCCTCTACTTGCTGCAGCTGCCTTTATCAAGACCAAGTTGCGTCACCATCTTGACAGCTAGAGATGGTGTGATCTGGACTAAACAGTGTAATTGCTGAAGACACTTTTCCCAGATTACTGACACTTCAGGACCTGCATAAGCACTGCATGAATCACTGTCATGAGACCTGCAGAAAATCACACTTAGATGAAACCACTGGCAAATGTTTACACTCTGGCATTTACATTTCTGATATGTTTAGTATAAAAAATTAAATAAATAAATGCTGCTCAACACAACATATATCACTGAGCATTGGGAGGCTACACAGGAACGCGGGGAAACACAATGTTGAGATGCCCTTGTCAGGTCTCCCTCAAGGCTTTGCTTTGAACTTACACCACTATGACTAAACATCAGAAGCTCACCCTCAGTTTCAGGCCAATTCAGGGTGGTCGTGAGCCTGTGTGCTGGAAGGGACAAATAGAAGTTAAACTATTTTAATCTGACTTCAGATACAGAAGTGTACTGCCAGCACATTGTGTGGAGTTTCTGCACACCTCTGCTGGCAGAGGTACTCAGTTTTTTGATGGATAACCCTTGGGCAAGGAGCCTTCCATAATTTCTCCCTCACCTTCACTACATGTGTATATCAGATACATAGTGACACGCCAGCAGCAGGGAAGAGCAGTAAGAACATGGCACCCTGTAACCAGCTAGCATACAACAGGAAGGTTACTCATTCTACGATCTCTTTCCCCAAATTCTGCTTTATTCAAGGACAATGCTGTGACTCTCACAAAATTATGGGAAAACTGTAGCTTTCATATTTTAACAAAGGTTATCACTCTTGCTTCAAAGTGTTGTAACTAGAGAAGCAGAAAGGTGCTAATTTCCCACTTTACCATGGCAGTATCCTAGTGCTAGTCATGAGTGTTATGAAGACCAGTCTCATGAAGAACAGATAGGCAGGAAGAGATGGTCTGGATTCAGAATGGGAACTGGAGATAACCAAAACTCCAGCTGTAGATACAGTAGGGAGAAGGGAGGAGCTCTAAGACCTGCACTGTTATGTTGCCAGCCTCATGGTCTCAGAGGCGTAGACACGTATGGACTGCTAAATACAATCTAAACTGTATCTGCATCCTGCGGTGTGTTCTGATCATTATTTTTAGCACTCCCAAACGATGTTTTAATCTTTAGCTCAACAGGTGCAAACCTAATTCACACCTGCATCTTCAGAAATTATGCACTTTCCAGACTCCATATGATAGTGGACTTCCCTGAATAAGTTTAGATGCCCTCAAGTCTACACAGTATCCCTTCCTTAAATGTTAAGGCTGTGGTTGACAGTGTCATTATGGACTGCAAAGTTTGTGGAAAGAAATCCTTCTCAGCAAGTGTTGTTCAGAACCTCTTTGAAAAACAACACGAAAATGGAAAGTGAATATGAGATCCAGTGATTGTCCTGAATTGTCAAACTCTCCAAAGCTCCATGGCAACAACTGAGGTAACAGCAGGTTTGAGGCAGCCCACAAGGTTTCTGTAAGCTCTGCCTGCCCTCATCCCAGGCCTCACAGTTCCTAAATAGAGCAGGCACAGTGTTTGAGGAAAAGCTGTGATTTTCTCTGAGAAATCAGCTATTGTGTGGGAGCACTAAAAATGGTGCCACAGTATTTATATGGTATTGTTTGTGCAGACATTCTTATTCACAGAATGAGCAAAAACTAAGCCCTCATTGTACATGTAAATAGGATTAATATTCGGAGTTTTGCTCTTTTCTGATCTCTCTCCCATTAAACTAGAATAGTCTCCCAAACTCAAAATGTCATGACTTAAGCTAGGTAGACATCACATGCTTATAAAGATGGAAACAATTTTTAGCATAAATACCTCATGTATAAAGTAAAATATTCAAAAGCCAATTTTTACTTGCTCTGTCTACCAGGAAAAAAAAAAAAAAAAAAAAGGATTGTGGGTTTGGTTTTTTTTTCAAAGTATTGCTTTACCTTTTTTTTTTTAACTTGCAAGATTTTAATAGCAAAAATTACCTCTTTTGCATCCTACCTCCTATTTTTGAAATAAAATATTATGACACAGGGCTTTATTCTTTATTCTCTTATTTGTACTTTTTCATTGACTATATATGTATAGTCACCATCCATCAAAACTGCTTTCTGTGTTTCCACGGGGAGTCTGAAGAGGGAGGAAATTTACTTTTAACAATCATCCTCACTGTGATGTAAGAGCTACATGAGTGGAAGGCCTGCTAAAGGTGACTGAATTTTCTGTTTACTCTGTCTCTACTAGAAGCTTGTTCCTGTCAAGAGAGATGCGTAGCCTTCAGATCTTACATACTTTTGCCTAGGCTTTATGTATGGCATGAGATAAGGGGCATTACAAACTCAGTAGAGTCTACATCAAAATTTGGCCTTTATTTCATCTGTAGTTCGGTAGACTAATTACACCAACAGTATCATTCTATATCCATTGGTATACTTTGCTAAAATATTACCTCAAGCATATGTTTTTCAACTTTTATTCTATGTTCTACTTGTTTGATAAGCAATTTCATCCTAGGACAGTTAGGTCTAAAAATAAATATTTTGCAGTAGTGTTTTGGAGCTGAAGTTGACAAATCCATATTCTTAGATTTATTTACTGCCAAAATTTAAGTGCTATTTATGCCAGTAACTGCCACTTTAAAATAAAAACTCCACTGACAGAAATGTAGGAAACTCTCAACTTATCTAAAGCTTGCATGTTTAAAATTCAAACATATCTTATGTTCCAGATTAGAAGTAGTGGTCAACACTTTAAAAAGTAAATGCCTGAAGTCAGTTTCCTAAACATGTACAAATGATCCTTAAAAGTCACTTGAAAATCTGAAACAAGGTTAATTTTATGTAGGAAGCTAATTTGAGGCAGCTGGCTGTGAAAATAATAGACATTGTTGCTCAGTTGGCCTTGGCTTCCTCTCCAAAGGGATTCTTCTAGATTCTGCAAACCCACACAGACTGCCATATGTATTAAGGAAACAAATTTTCTCTCAGGCAAAAATAAATAAGTCTTTCAAAATGTGGAAAAAAATTATAATGATGATGATAGTAATAATAATAATAAATATATTTTGAAAATTATAAGGTCTGTTTAACTAAGCCAAGATTTTTATGTATGAATGCAGTTTCTGCAGTTCATTTAATAATTCAGCAGATTTGGTGTCAACAACACAGATCAAATTTGCACCTTCTCAATGTTATTGTCTGTTTTCAAAGCAACTCTCTCTAAATATTTGGGTTCGTGCTTAAAATAATCTTTGCATATGTGACATTTCATCTTTCTAACCTGTATATGGAAATAACTAATAAACTTGAACTGCTTAAGCAAACTTGCCTTCATTTACTATCCGTAGAAAGATTATGCTTCTCCAGTGACATTTCTCTCTCTCGTAACTAATAAGTATAATAGCAGAAAGACTGATTCACAGACATCAGAGATATGATAAAAGCATTCAGACCAAAAAGTCTAATCATGTACATCAACAGAAAAGCTTCCCATACAAATCACTGTCCCAGCCTAAGCTTTGCCAACACAAACATTTAAGAAATGTATCAAAATTAGGGATATGCACTGTGATTCACTTTTAGTAGTGGTGTTGCCCAATACTTTCACTATCACAAGAGGCTGGGCTACATACAATTTTGCAAAATTGCACTCATTCAAACTGAAGTTTTCTGTAATGAGAATTTAGCTGAGGTTCTGATCAACCATGTGTGGTTTTGTTGTCATTGTTAAGCTATTTTATTTTGCAGGGGGTGGCAGTCGATTTGCATTTATTGAATTTTTAACCAAAACAATTCATCCATTTAAAAAAATACATCAGAGGAAATGAGCTGTCTAATCACACTTAAAATTCTCACAGAGACTCAATACAAAGCTCCTCTGTTTTTATGCTTCAGAATGAGAGACAAAGTTTGGTGGGAGGAACACCTTCCTGTCAGGAATGTGATTTTAAGATCCTTATGATAATGCAGCCTAATTTCAGCACACATCTACCTTACTTCATAAAGTAACAACATCTTTGTGTATAACAAAAAAAAAAATTACATTTTGTCTGAAACAAGCCTGATAATCAACCACATATAAAATCATCACAAAGCCTGAGAGAGGCTTTTAAAGAACACTGTTGAAAAATTTTAAATACTGAAAATTGTTGTGGGTTGCCTTTCCTGTGGTTTTATTACCTTTGCTACTGAAAACCTGTAGCATAGGGGATGAAGATTCAAACTGGAGGGAAGTCAAAGAAGCAGGATTACGGGAAGAATGGATATTATAAGCACCAGAGACTGGAAGAGAAGCTGAGGATGGTTTGGAGCAAGAATGTGGAAATGTGACAGGTGCAATGAATGCAGACAGTGTTGGACAGAGAAGAGTAGGATCTCAGTGGGGAGAGCCTAAAATGTTACAGGCCGTAGGAAATAGCGGTGTTGTGACCCCTCAGGCATAACCTGCTCTGGCACCTGTAGGTGACTCAAGTCTCTGTTCATGCTTCTATCAAACAGCTGGGGTGAAACCTTACAACTGGGTTGAGACTCAACAGCTGTGGCAAATCCTTTATGTAAGGAGTGCATCTCTTCCCTGGTGTTGGATCACTCACATTAAGAGATTCTTCTTTGTGGTGTGTTGGCCCTGTCTGGCTGCCAGCCTCACCACCAGCCCCTGGCCACTCCCTCCCCACAGCAGAACGTGGGCGAAAACTGCAGGAACATGAGTGATGAAGCTCGTGGGTGGAGATGCAGGCAGGGACATGGTTTGCCAACTGCTGTCATGGGCAAAATAGACCCAACTTTGGATAAGTTAACAATTTATTGCCAATTAATGCTTTTCATTCCAGATTCAGGAACTGGAAAGCAGAGAGGGAAGAAGCAATGCTAGAACACCTTTCCCCCTTCACTAGTCTTAGTGTCCATCTGTCCTTTCTCACTCTTTTTCTCCCCCCACAGTCCTGCCCAGATGGTGTTCTCTGCCCTTTTGTCCATATCTGCTCCTTGAGGCACTGCAGCGTGGCTGACTTCAACAGCAGCATCTTGGCATCTGTCCCTTGAGAAGCCAGCGGCAAACAGTGTGAACTGTCTGGAACATGCACACTGGGCTGTAAACAGCTGGAACTGGCACACAGGGCAATGCGTGTGGCAGCCCACACCCACCACACTGGCAACTACATTAATCCAAGCAAGGGCAGGCTGGGGTCTGCAGAGTTTGGGGCAGGCCATGGAGGAGGGAGAGGACAGGGGCTGGGGATGGGGATGATGGGCTGGGTCCAGCAGGGTAGAGCAGTGTAGCTGCACTGGAAAACATCCCAAACTTCAGCAATACCCAGGTTGAGGTCTCCCTGGCAGCCTCAGCATGCCCCTCATTTGAGGCGATGCTTAAGGATGTGATGAACATCCCACCCTGACTGGCCTGAGGAGGGAAGAGGGCATGGCACAGGTGCCCCTTCAGATTGTGGAAGAAGCTGGAAAGGGTGCTGTGAAACACCATGCTGGAGGGCAGGGAAGAGACTGAGCTGGGCCACAGCTGTGGTGATATGGGGGAACAGAACAGCATCCTCCTTCAGCAGCCAAAAAACAAACACATTCTGCTTTGTGTGGGCAACTTATTCCAATATGTTACCACCCTCACAGTAAACAATTTTTTCATAACATCTAGCCTAAGTTTCCCCTCTTTCAGTTTGTATTCAGGTATTTCAAAACCATTCAAATGCAACTTTATAAAGATGCTTGGAAACAAAATAATTTCTAAATTAAAGGCCGGGAGAAACCTAAAGATATTCTTCCTTTTTCTTTTGTATTTCTTTCTTAGAGACAAAGTTAAATTTCAAGAAAAACTGTTAAAAAGAAATTCAATCAGAGAAATCCGCTGGAAAATTTTAAATAGCCCTTCACCCTTTGGAAAATTGGCCTGTTGCATCTTCATCCAAGCTCACCCACTCAGTGTGTCTCTAGCAGTTTAAATTTCTGTTCACCCTGAATAAAGAAAACCTACTGAAGTCATACAACTGTTGCCATAAGAAATTAATTCATTTTCAAAAGACTCTTGTACTACAGTAAAAAAGTCACAGAAACAAGCAGGCAAAAATTAATAATTCTATGTTCATCATAAGGACTATGGTTTATGAGTTATGTCAGGCCTGAGGTCACCCATGAAACAAGAGAATTAAAGAAATATTAAAAAGACACGTCCTCAAGGAGCACTGGACATGTAAATTATAACACAAGCCTGTTTTTTAGTCCAATAAGGCATCTGATTGTGTACAATTACCCAGGAAGGCTTGATTCTGACCCATTCAAAACTAATTCACTCATTAAATTCTTTCAAAATTCTTTCAGTATTGCAGGTATAGAACAGAAAAAAGTCTGAAGTAAACTCATGAGATGCTAAGGTGAGTAAACTGTCTTAGTCATCCCTTAAAATGAAAAGAAAAAAACTATTCTTTCCAATAACGCAATCAACAATTGAGAAAAAAGAGGTTCAGTGACTTCTTAAATAGCAGTTTTAAAGGCTCTTTCAACAGCCTTGCTTTGTTCATTCAAAAAGAATGTTTTCAAGTTTTCAAAACCATTTCTAGCCATTTTGATGTGTTACATTTTTTACTGTCATTGAAATGCATTTACTGTGATAATTAGAACAGATGGCAAATACAGGGGAAATTTATAAGGATATTCAGTCACTCTAACGCAGCTCTAGCTCCTGATGGATTTAGTAATGACTTTAAAAATGAAATTCCAGACAAATCAAACTATTAAATACTTCATCCAGGAAAAAAAAAAAAAATTGTCAGTGACATAAAAGCTAAAGAAGTCTTAGGAAGGATAATATGTACATATCTTTCCACTCTAGATCATGTTAATATGTTGAATGAAAAATTTATCCAAAGCACATAAGCTATTTTTCAGTTCATCTGTTATGGTAGGATTTAGGGAGTTAACGATAATAAGGTCTCTTATCCCTGCAGCATTTTATTCTGACTCCAGGAGGGTCAAAGCCATAATTCTTTTCCATGGGGAAATTATCCTGCTATTAACCCACCATTATATTTTACATAGCAGAGTTAATGCAAACACACTATAGTGATGTATAACTAAAGCATAATTCATTAAATGAATATAAATTTTATGTAAGGCAAGTAATGTAAAGAAATCCTTGAACTTTTCTGACATGTAGAAAAGAGAGGTCAGAAAGTTTATTGGGGACCAGAGGCCAGTAGAAGTGGAGAGTGTTTGCTCTTTGCTGACTGTGTGATTTCACTGGGATCTCAGGCTGGCCAACTGTGATCATGCACCTCTGTCCCCTCTGAAAAGTCTCCCTGCAAGTGTAAGGAAGTGAGTTGCACATGTAGCTGCACCTGCTGTGACAGACCTTGTCATTCATGTAACATCAGCTACTGAAGGCTCATAGAAATATTTGTGCATGTCTGTAAAAAAAAAAGAAAGAAAGAAAACCACACTTGATGCATAATCAGCCTTTTATCAGTCTTTTTATCTATAAAATAATTGCTTTGAGTGTTAATTAATTGCTGAGATGTTAAGATGTTACATGTTAAATAATGCTGAGAGTGTTTTGCAAATGAATGAATTTCTTATTGCAACAGCTCCATTGAACAAAATTTTTTTAGTTTACAAATGTTCTTTTCACAGTCACAATATTTATCCGGATCTGCAGTTGGATAGATATACCAAAATAGACACAATCACCACTTGTCTAACTTGAAATAATTGTTTCATTTGGATTTGCCAAACTGTTTTGGCTCTGTGAATGAGACAGTGTGTTATTTAAAACATGTAAATAGAATCAAGAGATCTAAGCTTATCATTTGTCTTTTTTTCTGTTCTATGGAGAATATGTACGTTTAAACAGTAACATGTATTTTGGGATAACATTCAATTCTGAATACTGTAAAATTTATCTATTAGACCAGAGATTTTTAAGAATGTAATGCCGTATCATATTAATATATAGTATTATTTGAAAACACAAATCTCAAAAAAATTACTTAGTCTTCCACAAAAGTGTCCTAGGTTAAGACAATTATGTGGGGTGAAAACTCCAAAATTACTTATGTTTAACTTAGTTTTAACCACTTCCCTTTCACCAATAAGGAGAGACAAATGCAGGAAGACATAAGTGAAAAGATAACAGTTTGCTAAAAAGAAAAACAGCAACAACCAAGATAACAGCAATCACCACTAGATACAAAGGCACTGAGTCTTGCGGACCCCCCAGCAACAAAGACAACAAGATGGTGGAGAAGCCCCTCCTTCCAATATGGCGGCCATTGTAGCAGCCTTCATGGGCCGGAAGAAAAAGACAAGAGGGCGGAGAAGTCCCCTTCTGTGGCAGAGAGAAAGACCAAAGGAAAAAAAAAACAGACGGTAACCGAACCTCCATGGCTCCAGGACTCCCTCATTCTAACAATGGGGGACAGGGACCAAAAAAACCCTGGAAAACTATTTTTGTCCATAAGGCGACAATGCTTTCACAAACACTGGAAGAAACTTACCAGAAAGTTGCAGGTCTGATCCCTCCTCAGAACAACCTTCCCCCTGGAACAAAAAACGGAGCTTATGAAGCAGTTCTGGTGGCAGATGGAGGTGCTGGCATGTCTGGGAAGCTCCAGGCCTGCGATGTCAGCCTCCCTGCTTCCTTCTGGCCTGAATGGACACAGTTAATGTCAGCGCAGTTCCAAGTCACTGCTGCGTTGCAGGGGAGAAGAAATGGTCCTGCCAAGCACCAAAAAGATGCAGGCCCAGGTATGGCAGCCCAGAGTGGTGAAAAAGGTCTGGAACAGTTTAGGACTGCAAAATGCAGCTTCTGAGGTTGCAGCTCAGAGACCTGCCACAGGGAATCCCCTCAGTAGCCCAGAGAGAACGAAAGAGAGCTTGTACATGTCCATTTCCTATTCTTAAAGGGACCCTCACCGGCCCCCTTCTGTGAACCTGGTGTAAAACGCTTAAGTTTTTTTCTGTTTCCCAGGTTGTTGAGTCTGAAAGTGACAGTAAAAATAGGCTGCACAGATTGACGTAGAGAAAATATGGAATACACAGTTTTGGAGTCACCTGAGGTAAAAATCCGAGCTGACTAAGAGGTTTTTAAAAAAGAAATAGAATTTAAAATGTAAAGTTAAAATGTCCCTGAGCTTTAGCATAGCAAGCCTCCAGCTCCTCAAGGAGCTAGTCAATAGGATCCCTGTGAGATTGCTTTCTGGGGCAAGGGAGCAGAACACATCTGGCAGGTCTTTAAGGAAGTCTTCCATACAGTGCAAGAGCTAGCGACTCCCAGAACAAGAAACTGGGCAAGGAAGGCAAGAGACTGGCACGGCTGAGTAGGAAACTGCTGGTCAAACTAGGGGCAAAGAAGGAAATACACGGTGGAAACTGGGACAGATAATCTGGCAAGGGTACAGAGAATAATTTTGGTTGTATAGGGTTAGGGTGAGGAAGGCCATGGCAAGGCTGGAACTGAATTTGGCAAGGGACACAAAGGATAAGAGGAAGGGCCTCTACAGGTACATTAACCAGAAAAGGAGTACCTCCTCTGATAAACAAAGCTGTTGAACTGGTAACAATGGAGGAGAGGGCTTAGGTACTTAACATTTTTACTTCAGTATTCAATGGCAAACTCTCTTCTCACACCTTCAAGTGGATGGACAGCAGGATGGAGACTGGGAGAGCAAAGTCCCATCCACTGTAAGAGAAGATCAGGTTTGTGACCACCTGAGGAACCTGAATATACATAAGCTTATGGGATCTGACAAGATGCATCCCAGAGTCCTGAGGGAATTGGCTCATGTAGTTCCCAAGCCATTCTCCATTATATTTGCAAAGTCATGGGCAAGTCCCAGGTGACTGAAAAAGGGGAAACATCATACCCATCTTTAAGAATACAAGAAACGAGGACCCTGGAAACTAATGACCTGTCAGCCTCACCTCTGTGCTTGGGAAGATTATTATGTTTCTATTCCATTGTGCCAGCTTTGCTGGCATAAATGGGGATTTTATTGTGCTGTTACATGGCATCCTGTACAATGCAATGCTTCTACCAGAAGTTTAAGAGACACACAAGAGAGGTAGAACAAGTGAAATGCTAAAATATTTTTTGAGCTAATCAATAAGATCATTGCAGTGCATGTGTCTTTCTAACTCATTTTGTATTTATGAATATAATTTTTATCTCTAATAAGTCATTCATATTTTTGACAGTGCTAGTGAAAAATCACAATAACTGGAAGAGGGCAGAGTGGCTCTCTTCTACAATGTATTTCAAAATTTCTTGCAATAAGACCACATGTTTCTCTGGACAGAAGATGAATAACCATCTATTTTACGACTCACTAGGTGTTTACACTTGTCATTATCAGGGTCAAAATACTTGTAGTCCTGCATTTCTGTGCCAAAAGAAATTGAAGGTCCATGTGAAGATTAAGCAGTGAAGGTTACTAGTTCAGACCATGGAGTGGACACAGCTGGATTCACAGCAGGCTCAGCAGAAACATGGTATTTGGTGTACATATCTTTCACTGGGCTAAGAACTGGCTGGATGGCTGAGCCCAGAGAGTGGTGGGGAATGGTTCTGCATCCAGCTGGGGACCGGTCACTAGCAGTGTCCTCCCAGTATCAGCGTTGGCCCCAGTCCTGGTTAGTATCTTTTCTGATGATCTGGATGAGGGGATTGAATCTACCACAGCAAATTAGCAGATGACACCAAGCTGGGTGTGAGTGTTGATCTGCTTGAGGGTAGGAGGGCTCTGCAGAGGGATCTGGACAAGCTGGATTGATGGGCCAGGAGGGCTCTGCAGAGGGATCTGGACAGGCTGGATCGATGGGCCAAAGCCAACAACACGAGGTTTAACAAGACCAAGTGCCTGGTCCTGCAGGTTGGTCACAGCAATCCCCTGCAGTGCTACAGGCTGGGGACAGAGTGGCTGGACAGTGGTCAGGCAGAAAGGGACCTGGGGGGTTCTGATTGACAGCAGCTAAACATGAGCCAGGGTGTGCCCGGGTGGCCAAGAGGCCAATGGCATCCTGGCCTGGATCAGCAATGGTGTGGCCAGCAGGACCAGGGAATTCATTCTTCCCCTGTACTCGACACTGGTGAGGCTGCACCTTGAATCCTGTGTTCAGTTCTGGGCCCCTCAATTTAGGAAGGGCATTAAGATGCTCAGACACATTCAGAGGAGGGCAACAAGGCCGATGAAGGGTCTGGAGCACAAGTCCTATGAGGAGCAGCTGAGGGATGTGGGGTTGTTCATCCTGGAGAAAAGGAGGCTCAGGGGAGACCTTATCACTCCCTACAACTGCCTGACAGGGGGCTGTAGCCAGGTGGGGTGGGTCTCCCAGACAACCAGCGACAGGACAAGAGGACAGAGTCTTGAGCTGCGCCAGGGGAGTTTTAGATTGGATGTCAGGGAGAAGTTCTTCACATAAAGAGTGATTGGGCATTGGAATGAGCTGCCCAGGGATGTGGTGGTGTCACCATCCCTGGAGGTGTTTGAGAAAAGACTGAATGTGGCACTTCAGTGCCATAGTCGAGTTCATAAGGTGGTGTTAGGTCATAGATTGGTCTCTGTAATCTCAAAGGTCTTCTCCAACCTAGGTAATTCTGTGATACTGCAGGGAAGAAAACTCTTCTTCCATAAGGACCATTTAAGCTGTAAAAACAACAGTCAAAATCCTGAATTATTGAGTCTCTTCAAAAAAATTTATAGAAACCACAATCACTGGAATACCTACTGACTTTTGAGACATATCTAATTATTTGTAGGTAACCACAAAGGACTATGACACATACAGATTTTTTTGGCTTCGTTCATAATTTGACACATCAAACCATAACCAGAGCAAGCTGGTTCAATGCCTGAACTAAAAGGTGCTGAATTTTACTCCATTTGAGACTGTAGAACTGCAGAGGTGGGTAAGCACTTTCCTAGTGTATCTGCCTGAGATGGAGAGATGCATGTGGCCCTGTCTTTTCCAGGAACATTACCTCTTCACACAGTGCTTCATTTTTTTTGAAGTCAAAGCCCAGCTAGACAAAATAATATATTCACTGTGGAAAATGGAATATCACCCACCAGATGCACATCTATAATATACGTTTACTTCTGTAATCAGAAATTGGGCCAGAAGCATTGATACATGGTATTTATCTTGAAACCTGCACTTTTGAATCACAGAGCACTGGAAATGCTGGTATACAGCTTTTAGTAGAAATGAAACACTGATATATAGTTACTCCACTGTCTACTTGAATTCTTAAATTGCAATCATTAATTACTCAACTTGCTTGCTTTATGCATGGCAGGGTGAATTATACCTGCGGTGGGTAGTACCTATTGTTCAAGTTTACAAATTATCCATGTTCCATAGCATGCAAGAACAATCTTAGTTTCTGGCAAGACAAAGTGGCACAGAGCAACTATTGACAATGAATTACAGTTTTTTAGAATTGCTGCTTGAGTGAGTTGCAGGCAGTTTTCAAATAGCAACTTTTAAGCACACTTTAAAGGATGGGGTGAGGGGGTGCCTGACACCAAGTTGTGTAGGGCAGTAGATGAAGAACTTAGGTTAACAAAGCATCTTGCTTTGGGATGTATTCTTTCTACCCAGGTTGGTTCCTTCAACTCTCTCACATGAACCATATTGGAATTTAAAACTTATCTTATGTGTCCTGTAAAGCTGCATTTGGTAGATGTTTTCTCAGTTTACTTAATGAGTAGGTAGCCTCAGGCTCCCATAGAATCCAGTTAGTTCAGCTTTCTTTCCAAATGCAGCACCACTACAGCTCCTCTCCCCTGATTCTTTGATAAAACAGGCTAAAACATTCATTCAGGAATCAAGAAAGCAAGACTACTACCTCAATCAGATGGGAGAGAAATGCACGTGTCCTGCCAATGTCTCTGCCTGCCTGCTGTCGACAGGATGCTCCTCTGCTCCATGGCTGAAGCTGTCCTGTTAACCAAGCCAAAACCCAGGAGTACAGTGAGGAAGAGTAAGAAACAACCTACTTCCACAGCCAGGTATTTAGAGCACCCTACCAATACAAGCTGAGCCCAACTTTCAGATGGCCATTTTGCTTTAAACTTTCTTCAGGCACAGATCAAGAGTTAGCATACAATATTTTTTTCTTTCATGGGATGTGCCCTACACATTAGCTTTATTTTATAGAGGCAGACTTTCAGGAGGTCTGTCCCAAATGACAGAAACAGGTATGTTTCAGGAAAAACACGTTAGAAAGAGGAAAGTTGGCCTTACATTCTTAAGGGCAGCTTCGGACTGTAGGTCTCAAATGGCAATAGTTTCCTGCTTATCACCTCAACAGCTGGAGAAGAGACAGGCTGAAAACACGCCTGTTGTCTGGTAGTTACCAGCTAATTTTACTGAGTTCCCCTTGCACCTAAGGAGGCATTTGTGAGAGGTGCTGTACTTTACTAGGCACCCTAGGGGAAAGCTTCACATCTAAATCAGCAGAACACAGGTTAGTGCAATTGATGCAACACAGATTGCACTTCAGTGCACAGTATTTCAATGTGTATTTGCCTTTCACCTCCAGACTGGCCAGTGGCTTTTCATCCTCTCATTTTCAAACTGCTGTGATACAGTGGAGAGTTTAGTAAGACAAAGATGCAGGGCACTGTAACACCTAGCTCTCAAATGTTGACATCTTTGGTACTAACCCAAGGTAAATATGTGATTCTCATTCTTTCACAACATTTTCAAATATTGATTTAATATTTTCTAACTGCATTAGATTGACTCTATCTTAAAAAGTGCATAGCCATTATCCAGATAGCAGAAGTGCAAGCTGATGAATGAATGTTATTTAATTCTGATCCCCAAAATTGTCATTTACTTTTAAGTCCCCATTTCACTTCTGGAATAACAAACAAAATGCTGGTTCTGATTGATAGCTTTGGCCACAAAGAACTAAACTGAGATCATCATTTTGTTTAACATAGGAATTATAATCTGTCTCTGTTAGGTTTTCAGTATGCTAAAATAAAGAACACATAGCCCCCTCTTGTACTCACAAGTTATCTCAGCACTCCTGCCTGGTCTGTTTGATGTCTTTCATCAAAAAGCTGGACTGAAAGCTTCCTAGATCATGTTATATTTACACAATACTTTGACAAAACAGGCTGAAATTGGCAGATTGAATCTATACATGTATACGCATGTATACATCTATACATGTATACGCATGCTTACATACAAACACACACACACACACCTGTTGTTGCTGTAAGGTGCATCTAGCTTAACTACCAGCTTTGATCTACTCTAAAGGCACCTTGAGATCACCAGCAAATCCAGTCTACCCTTATGGCAGGAAAGTTCAGGAGCCATGTGGCAAGAAGTGGTAGAAATCTGTGATGGCACTTGCATGTATATTACTGCTCTGGTGCATGCTAAGGGATAGTTGGGGGTCTAAATTTTCTCCATGGCCTTCTCTGAAAGTCACCTCAACAGGATTTACAGCCCTTTGGAAGCAGAATGAGATTAGATTTATATAAAGTGTCAGCCTTGCACTTAAAAGGCAGTTGGTATGCTCAGTTTGTATATCATGTTTAACATGGAAGGGATATTTGCTTTTGTGGATACTTCAACCTAATGTGTAATTGGTAATAGATCACTGTTACCTGATATCAGTTCTATTCTGGTAATGGATAAGTAATGGTTTAGGAAAGTATTGATGCCAGAATCTTGAATTCCGTAGAGAAGATTTTATTGAATTATTTACACTTATTTCTCAGGTATAAGGCAAACTGGATTTACCCACATAAACAGCCACAACCAGAATACCAGTCATACACATCTTTCATATACAAATGTAATCCATACAACTAAAACAGGTTGGACTGACTGCAGTGATTATCTCTATACAGGTGAGGAACCCCTAAACAAGCCTTGCATTACCAGTTAGAAAGCAGTGTTACTAGAGATACGTGTTAAACATCTGGAGGTCAAAAGGGAATGGCCAAAGTAAGAGGCAATTCCTCCAAAAAGTTGTACTCCCTCTAACTTTGCAGCTTCTGGTGTCTTCAGTATCAGGCTGGGATTATAAAAAAGGATGAATTCCCAAATTCAGCACAGTTGATTCTACTCTGTCTTCCC
Source organism: Aphelocoma coerulescens (assembly GCF_041296385.1). NCBI lineage: Eukaryota > Metazoa > Chordata > Aves > Passeriformes > Corvidae > Aphelocoma > Aphelocoma coerulescens. The sequence goes on along the minus strand of NW_027184085.1, from coordinate 21,210,745 downwards.
CCTCACTGCTCCATGTACATAAACAAACCAGTGATATCCACTAATGACACAACAACTTTGTAAAGTTGGCTCCAGCCCCTCATAGTGATTACTTTTTTTGTGGGAAGCAATTAAATGCAAGTAGCAAAATGAACCGTATCCTGTGCATTCACTCTGACAATGTATCTTGGGAGGCAACAAACAACTACATGTCTCCACAGGACGGAGAAAATTACCTGATTTGTAATAATTTATAATAATCAAATAATAGATTTTTTTTTTTTTACTAAACTGTTTAGTATGGCATTCAAATTAATTCATCTGCTTATTCAGCAAGAAATGAAGACAGAAAGGAACAATTCCAGAAGTGAAGTGCCAGACTATCAGCAAATATTCAGGACCATTGATTTTGGTCTAATACAGGTTGATTCTGCTAAACTACTCAAACTGGTTTAACCCAGATTCAGAAAAAACAACGGAGGAAGATTTCAGCACCTGTAATAGATGGTGCCAAAGGTCAACTGAACAGACAGGTAAAACAATTAAAATGCAAGACACACAGAGTTTATAGCTTGAGTTAAAAATCAATATTGATTGAAAAGAAAATGAAAAATTATTAGATTAATTTAATGTCATGATTTAACCCCAGCCACTTCCCCTCACCAGTCGGACTGGGGAGAGAACTGGAAGGATAGGAAAGCAAAAGCTGCACAAGCAAGCTAAGCAAAACAAGGAATGAATTCACTGTTTACCATGCACAGGCAGGTAATCAGCCATCTCCAGGAAAGTGGGGCCTCATCAGTCAGAGGAGCATGGGGAAGATGAATGTCATCATTCTGAACATCCCCCCTTCCTCCTTCTTCCCCCCACTTTGTATACTGAGCATGATGTCACAGGGTCTGGAATATCCCTTTGGTCAGTTGGGATCACCTGTCCTGGCTGTGTCTCCTCTCAGCATCCCAAGCACCCCCAGTCCCCTCACCAGCGTGGCAGTAAGAGAAGCAGAAAAGGCCTTGGCTCTGTGTAAGCTCTGCTCAGTAATAACAAAAGCACCTCTATATTATGAACTTGGTGTTCAGCACAAATCCCAAACACAGCCCCATACCAGCCACTGTGAAGAAACTTTACCCCAGCCGAAATCAACGCATTCATCAAGCCCATTTTCTGTTAGCCTCTTTCTTTATTAAGTCACATTTTGAACAGAGGAAGTGTGAGTGGTAACAAGACTGTAAAAGAGATGCAAGTTCCTGGATGAGCTAGATCTGCTGGAGCATGTGTGGTTGATCCTCAGCATTCTGAAACCTGGAGCAATCCAGATTAGAAGAGGTTGCAAAAGGTGAAGGTGCAGGCTGCCTCATACCACAATGAACGGCACCTATTTTCAGTTCACATTCAGGGTATGCCCTTGTAAACATGAAATTTCAACAAGAGCTACACCAGAGAGAGTTTCTTACATGCTGCTATATTGTAGCCTGGTCTTTTGAGAATTTCAGTGGGTGTCTTCTAGCAATGCATTGACTGCATCAGACTCTTTGCTTAATAAGAATCAAACAACAAAATAGCAGCTCTTCATCTGTACCAACATATTTGTGCTTTCAATTACAAACAGCTTAACAGAAATTCTTCCTCGTATTTGCCCCGCCACTGCTGTTCCACATTATTTCTCAAACGACTTTGTGAATAATATGCCACCAGTGTTGACATTTAATTTAATGGAAATTACTTAGAAAAACAAAAATATCACAATTTTTAAAAAGTAATGTTTTCGGTAGTATCCTTAGCCTACATTATTTAGGGAACCTGAATTTTCATTTTTTGATCATATACTCTGTATCCAAATTATAATATTTTTGTGTTGTCACGCCACAGTTGATTTCTGAAGACAAGTCCATTATGTCACAAGCATAATATTTTATGATTCTAGAGTAATGAGAATGGGACCAAAAAAAGTTTAACATCAAAAATATTGATAGTAAAGATAAAAGCAGAAACTAACAAGGGTAATAATAAATGCTGAAAGAAATTCCACTTATGAAATATTTAGGCTAGATATTTAGATATATCAGTTGTAGGCAATGTCTTCAGTTGTGCAAGACTGTTTGCCTTAATATTTACCTGAGTTAAAAACAACTGAAAGGGAGAACTATACTGAATGACTCAATTTTCTATTTTCTTTTCAGATTTTCATGCATACAATTACCTTGATAGTGGCAACTGAAGTCAGGAAATTCTAATCTGTGTCATATAATCAGTGGGATTTTATAAGCCTGGTGTTTAGAATAGAATAAGCTTTCATCATAAAAAAATTACTTCATTCCCTTGCAAGTAAAATGAGAAAAATGAAACATTGTGTAGAACTCTTAGATTAATATTCTTTGAGGCAAATTCTGGATTTCAGCTCCTTGGCTAAGACGACAAAACTGTGGTGTAAAAAAGAGTCTTGTTTATTTTGCTGACAGAGGGTCCTCCACATTTTTAGGTATAATCAGCAGACTGATCAATTATTAACTATGTTTTTGTCTCGTCAATCTGTTTCACTTTTGTCTTACCTAATATTTATTTTTTAGTGATGCATCTATTTTTAATTTTGACTCAGTGATTGTCTTCAGCCTCTGTAGGCTCTTGTCTTCTTGCTAAGTGGGACAATTTTATGGCTACTAGTGCAAAAGCACTGAAAATACTTTATATTCACATTTACTTTAATTTCCATGTATCAACATCCAGTATTTTATGAGTGCTCTGAGACAACTCTCTTTAGCATTTAAAGAATCCCAGCTATTCAATGTCTTCTTTCCAGCTTGCTTAGCAATATAACCTTTCCTTTCCTTTAACTGTAATCCTGACAAAGATTTAATTTACAAGGGAAGCCTCAGCTACAGCTGCCATTCAATCCCACATTTTTCATGGACATCTTCTAGTTACCAATGTATTTAAAATAGTTACAGAATGATGGTAGCAAAGCATTTGCTAGTTGCTGATTTCTACCCAAAAGGCTTTCTGAGAAACCTGGTAGCACAGGGTCTCATTTTTCTCTAGCATAGTATAATGGATAATGTTCTAATGCATTTCTTCCCACAGCTTTTCCCTGCTGTGTTGTATTTTGCCTTTGTTGTATAGGCACAGCTGAGCCTGAGTTACTATTGGTTTAGCTTCAACTTTCTTTGAGATTATTCTCTAGTGGTTTCCTTTAATTATTTTCTGATTTTCATTTTATGTATTTGAACCAAAAACTCAACTTATTTATTTTTTCCTAGGTTTTTTAACCTGAAAATCAGATAAAATAGATTACAGTTTTAGAAACTGTATATGGAAATATACATTTATATCATAAAAAAGCCCTTCGCCCTTCAGACAACTAAACAAAAACAGACAAAGCAGCAAATCAAAAAAAAAACAAAAACAACCTTAAACAGAATTTTTCTTTCCCATATTATGTTTAGTGTTTGAAATGTACCATTTTGTTGTTGGAGTTTTTTTGTATTTTGGTGGGGGTGTTTCTTAATTTTTTTTTTTTTTTTTAATGGAATTTGAAGCTTTCCTGCTCTATATATAAATCTTTCCTTATATGTCATCTGGCTCAATATCACATTACTTTGTTTACTAAATCTGTAAGTATGACCCTGTTAAGCCATTTTTTTATATTTAATCTCTGGTACTTCTTGAAGAATATCAGATTTTTTTATTTTTTGAAATAGTCTACAAAGTGATAACATGGTCCAGTGTATTTTACCTGGCTAGGAATCAAGTTTTCTTTTCCTGATTCCTGCAGTGGTTTATCACAGTCAATAAGAATGTGTCTTCTATTTTCTTTTTTCTTTACCCTTTAAGTTAAAATATTTTGAGGGAAAATTATTTACTTGTATAATGTGACTTAGATCTTGGGTGACCTCTAAGAACACTTACACATATTCAAAATAATTTAGCAGGAAGAATAAGACATATTCCGGTTGGTGACCATAAATTTGCACATAAAAACCATTTAATTTTCTGTTTTCTCAGAGAATAAGGAGGGCAAAGCAAAGAAAGAAAGCCATCTTACCTCCTCAAGGTATATTAAAAGGGACAGGAGATTAATGTTGGTCCTTAAAACACAGTAAAATAATCAACCACAAAAAAGTCACCATTTTTAGAAACAAGTTGTTATGGTTTTTGCTTGTTCCTAAACTTCAAACCACCAATGCAAATCTTAGAACAAAAGCTTTTAGCATAGAGAAGTTTGCCTAACCATATCACATTAATATACCACTATACAATAGTAATGAAAAAATAAAAATAAAAAACCTCCACAAAACTTAACACCAATCACCATATCATGCCAGAAGCCAGATGAAATAGTCACAGTGCCTCATCCCGAAGCTGCAGGATCTCCACCCTGCTTTAAAGCCTTCATTATGACATCCCCTTGTGCCAGTGAACAACAGTAGCATTTCAAAGGAAGCCCCTTGTCTGCCAGAACATTCAAAGTCATGATGCAAGCCACGAAACCTAAACGCATACCTGAACTGAATCCGAAGGAGAGTCCATCAAACAAAACAGATAGATATACTTAAAAATGGCACCTCATGTAGGGCTACAAACAAAGCCATAACATGGGATAGCAGCAGGTAGGAAAATAGAGGTACCAGCAGGGAGGTGGGAGGAACCTCCTGGAGGTACCATGAAAAATCACCTGTCTGTGAAAATTACAGTAAAACATCATGCTTCTGAATGTCAGCAAGATTTTTATGCAGATGGGGATTTACTTTTTCTGCACCTGCTGTCAGAATGCATTAGACCATAAACATCAGCAAACATTGATTAAGCATGTTTCCCAAATGAAACATTAGGCAAAGAAGGAAGGAAGGAACATGTTGCAGAAACTCTAAATTATCAAAGACAAATGACTCGTCCCACAGCAATTTAAGGCAGAGCCATTCCTGCTTATCAGACTCAACTGTGTTGAAAGTTTTGTACATTTTTCTTTTTTTAAAAGTAAATGTAACCTGACTGTTTTATTTACCAAATCCACAGATCAGTAGTCATCAACCCCAACAAAACTATGGAAATCAGATTATTGGTCAGTTGCAGGAAGGGGTAGTTCTTTTACTGTATCTCTTTGGAGAAAATATGGAAAATAAGGTGAAGACCAGCAGAAGGCTCTTTTGACCCTGGAATCAAAGGGCCAAAATGTGACTCCTCTACTTCTTACCCAAATTTTTCTTTCTTGGAAGTGTTTTGGCAAAATACAAACATCAGGAATCCAACTCTGCCTTGCACTCTTGCCTCGTTATGAAGTCTAAGCAGCCAGAATCTGGTCAGTAATATTTCCAGCAATGTAGCAGAGAAAAAAGCATGAAACGTCTGAGCAGCCATACAGGCCCTTTCTTCTTCTAGAACAAACTTACCCAAAACTAGACCTGTAGTATTCCAGTATCATAAATGGTTCATGAATAATTGCAGGATGCCTGGATCACTTTTGGCATGATTTAATCCACGTTCCAGCTGTTATTTTCAACAGCATGAAGCACTATAGATAAAGGTTGCCTATAACATATTGGAAGGCTTGTTTCTAATTGTTAACAACATACTGCAGAAGGGTTTTATTGTGAAGACATGCCTAGTTACAGATGAGGTTCACTAAATAATAGAAATGTTAACATATTGCCACAATAAATAAAGTATGTGTCATATGGGGCTTGATTACTGAATGTCTGTGTGGCTCCAGACAATCTTGAATTTAAAGGCATGTGAAAGGATCAGACCTGTTCTCTTTCCCAAGGATGGAGGTCCTGCTGCCCCTGCAGGAATGCCCACCTTACCTGTCTGTCAGGGCCAGGCAGTTTAGTTAGGTACAGACTCTTCTGTGCTGGGGCAAGTAGTCCAAGTGTCACACTACAACCTGTTAACTATCCACAAACTTTGTGAGGCTTACTGATCCTGGGCAAATGAACTAGCCATCTACAGCTGTGTAGGCCTGACTTACCAGTGATCACTGACTTCTCCTCAGGCCGAGCTTTAACTATCTTCACAAGTAGTTCCTACATAGTTTTCATCCATCTCAGCTGAGCCGTAACAAAGCAATAGCAAGGCTAAAAATTCTTTACACTCCGCAGAGAAGGTTCCTTCTAGCACACATATAAATGTGGGAAGAATATTTAATCTTAAAGAAAACCAACTGGAAATTTTCAGAAGGAAAACTGTTCTAGTTTTCCTTCTCCTAGGGAGTTCATAGTAAAATGGGAAGAAAAAAAGTATATATTTTGACTTTTAAACTTTATTATGTACTGATGAATTGTGTAACTTTTAAATCAAATTTGTAATTCCCTGGAAAGCTGTACTATGGCTCTTCGTAATGTGAAAGAATGTTAGGTAAGCATTTCAATTTGCAGTATTTTAATGTCTTTTCACACTAAGTACTGAACATGAAGCCTACCGATCACCAATTTTTCAGCTCTGTCTTCTCATATGCAGACATCTTTTATACCCCAATCACTTTGAGCTAAGCTCTGTTTGCAGAGAGCTGTAAGAACACTAATATTTAGCCAGGCCATTTTTCTCCTGAAAATAGGATCTCAAGCACCTGCTGCATTTCAGTTACTAGAGTATGTCAAGCACCTGGCCTTCCTAGGCATATTCAGGCTAAAAGTCTTTCTATAAGCCTTTAGAAGGAAAGGGATTATATACATTGATGCACTGAAATTGATTTTATTTTAATTCACCTAAGTCATCACTAAGAATATATTCTGCTTTTCTTTTTGGATGGTGAAAGCTTTTATAGGCAATATTGCAAGGTTCCAGTAACTAGATATTATTAAGGAGAACACATTACCTCTGTGTTGAAATGACAGGCATTCATTTCAGGTTTTGTCATAATATTAAGTGGTCTGATGCATAGGAATTTGACCATCAATTTAGTTAGAAACAAAATAAAATTGGTTCCTTTTGTTTGAGTTTTTGTATTCTGGTTTTCTATTAACAATGCATTGGTAGTACTCCAAAGCACGAATAATGTAAATATTGAAATGCCATTACCCAGATGCAAGAATATACAGTCCAGCTAAAGGTAACTTTTTTTAAACTGTATTTTGAAGTAAAAAAGATGAAGCATTTGTAAGAACTATTGATCTTCTCCTTAAATAGCCAGAGGGAAGTTTGAAAGTATATGCTAGGAGACCAGCTATTCCAAGCAAAAAGACTTAGTATTCAAAAAGCCTTACCAGCCCTGAGGGACCCTGCTAGCTTTGACAGTCATTGTAAACTCATCGCTGCTCAAGATAGCTGATCAATTCTCATAGCAAGAGATTTTTTAGATAAAGTCAGAACCGATCTTTCTAAGCACTATTGCACACGTGGTAATAATAGCCCTTGTGACAAGCATTGTAACTTCTGTGTTCTGGAGACCTCTGAGGATGCCCTTAGGGAGTGTATGGAGCCCTCAGCTCCAAGTTCCTTACTGAGCATGCAGGGTACTGTCAGCACCGGTATACGCTGCCTATACCCTCTGATAGGAATCTACTCTTTCTACTCATCAACGGAGTAAACTTGTGAAATTCCTGCAAATTGAGAAGGAGAAGCACAACAGGATTTTAAAGCACTTTTGTCTGCCAAGTAGCCCTCCATTTCACACATTCATGGTGCAATGCCCCCTGCTTTTCACTGTCTTGCTGCAAGGTCCATGACCAAGGAAGGAAAGCCTCGGTCCTTCAAAGAGAGTTGGGAAGCCCTGGTGCCATCCTGCCCCCTAGCACTGGAAGAATGCAATGGAAGGACCAGTGGCCTGGACAAATCACTTTGGAGCCTGCGCTGGTTTTCGCTGAGGTAGAGTTAATTTTCTTCATAGTAGCTAGCATGAACTGTGTTACGGATTTTTACTGGGAGGTGTTCTGATAATACAGGGATGTTTTAACTATTGCTGAGCAGCGTCAAGGTCTTTTCAGCTCCTCAACCCACCTCACCAGTAAAAAGGCTGGGGGTGCACAAGAAGTTGGACAAGGACACAACTGGGACCCAATATGACTACAAAGATATCCCAGACTATATGGCATTGTGCTTATCATATAAAGCTATGTGAGAAGAAGGAAAAAGGGGGACATTTAGAGTGATGGCATTTTCTTCGTATATCACCATTATATGTGATGGGTCCCTGCTTTCCTGGGAATTGTCAAACATCTGCCTGCCCATGGGAAGCAGTGAATATATTTCCTGTGGTGCTTCACTTGTGTGCACAACTTTTGCTTTATACTGATTAAAATGCTTTTATCTCAACCCATGAGGCTTCTCCCTTTTACCTTCCTGATTCTCTCCCTCATCCTGCCGAGGGGGAATGAGTGAGCAGCAGTGTGGGATTTAGTTGCTGGCCAGGGTGAAACCACATCAGAGATCTAGTTCACATTGTTATTGGTAATAGAGATTCATTAGTCTGTAAACAAAAATGATATTTCAGGATAGCTCAGGCCAATGAATTCTGTGTACTTCAGTGTTTCATCATATTTCACTGTTATGAAACATGAAAAGTAAAAGAGAAGAATTAACTGAAAAATGCAGTGTAAGGAGACACAAAAGAAGATAATGGGAAAGGGAAGAGAAATTCTAGCTGCTTACAGACATTTGCATTTTTTAAATCCAGCTCTAGAAAGTGGGAAGGGAAAGGAAGTTTAGGCCAGAGAGGTATAAATCCAAGCAAGGAGAGGAAGGAAGGTTTAACAAGGAGAGATAAGAGCGAGCAGGCAAACCTCAACAGCCCTAAAGGGAGCCATGGCCAAAGGGACAGAGGAGATGAAGCTGATTTAGTAGAGGTTAACCCTAAAAACTGGGGACTAAGCTGACAATTTCCTAAACTAAGTCACTTGTGCAGCTAGGATTTTGTTGTCTGTACCTGTCTTTAAATGCTTTTCTCTTGCACCTGTGTTTGCAAATCCAGACAAGAGACAATATAATATAGGTGTGTAACAGGTTCGGTTTGTAACCAGGCAGAAATACCAATTTAGTGTAGTGGTTTGGTCCAAAATACTCATTACTGTTTACCTTCTGTGAGATAAGAATTAGGAGAAACGCAAAGCAGACACCAAATTTGAAAGAATATAAAGAAGTTTATTAACAGACCTAAAAGAAGAGGGAAGAAAAAAAAATCATACCACACCTTCAGAACACTTCTCCTCACCCCCCCCCCCCTTCTCCCTTCTCCCGGTGACAATGTAAAAAGACCACCCTTGAGATGTTCAGTCTGTTTACCACTTCCATAATAACCTTGTTCAGTCCATTTAGAAAGAGAAGTCTCTCTTGCCCATGCTATGAAAACATTATCACAACGAGACAGCCACCCAGGTTGGTTCTCTGCTTGCATGTGAGTCCCTTCCCCCGACTTGCAGCTTTTCCTGCAGCTGCTTTCGAGGGTCCACTCTTGAAATTACTGGGGTAAAATTTTAAGGTTGAGCCATTCAGAAATAAAAGTTCTCTTCACCCATCTCTGGGAGCATTTCATCTCTAAGAACAGAGGCCCTTCTCCTTCCCTGGGAGCAAAGGTTCTTCCTCATCTTCATCTTTAGGACTATCTCTGGAAGCTGAGGTTTTCTCCTTTTCCATTTGGAGCAAAAGTCCTCATTGCTTCCATCTCTCCCTGTTCAAACTTCTCATGAAATTACAGCTGCATCAGCATCTGCCCATCTCAGTGCAGGTGCTTTTGCTCTCAAGTACAAGTTGAACGCTCCACCCCCCCATGCCTTCGTGAAATTACAATGGGTACTCTGATACATCATAGCTTTACAACAGAATTTCAGCTTTAAGCATCTCCTCTTTCTCTTCCCTCAGGTTTTCAGCTCTTCACAGCACTAAAAGGGTTAATCTCACCTTGGCCTTGCAGCTGGAATTTCGCTTATCGCTGTTGGTCACATGATCTGTGCCGGACAGCAGTGCAGCTTCAGCTGAATCTCAGTCGCAATGGAGAGGGGGAGCCGAGCCGCTCCGGCTGCCCACAGCAGGCTGGGGGGGGGGGGGGGGGGGTTCCGTGGGTAGAACAGGGCCCACCAGCTCCAGGCTGGCCGTGGCCCGGCCTGGCCTGGCCCAAGGAGGGCCTGGGCCGGGCCCGCTGGTCCCCACACGGGGCCCGCAGCCACCTGTTCCAGTGCCGGAAACGAGAGAGAGCTGGGGGGGGGCTTTGTCTGTTCTCAAGTGTGGATCACAGGGGTGGTCACAACTTTAAGCGGCTTAAAGAACTGTCCATATTCAAACTGGCCAGCTGATAGGTTCTGTCAGGTCACAGAGGAAGCTGTAAGCACCCCTTAGCAAGAACATCACTTCCAGGACTATGCTTGCTAACCCATGACAAGGTGTCAGAGCATCAGACTCTAATCCCAAGGAAGATTAAGGGGTCTCTGGCACTGTGATGGACTGTATTGGTTAAGTCACATTGTCAGTATCCCTTAGAGTAGCTACACATGACCAGGAGTGTGCTCATGACTATGGTAATGACATCGTATACCTGACCTAAGATTCTGCAGATTCATCTCTCTGAGATACCCAGTCCCTGCTGTGGAACTGGAACACAGAGACTGAAAATGCTGGGACCTGAGGTTTCTCCTGACCTTCCAAAACAGCAAAACCCACCTTCCCAGAGGAACTCACTGCTGGTTGCCCCACATGCTGAGGATGGTGAAATCACATGACAAGGTACTGATCTCTGTTCTGCAGTCCTGAAAGTCCTTGGAAAACAGAAGGAATACAGCCATGACCACAACTGGGTGTAGCTGCTATGGTATAATGTAAAACATTGTATGTTTGGAGTCAGTTCTGTCAGTTCAGTGCCTCTGGTTCAAGGATCAAATGGGGGGACAGCAGAACCACTTGGCCCTCCATCCTCCGCTGTACCCAACCTGGTACAGGTTACACAGAAAGGTCTAAATCTGTCTTCTCAGTCCTGCTCACACTCTGTGCATCCCACAAGCAGCAAGAAGGAAACAACACATCCACCCAGCAAGTTCAGTGTGCTGCATGCCAACTGGCTTGAGAAAGGCAAGCCTTTTCTATTAATAACTGTCTCAGGTCAAAGGTTGTGTGTGATGCATAAGGACTTGGAGCAGACATAGCTGCAAGAAATGCTCGGTATAGAGGGGCACAAAGGTGGATGAGGTAACTTACAGCACTGCTGTGCTTCTGCCAAAATACAGTATAAACATGACTGGCCCAAGACTGGAAGTGGAAAGTATGGAAATTAAGTCAGAGGACTAAAGAGAATGCTTTAGCAGAGCTCAGCTTTGCTGTGGTCAAGAATGCTAAGGATTAGCAAATGGAGAAAACAGACAGATGTTGTTATGTAAACAGATATTCTCTTAAGCTTGGACTCATTTTCCTTACCACCACATTCCTCTGAGGTCTTATCTGCCTTGAATGAGTCTAGAGACACTTCCTGTGTTGGGAGTTGTAGGACAAATGCAAGAATGTCCAGCCATAGCTCCTTTCCTGCACAGCAGCAGATCCAGTGGGTTGTGGAGGCTTTTGATATTTCATGTGCAAAAATGAGCTGGTGCCATTCAAAAGCCAGAAATTTCCATGTAGCCACAAGGGCAAGACTGATGCAAGCTGCATCTGTGTGCTTGTTTCTGCTGGACCAATAGCAAAATATATTCCCAGCCATGTATTCGGTGCACTACTGTTCCTCCATTTTATGATGTTTGCTCAGTATTTATAAATTTGTACATCCTAATACAACATTTGTACTATTAAGAAAGAGAGATTTTTGTTGCTGTTGAACAAGCAATTTACAGACTTTTCATTTCCCCTCGAGTCAAGCATTTTTATGAAGCCCTGCCTGCTGTACTCTACATTACAAATCCTGTACAGACACAAGAGCTTAAACAAAAAATCACCCATACAGGCAAACCATGACCTACCTCTTTCTTGCAGTCCCTGCCCTCTGGCACAGAAGGCTCTAGCACTGAAGTAGCTGAGGCCATAAACACACACACTTTTCATAGTGCATTTGGAGAATTTGGAACAGTACTCCAAATGAGACTGACTTCTTTACAGAGTTAGTTTTGCACATCACTTGCCCCAAGGCATGTACCACTGCTGACAGACTCTCCGCAGCAGCTTCATATCCACTGCTCCATGTAACATTAATGAAAGCTTGTGAGGCTCGTTAGGCAAATACAGCATAGCCCAGCAAGCTGTGGCACTCTGCCAGTGCTGCCCTATGCCCCAAATCGTGATGAGCAACTTAAGGGGTTATGCTAAGTATATATCTAAATCAAGCATCTTCATTTCACAGGAACTGGATGGTCTTCTCCACTACAGCCTTCCATTTCCTAAGAATCAGAAAGAGCTGGCTGGAAAGCAGAGTAGGCAGTGTTTGGATGCAATATCAGCACATCTTACATAGGAGACACACACTGTGCTTTCACCCTGCAACTCCTTCAGTGCCATCTTTAAATTTTCAAGAAGAAACATGCTGAAGGTACATGCTTTCTCTGAATGTAAAATGTATTTATTGTTTTGTAGTGGATGGAGATGAAAAATGGGTGCACATCTTCTGCTTCTCCAAAAATATGTTGGTATGTTTTCTTCCTTGGAGAGACCAGAGAAAGCATAAAATCTCTCTTTTCCTTGCTCTGTTAGTCACGCTAACATGATGCTCTGAGACCTCTTCTAAACACCCAGGGACCAAACATGGTTTCATACTTTGTGTAATATTCTAAACAGTAGAAAATATGGGGGAAAACATTATGGAATGTGAATAATAACATTTTACATAGACTTTGCCTAGGTGTAATTACTTGCAGAAAGGACAAGTTGATTAATACAGTTCTCAGTAATTCTAATCCGGTGATATTACAGAGGCATGAACATGAATCAGCACTGTATGCTGATAAGTTTTTGTTATTTCATTAGAGGCCAAATATTTCTGCCTCTACATAATATCTATTATAAGACCATTTTAACATTCGTTTTAAAAGAGAAATAAAGATTTTGGGGCTCTTAGCAACCTGATCTAGTGTGAGGCATCCCTGCCACACAGGGGTGCTGGAGCTAGGTGATCTTTAAGGTCCCTTCTAATTCAATGCATTCTATGATTCTATAATCCTATTATTTTCACTTCAGAAGGCTATAGGAGAGCTCTGCTTACAAGCTTAACTTATTCTTTCAACTGAGTTAAGTTCGTGACTGATAAAAATTTGGAACAAGTAATCCAAATTCCAGTGATATCATTTTGGAAGCAACAAAAATGCAAAACAGCCTCTTGTTGAGCCTGTGCATTTCCTGTAATTCTTGCAAAAGATGGGACTGCAGGCTGTACTGCAAAAAAAAAGAGAAAAAGATAAAAGTCACCTCTCTGCACAAACAACATTTTAACTTAATTGAACTGAGAATGAATACACAAGCAGAAAGTTTTCTAGTCTGCAGGAGCTGCTGACACAAACTGGTTTTTTAAACTGAAGTGATGTATGCATGCATACAACTTCAGGTTTTGAAGTATCTCTACTTGTGCACCAATACATAAATTCACATAACCTCATTGTAGACCAGGTTCTGGGGTATTCACAGATTCCCATTCAAATGAAAAACAGGCTAAAAATTTGGTTTACTTGGTTTGCAGACTAACCCTCTTTTTTTTACTCAGCAGCTCAGAAATTGGAAACTTACATTTCTGATTCCCACTAAGAAGACTCTTGCAAAAACCTGATTAAAACTCTCAGTGGGGATACATTTCACCAGATTTTCTTCTCATTGGCTGTTTGAACAATATAGTGGTGCCAGACACCCTCTCCATCTTACGTTCCTAGTGTTTGCCTAAAAAGTCATTCCCTTCATTCCTTTTTGTCCAGTCATGCCTTGCTCTTTTTTTTTTTTTGTACTCTTCTCTGGTAATTTAACTAATTCTGCCACTTAAAAACACCCCAATAATCCATCCCACCCTTCTGTATTCTTACAGCTCTTCTTATTCTCCCCTTTTGGACTGCAAACTCAGAGGGACACTGATTATATTTGTACAGGAACCACCATTTTATGATTTGCTGCTACAAATGCCACAGACAACAGTGTGTTTTTGCTGGCACTAAGATAAAAGTTGGCTGCTGTCTCCCTCAGATCTTGACTAGTAAAACACTTAAACATGCACAAGCCATTTAGAGAAGAGTAGCACTCAGAGCAATTTAAGTACCTTAGACCTGACTATCCATGGCTAATTACCAGGATGGGATTTAAAGTGTGCAGATGTAAATCGAGTGTACAAAAACCCATCTGGAGTACACTGTTCACTGGTTTGAATAAATGCAACATTAAAAATCAAATAAATCCCTAAGTACCATAAATCAAAAGTGCCATGCCTAATGTGACAGATAAAAGGACTGTAGTACTCTTTCCAGTGTTTTTGTAAGAGATATATATATATATATATATATTATATATATATATATAAATCACATTTTAGGCTGTTTGGAAACATATTTTTAAGACTTCACGATTTGTTCTTTGAAAAGTTTTTCTCTGTTCCTCTATCCAAGTTAAGGTTACTGTGAAGCAGGGAGAAGTTTAATCCTTTACACAATACAGTTTTACTTGAGCTGCTTTAAGCACAGCAACTAATAACTCCCAGCTCATTACCATAGTCTCTAAGTATATAACTAGTATCTGATGATGAGAACTGAGCGCCTACTTTAGCTCAGTGTTACTGGATATGGAAGGCAAAGCTAATTTTTAAAATATGGTGAGAAGAGAGCAGAATTGTACCTTTAGTGGGTTGAACTGTGACTTTTGAGAAGTAAGCACTTTGTATCAGAAAACTCCACCACTCTTGCAGAAAAAAAGAAATTAGGCCCTGGCTGGCAACAACAACTGCGTTCAAAGACAGAAGCATAGGGCATAGTTTGAGGGAACTAAAGGGGACAGTAACCCTGCAACAGGTATTAAGATGTGCTTTTCTTAATTCTCTACTACTGCCTTTAGTCAAATCTGACATTAAATTTTATTCAAAAGCGCAACCTGACTGATAAAAATATTTTTTATTAGATCTTTTCATCACGATTTTAAAAGGCACTTGATGTGTCTGTCATATATAAGAACTAAATTGCATGTTCTGCACACCACATTTACCACGAAAATAAGCATTCTAGGCCTAGTCAATCATCCTCAAGATAGAATGGTACATTTTCCGGAATTGCTGATAAAACCACAAAAAAACAAGTAAATATGGTTTAATGTAGAAGTTAAGCAGAAAACCAAGGAAATTCCATCATGACTGTTTGTTCAAAATTATTTTGTGTCCTGAGGCATACCTGCTCTTTAATTATCCAATCATACACCATGTTTCCAGTAGCAATCTTAATTCTGTCTTTTTTATCTTCTGAGTATAGGTTGTCAACAGTGATATGAGCCTATTAATAAGTTTGTTATGTAAATATATAAAACCTAGAAATAGGTTACACAACATGAAAGAATGCAGGTATCGGCTGTTTGTGTTTAAAGTCCCATGAGTGGGGAGCTTGAAAGGGTTTATAGAGCTGGCTTATGCCTTTTCACCACCATCCTTAGTCAAATAACTCCAGCTGCAGGATTGCTGAGGTTATGTGTACTTGCATGTATGTAAATGACTATAAACAGAAAAGGTCTTTCTTCATTGTCACAGTGACCCACACTCCATCTTTCATTCTTTCCATTTAAAAAATCGTTTGGTGCAATTAATCATTTATTCTGGTCACCCAAAATGAGGTTTTAAGCCTTTTTTGAGCTTTGCTGCCAGAAAAGATAACTAAATACATGAAGAGCAGTCTGACAGCTCAAAGGACAGCTGGAATATTTAGCTATTTTCTACTGAAATCTACCATCTAAAAATGGAAGCTTTCATATCAAAATTATTTAGTAAGAAATTCTGACAAAACCAAACATATTAATATCTTCTGCACTTATGCATACATCAGATGCTTGATCCCAAAAATATTTAATTTGATTAACAGAAGTAGTCCCCTCACACCATCAGGGGTTTTCCTCAGATGAATCACAATATTCACCTGACTTAATTTTTACCACTTTTGACATCAGCCCCAATATTTTACATTTCATCCACTGTTATTATATCTCTGTTGTAAGCCATGGAGTCATATCTCATTTTCCTACCATTTTCACTAGTATTTACCCCATCTCCATATCCTGTGGTTCAAAAATACCTTAAGGGGTTTCAATCAGAAGAAATATTGTTGTAGGCTTGACATCTTCACCTTTTTTTTGTTGCCATCACATGAGAAAACAAACACATTCCATGCTGAAATTAATCAAATTCAGCCATGTTTTGACAGTAGTGCTCTAGCATCTTCTTTCACTGCTTCATCAATCACAAATAAACCATGATGGCTGGTGGGGCACTGGAGGATCGACATGGCAGTGTGTCAATAGCTGTAACTGAAGAATTGTTGTTGCCTGGTAAATTATTAGCAGGGGGGATTGTTGACTGAGCCGCAATTTCCCAGAAGTTTGGAGCCATTAGGGCACATGTTTCAAAGCCCATTGGCCTCAGAAGACTATAACAACAGTTTAACTTTAGCAAGGGTCTAACATTCGGACTGGGCTATCCATATCCGTGTCCAGGTCCAGGCCACATATGTTGATGGGATGTCTTTCAGCATGCAGCTGGGGAACCATCACTGAATAGACAGGTTACTAATGCAGTTCCCCAAGGATCCTATGGCCCTAGGACAGGTCACATTTTTTAATCAATGACTTGGAAAAAACCAAAGTCATTACAGATAACATTTCCAATAGTCACAAAGACTGATGGGAGGCCAAATAAGAGAACAGGTCCTTAACCCCATGTAATTTTAATGCCCGGAAGCTAGGCACAGACAGCACATTTAATAAAGCTAAATGTAAAATCACACAGTGTCCAAGTGATGATTGATGACTGATCTCCTCTGTGCCCATTAGCACCCAATGTGATTACTCGCTATCATTTTTGGGTTGCAAACAGCAGCCAGTATTGAACCATATGCACTCATACAGTTATGGAAGGTATGACTGACAGAAGGTAGGTTTTCTAAATCCCATGGATTCATCAAGTGAAAAGAGTTTATGCAAAACTGAAATACAAGGCTACTCAGCTAGAAAGAGTTCAAGGAGAGATTTATTTTGGGCCAGTCATTAGCAAGTCACATCAAGGTCATGCTGGAGCCATCAGTGCCTGGATGACCAATTAAGACGTGAAATGATCAGTTATTCAAAGCAAGCCTGATTATGTATAATTACCCCATAATAGTTTCCTTAAACTGTTGGGAGTGTACAAAATGAGAGACCCTTGTCATGTGGCCAGGTCACACTGTTTGCCAGAAACAAAGTAGAGAAAAAATTTGGTCTTGGAATAAGCAGGGATGTGTGGCTGTTCTATTTCTGATACCTGTAATTGAATCATCTACCAGGGATTTCACATATAAAGGCTTGAATTTTCTATCACCCTAGCATGCGTGAAGTTAAAGACATTTCCATGATATCTGCTGAATATCCACTAGGCACCCAGCCATGCAGTTTTTTGGACTGTGATGATACATACTTTGCACTACCTAACACCACAAAACATGGCTTCTGCATTTCCACCTGGGATTATGCAATAGTTAGCAATGTAAGGAAGTTTAGAAGGGATCTGTATGAGAATAAAAATCTTCTGGTGACATTTACCAATTAATTGAGCCTTTACTGGCAGTGTAGTAGTAGAAAACATTCCTGATTCTTCTGGGAAATATGTAGTACTACATCTAACCCCAAAGAACGTAGGTGTGCAGTACCTAGAGAAATATGGTTTGCGTAGCAATAATTGAACGAGAGTTCCAAGAGCCAAAGAGAAGCATTAAATATTGAAAAACTTGGCCTATTTTTATAGACTGTGATGTGTCAATCCGTTTTAACTAAACATAGAGAAGGCTCACAGGCAACTTGATTGTACTGTGTAAGAACTCACATGAACCACAGCAACAGGATCATAGGGAGCCTGTCAGCCCATCAGAAAAATATATGACAAGATAAAATATCTGGAAACTGAAGGGAGGCAGTTCAAATCAATAATAAAATGGTATCATTGTTTTAAATGAGGAATTATTAATTTCGGAATGATTGCCAGGATTGGGTTTTGATATGACCTATCACTGACAACTTTTAATTAAATCTTCAGTGTTTTTCTGGGAGAGGCACTGCAGCTAAACAAAAATTTGTTTATTTAGTAATACAGCCTATGCTGTAGAGCTCAAGCTACATACCCACAGATTGTTCCATTCTAAGCTTGATAACTAATCTTTCAAATCTTCACTTTTTTTTGTTTCAATGAACAGGAGAAAGAGTATTTTTTTTGTGGGGGGGGGAACACAAATTCCAAATCTTACCTTAACAAATCACAAAAATGTTATCATATTTCTGCTGCTGAATCTTGATAGTTGTTGAAGAATATGATCCTCAAATGCTTTGAATTTACAGGGGAGTTTGTTTATTTGTTTATTTGCTTTTCCGGAGTGAAAATGTGTCTGTTTCTGCAAAGTAGCTCAGGCTTTGCTAAGAAAACTGTCATTTCTTTTTATCAGAAAACACAAGTCCATGTGGACAACTCTGCTCTGTATCCATTCTATCAGGCTTTGTTTCTCTGCCACACTACCTTGATTTTAATGAAACCTGTCCTTGTGCTTCTGCTTGCTTTGAATTAGCTATTCTTCACCCAGTCAGATTGATTGACTTTTTTGTCTCATGACTGCCCAAGTATGGAACAAGCTTCTTTCACAGCCATCTATACCACTTACAAACTGTTTTCTGTTTTATTTCAATTTATTCTTCTAAACACCAACACACAAGAGACTGAAGTTTTCAAACTTTACCATTTTACTTTATCATTTTACTTAAGAAAACTCTGCTGAATTCCATGGTAATTCCCTCAAAGTAAAGACCTCTCTTTTTCATTTTACTACTTCAACTGCTTATGCAAAGCAGGATCCTCTTTGAGCTAAGCTGATAATACATAATGAGGGATAGACTCTACTTTGGTTTTTTTCGCTGTTTGTTATTATTGTGGAAAAATACTCTGAAATCACTCTATCACATAAAGTACACTACTCATTTTTGCTTAATTTAATCAACTTCACAATATGCGTTGGGGATTGTTTGCAAATCTGTTAAAATATTACAGCTATATAGTGTATTTAAATACTTTGCAACAAATGACAGGACTTTGATTTCTAGTAATTTTATAACTGGAGGGGTTTTTATGGTATTAAGTACTACCTCCACATTTTATTTTTCATGTTATGAGAGGATCAGCTAGGATCCCTAAGAATTAATGAACAGTTAAGAATGAGGACCAGGAATTTTAGTGTAAATTCATCTCTCACAATTAAAGCTAGTACACTTGATTTTCTAGTTCTTGTGTCTGTGTGAACTTCTATTACTGTATCAGAACTGTAGCATTTTTCACATCCCCCCATTGTGATGTATTTTACATCCAATAACTCTCTGGAGACACAGGACTGAAGGGAACCTTGAGATGTCATTAAGTCTATTATTGCTTTGCTCCAGAAAGAACAATTATACTGGTGTCATTTCTGACAGGTGTTCCACTAGTCGGTTCTTAAGGACCTTAAAAGATGGAGATTCCACCAATTCTCTAGGCAATTTATCGCAGTGCTTCACTTTCCTACCAATTAAGCTGTAGTTTATACCCATTATTTCTAGGCATAGAACATGGAAGAATGGATTATTCCCTCTCTTTACCAACACCTTTTATGTATTTGAAGATTGTTTGGTTCCAGCAGTCCTTTCCTTTCCTTTCCAGGTTAAATAACCCAATTTGTACAATCATTTTTCATAGGTCACATTTTTAGAC
This sequence comes from Aphelocoma coerulescens, assembly GCF_041296385.1. NCBI lineage: Eukaryota > Metazoa > Chordata > Aves > Passeriformes > Corvidae > Aphelocoma > Aphelocoma coerulescens. The sequence goes on along the minus strand of NW_027184085.1, from coordinate 21,190,953 downwards.
TACTGAACATGCTCATTTTTCTCTACTGTATTCTCTCCGACTGGTCCACCTATAATTGGAAAATTGCTCTGAGTGAAGCTTTTAAATGCTGAATCAATAGGAAGAGTTTCTTCATGTCTTGCAGGCTACATTTGAGGTAATAAATTCTATTTGATCCCAAAGAGCTCTGGACCTCTTTTGTCAATGTGACATTGTTGAATCATGTTGAGTGCATCTACACTTATGGCCAGTTTTAACCCCCATGTCCTTTCCTGTAGGACTGCTCTTTAAATTACTTTTACCCATCCTGTATAGACAATGACTGCCTGATGCATGTATACCCATTGAATAGCATCTGATTGTTTTCAGATTATGTCTCCAATTTGTCAAGATCCATTTAAATTGTTATACCATTCTCAGTATACTCATTCCTAGCTTGGCTCCATCTGCAAATTAAATAATCATACTCTGCACTCCATTGTCCCATTTATTAACAAAACCATTGAATAACATATTTTAGAAATAGTTTAGAAATAGGTTTAGAAATAGGTACTACTCTATCAATCCTTCTATTTTTACAGCGATTGATTGATAAATACTCAGTATTCTTTTTAAATTCAATTTTTAGATCTAGATTCCCAGAAGTCATTGTTTCGTTAGCTAGCATACAACATGTTGACATAGAGGATATCAAAAGTCTTTCCAAATCAAAGTACAGTAAGTGTGTCTGCCCTCGGTCCACATACTCTTCTCCTGCCACTGAAGGAAATTTAGCTAATAGCTAATCGAAAATATCACATATAATTGGTGCAAAACAGAATGCAAAGCCTGACTGAGTGAAACCCTTGCAATGGACTGTGGTCCCATACAGTGTTTTTCTTCCCACGGAGGAGTCGCCTACCCCCAAAATTTGTTTTTATTTTCTGTAGATTGCAAAGTTTCTTGGGAATCTGAAGCACTTTGCATGACTTGATGAATAGCAGAGATGTTTGTGCTGCAAAGGTTTTAACTTCTCTAAAATGAAAACAAAAATATCACTAATTGGGAAAGAAAATAGCGAACAATACATAGCAGATAGTTTAAAATGTAAAAAACTGATAAGGGAAGCTAAAGGTGACAGAAAGCTTTGTGGATGGCAGCATTGAGACCAATAAAAAATCGTGTCTGAAGTCTATTTTAAAAGAAATTAAGGAAATGAAAATTCTAACAATGGTACAGGCTCATTGCTCAACAGAGATTGTAGATTTATTCACGAAAGTGCAGGAGCAGAAGTGTTTAAGAAATATTTCCATGCTGTATTTAAAATGAAGACAGATCACAAAATGATTATTCTTGTATGATGAAGTACTTTCTAGCCTATTTGTGACAAAAGACATTAAATAGCTACTGCATTTAATAATTTTTAAAATATCAGGCTGGGAAAACTTGCATCTAATTCCTAAAAGCACCATTTGAGGAACTTTCTGGCTGACTTATCTTAACAGTTGCTAAATTCTGGACTTTCTATGAAATTCCAGAAGACGGAAAAAATGATAACGTGATGCTGATAGTCCAAGAGGGCAGGACAAATGCAGGACAGGAAGATCTACTAAAGAAGCAACATATGTTTTTAATAGATAAAGTTTTGCAGTGTAACCATTTCAAACAGATTTATCAAAATTACTTTAAAAATATAGAGAAACCTGAATTTTTGCCCAGTTACAACAGATGGTAGGCACTGCAGTGTTTCCAGACTTCAGCTTCAAGTTTTGAAGGAGACTCAAAATGAGTTAAAACAAAAAAGTAATTGAGCTGTCTGGCATACTCTCCTGTAAACAATTATTCACACCGAGCAACTTGTCACAGCTCCATCAGTTGTATGAGGTGTAGACCAGGATTAGTCAGTGTGTAATTGGCAGCAGTTACAATACTTTAGCAAATTAGAGAAAATGCATATCCTCCTGCTGATCTATATTTGGTTATGTATTGCATTCTCATGTTTGTGCTTTTGTGAACATTATCATTCATCAACTGCCTTCAAGATAATGTGCTCCACATAAGCAATCATTTTGTATTATCATCAGGTTTTGTGCTCCTACCTGTACAGAGCTATACAAATTTAAAATTTATCTATTGTTGTCAGAAAAGCCTGATTCTAAAAAGCTGATGGAATGACAAAAGCTGATGGACCAGGGAGAAGGCCCTTGTTCTCAAGAAGTCCATTGAAATGCTTTAAACCAAGACTAGAGATATCAGAAGTGACCATTCCTGAAACTTTGGTAATCAGCTTTGATAGTCTAAGATGCTCAGCTTGTTAACCTTTGAGTTCAGCTGGAAACAGAACAGGACTAGACATCAGAAGTTAAAGCAAACCCCAACCCAAATTACTTTCAAAACCAAGCACAAACAACTCAGAAACTCAAATCCAACTATTGAACATTGAGCTCAAAGGTCTTAGATGAGTGTCTTGGCATGACTTTATGATGCTGTATCCCCTAGTGCCTGCTCTATGCCAGACACGAATCCTGTGCCTTTCTGTGCCTTTCAGCTGGGTCTGAGAGAAAGGCAAAAATAGAGCCGAACAGTTTTGTGTTCAAGGACACAGATACACACTCTCCTGTGTTCTGCTGCTGGGAGCAGAGGAAGCACTTTCCTGCTTTTCCCAGCTGTCAGCTCTCTGCAGTAGGGAAGAGAGTGGCATTCTCTTGCATTTTAGCTAGCTTCTTGTTCACTGGCTAAAGCATGGCGTTTCCTGGGACTTTGGCTTCTTCTTCTCTTCTGGACTGTTCAGTAACACCAGAACTTCACAAGGAGGCCCCACACCACGGCCTGGAGGGGCCCGAGCCGCACCCCAGCTTCGGAGAGAGCAAAGCCACACCTACAGAAAGGACTTTGAAATCTTCCCACGTCTTCTTCACTGCAAGAGGTTTTATTATTTAACATTATTAATTCTTTTTTCCATGCCTGCGTGCACTTTGCTTGTTAAATAAATAGGTTTTTTTCACTTTTCTCCAAGGAATTTCTTTTGTAACCTGGTGGGGCTGTTGAAATCTGCCTTCTAACAGAGGGACGTTCATTTGGGGCATTTTTCCTCCAAATTTGTCTCAAACCAAGTCAATGAGAGATTTTGTGCGTTCAGTGTGTGGTATCTTTACTTGCCATCAATTTTTAAGTTTTTTTAATCCATGCATTATGTCTCTTGTAACTAGCTATTTCATCCCTCAAAGCCTATGTCTCAAGCATCTAGCTTCCTACGTCTTGACAAAAATGCATCCTTGGGGGACTGGGCAAGAATACTGAGACTTCAATTCATCTCACCGCAGAGGCATTTCTACACATGAGTCATCTAGTCCCAAAGTAAGCATCTAAACTAGGTCTGAGGAATCAAGTCTTAAACCCTCTATTTCTTTCCCTTTTCCATAAAGAAATGGGTGACCCGCCAGATGTCAGTGTCTTCATTTTGGATATCCAAAGGGAGGAGAGAAAATTCTAAAACCTATGCTTTCACAAAGTAGAAATAGGCTATGTGGTTTCATTATATCACCATTTCCCCATCTCTAACAATCTTAACATATATGAGCAATGCACTAGTTTTCTAGATCTGTTTGCCAGAACTTTCCTCACAGTCCATTATTTTAAAGGTCAGAAGTTTGGGTCAGTGTACCAGTGTCCATATACCTTCCCCAAATCCCAAAGATTTAAGCACTTGTTTATTAACCACAGCAAGAATCTCTAGACACCTGGATAAATAGGTCTATTAATTGCAAAGATTTCAGTTTCAAGTCAAAGTGGGTCAACATTTATGCATTTTTCAGCTTTCTGTACAAGATAAAATCTAATTTCTCTACACTAGCATCTAAAACATTTTTGGCTCCATTCCATATTCCCTTTTAAGTTTCACTGTCCTCATAGTTAAAAATGAAGGGCATAATACTTTGTTTCACTTGTAAATGTCAAGCGGTGTAGCGTTATCATCTATGTTACCAGTAACACTAATAACACTGCAGACTAGGCTGCTCTGTCTTCATCAAAGGCTATGCATCAGTTGAGACACAGTGCTGATGATAACCTGAGTCAGCTATCAGGGAAAAAGGCTCTATAATATGTAGGTCACTACCAGGGTTCATTTCAGCAAACACCTGCAAATTGCACTTTGCCAGAAAAAAAATTCACGTTGGCAAAAACAAAAGCAAAGTGCAGAGAAGATACATGACTGTATTTATAACCTCATGCCCTACCCATGCACACAAGAATCTCTTGACAGGTTTTTGAATATCTGTATAATCCCTCTCCTCCCACAATTTTGGATTATTTTTGCACTGATTTTTTCAGATCGTTTCCAAGTCACATTTTTACTCTACCTATTAAAGCAGTATAAACATGTTGATTTCTATGCCAGCAACAAAGGACACTGCATAAAAAGATCTGGAGCTGAGCTCCAAATATAGGGGTGCTAAAAAGAAATTCCTACATATTAGCAGAATAAAAAACTCTTCTATTAATTCTCAGTTATCATCTGTTCTGCACATAAAGGTGGAGTGAAGAGTCCTCTGAGTAACCAGCTAGGTTTACCAGCCCTTCAAGTAGAGGTTTACCTCACTGTCTGTGCAGTAATAAATTAATCTACAATATTCAGATTTTTTTTTTTTTAATTAGACTAATTTTAAGGCTAATCTGCAATTATTTAGTATTTTTTTCCTTCACTGTCATCAGTGGAGTAGGAAGTTTATGGAAAAGAGAAGTATTGCTTAACACTGAAATCTAATTAGCTCACTATGCAACACATACTCACAATTAGTATGTTTAAATAATGTATCCCATTTCTGTTTGTATGCCGTGGCTGCTGCCTTGGTATTTTCCCTATCTATTATTTTCATTCAAGGGAGGATTCATTCACGGCACCCACGTGTTTATACGTACTGAAATTACACACTTTAATATAAATTAATGTCTATTAAATTATTTTTGCGTATTAATTGAATCTTCCCCACTGGAATCCCCTTGCTCTATTTTTTTCATAAGCAGAAAAATAAAAGAAATATCTTGAGCTACCATGCACCATCTGGATAAATGTCAGCTCTATCCCTACCTAGAGGGTTTGGTGTTTATTTCTCAAGAGGGCAGGTGTTGGTTTTGCTTTCCTTGCCTACAGTTTGCACAGCTGAATAATTTAAAAAGGACTCAGTGCTGAACGATAAAATGAAGATGGAGTATATTGTTTCTGGCTACAATCCCCAGTGCTGTAGGTGGCATTTTCTGCTAATACAGCTTGAAGTAGAATTGCTAGCAAAACCAGAGATTTGAATCATAATAATTAAGGCTGTGTCAAATGGGATTTTTCTTTGAAAAAGAATACACACATAAATAATAATAAATGCATGTGCCACCAGTATATATTTAATCTATTTATCAGTTACATCCCTAAATGAATGGTCATTCAGTGAGTACACTAAAATTCCTGCATCCTAAATATCAGACCAAAGCAGCAACTGTAGAGAAATGTTCTATGAAAAATGTTCTGGGCAAACATTTATAGCCTTTGAAAAATACAATATTTTCCCAAAATTAATAAGCTGGCAAAAGGTGTCAAACTTTGAATTCTCTTCCATCATTACAATCAGAGTGCTGCATAGTAGGGCTGACACTGCTGAGATTCCATTAAAATTGATGCAGTGTAAGCATATAATACAGGGCTTTGTTGAAATCAAAGGGTTTGCAGCATAAATAAGAGAAACAGAAGTCTGGAAAGGTCAAAGTGAAGAAGGAATTTGCCCAGGGCCACACATAATTAAGTGTTAAAGTTCCAAATTGACTCAGGATTCCTGGGCTAGCTAAGTGATGTGCTGTCTGCGTGTATGACAGTGTAGGGGAAGGTGTGTCTTTTGAAGAAATGCCATGATTCTGCACCATGTGCTAACCTCTGAATTTGTCTGATAGGGTTTTGGTCTCAATTGTGTGTGCAACTCAACTCTGATTTTTTTCTGTGCAAAATTCAATCTTGGGCAAAATAGGCTGCATGTGTGCAGCTGCACACTGTTGTTCTTCAGCCTGTGTCTTCCTGAGGTGTGCATAGTGCTTTATTAACAGTGACAGTATTTTGTAATTGAATATTCAGATAAATTCTGCATGAGGTCAAAATGGTTTATCTGCGATCAATCTCCAATTGATTTGCCTGTACAGCCAACGTATTTGCATATCTCCTCAAACACTGAGCTGAGAACACACTGAGCAGCATGGTGAAGCATGCCTCAAGAGCCAGTAGTTAGAGAGGGGTCAAGGTGAGGGTCAATACAATACCCACTACTGCAGCAGAGAAGTCATCAGTTTGAATTTATTCTCTTCTGAGGGACAACCTCATTTGCTGTTGTATATTGAGGGAGGAAAGAAAAAGGGAAGAAAGAAGGAATAGGTGGAAATGATGAAAATGTCAAGGAAAATAGACTTACAGAAAGAGGGAAGATGCAGAAGAAATTGCTGCTATAAGTGAAGTGGGAAAGAAATCCCTCCAAAAGCAATATATTCTTCAGCAATGTCAAGTACAAGCAGCTCCATTGCCCTTCTCTCAGAGCACTTCTCCTGCCTTCATTTCCAAAACACACAGCTCATGATGTGGCTTGGAGAGGCCTTACAAAACCACCCAAATCACCTCTCTACCTGAACAAAGATCAGCTACTTCTATGTCTATGTCATTCCTGACAGATATTTTTTCTAACCTGTCCTTAATGGTGTCCCCAAATAGAGACTACGCATCAGTGTCCTGCCTTAAATCTTAACAAACTCTTTCCAGTCTAACTCAGTGGTTTAAAACCTTTTTATTGCAAAAACACCTTTAGACGCTTCTGCTTGCAGCTGCAGGTTCTAGTCAAATGAAACCACACACCATTCATTGCTTTTCTTAATTACTCATCACAAATTATTTTGAGACATCCACATGGCAATTTTTTACATATGTGAAGACTAAACCCAACTAATTTAACCAATACATTCTTAAGTAATATTTTCTAGACCAGCCAGCATTTGCATCCTTTTGACTCCTCTGTACTCTCACTTCAAACATTTTACTGGACTGAGGCAATACTGCAGTGGGATAGAGCAGTCCAGCTGAAGCTGGTCCCAAGGAAAGGAGGAGTATAATTTTGCACATCCCCACAGTCTGGAGTTTACATTATTCACTGCAGGATATCTGGGTTTGGGTTTCTTTGGCAGTCAGGGAAACGTAGGACATGATGTTGTTGACTGGTACTCAGTTTGTGATTCATAAAACCTACAAATAAAGATATGCTATTTAAATGGGCATTCCCCTCTTTTATTTGTGCAGCTGATTATTCCTGCCTAAATGCAGTTCCTTATATCTATCCCCAGTGAATAGCATCCTATTTATTTCAGACCATACCTTCAATTTGTCAAGATCACTTTAAATTCCAATCCTGTCTTCCAACATACTCACAGTCCCTTGCAGATTAGTGTCATTAGCAAATCTAATAAGCATGCTCTCATTCCTTTCATTTTTGGCAATCCCCTGAGATTACAGCACTGTTATGACCTTGCTAAATTGTAGGGATAAGATACATACTTTTCTGCAACACTTTAAAACAGCAACCATCAATCAAATAGACTTTGAGGATATTTGTTCTCAAGAATTCTGTACAGGTCTCCAGGAAGACAGGATAAGTCTACACTGCCTTTGAAGGAAATCCCAAGGCCAATGTCAAAGTGTTTTGTTCAGCTCCATTACTGAGCCTCTCTCACAGCCCCAAACATGCCCAGGCACCAGGTACTCTATTTTCATACCAGTGAAGTCCCATCAGAAGGCATGTCCAGGGCTCATCCACTGCTTCACTTCAGAGCACACATCAGCTGCCTTTGAAGCCTTTTGCAAAGGCTTCCTCAGCAATGGGGAAGGTGCAACAATTGAGATGTGTAGGGGAGCTAAGTCTCTAACAGAGTAAAAGAATTTGCCCCATACCACAAAAAGGGTTGTGATCACGTGCTGGCTGTAGAAGTGACCAAAGATGCCAGGTGTGACCCACTCTTGAGTCCCCATTTGCACTAGTGCTGGGAAAGAACTTGTCTATCTGCCAGGAGAACACAGAGCCTGAAGTTCAGGGAAGCACTTCTGCACTGACTCCACCACTGCTGAGGTTGTACCTCAAATCCTTCTGTTTTGGACTCCTCACTACAAGAAAGACATTGAGATGCTGTAGTATGTCCAGAGAAGGGCAACAGAGCTGGTGAAAGGTCTAGAGAGTCACTCATATGGGGAGAAGCTGAGGGAAGTGAGTCTCTTTAGCCTGAGAAAAGGAGACATATCAGGGGTGGACCTTATTGCTCTTTACAACTACCTGAAAGGTGATTGTAACCAGCTGGGGATTAGTTCTTTTTTCCCAAATAACAAGCAACAAGATGAAAGGAAATGGGTCAAGTTGTGCTGGTGGAGGGCTGGATTATATGTTAGGAAAAATTCCTCCACAGAAAGGGCTGTCAAGCATTGGAACAGGCTGCCCAGGGAAATTGTCGAGTCACCAGCCCTGGAGGATTTTAAAGGATGTGCAGACTTGGCACCTGGAGACATGGTCTAGTGATGGGCTTGGCAGCACTGGATTAGTGGTTGGACTTGATTATCTTAAACCTAAATGACTCTGTGATTCTACTATTAGGATTTAATCCAACCCTGACTCTAGCAGCAAGCTGTGGATATGGCCTGCCACCAGCTCTGACAGAAAAAAATGACTGGAACAAGCCCTGCCAGTGGCACCTTCTCCACTCCTCAGAAGAGCAATGGAGAATCAGGGAGTTTCCACAAAGTAATGTCTTAAGATATCTTTACACAGAAATGTCAGCTTTTTAGGTAGTTAAAGGCTGGTTAATATAACTGTTCAGTGCTACAGGCAACCTAGGTTTTGCTGAATACGGTTTCCTTTTCTTCTGGACATGAAAATGCTTCACTTTTCCAAAAATCTAATCCCCAGTAATTTTTCTTCAACTGCTATAATTCCTAGATTTAGATAAATGTCATCTCAGATGGAATTTAATTAATAAGAAGATGTCTATTTTGTTTAGGCTTTTGTGTCTTCAGTTGCTGTTTATTTGAAGCAAAGAGACACACAAGTTTATTTACAAATAGCAAACTTAAAGTTGTTCTGAACACCTGCAGTTACTTCATTTACTTCAGTTAAACAAAAGGTCTGAGAAAAGGGAAAATAACAGATGAGAATCAGCCCACAAAAAACTAAAAAAGTTGTTACTTGTGAGATTTCTATAACCCTCAATACCACAATGGGAACCATACAAATGCTGAAATATGCTGGTAATACGAGGCAAAACACTTCACAGAACGAGTGAATGGTGTAATAAGTTGCTCATCACATTCAAATAAATATCCTTGAACAACATCTGCTATAAGCTAAATGTGCTGCAAATAGACTTGCTCTAAATTGCTGAGGATAATTAGACATTCAGTTGTCCATCCCCTGCTTTTGTTTTCCAGTTAATCAACTGAGCAATGTCAAGGGTCAGAAAAACTCCCTCATACATACACTAACAGGGGGAACAGGCGGCTCTTGTTAGGCTTCCAATATAGGAAATTATCAGATGACTTTTTGATAGAAGGAGCTGGATTTCCTTTGCAGGAAATAGAAGGAAGTCATATTAGCATTAATAGATCTTCTCATGGAAAGACCCATCATAATTAGTGATCATCATTTATCATCATCACGGTTTCACCAACAGATCCTAATCACTCCTTCCCTCAATTACTCTGAGAAAAACAGATGTATGTTAAAGTGTTGAATGCAGGAGATCACTTTATGCCTAGTAGAAGATATGGAATGCCTGTGGCATATTTGGACAATTAATTTTACTTTTCCTTATAATAAGAAAAAAAATTGTGCCTATTTTGCTTTTTAAATCACAGCAGTGTAAAGGCATAGTTTTTGAAAGAAATTGGAGAGCTACTCTTAAGGGTACAGAAACTCTGGGGGGAAATCGCTTATATATTCCCTTTATTTGATATTTTTTTTGCTTTCACCCACATCTCCCATATTCCAATGATATTTTTTTTGCTTTCACCCACATCTCCCATATTCCAAAATCTTTTCTGACACTGGTATTTCTTATCATATATTTATTATGTGAGATTATCTGCTCTCTCCTCAATCTAGTCTAGCTATATCCAGCTGGCAAGAGGTGTAGAAGAGGTGCAGATGAGGGCTATACATCTCCCAGGCCTGGCACACTTCTGTACCAACATCACCTGAGGGAAATCAGGGTTGGCACACCAGACGTGAAACCCATTAATGCCATTTTCTCTTTCTGTTATCTCACTGTCTGGGACTATTACACAAAGATGACATTCCTCACTGCCAAAGAAAGCCAGACTCCCTGAACAGCTGAGGTTGAAGGGGACCTCTGGGTCATCTTGTCCAAAGTCCTGGATTGGATCCCCACACTTTTTGATGCTTTAATCCAAAACCAGGAGAGAGAAAGAAAAAAAAATTTAAAAGCCTTATTGGGGTGATAGATCTGTTTGTTACACATTATTTAAAATTATGAAAGAGGAGATACATTTATTCATCCCTTCTATCTGATGTAACTTCCTTTACTCTGTATCCTCTGTATAGTGCAGACAGCTGTGTACAAGTCAGCTGGGCGAAAGAAATGGGGTCAGCTCCATAGATTATTCCTATTACCTGTGAAATCCTCTCTTATCCCTTCAGTCATGGGGGCACACTGAATGCAATAAGCTGAGTAAGAAGGGTGCAAAGTTCATAGATATGTTTATATATGTTTTTATGGCCAATAAGAGCTTCCCCATTAATGAGCAAGTTAATGATTACATTATAAAGTTTGGGGTGCCTAACTGCCTACTAGACTTAAGAGTGAGTCCTAAAAGGAGTTTATAATGTACTAAATATGTCTATTATGAAAATCAGTGACTAAAACCTTTTTTTAATTAAGAGACCAGGGTGTCAACAAGCTCTCTTCTCACCTTTCATGTCATATCGCCAATTTGCAGAAGGCTTAGCTACATCAGGTACTTTGACCTCCAACTCTTTAAATAAGGATTTTGTACCAGATGGTTAGATAATACGCTTTACATGCACTGCCTCATGTATTCTTCTCCATTTTATCAGCTTATTATGAGCTTGTGGCACTTTTATTCCTAGTATTCTTATTATGCATATATTGTCTTGGATTAACAATTTCTGCCATTTATTGCCAGTATTTTTAACAAAGTTGTTTCCATCCTTCACAGAAATATGTCAGAGATTTTCTGCTACATAGCAAAGCTAGAAAAAGCAAATGGACATACTTATTTCAAAAAATAATAAAGAACAACATAATTCAGAGATCATTGCCTGACTTTCTTTGCATTCTGATGTGCAATTGCTTGAATCTTGTCTGATTAGCACACAAAAGATTAAATATGCTTCGAAGTTGAAACAGGATGGAAGTTTGTATGTACAGTGTCACCACCTCTTCTTACTCTATAGGGAAAAATTATGTCAAAAATTATTTGGATGCAGTAACATTTAATGCCATGTGTTTGTTCTAATGAATTCATTATTTCCCTTGCACTCAGTTTTAGCAGTGATCTTGTGTTAGAGCACATGATCTGTGTTTTCATTTAATTTCCTGCAGGCTTTTTCGTTTGGCTCATTTATCTTTCCTTATCCCTTGAAACCATCTATAGTAATTCAGTTCACTGCAGCTAGACCTTCTGACAGACCCAGAAATAATCAGTTCCAGGCACTGCTGATTCCAAAGTCAGCTAACAACTACCTCATGAATCTGATCATTTTATGCTTTTTAAGTTAATGGAGACTTTTGGACAGCATTTCTTTCTCCTTAGTCCTGTCAAGGAGTTCCTCCATTCTCTTTCCTTTCTACTGAACACAATTTGAGCTGTGGTACAAAACCAAATCACACAGAGATACAACAAAATAAATTTTTGATTTTTTTATTCCCCATCTCAGTTAATGTCTCTCAAAATATTACCTTCCATAGTACAGCAGTGTCACAGAATATTTCAATGTGGAATATTTGTTTTTTGAAATGTAAGACAAACCCATGTAAATACAATATCCATTCTCCTTAAGTGTAGTTAAACAGGCAAATTGTTCTTAAAAGTTATTTTGTCATCTACAGTTAAATTAGGGTACTTAATGTGATTTGAGTAATTCATTTTTTTTTCTGCCAAAGACAGTGTTCATGAAAATTTCCCAAATGACAGGTGATTACCATTTCTTGATCTAGAGGGCAATCCCTCTTTCCCTCCTGCCTTGCCTGTCCCTTCTGTCCAGCCTGTAGCCATTGACAGCCACACTCCAGTCATGGGGTTCATCCCACCACCTTTCAGTAAGGGTAACCATCTTCAAGGTGTTCAATTAAACTAGCAAAACATAGTTTCAAACATTAAATGCAAACAAAATGCTTTTTTTCTGATTTTGACCATTCAAAATGGTCAATAGTATATGAAATCAATAGTATAGTTTCGGCCTGATAATTACTACCAATTATCTAGCGAAGAATTAAATAAAGCCACAAGATCTTTTTGTCTTTGGTCTGATGCTTGTAGATGTCACTCCCTGATCTGCATTTTTCCAATACTTCCTCTCTGTTTCAACAAGAATAAATTACATGTCCTCATCTTCAAGGACCCTCATGGACAATCACAATCCTATTTCCATTCTGTGTTTAGAAGCTGACTTCTGACACCAAATGGCCATATTGTTTTCCCAGTCTTTAAATGTTTTATTCCTTCTCTTTTTATTTCCTTGTACTTAAAAGGAATTCACTAAACATGCTGCAGATATACCAAGTCACTGCCGTTCAGATTCCTTCTTCCAACTTGAACCCCCTCACCTGGCGGTATCCATACAGTTTTGACATCTGTTTACCTGTAGGCCACCTGGGATAGTTCCTGTCTTTTTTTCTTTGCTTGGGCAGTACGGAAGAGAATAAAGTGCAAATCCCTCTAGGGGACCCCATGAACAATTTGTAAAGGCAAAATGGAAGGAACTATAACTGTATTCTGGCAGCCTGTACTACATGGAGTATTTTAAAGTCTCAGATACACTGCTTAATGAATTTTCCCTTATGAATTAGAAAGAACTGTGCATGGATTGACTACAACTAACTGTTCATAATAATTTTTTTATTCTTTATTTTTGTCTGTTGGACACTGTAAACAATTTTGTCATGATGGTTAAAAATTTGTAACAAAACAATTTGAAAGGGCTACCTGCTGAACTGTGAGACTGTGCAGTCAGGGAAACAAATTATATTCTAGTCCACATCCTCATGTAAAATAGATGTCATTTAGGAGAAGCCCTTAAAAAGAGATTTCTTAATTGGAAAAACATCCTTTTCAGTCACAAGTGGCTGAGCTGAAGTGTGTCCTCAGAATATCAATATGAGCTGAAGCTATTAAAATGTCTTGGTTAACCTTTTTTAAAAGCCTAATTTAATTAGAAAATACTAATTAGAGTATTCTTGACAGTAAGAAACGCCTGCCTCAAATGAACAACATATAAACTCTCAATTTCAATGGGCAACACTCTACTGGAAAAGATTCAGCATATGAACAATGAAATTGAGTTAGCAAATACTGTGATTAACTTACTGGTTTTGCTATTGGAAGTAATTGCTGGACCATGCTGGAGGGCAGGCACAATTTACTTCCTGGTCACACCTAGTAGAATGTTTTTGCCCATGTCAGCTCTTATGAGTAATAGAAAAAAACAAATCATCAGACCAATCAATGTTCCTACACAGTGTAAGTTTTATTGCTTTTTCTGAAATCATGAGAGCAGAGACCCCATGCACTGAAGGAAAGTGGCAGCATGGCACCCTACAGGGTATTTTTTCATTTAAACCTGCGTGAGTTAGAGCCTCACCCCACCTAGCATTTCGCAGGTACATTTTCACCCAGATGAAAATAATTGCATCTCATGTCAGACATGGAGACAAGCTTCCTTTTAGTGCGGGGGCTGTTGGAATAAAAGCAGTTCTGTTAAATGGAACTGGATTACCTAGCCCTAGGATAAAACTATGCTGGCTTCCTAACTTGAGAACTATGTGGAGGTCAGCGGATGAAATATCTTGGAAAGCTTGTTCAACAGCTTCCATACTTAGAAATAAATATCCAAAATAATCTCCCACTGGATGTGGGACTGGAGAATCACTGTTCAGAAAAAAACAAGAGAGGAGTCTTGCAACAGAACACTTAGGACCAACAATTGTAGGAAAACACTTTAATACACTGGAAAACAATTCTACTTCTGTTTAAGGGTCAGTGAGATCACCAAATTCAGTCTGCATGGGATGGTGCCAGGCTACAGTAGTTGTTAATTTACTTCAAAAGTGTCCTTTGACAACTTTTTTGTTATTTTAATTGGATTGATGCTAGGTTTTGGAGTTCTCCTGACTGGATGTCATGCATCTAATCATGGGGCCCTTTTCAGTAATGACTCTTTTGGCTCCCCATATTCCCTGACTGAGGCCTTTCTTGTTTTCTTCATACTCATGGGAAAATAAATCACACTCAACCCTTTTTCCCACAAACCAAATTTTCCAATTCAAATGTTCCATGGGATTTCACCGTGAAGGGAGTTACTGGAAGAACCAGCAAATTTACACTGCAGAGATTGGGGTCCTATGAAAACATCCACACCAGCTCTGCTGTGGAGGACAGTGTTGTGCATTCCATTATGAAACAAGGAAGGAAGGAAGGGCATAGGCTGGGTTGGACTGCTCTAAGTATGGCAGAGCTAAGAGTTTCTCTTCACCTCTGTGTCACTGACCTCTCATCATATAGCTGGTACAGGAATTTCTTCACTGTATTTCTGTGTACTGTAAAATTTCACTGGCATTGCCTGTTGCCTGTACTTGTCAACCATCTTCTTCCTGTCCTTTCTCACTTCAGCAGGCTTCAGTCAACAACAAAATGCTGGCACCAGATGGGTTAAAAAACAAAATGTCATCAGATTTTTTTAACTCTGCACAGAGACACATACTGTGCATTTTGTCTTTAGGTACAGAAAGATTAATAAAAAGGACTAATAGAAAAGATATCCTAACCTTCAGCGCTGAGAGTGCACTCAGCCTTCCCTGAAGTTGAGATTTCAGGAAATAAATGACTCAAATCAGGCTATGGAGACATGTCAGGAAATCATAGCTCTTCTAAGGCATGATTGCATACTCACCTCTGTAACAGTTGCTACAGATTGTGACTAATTTTGCAGCTATCTTTATACTGATTTATAAGTATTATATGAAAGAAATTGGAGTAAAAGTGGTTTTAATTCTAGCCTCCACTTATACAGCAAAACAATGTACTCAAGACTGCCTGCTATTTTCTTCCTATGCCTCTTGGGAAGACCTTGAATAGCAGTGCTGCCTTTTTCCCTGGTTCACACCCTGACTTTTTCAACAAGTCACTTCTGCAGCTGAGTGGCCATTTACAACCTGTCCAGGTATACAGGGACTACCCTCAGGTCCTCTGCTCTCTGCTGGCCTCCCAGCATGGGCAGCAGTGTCAGCAGGTGCTCCTTCAGCCAGCCAGCCCGTGGGACCAGTGGCTCCTCATCTGGTGAAGCTGGGTAGAGCCAAGGGTTGACTAGTGAACCTGCCTGGGACTTGTCCATGTTGTTGGGTATTTGAAGTAGCCTACAGTAACTATAAGCTGCTGTGTGCTGTTAATTTCTCCCCTCACTGTTGCTCCAGATTCTTCATAAAATCATGGAATGGCTTGGCTTGGAAGGAACATTAAAGATCTTCTAGTTCCAAGGCCTCCACCATAGTCAGGAATGTCACCCACTAGACCATGTTGCTCTGTCCTGAAATTCATTTTATAATGACATTTTTTAATATTCTGACTTTTAAAGCAGACTCTGATCAAACTTGTTGGAACCCTAGGTTCAGAGAATTCCACTCTTTCAGTGATGACAGGCAATGATCCTCAGAAGCACACTGCATTTGACCTGAGGCCTTGGGAAAAGCTTCCCAAATTGTGTGATAACACTGAGGTTGTTGCTGTGTAATTGAAGAGAAGTTTGTCATATCACTGGGTGCAATATGTAGAGATGTAGAAAATTTAGGTTTATGGGATATAGTAATATATATATGTAACAAGATGGAGGATTTTGGGTGTAGGTTAGTTCTTCTTCTTTCCCCCTTCTTCACAAATCGGGGTGGTCTGGTATTGGTTAAAAAAACCCACAGTGCAGAACATGAATGATTAGTTACTGGATTATAAATAAAAATAAATTACTTGGCATCCCATAATTGGATATATTGGACTTTAAAAGACCTTGGAAGGTAGCACTCAGGGGGCCATTTTCACCTTGTTAACTTAGAGGCACACTCTGTGCAGCTGTACTATAGATAAGAAATAATAAACATCTGAGTCCGAAGATAAACTCTGTGTCCCCTGCATTTCAATCCAAACTCTGAGTAAAAGAACCAAGAGACTGAGGCAAAGAAAATACAAAGCAGAGAAAATTAATAAAACTCACACATACCTTTAGTGTTTCATAATCTTAATTCTGTTGCCTTGACAGCTGTTGCTATATCTAACCCTAGTCCAGGCTGGATCTCATCACTTGAGTTGTATGAAATGGTTGTGTAAAACACAAGCACATTAGATTCTTCCAAAATCACCCACCACCCACCACTGAAAAGAAAATGCAATTTCAAAATACAGACTTTGCTAGAGGACACCTGTACTGGGGATGACTGAAGGCGAGCAGTAAGTTTGAAAAGGAACAGAGAACAGCATAGTTGAAAGGTGAGAAGGGAACATGTGGAGGTGCAACACACTTTTAACAGCAGACTAAGCCATGTAGCTGATCTCTCAGGCAAAAACTGTTGAGGAACACTTGGCTGCTCCAGGGCACTACATGTTCTCAGGGAGTAGCTGCAGCTACTGCAGCTAGCTGCTCTCATATCAGTGACCATTACTGTGGCTCAGTGAAGATTTTTAGAAGAATTGCGTCTCTCTTCCTACAGCTGAGCTGCCATTGCCAGTTATCACACTACTGCAAACACACACTGTCCTGTTGGCTCCTGCTGGCTGTGTGCTGGGATATGTGGTTAGACTGCTGAACAGTTCTTTCAAACACAGGCAGAGCTAGAAAAATGCCACTATTAACTATAAACTGGCATAGCAGAGAGATATGAAGTATACCTCAACTCAAAATAGATGAAGTGTGGCTCTTAGAGCAGATAAGCACATCAATGCCTCCTCACTGTACAAACACAGCCTGAGAGGAGGAACAACTTCTCAGGTGCATCTGTTTATAAAACTTCTCTAAGCAGCATTATTTTGTGTCAGGGTGTCCCCCCCCCTGCCATGGGGTCCTGGGAGAGAGGCCCTGAGGGCACACACGGGGTTTCCCTGCCCCTGGTCAGCCTCATTCCCCATTGGTTGTTTTGTGTTCCCTGTACGGGCAAGGACCCTCGGGTCCCGTGATTGCAGCAGCTCCTCAGCAGAGCCCGGCCATGCGGCTGGGGAAATAAACATCTCTGAAACATCTAGCAAGAATCTGTCCATATATATTTCTTTTCCACGAGCCTCCTTGTTTGGTACATCATGTTACAGTATCCCCACTGCAACAATTTTGAACAGCTCTACAGTACTTACCACATTGCTAGTTATATCCGAATCAGTTTTATAGCAGGTAATTCAGGTTCTTATAGTGGAGGGCTCAACAAAGGATTTAAAACCCACCCCTGAAACCAGAGTACTTGGATGAATAGCAATATTGCTAGCATTTCCCAAAGTCATTAATTTAAAGCTGTTTTGGTTATTTCTGTGTTGTAATACAGTCACAGAAGCAATGACAGAATTTGCATCAGCCATATGCAACTTCCTGGTCTTGCGTGGGTATGTAGTGGTTAAATCCTATGTCTCTGCCATGCTAGCTTACAAACACTGGGATTATATTCCTTTAAACAGATGTGCAATTTTATGCTTGTCCATGCCTCTGCTTAAGAATACAGAATTCTATACAATATTGTTAAGTGCCCAGTTTTAACTTACTGGGACAAAACAGGGCTTCCAAAATTCACGAGCTGTTTCTGCCCTGCTCACTCGACAACTGGGCACCAATTTAATAAAGTTTCCCCATTGTCCTAGCATTTGACAACATCAGCACTCAAATGGTTTCTAGTTCTGTGGGAAATGCAGTCCCAAAGACTCTTCATAATTTTCAATGCTAAAATGGGGATGTAGCAACTTGCTCCTCTGTCCGTGGCCCTCTGCCTTAGGATTTGAAGGTCTTTTGCCAAATGTATCTACGAAAACTTACTCTTCTTCTTTGCTCTCTGAAATTCACCTTCTTCTCCCTATGTGCCTCTTTGGTCTGAGTTGCAAAATGCGGCTATGGAAAATAGAGTCCTTAGTTCTTTCTAAGGTTTTTTCTCAGGTTGTGGTACTACCATATTCTCTATTTACAGATGCAATGGACTCTCCAGGGATTGCAATGTTTTCAAGTCTGTCTTGGTATTTCATTCAATAGGATAAAAGGTATTCACTGTTCCCTCACTTACCAATCTTGGAATCTCTTAGTAACCTCCAGTTCTTGGTGCAGACACTCCATGATAATACTACAGAAGACAGATTTAGTAGAAAATGTACTAAATCCTCCCCATACAACTTGTTTCAGCAATAGTTGTTCTTGCTGTCAGAGTCATGCATATGCTTAAACTCCTTTGTTCACCTCATGCCTCTGTGCAGCAGTTCCATCTCCATCTGATGGTGTTTCCCTAATGCTCTCAAGACTATACTTTCATCTTTCTGTAAAGTATGTATGCAAAGTGCAAGGCTTCAAAAGCCTTGTAGGTCACTTGAACACCTAGTGCAACTGAGTGCATATGGGTAAAGGATACTGGCAAATTACCAGGGCAAAAAGTGTAGTTGTGAGACTATGCTACGCAGCCTAAAGCAAGATGCAACGTGGCACTGTTCATGAAGGAAAGATCTGTTTTACTTGGATATATTGTCTCTTGTGCTTCTACCCCGGAGATAGCTCATATTACTTAGCCAACATTTGCTTTGCTTAGTGGAGTTTATATTCCACACTCCTGGGATTATGAAGATTTGGACATTTGAACACTGGTCTGAACAAAACACTATTCACAGAAGTTCTGATGCACAAACACGCACTCATGAGTTCACAGTTCATGAGCACTTTATGCAGTTATTTACACTGTACGCGGATTCAGAACAGGAAGATCCTGAAACAGGATCTGTTATTTTCTTAGAAGAGTGTCAGATAGCCAACTGTCAGGTGAATGATTTCTCTTAAAGTGTGTGTATCAGACATGGAGAATGCTATTTCAAGTGTCTTGTTATCCTTGCCTAGTCATGGAAATGCAGCTGTAACAAGTCTTGGCAAGAACACAAGACTCCCCTGCTTGGAAAGGAAATTTAAACCTGGATTCAGTGGATTTGAAGAAGCTGCACAGACTTACAAAACTCCTACAACTGCTGCTTTGGCTTCACATTGGAAATTACTAATATGGCAGCAGCTCAGAGGAGCCCAGGCAGAGGACTAGACCCTACCATCAGGAGAGTCATGGAAGTAATGAACAGAGCAATTACTTCTTTATTTCCACCCTTGTGAAAAGTAAAGATCACAGTGAAAACAGGGAATGCTGTGCACAGAAATAACATTTGCAATGGTAGGGTGTTTTTTAAACAGATCTAAGAGTCGCATGTGGATTCCTTTATTAAAAAGAGCCAAATCCAAATCATCTTTTTTTAAAACTGTTTCATTGAACATTATGAACATCTGCTTGTTACAATAGGTTGGGTTTTTTCCACATTGTGAGTCATATACAAGATACTTTATCTCCTTGTTATGTGATTTCCTACTTCAACCTGCTTTTAAAATTAGCTAACATAACAAGCTCCAGGGTAAGTACTTGAACACAAGGTTTTATTTTTGCAGCTGAAAACTAATTTATAATAATACATACAAAATCTGCACCAGTTCACACTACAGGGCCCTGGAAAATAGCATCTTCCAGAAATGCTAGCATAGTGCAGCTCTTGATGTCTGGTAAATTTCATTGTGATTTTAAGTAGGAAATTCCCTATGGCTTTCTTAAAGAATATATATAATGAATACAACACATTATTTACATAAGAATTTATTCTGCTCATAGAAGACATAGGTTTCAAAATTAGATTTGCCAATATAACTTCTTTCCTTCATTGGTAATCAGAGAGTATCACAGCAATTCCCTTCAATTTATTTAGCACAATGGTGGAGGAGGAAAGTTCTACTATGGAGTGATCTCTGTTCCACAGGATCAGTTAGGGAAATTCATTCAAGGGAAAGAAAGAAAGAAAAAAGGATTATGCCATATGCACATAAATTAGGGATAAGATAAATACTGCTTACACTTGAGAATTTGCTAAACAGAATATGGTGCCCACTGACTATTTTTTTTTTTTTTTTTTTTGAGATGTAAGCTAGGGTACATGCCACTGAAAGAATCTTCTTGGTTCATTAAGTAGAAGTGGTCAAAAATTATACAATATAATTTTATCTACCTTGTTATTCATCTTCAGACCCATACAGTTTAGTACCTTCATCAGTGACATAATGCATCAAAAGAAATATGACCAGCAGGTAAAAGGAGGTGATTCTGTCCCTTTACTCTGGTGAGACCCCTCCTGGAGTTCTGAATCCAGCTCTGGGACTCCAGAACAGGAAACACGTGGACCTGTTGGAGCAGGTCCAGTGAAGGGCCACAAAAATGATCAGAGGACTGAAGCACCTTTCCTGTGAGGACAGGCTGAGAGACTTGGGGTTGTTCAGCCTGAAGAATAAAAGACTCTGGGAACACCTTCTGTGGCCTTCTGGTACTTAGCAGGATGCTCGTAAGAAACACGGGGACAGGTTTTTTAGTAGAGGTTGTTGTGACAGGGCAAGGGGTAATGGTTTTAAATTAGAAGACGGTAGATTCAGACTAGATATTAAAAAAAACATTTTTATGAATGAGGGTGATGAAACACTGGACCGGGTTGTCCAGTAAGAGGGTGGATGCCCCATTCCTGGAAACATTCAAGGTCAGGTTGGACGAGGCTGTGAGCAATCTGACCTAGGTGAAGGTGTCCCTGCTCACTGTGATCCTTCCAACCCAACCCATTCTATGATTCTCTGGTTATGAGTCCATTTCTTTGCAGTCAAAGATGAGATAATAGCTGCTTCAGGTACTAAAATCAACTGTCCTATGGTTCCATGGAGGTCAGCTGTGGTGCCATATGAAACATTAGCAGAGTCATCCCAATACAAGTTCTGCTGTCAAGGCTACCTCAGCTTCCACTTACATAGTCTGCTTACAAAAGCTCCGTTCAACAACTCAGTAATGAAATTTTAAGTTCAAAACTAATTCCATACATTTTCTACAAAGCACTTCAACATACACTCATACTCTACTAACTTCAGAAGGACCTGAGCACATGTTTTTTATGTCTCCTGAGCACTCCTGCTTTGATCACAGGAAGTCCAGAGAATGTGGCTCAGGGTTGTTTGCAGTGTGAAACCTCTAAAGGCAGAGTATGGCACAGCAATGATAGCAAGTCCAGCTGGTGTCACTTGTTTGTCTGAGGAAGTGTCAATGGTGAGATACTGCAATGAGATCTGAGCCACCAGACTGTGTGTCCCTGGAGGGGTGGCTCATGTGAGATAACTCTTTTCTAAGATGGTGAGTGTGGTATGTTTCACTCTTCCTAATATAGGCAAGCACAGAAGAATGATTTAAAATCATCAGCATTTCTGATGCACTCATCTGGCCAAGCAACATATTTAATTAAAACTCATGTGTTAAACTAGACTGCAGGTTTACTGAACTTTTACAAAAAATTGATTTTTTTTTCCCCTAGGTAGCAATTAAGAATTAGTGACTGGAGCCTGTTACATGCTTTATGATGTTTTTCTAGTATGTGTCTCTGAACTAGCATTGCAGTGGTTTCTTATTACAAATTGATTTGCTTTGTTGCCAAATACCCTATGAAAGGTACATGAATCAGCTACAGCAGATCAAAAATATATTTTTAAATTTCCAGAGCAAGTGTAGAAGTTTAACAGTATAATATATTGTATAGTAGACATGGGGTTTTTTAAAAAGCAAGTACCCAAATATTTTTTATATATTTAGATGGCACTGCAAGTTTTGTTCAAGTTACAACAAAAGTTGTGGAGGGAAAAGTGACCTTCCATGGATGTTTGTACTACAAAAAAAAATCATGATCTTTACAGAACATAGAGCAAGTTATTAATCTGATTCATCTGATCAATCTGATTCAAATTAAGAGATCTGACTATGAACCATACTTCTCTGACTGGATGAAAGTCAGGCAAAAAACTGTGACCTCAGAGAATTGAGATGAAGACACTTGTTCATCTTCCACAAAGAAGTCAAATTGTGCTGTACCATGAGATGTGCATTACTCTAAGCATCACTCAGGTAACCATCACTGCATGCACACAAGGGACCTACTCATTCCCTGTCTCAGCTATTATTTCTGAGCAAGCTGTTGATTTAATACTACATGAAGAAAGCAAGACTAATATTCAGTAACTGTGATGTAAACTAGCTGAATCTTTCTGAAAGATTGCAGAATCTCTTTTGTTTTATTCAAGAAATTGTCAATAACCCATCTACATAACAAAGCTGGGTTTTCAGTCCATTTGTGTCTGTCAGCTGGATAAGGTTGCAGGAACAAGCAGAACTCTGATCCATTCAAGTAATTGTGTCAAGGCACTTCCTTGTCAGTGTTTTTGTGAATGTGGATTTTGCACAATAACTTTGTACACTGAATAAAACTGTCAATAGCAGTAATACATGAAGGCTCCTTTACTTGTTTGCAACACCTTGTTTTCTTCTGTATTTGTCAAGGTTCAGGTGCCTGCTGGCACGCAAATATGGAAAACTACAGAAGACACTGGTCACATCCACAGCAATAATCCACAGGCAGCAATATGACTACACATGTAAAATATTCCATCTATTTTTTACGAGTGAAAGAGCCATTGAGCACAGAAATGTGCACAGGCTTAGCACTTTCTCAAGATCACATCATTCAGAGCCGTATCATTCTCTGTGCTGCTCAGCCAAAGGCCTGTGAACTGCTACCGTCCTGAAGCAGGTCAGGATGCACAGCTGCAAATTTTGTTTAGAAAAAAAGGCCAAAACATACACATTTCCATACAGTTAGCTGTTTTCAACTGTCTGCTGGTAAACATTTTAAAGAACAGATTCTCCAGTTCTGTCAGTACCTCATCAAGATGCTTGCAATTAAAATAATGAAATCATTATGCTTGCAATTAAAATAACAAAATCATTATGTTCTTGCAGCTAGTGTCCTTTCATTTCCCTTTTTTGCAGGGCAAACTTTTCTTTCTCTTCAGCCAAATGCAACAAAGATAGTCTGTGAGGGCTGGGGGATTTACATAGAAAATATTTCCTTTTAGCAGAGCAATTCAAGGGCAGACATTCCACTCTTTCACTGGTACCCAGAAGTCACCCTGTCAGTCCTTCAATATGTTGTGTTGTTTGGGAAGGTAGGATGTAGGTACCATATATGCAGGAGAAAGAGGACAAACAGAATCTGAGGCATAAAGAGGTAGAGGTACTTGAAGCAGAAGGAACACAAGAATTTGCATTTTTTAGAATAAATTAAGATATTACACATATCTTATCTAGCCTTGGAATTTGCGCAGTTCAGGCATACAGCAGTTTGATGGGTCAGGTTCTTTGTGCAGATGTGTCACCTGTCAGGAATGGAGTTCTATAGCAGAGGCATCTTTGTTGTAGAGCAGGAAGGTACCGCGTGAGCCCCAAAAGGCATTGATGTTGATACGGACTACTTCTCTGGATAAAGAAAGGATAAATCACACACAGAAGCAAAAACACATGTCAGTCTGAGACAACTCATCTGGTCACTGGGATGTGCTAACATCAATGGGAGAAGTTTCTCAGATGTTCTGATTGTGAAGCAGAAGGTCATATTTTGCTCTGAGGGCAACTTCAAAAGGAGCAAAAGTGCTGGTCTTTTTTTGTTCTTTCAGTAAAAGAAATGGGTTAAAACAGAAAAAAATATGAGTTTTCCACTAGAAAAATAACAGTGACAGTCAAGTGAAGCTTAGAAAGACAAAGAATTCTGTTGGACAACTGTGTTTCTATGGGTTTACAAAATATGACTCTGTATGTGGCTCTGAAAGCAGGAGCACAGGATGCTCTATTCAAAGTGAGGCACGTATTGGTAGACAGGAGAGGAATTTCTTCTGAAATAAACTGCACAGCTAGCAACTCGCAAAGCACTAGATCTTTTTGTGACTGATTTTAGATTTAGCTTCGAAATGTAAAAGCATGTTTTGAATACCATCCAACAGATGCATGCATCATTTAAGTAAAACAAACAGATAATTTTTTTTTTTCAGGGTCACACTGTTCTGACTCCTAGCAACTACTAAGAAAGTATTAATTAAGCTGTAATCCATGGACAGGCACAGCCCAAAAAGCATCACAAAATTTTCCTCTTTTTTAAATGAAAACCAGAAAACTAACACTACATACTCATATTCCCATACAGCAGGTATACGGCCATGCCTGCTGGTGGGTATAGTCAATATTCAGCTTTCTCCCAGCATCTGAGGAATTCATTGGGGTTCATTCACCACTAAATATTCAAAAGCATCTCCAATTTTCCTCCAAAAAACTAGAATTGATGGACAAAGGTATTTTCAAAGTTAATAATCTACCAAGAAAAAATACTGAAGACAACTAAAAGCTCACTTACCTTGCCTGAAAGAAAGTTGACATTTCAAGAGACCTGTACAGTAACACAGCAATCCCATTAGCTTGCACTTTTGACTGTAACACAGCTTGGTACCAACACTGTAGGAAAGGAATGTTAAAGATTAGTTCTGTACAGGCCCTTATGTTCTGGTTACTTTCACAGCATCTGAGAAGCTGCAGACACATTACATTACACTCTCATTTGTTCTTTCACTCTCCTGCAAACCACCTAGCCTTTGTTGCAAACCACAGAAGAACAGACAGCATTTTACTCAAACTAAATACAAGCAAATACTCTAATCTTTTTGTAACCAAATAGCAAAGATAATAAACCAATCATCTTGCTTATTTACATTACATGCTTCTTGTATTTTTTCATTC
This sequence comes from Aphelocoma coerulescens, assembly GCF_041296385.1. Lineage (NCBI taxonomy): Eukaryota > Metazoa > Chordata > Aves > Passeriformes > Corvidae > Aphelocoma > Aphelocoma coerulescens. The sequence goes on along the minus strand of NW_027184085.1, from coordinate 21,165,798 downwards.
ACAAGTATAAATCTAAAATTATTTTAAGTAACATTAATGAAAAAAATTCCTTTGGTGTTTTGATCTGAGGTTCTGGAGAAAATATAAAATTGTGAATCTGTTTATTTTAGATATTTTTTGATATAAGTAAAAATTAGAATATATATTTGGATAAGGATAAAAATTTTCTCAAATGTATTTGCCAATTTCACAACAGTAGGTAAAGAAGTGTTTCATATTAAAGATTTCCCTTCCATCTGACAGTCATGGTTTTGGTCGGGCTGATTTCTTTATTCTCTTTTTTTGGTGAAATTTCATTTCTTAAAATAACAGCCTTCTTTTTGAGACAACTGTGTTATCATTACTCTGGTAATCTCACTTTGAGATTTCACGGTATTCATTTGAATACCAATTCCAATCTGCCTTTTGATATTCTTCTTTTCCTTTATTCAAACAGGCTCTTGATTGCCCCGGCTCATCACTGAGGGGACTAATGCTGAAGAGAAAACCAGCTGATATCCCACGATGTCATGCAGCAAACCACATGCTCCTCTCTATCAGCAGCAGCTACTACTGAGGAGGTTAGGAAGTGGTCATAACACCTCACTGTTAAAATCTCCTAGCCATTATCTGCATACTATTTTTAATTTGTACTTTGTGTCAAAACATAATTTTTTAGAAAGGGAAACTGTAAATGTTTTCATATCTCAGGCCCCTCTGCACAAATATTGTTTGGAAACAGAAGATAATGCCTTTTTGTTTCCCTATTTGCAGCTGCTGGTTGCTGCCTTTATAATGCAAAATGTTCATCTCCAAGCATGATTTTTTTTTTTCTATTTTACCAGCTGATTATATGTTTCATAGCTGTGTCTTTGATTTCACGGATTCTTTATGATTTGGCTTAATAGGAGGCACTGTCATTTCACTATGAACTTTGAATAAACCTGTAGAAATGCTGCTCAAAAATTTATTTTCTATTTTGCTTCTTGTCTATTGTCAAAAACTTTGTTGATAACAACATATGCTCAGGAGTTCCTTTGTAGATTTTAAGGAAATTTTGTTCTCTTTATAGAAGTGCTGCATACTGGGAACATGATATGCTTACTGTTGACTCCTTAAACCATAGAAAGGAAAGAGGAAGAAAGTAATCTAGCACAGATTTAAGTAGTATCAGTTTCCTTATGCTGTGCTTTTGTCCCAGTTAGGATTCAGTCTCAGCAGGGGCTTATATTCAAAGAGAGGATGCAGTTTACACAAAAATCTTCCATACTAGTATTGGTGTGCAGGGATGAACAGCTCTCTTCACCCTTTCCTGTCTCATTGTAACTCCCTCTGCCATTAGAAACTCCTTCACAGACTTTCAACAGCGTATGAAAAGTCACTCACAATAAAAACAAGGACTAAATTAATCTGCTTTGCACATTTCTTGATTACTTTCCTTTACCAAAGGAGTAGTATGGTGAGAAGTCATTTTAGGTTGCACTATGCACAGATGCTTGCCATGTACCTGTGAGCAGTGATGCCACACAGCAGGATGGGCTGACATGGGCACAGCTGCTCACCACAACAGCAAGTCCTCGCATTCTGCACTGGAGGATGTAATGGACACATAGCAGCAATCAGTCTGTAGCAGTCATTTATGACACCCCAGTGTGTCATTTGGTGTATCATTGTTTAAGTCAACCTTCCTGAGAAAGAAGAATTGCTAGGCATCAGAGCAAAGAGAAGAACCTATTACAGAGCACTTGATAATGAACTTGGTTGTAATGTAGGCTGCTTAGGGGTTAGAATTTGCTTGTCTCTTTTACCTTATGTAAGATGTTAAAATAATTTTCTTCCCCTTTTTGAAGATGCATTAAAATACTACTTCTTGTCCATAATATAGGGCTCAAATCTGCAAGTGTTCCTTGTCATAGAAGTCCATTCCAGGTGCAGGGGATCTCACTTCTATCAGTGCTTATGTGCAGCACTGGCCCACAAAGCTAATTAGCACAGCATGTAGCAAATGTTAGGCAAAGGCAATCGGAAGCCAATTTTGCTTTTAGATATGCTATTTTGCTTTTAGCATATCTGCTGAGACAATTCCACATCAATCCTTACACAGATATTTGATTTGTAGCATACCTCAACCCTATTCAGCAAAGGAATACAAAGAAAAAAAAAAAAAAAAAAAGAAAAAGCCAACAGAAACAAGGGAAAGAAAAATAAACCAGGATATCCACAGAAAAATAGAGGATGTCTCTATCCCTTACATGCAGAACCCAAGGAAGCGGAACTTCACCACTTCCTTTCAATTATAGGCTTTGAATTTAGAACCCATTTTTGTGAATTTATCATTTACAGTTGCTATGGAAAATCTTTGATGCTCATCCAGGATAAGGAGCAGATGAAAACGAGAGTGTCACAACTCAAGTAATATGATTGGAAGTTCACTGGGCCAGTGCTTTTTTTCCCTGTGTACCTGAAGACTATCGGTAATGCTTATGAGCACTGTGCAAATATTAACAAATCAGCTGAGGATTTCTGAGCTGTCTGGAAAATGACGAACAATGCAAATAAGCAGCAGGGGAGGTGGAAAATGCATGCAAATCAAACTATACCTTCTGGTCTACAGGTCCCAAGCCTCATTACCTTTGAAACTTCTGCTTGCACATAAGTAGCACTTTAGCTTCTTTCTCAAATACGGAAGCAGGGTCTGTCGCCCATAATTTAATGAGCCTCAAGGAGATCAAAAGAAGCTGGTGAGAGAGATTTCAGTCATGATTTTTGTCATCTTACAATAATTTAGTTCTGTATTTGTTTATTTATAATGCCTTATAATTATTTTTCTTCTTGTTTTATAGATGTATTTTTGATGGATGCCTAGGAAGGAATAGCACTGCTGTTTATTTGAGGGATGAGGAAAAGCACTAATGCTCCTTCTGTGATTGAAGTAGTAGAAGGTACTGCTTACAATATACTGCTTTTCATCTTCAATACACTCTGCAAACATTCGTGTATTAAACCTTAAAACATGAGGTACATGAGATAAAGTCATCTTCATTTTCTACATGGAAAAAAATGTGCCAGAAAGAATTTTACTGCTCTGTGCATGAGAAGACTACATTGAAGTTCGAAATTAATATGTCTGAGTGGGGATGTGAGCACAGGCAAACTAAGCGATCAGAGCAATGAGAGGCTTACTCTTATCACCCCCTGTCAGAGAAAACGGTAATTATAAAATATGGGATTCTAGAAGGAGATTTTCATCCTAAGAGGAGGAGAGCTTAAACTATTGGAATATATGTATTTTTTAAAAATTACTTTTGGCAAAAAAGAAACTCAGAAAATATTCCTGTCATGTGACAAAGAACAAAAGATGAGCAGGTAATCTCAGCACAATTTCCTTGCATGCATATCAGTCATTACCAATAGACACAAATGATACTTTTTCCCTCGCAGAGCTTTTTTCCTTCAGTAGAAGGAATGGGTATTCACTTTTCACTTTGTTATTTCCTTTTTCCAGCACACACTTCCATCCTGCCTTTGGCACCAAATAATTGATTGAAGAAACACAAATATCTTCAGAGCTTTCCGCAGGAGATCCTCAGCACTGCCAGCTTAAGGAAGCTCTGCCTTACAGAACTCTGCCCAGGGCCATGCGTCAGAGCCCAGCATCAGTAGCTCCAGCAGAAATCCCTGTTACTGAGACATTTTGCAGACACTAAAGGCAGAGGTAGTTACATACTGTGTGCTGATAAATCCTGCTTTCTGGTTGTTCACAATCACATCCTGACTCCGTATCCTTCCTTTCTGAAGAAAGATCAGACAATCACTGAGGCAGGAAAGTGAGCAGAGTTGGCTTTAGGAGGTTGCTGAAAGACCTCTGATACACCTGTCAAAATCAGTTAGGCCACTGTACTCAAAATCTGCTTTGTCTCTGTGTCCTCCCATACTGCTTAATGAAACCGCAACTCAGCATGAGAGAGAAACCAAACTTACAAAAATGTTGGTCCCCCTCATGCTTGCTCTAAAATTTGCAGGATGTTTGGACAAAGCTGTGTTTGCAGCTTCATTGGTAGCCTTAGTTTTAACACTTCTTTATGTGTTGTATGTACACATACAAAATTATTCTTAAAAGCAAATACAGTTGGGTCGGCTTTTACTTTGACTACATGATATGCTGATGAGAATTCCACTGAGTGCAACCTCTGTGAGTCCAGATGGCAGGAAAACCAGATAAAACACCGTCATTATTTTAATCCTGAGACTAAAATAGCTCCTCTCAAATGCAAACATGTAGAATTTAACAACTTATACAGACCAAGATTATTTCACCCATGCTCTATTAAAAAAAAAAAAAAAAATCCATTAAAATTGGAAAGCTGAAGGTTTATGTGTGCCACTTGGAAGCCAGGGGTATTTCCCAAAACAAATGCAAATCTTGCTAAAAGCTAAAATGACCTAAATGACCTCACACTTTGGTCACTGCAAAAAGGCATAGAAATAAAGCGGTCTATATAGGAAATATGCACAGTGCTTTCCTTTTGACGGACGTCTTGGGACCAGTACTGACAATCCCTGGAATTTAGTGACACCTAGTGGTATTTTCCTGAGTGGGAGAGGCCCTTTCAATCTTGGTTTGTTAAATGTTACACGCCTGTGTTAGAAGAATAGCGTCTCTGAATGCCCAGCGGCAGATTTCCTCCCTACCTTCCTTTTGCTTTCTGAATCTCTTGGGAAGCTGAGAGAGTCCACAAGGACTTCCAAGAGAGAATTATGCCTTTTACAAATGAAAGAATGGTTTCCTAAAGTATGGGAATGGGAGAAAATCATGTTACATACATTGATTAAACCTCACTAGATGTCTGGAAAAGGACTTCAGCATCGTCAGAAATCACTGTGCAGAGAAACAGCACATTGCTCCGAAGTCTGCTCTGGGACTCAAATGATGCTGGTCTTTGGGTGTAAAACTATGGTCAGCCAGTACATGTCTTCAGGAAATTGCAACAGTCTGCTTTACAAGATTGCAGTGCTGTTCTCTAATTTTTTAGAGAAGTTTTTTCATGTTCTGATGGTATTTTTCACTTGTGCTAGTCTTTTCTATGATCTTTGCCTCACATAATATCCTGTTTCTGGCATCCAGTGGATGTAATTCATAGGAAAAATAATCTTCCTTGCCTGAATGAAGTTCTTTTTCCAGCAGGTGTCACTGTGAGGTAATAAACACAAAATCCAAGCCCCTCACCGAGATGTGGGGACACCCCTACCCCGGCTGGGTGAAGAGTCCATGGCTCACTGCCCTCAGAGCAAGGAATCTTGGCTGGCTCCTTGCCCCAACACATTCCACAGCCTGACAAAAAAAGTGTGTTTGAAGATGCAGTCAAGGGGAGACTTGTTGGGTTTTCCACATCTGGGCCCTGCCCTTGGCCTCCAGCATCTCCATGAGCATCATGGATGGAGGGGGCTACTCAAAATACATCATTGCTTTTGGCTGTGGAATACCTGGAGTTGTACACAGGATGAATCCTTGCAGGCTTAAGTAGCAAAGCCTACTTTTTCAATCTTGGGCTTCTGCAGTCATGAAATCCTTAATTTGACAGCTGTGGCACTGATTTTCCAAAGCAGTAAGTAACTCAAGGCTGGGACTGTATAGCTGTCTGCCTAAGGACTGTGTGCCTGGTGTCAGGAAGCCAGATCTGAAAATGTCAGCATAATTTCATTTATTGAATAATAATGAATAATAATTTCATTATTATTCATTTGTTGCAGCCAATTTGAAAAATTCCATTGGCTGCAGAACTCCAGCTCAGGTTTGATAGCTTTATTAATCTCCACAGTGGCTTTATGTTTTTGTTGTTGAAGCAATTCAGAAACTATGTGTCTGGGAAATTCAGTCATAATAGCCTTTATGAGCAATTCAATTATGTAAATTATTACATTATTGTTATACAATATAAACCACAAGTAGGCTTAGATATAGAGATGGATGAGGAATTTTTGACAGCACTTTTTCTCTGAAAAATGTTAACACATAAGAACATTTTGTGGAAGTGCACCAGCTTCGCCTAACCTTCCTTTAAAGGGGAGTGAAGGAGGACAGGAGCACAAAAACTAACAGTATCCAAAATCTGAAGAGGAAGGCACCCTGCTGGCTCTGTATGACCTGCCTTCTACTTCAGCTCTTGGCTGTCACTCTTCAGAGTGCCAGGACTGTCAAGCTCCTCTGAGCTGGAATGTTCTTTCATTTTAGCTTTTTCATAAGAACTTTCAAAAATTTTTTATTGGTTATTAAAAAACAGAGAACATTTCTGTGAGTTCAAATAATAACCTATTCATGTCTACTTAGAGAATAAATATGGTTTTGTCTAAGGAAATATGTATTAGAAAAGTGTATGAGTTTGGTTTTTTCTACTCCAAAAAATTATTTTCTAGTATTTTCTAGGGAAGATAAGCTAAATGAAATATTTTTCCATCAAAAAAACTACTTTCAAGAAGCTCTTCAACTTGTAGTATGTGGACTCAGGGTTATAGAAACTAGACTGCTGCAGATGAAAAATTTCAGACCAACATGAAGTGTTTAACCTATAACATGACTATTCAAAACACTACTGTTTCCTGTAATTGGCACTGTGAATTATAGCCTGCTACATGCAAAGGTAGTTAAGTGCCTTTATTTACCAGCAGCAATTGGAATCCCACAGCTTCATTGTGCAGTGGTCTCTGAAAAGGCATTCTCAAACAAAAAAATTCTGGATCTTGTAAGTAACTTAGAAATGTCTCACTGTATTTATCCCTTTTGAAATGAGTTAATAACAATCAGGAAAATGTTGTTGGTTTGATTTGCACATTTAAAGCTACAGCAAATATCAAATCTTCCACCTTATGCCTGTACTTTTACAAAGACAGCGATGGCTCCATCAAACTCCCTAGAGCCTCAAAAGAAATATTTCACCAAGAGTATCAGAATCTCCTTCAACTTTGAGATTTGCTCTTTAAAGCATGGAACGTGACGTGAGAGAAAATATTTCTGAGTCTTTTGATCTCTGAAGATAAACTTCCTTGAGGTGAACAGACTAACTAGTACAGGATGCACATTAATAGCTTCTGGCTTGCACTATAATTTTCACTTTTTAAATTACTTGAATTGAAAAACCCCTCTCCTTTAAGTAAGTTGTAAGAAAGTTATGTAAAGAAATGTGACCTTTCTTGGATTTTTTCCCTCTGTTAACTGCTTCCTTTTTTGTGATAAGCTTATCCAGTACCATAAGTGAGAACTTGATGTACAAAGATGTACAAAGCCTACTCAACACTACTCAGAAACTTATCAGAGTTTCAGATCTGTGATGTGTGTCTTATTTTTTTCTTGCTCTTCATGATTCAGAAACTCAGTTAAGCAAAAAGGCATTACTGGATTTGTGTCACCATGAGGCACAGCCAAGTTAAAGCAGCCTTCACAGGTTTTGAATTCAGGTTTTGCATGGAAAAAAATATTTAAGGGGAAGATAGAGGGACAAGATCTACATTCCACCCAAAGCAGCATCACTAGAGAAGAGCTGATAACCATACAATTATTTGAACTTTGGCAACAATAGCCCCAGCTCCATGACTAACTGGTATGCAGTGCCTGGACCATGGCTTTTTAGAACAAGCTGACAATACTCCCTTCCATTCACCGTGTCTTACTTGGGCCTTAAACAGAAACAGAGTAGGTTTAGATTGGATACTAGGAAGAAAGTCTTCACTATGAGGGTGGTGAAACACTTGAATAGGTTGCCCAGAGAAGTTGTGGATGCTCCATCCCTGGAAGTGTTCAAGGCCAGGTTGGATGGGTCTTTGAGCAACCTGGACTAGTGGAAGGTGTCCCTGCCCATAGTAGGGAGGTTGGAACTAGATGGTCTTTAAGGTCCATTCCAACCCAAACCATTCTATGATTCTCTGACCATATGATTCTGATTCTGTGACCATGGACATATCTTAAGTCATATTTAGTGTTAGTGCTGATGATTTCCTAGTCAGTGAAAAATCCTAGATACTTCAATAATCACAGACAGGAAGGGACTGAGGAAAACAGTGGCAGAGGGCCATCAAGAGCCATCAAGAGCTGTTACGAAATATTGAACATAAGTTGGATTTTGCATTTTGCTACCTGTCCGTGCTTACTGAGAGATAGCATTAAAGGCCATTACACACAGTAAAAATTATTGAATTGTGAATGCCTCTTGTGCTATGCATGTGTGATGTCACTTGTAATGTAGTATAATAAAATTAAGGAAATCCAAACTTTCTTTATTGAGCTGTGTGATGGAATGATTGCATGAAAGGATGCTTCAAATTCTTTTTATCATCTAGATAGTCTGTTGTGTTTAAAGAGAATATTGCTGACCTCTGAACAGTCATTAAACATGGAAACAAAGGGTCATTGCCACAATGACTCCAAAGACAAGAGATTGAACATCTCTTGCAAAGGTGTCTTGCAAAATTGTATTCCTCTGCAATGAAAGGCACTTCCTTTCCTTCTAGAAAGGAAGAACAAAAAGTCATTTGTAGGTATTCCTTTATAATTTTCCCTCCAAATTACTCCAAAATATAAAACAAACTAGATGCTCAAATGTTTCCTCACAAATAGCTCTCAGAGATGCACAGTTATGAAAAAAGCTTTCCTCAAGGAGTAGTACCTATCAAAACCAATCAGTTTTAAGGTGGAGACTCACCAGTTTACAAACATGTTGATTGCAAATGCCTTCAACAGTACTGGAACTGGTAACTCAGAAGCCCCCTTCCTTCATTTAAGAGCCTGAGACAAAAGGGATGAATTGAATAGAATTGTTCTCTGTTTATTGCAATATTGTTTCTTCCTGAATGAAAGAGTTCTTTCACTTTGTTTCACTTCTAGAAAGCAGAACTTACAGCTAAGAATGGAACTAGTTCTCCTATTTCTTTTACTACCAAAGTGATGGTCACAGTAGGTTGGGTCAAATAAAGCAGTTTTTCTCTTCTGCATATCTTCTGCAAAACAAGGTCTTGTCAAAACAAGCCATCTCTGTCTTTCCTCCATTCAGAGTCTATGTGTCTCCTTCCCGCAGCAGAGCAAGCTCCTGTGGTAGGTGGGGCATGACACCACAAGGCTGTTTACATGACACAACACTTACAGACTGCCAGCAACTGCTTTTCCCAGATGTCAGGAACAAGTCCCCTGTTCTTCAAGGCCTTTCTTTGATGAAAGACAAGGTGTTATATAGAGGGACTAGACTGCATTCACATTTCTCTTATAACCCCAAAGCCAAAGCAAATCTCTCACACAAATGTATCTCAAGTATGAATGGCCCTTGTTCTGAAGCTCTGCAAGTATATGACCCCTGAGTGGCAGCATTTGCTTTGCCTGTGTATGCAGCCATATGTGACAGAGAATCATATCCTTTAATACTTGCATTGTTTTACTGGGAAAAGATATCTCTTTTCTGTGCTTATGCTTTATGTTCTGAATCAATCTACCTCTAAGTACTCAGAAAGAATGGAAAGATCAAATAAGAGACCCACATGCAGCCCAGCTCACTGCTTACTATTGCTCTTGCTTTGCCGGTAGGCTGGGTCTGGGAGTTCAAAGCTATGATTAAGCATTTTCTCTAGAGTGCAGTTCCACACCATCTTGCAGCAATCCCTTCTGCAACCTGGAAGGCCTGTCCTTCATATATTTCTCAGATCCTCCTCAAGTCCCCATATTGATCAGCTACTCTTTCATTGCCAAGGGCCAGTGCCTGAGGAGGAAACTGAGGTCTAAACCATTGATCTCTATTCATTATGTAAATGAGGAAAAGGCCACAGAGATTAGATACAAATTTCCCAAACTTCAGGGTTGCTTATACCCTTGGCAGTTCAGTTTTACTCTTTGCCATGTCATTTCACTCTTAATATTATTCCTATTTTCCTGTCATGCTCCCTCCACAACTGTCCTGGGGTGAGGTTATGAAGCCTCTTTATTCCTTAACCGTCCGCTCAATGCCCAAGGATGCTGTTTCTTTAGGATGGACCCGGGGGGGCGGGGCCACAGGACCCGGGTGCGGGGCAGTGGAACGGCTGAGCCCAACAGCTCAGGGGCTCTGGGGTTCGGTGGGGCTCGGAAGGGAGTGCACTGGGAGCACTGTGCTGCTCTTTGGGTTTCTTTTGTGTTCCGGCTAGCGGGAAAAAGGTAATGTTGGTTTGTCTTGTCTTTTTGCCTTGCCTTCCCTTCCCTTCCACCCTTGCCTCACTGCCTCCCTTCTCGCTGGTCCAGGGAGCCTGTGGGCTGGCCCCAGCAGGGCTGCGGGGTGGCCCCGGCTGGACCACGCCCCTGTCTCTGTTCCCTCTCCAGGCATTTGCTGTATTTTGAGGGTTTTTTTTTTCCCGTGTTTTACCCTGCTTTTGTTTGGTGTTAATAAACAGTTTGTTTTTTTCCACTTCCGCTTGCTGTGAGCCACTTGTCTTATTGGTGGAGGAAAAGGGGAGGCCCTTTTCCCTTTGGAGGAAACACTCCGGAGTGAGTGTCTCTAAAACTGAGACAACAACCTTTCCCTGCCTTGATGAAAGACGGGAACTTACATCATGGTAATTATGTAGACTTTCGCTTTCATGCAGCCACTTTCAGCTTGTTCCCTATCACATTGTTTTAAGGCTTATGCCGAGAACTCATTAAGTAAGTCTGTCACCATTTGACAGGTCTAAGTTCATTTTTTTTTCCCACAGAAAACAAGAAAATGATTTAATTAAACATTTTCAACTGGAAAGAGCTAAGAAAGTTTTGCATTCTTCAAAACAGGAGAGGGAAATTTGCAGAGGTCATTTTGGTGTTACTACATCATAAGGAATTATCAGTAGCTTTGCTTGAAGTGTTTCTTTTTTTGTTAAGACATCCCTTAGGATATGTATGTTCCTTGATCTTTTAATCACAACTGTTGGGGTTTTAGTTCTCCTCCTGGTTTTTTTTTCTTTTTCTCTTAAAGGAATTTCCCCATACATGTTGCCAGGGGGACTAATTGCTGAGTGCTTAAGGAAAACAAAGGACCTGGCCATAGAGGGAGGGGTGCATCTCTTTCACCTAGGTTTGTGGGCAGTCAGTTCCCAGTTTGGATGGAGAGGGAGGCTGCTTCTTCGGCTGCTTTCCTCCTACCAGAGAAACCCCAGGATCCCAAGCCCGCCTTCCCAGCCCCGCTGGGAGCCAGGCTGCAGCTGCCCTGTCCCCGCTGTTGCTTCGAGCCTTTGCTACTCTGTAGCCCCGCCGCACCCTGCCTGCTGAGACCTCCGGGGGTTCCCACCGCAGCTCCTGAGTTTGGATACAACTCATCTGCCCCCCAGGATTTGTGCTCGTCCCTGCTGTTCCAGCCTTCTGTTCCTGAGGGTCTGGCCGGACACCAGGATCGGCTGCCCAGGGGTTTGTGAAGCCTTTGTCCCATCCCTTCCCGGGATCCCAGGGCACCAGTGCCGCGTGCTCCCCGAGCTCGCTCCGGAGCGCCCCCTGCAGCCGCGGGGGAACCATCGCACCTGCCCTGCTCACCGGGAGCCGCCAGCGCCCCTGCCGGCTGCGAGCGGAACTGCACCCGAGGGGAAAGGGCCCGACAGCCGAGAGGGCTGGGACTGGGTTTGGGATTGTTTGCTGTTCCTGCCATGGTTATTGTTGTTTGTTTGACTGGTTATACACATATAGATATATAATAGTAAAGAACTGTTATTCCTGTTCCTCATATCTTTGCCTGAAAGCCCCTTAATTTCAAAATTATAATAACTCGGAGGGAAGGGGGGGTTGCATCTGCCATTCCAAGGGAGGCTCCTGCCTTCCTTAGCAGACACCTGTCTTTCAAACCAAGACAACAGTACATTTTATTGATATTGGCTAAACAGCAGGGCATTTCCTGCATCTTTTTTAGGGTTCCTTCTGCAACAGCACCACAGAGATGGATTGTGCTGCTGCATGGTGTCAGCCTGCAGATGCTTATGCTGCAAATGCCCCATGCCAGCCCTCCCTCTTCTCCAAGTCCTGGTGGTGCACTTGCAAACTTGGACCTCTAGGTGCCATTCCACTCCTCAGCATCCAATTCAGTGTCTGTGACAGGAAGTCCAAAAACTGTTAAAATTAAAAACACTTGCCAGTTTGGACCCAGGCTGTTACACTCCATGGCTAACCACTGAAACACACTTCAACAACTCAGGAATGAAAGCACCCTTGGCCAAAGAGGCATAAAATAGAGGCAACAGCCTAAAGAGGTGTTTCTCTTTTCATTAGCAGCAAAATCTCAGAGAATCCAACTGTACAAAGAAAGACTAATGAGGTAACAGGGGAAATAGAACCTTTTTCATGTGATAATAGACTGAAAAAGAGTAACTTGTTTAAATCTAGAAAAACACAGGCTGGTAATCACTATGGGAGACAAAAGAAAATATTTTAGAGTAAAGAAGGAGCTCTTAGCCAGGATTACTAAATTCAGGAGCAGTCTCTTGTATGAGATATAAGGTTAAAAAAAACTATCTACCCTTAAGATGGAACAAGTTCCATTCACAAAAGAATTTTCAAGAAGTTTTACCCTTGCTAGCAGAGCAGAAACTTCAGGCAGCCATGACATATTACTGCAACCCTAGGGTATTTTACTGTGTCCTGCAGCCATAGGGAGGAGGAGAGAAGATCCAGCAGGCAGGAATTGTGCAGCAAGATTGATTAATTTAATTATTTTACAAACTCTTTTAGAGACGTTTTCTTCATAGTCTAATTGGACAAAGGATCAGCCACCCCTTGGGGTGATTGGCTAAAATCCTAAAACATCCATTGTCAAAATATTTTTCTACTGTACTATAAACAAGACTTTCCAAGGTTGCAGGTGTTTGGTTGTTTATAGAACTCTGTTATCTCTTCTGTGAGAGCGAAAAGTCTCTCACGGGCTTAGAAATAGCAAGAAAATCCTCGCTAGCAGCATTTTTGTATTACAACGACATTCCTAGTATTTATGTGTTCCTAGCAGCAAACCTAAGATGGAGGCTAAGAGTGAACAGGAACATTCACACTGCATTACGAAAAAACCAAGAAATCTACAAGCTGACAGAGTTTATGGGCAGACAAGCAATCATTAAAAGAAGCCATATTCACAGTTATGCAAGTAATCCATTGCCAATGGATTACAAGACGTTAGAATATTTAGCTCAGATCTGTATTCTTATGCAAGCCAACCATAAATCAGAATTTCTCAGCTGTCAGAAATATACCTTAACTACTAGGATAGTCACATGTTTCAGGTAGGAGCACTCTTTGGAGACTCCTGCTGTAATGTGATGCTTCAGATTAATAGTTAGAAAGCTTAAATGAGATGTGGCTCACTAGATGCAAATCCTCATTCAAGACATTTCTGTACATCAATTGTTATTGATATAAAGCAAGAATAATCTTGATGGGGAGTTCAAAACAGGCCATGCCAAGATGTCCTAAACAACAGTGGTTAGTGTCACATGCAAGGCCCATCTGTAGTCAAACTAAGTTTGAGGGATCCCACCTTCTGGGCAATCGCTGGAATCACTGAGCTCTGGAATATAGAGGGGCTAATGAGAACCATGACACTGTTATCTCAGTTTGGCAAATCTAACCCCTCCCTGGCTTTCTATTCTATGCATGAAAGTCAAATAGCTATTTGTGAATTATTTTAAGATGACTGAAACAATTTTTGATAGATAATTGAATGATCCCTCAAAAAAAATTCCTCCAAGTTATCTATTGCATAATAATAGCTGAAGAAAAAATAAAATTACCAAGAGTAGTAAAGCCAAAGGTGAGTATACATGTAGACTCTCATAATTCAGTTAACCATAGTTACTGTTTTTAAATTACTTTGTTCCAAGCCAGGAAATACGCTTGAAAACATTTGAATTAAGAAAAGCTAATGACTTGGCAGACCAGTTATGCTGTATAAAATTCTGAGACAAAAATTATAATGGAGAAAATCTAAAACTAACAATGCAAATACATTCGCTGTTACTAAAGTGGAAATGGTGGGATAAAATACCATGAACACAGAACACTACCCTGAAAAAGTTCACGTTTTGCCTTGTGCTAGGTGAGCTTCTTTGTACTGCTTTCCTGGACTTTCTCCAAACATGCCTTCTAGAATATCTGGGTTTCACTGGCAAGCATTTCTTTGTCCAGGACCAATCCCAGGGGAAAAAGAAAAAGAAAGGTAACTAAGATTTTATATCTCCTTGCCTCAGAGATTAAAAAAGCAGGCATTAAGAAAAAGGGCCAAACAAAACCACATAAAAACAAACAGTCCAGTCTTCCTGTAGACTTGAAAAAGATGAAGATTACATCCAAAACTGTGTATGGGAAGAGCACAGGCAAGCTTTTGTCAAATTCTCTTTGGTTCCACACCACATATCCCAAAATAACTCCCCTACAGCAGTTGCAAGCCCACTAGGTAAACCAAACAGGATGGTAGAGAAGAAGGCTTATATTCTTTGTCATCCACTTAGGTATTAAAAGCACTAATAAGCATTTAATAAAGTCTTGAATGTGATGGAGAAAGTTAAGGCTGATCCTTGATTCTCCTCTTGGCTACACAGGAGGAGATAATGAAGGTAAATGGAAGCAGATTCTTAGACTGTGTTTTCAGAGCAGTCAGAGACTACTAAAACTGATAAGTAAGATGTGGCCCAAGGTGATCTAGCAGAAGTAAAGGTCTTGTTTCCAAGTCAAATCCCAATACTAAAGACTCTGGTTCTAAATCACAATACTTAAGATACTGGTTCTACACACAGCTCAGCCATCATGTGTATTTTGAACTCTGTTTTCAAACTACTGGTGTGAGCTACCACAGAGATGATTTCCTCCCATGATCCCACAAACAAGCCTGTAGCACTAACTGTGATGCTGTAGTAAAGATAAGTTGACAGCCTCATCTGATCATACCACCTCAACTCTCATAAATATTCTAGCTGACACACTCGGCAAAACTCTGCATCACATCACTGTCAATGATGTGGCACTGGTGAGACCCCAGATCTACTCTAGTGTAACCAGAATTTAGTAGGTATTTGTCTTAATTTTTTGTATTTCTTCGAAGGAATCTTCACCCAAATATATAAATCTCTGGGAGTTTTTTGCATTCTGTGTTGAGTGTCTAGTATATTCAGGCACATTTATGCTTCACCTGTAATTGGAAGTTTCTAAACCTCCAGGGCAGATCTCTCATTGAAACTTTTGATGGCCTCTACCTAGCCAATGTGTTAGGGTAAAAAAATGTGATTTTCCTTAAGACAATACAGAATTGTTTGAAAGATAAGCTGTTTCATAATGTAACTTGAACACAGAAAGGATGAAAGTGTGCATAGTAGACTCTCCCCCTAACACAACAAATTTCCCCCAGGGGGTGCAGCTGGAGGCTGAGTGGGAATTTTTCTTTCCCCAAAGATCATATGAGATTTGCTCATTGAATTCAGATATTCATGTATTTCTCTGGAAAACAAAGCCGCTCTGTAAAAACCTCTCAGATCTTTTACAGAATTGGACATCTGCTTATTGGAAGCAGAGTTGTATGGGAAATAATTTGTGGAAAACAATGTGACTCTACATTAGATCCTAAAGGAAATCCAAAAGAAAGATACAAGAGCTCAGCATGGACTACTCAGTGGCAAAACCTGAATTTGAAATTGCTACAATATTGGATTTGTTACAGTATGCCTGAAACAGATCACCTGTAGTCAGTTTGAACTGTTTATTGGAGAAACAGCAAGCTAGCAAAAAAGCATACTGATTCAACCAGGAGACAATGAAGACCTCACCAGTTTGCACTTCATACAAGGTGAGACTTCAAATAGAAATGCAATATTCCTTTCCTGATGCATTATCTCTGCAGTCTATATTCTGCTTCGGCTGCCCACCAGGACCTGAGTTCACTTTAACAAGGTTGCTGGTTACACATAGCCCGAACTGTCTTGGGACATGTTTAGAACTCCAAATAAACAAGATTTCAGACCCTTTCTGGTTCATTAGCATTCATGGGCACATGGCTGACCTGCAAAACATGTAGTCAGAAGCTCATGGCTTGACCAGTCCTCCTGTGATGAGCTACAAGAGCTGTAGCTCCACAAGAGAAGGGGGCCAGTGGCATTTTGCTGGCTGAGCCCACCTGTCTTCAGAGTTTGTTTTCCCTTTGAAGAGCTAGAGTTAACAGATAACAGAGAAGGATGCTGTGGGGTTTCTATTAATTTACATTATCTAATACAGTCTAAATGGAAAGGTTAATTTATTTCAAGACAGCATTCTGGGGAGACCAGGAGCCTGCCGTCTCTTTTACTGCAGAGCTTATAAAAGGAAATGACAGGGGAAAGCACTCATGGAAAACCTTATCTAGAGTGATGCATAAACCCAGGTCTGAAAAAACATTTAGGTCACAAATTAAATAAGGCTGGAAGTATCCTACAGTCATTCTGCACTTTAAAGCATATCACAGAAGATGGCATAATTTATCCTCATCTGAATTAACAGGAAAACATCAGGCATTTACAATTCTGACAGAACTTCATAGTGAAAAAGCTGAAATATTAAACACTTGAAAAAGTGGTTCTATGCAAAATTTACCTCAAATATAATAATATATCTTTTGTTATACATTAAAAGGTTACTATAGTAACTTGATAGCTGAGCTATAGTTAAAAATTTGGCCCCACTCAAATGTGAAATTCCAGTTTTCAAGATTATATCTCCTCTGCTATTTGGACTGGTAATGTATTTTCTGTGCTCGTTAGAATTAACTTTTTTCTTCAAATGACAGTGGCATTTATACTGAGACCTAGAGCTCCAGCAAAGATGATATGGACTTGCTTTATTGGGGTTCTTTTTCTCCAGTATGCTCTGTCCTAATTCTGTGCACACTACATCCAGTCCGGCTCTTGATTGAGTTACTTATATGGTTTTCATTCAGGATAGGTTGTTTTGAATGTGATTATGCTGAGCACATCAAACCAATATATATAGCTCTTAAAGTTTTCTCCATCTCTTGACTTCTACGCTATTCTGAGTCTATAGCTCTTCAACCCCACTGTCAAAATCTGTCACATATGACTCGCATTTTTACCTTACCAGTTTTTCCTTACGATCATCAATTGACCTTATCCTCTTGACTCTTGCTTTTTGGAAGCATTGCCAAGGCCAATTTTTGGATCTCTCAGATAATAGGGGTTGTGATCCTGCATGCACACATTGTATCCACTACTCCTCAGCATTTTGGAGCTTACTCCCAAGCCCAATGAATTCATCACTAGGAAACCCCCTGCAGCACTCAGCAGAATTCCTTGATCACTTCATGACTGTGCCCTTGATAATATCTGATAAAACATGGTTGTTGCATTAGTCACCCACTCCTAATGCAGACCATGCTGAGAAGCATGTCTCTCTTTAGGAAAATGATTAATTTTAAACAGATGTCTTTTTCCTATTCAATACTCAACCTAAAATGTTGCCAAGATAAGTTAATAATTTGCCTATCTCCAGGTGGACCTGAATCTGATATCTGATAGCAGCTGTCTAAGCCCAGAAGGGAAATTTCCCACAGTAGCAAAATTTCCTGAAAATTTCCCTTTACTGTAACAGTAGCAGCTGTAACAGTAACAGCTATTATGGCTCTGCTGGCTTCTGTGTTCAGAATGTTCACCAAATTAATGGTGATTTTTGTCGGCATTAGGGCCCCAGCGTAGGTATCAACAATGTAGATACAGCATCTTTGCAGTGATGAAATTATAGTGAAAGAGGAAAGCAGTTAGAAAGTGAAGACAGGTGTGGGTCTTCTGCTGCTATTAATTTTACAGTATCCAAGAATTCATATTAGACTCAGTCAAACACCTTGACTTCCTTTTTACTGACATGAATATCTCTAATTTGCAGTGAGAAATTAGTTAGGGTTTTCAAAGGAGTTTGAAGTACCTATACAAGCTTAATTCACTTTGCACTGCTGATCCTGCAGAGACTGTCAATAATCTCACTGTGAGCGCTTACAAAAACCAGGGTGGAGAGTTCCTGTTTTCCAGAAGGATTGTTAGGATTTTGTAAGTATAATTAATAACACAGAACTCAAATGCCTCTCGCATTTTTATTAATAAACTTATTACTTGTGTTCAGTCAGTAGCAGTATAGGTGTTAGAATGAATAGGAAGTTTGAAGAGGAAGTGTGAAAAATAGACTGAAGACAGCGTAATGTTGATGGTAATCATTATGCTTCTTTACAGAGAAGATGAAGAACTCGCTGCTTGCAGCTATCTTTTTAATTGTTAGAGGTGAGTTTTCACATACTGCACAACTTGCTGCCGCTTATGAACAGTAAAAATTCTTAATGCTACTCAAGGATGAGGCCATATGAACAAAATCATGACCGAATTAAATTCTGTTTGTAGGAGAAGCAACCAGCAGCAACATTTTTACTATTTCTTTCGCGATTGTCTTGATCAACAACTTTTTTTCTTTCTTTCTTTTTGTGCTGCCCAGACTCCTGCCGCTGCACAGACTGGGACTCTCCGTTCTGCCGGCAGCTGCCAGGTGGGTGGAATGCACGGGCCCGGCGCGGTGCTCGGGCTCCCGAGGCCGCGGCGGCTGCGGCGGGCCCCGCGCGGCCTCTGAGGGCTCCCGCCCGCCCCGCGCGCCGCCTGGCGGACGCCGCGCCCCGCGCCCGCCGGAGCCCCCGGCGCTCGGAGGCATCGCCCCTAAGGAAACGCCCGCCTTTCCCAAAGGGAAAATCCGGCCAGGGCAGCACGGGCAGCTCTGTCTGCGTGATGGCAGGGGCTAACCCGCACGCTCTGAGTGAAAGCCCACCCAGCGCGTCGCAAATAGCCGCCGTTTCAAAAGACCACGGACCTGTGATGTTTATGTGTGACGGCTATCTGCTCTCCATTTAACTGAGAAATTACTGATGCTGGCAAAAAGGAACGGTGCTACACATTTTAACAGCGAGTATTACAAAGCAGTGGGTGGTCATCTGATGTACTTTGCGCTGGATTTATTGTAGTCAGAAACATCCTGCTTGCTAACAAACAGCAGAGATGACACATTCTTGAGTACACAGTGACACTGGGCAAGACATCTGCAGGAGGACTATGTTTTTCTGAAATTAGCCATGGATAATTTTCTAGTCCTTGCAATTAACCTGCCAGACTATGCTCCACTAAATCATTAGTGAGAACACCAGATGCACAGGAAAAAAACCAGAAAGGTCTTGACTGAAAAAAAATTAAAGGTGAGGCTTTGGGGGTTTGGTTTGTTTATTGGTTTGGGTTTTTTTTTAGTGGAGAAACTGAACTGCATTTTCTTTAGAACAAAGAAAATTTTTTCTTTCTTTGCATAGTCCTTGGAGCACAGTCATGATACAGCGCTAGTACTATGCTAGGTCTGGGAAGAATTAATAATATATAATGCTAATATAAATAAAATATAATGTTAAGGTGGAGCAGTACAGTAAAACAAAGAAAGCATTAGAATAAAAATGAATGTGCATGCAGACACTAATATCCACAAACAGGACGACAAAGTTTGTAAGATTCCTTATATTCATCTGGAGAAAGTAATGTAGAACTTCAGTATCTTGGGAGTGGGGTGAGGCATTGGGGTGTTAGTTGAGCTAATACACTATTTCCACACATGAAATCTACTATTTTTCATTGTCTGCTCTAATACCATAATCCCACAGAGAAAGACAGGGAGGGTTTGTAAAACTTTAAACCTGAGGAACAATACAGCCTCTGTTCCTCTGTAAGCAAAGACAGATCTACAACACTGTAGACACCACATGGATCTGAGTTAATAGAACTGTTATTTCAAATAGTTTCAGGAGCAGTATATTACCCATGTATTGACATGAGTATTACAGCAGTTCCAAAAAGGTTTTGTTTTCAGGTGTTTCTTCAAAACAACAATAAACAAACACTAAGTAAGCGTAAGGTTTAATTCAGAGGAAAAAGGAGAAGAATGTGAGAGCTGTTGCTGTTTTCCCTGCTGTTGACAGACACCGTGTTCATGGGTGAGGAGGTCAAGATGTGGTTTGGTGACCAGACTAGAAAAGCAAAGAATTCTTTAATTTTTCACATTGCTATGGAAACAAGGAAGACATGATCTCCACCTTCCTGAAAAGAACCTGTACACACTTGAACTGATGCAGCATAACTTTATTAGAAAAGCATTATTTATGAGAAATAATATGAGAAAAGAAGTGTCATAAGGTGAGGGTATTAAAGTCAGTGCTATACTCATTTGACACACTTTTTTCCCAAAAGATCTTTTAACTAGAATATGCATCTGTCATCTCAATGATGAAAAGACTGCTGAGGATACTCTGTAAGTCAGGTTGTAGGAAGAAATTAGGAAAAGAGAATTGATCGTTTATCTCATAACCTAGGTTATGAGCTACCGTAACTATGCTACAACACTAACTCCAGACATATGCATATTTACTTTTCACATAGCAATACATTCTTATTCAAGATTGATAGGCCTATTGGCAACTTGTTAAACCTAACAGGTATGAAGGATGTGTGACTCTACTTATCAGGAAAAATTCACCTTAAGCATCCCATGCTTGTTGACATCCTTGTCTACTTTTCTGAACAACAACAACAAAATCTGAAAAAAAGTCCTTTAGGTGGTACTTTGAAACACCATGACTGATTCTTCTGAACTAATAGTTCAGACACAAATGACACAAAGCAAAAGAAGAACAGTCATATTTTAGCATTACCATTTCTGATAAGACATTTTTTAAATACTGAAGTAAGCTTAACCGCTAAAGACAAAAAACAAGTTCTTTTAATAATGTTATCAGTGTTTAATTTCACATCAGCTGAAAAAAGGGTATGTTCAGATGCAAAATAAGCCTCATACTTCTCTTTAAAAAATTAATAACAAGAAATTTTGTACATAAACTTATGCTCCTCCTGTTTTATAATGTGGTCTTTATAGAGCAGGCAGCATAAAAGTAATACTGGTTTTATCCAGCAATAGTGTGTTGTTCTGAACTTCAGATAGTGATGGCTGATGGTTTTGATGAAATTCTGGGGTCTAGTCGATCAGTTCTAGCCTGGTTTATATTTGGTTTTGTTGCTCACAGTCCTTTGAGTCAGTTAATGGTTGTCTGTGATAGGTCTTCTGCAGTGTACATGTTTTCATCTTCCAGATTGGGACAATGAATTGATGTGCTACAAAGAACTAAGTGGGGATCTAACCTGTACCTGGCTGCCCTTACCTAGTGCTCCAAATACAGTTAATTATACCATATACTTAAAATGGTAAGTCTGAAAAGTAATCTCAGAAAACGAAAAGCTCTTATTGCTGTTAGATGTGATTCCCATCTGCCAGAGTTTTGCTCCCGTATATTTCATCATGTTATAAGTTGTTACACAATGCTGGTCAATATCTTTTATCATTTCTAATCAATACCTATTTATTTGTGAGAGCTTGGTAAGAGAGTGGTAGGTTGATCTTGGCTAGACATCACAAAAGCTGTTCTATCCCTCCCCTCCTCAGCCCAACAGGGCACAGAAAATACTACAAAGGTGCATGAGTTGAGATAAGGACAGGAATAGATCACTCAGCAATTACCGTCATGGGCAAAGCAGACCTGACTTCGGAAAATGATTTTAATTTATTAACATTCAAATCAGAGTAGAGTAATGAGAAATACAGCTACAACTTGAAACACCTTCTTCCTCCCTGCCCCTCCTCATGCTTTCCTTCTTACTGGGCTTAACTTTTCTCCTGAATTCTCTACCTCCTCCACCCCAGTATTGTGGGTGGACAGGAAATAGGGTTGTGTTCAGTCCATCACATGTTGTGTCTGTCACTTCTTTCTCTTCTGACTCCTCTGCTGGTCCAGCATAGGGATGCTCTCACAGGAGACAGTCCATCATGAACTTCTCCAACATGAATTCTTCTCATTGTGCTGCAGTTCTTCCATGGGGTTCTGGCCCTTCAAGAAGAGCCTGCTCCAAAGCAGGTCCCTTATGGGGTTATAAGCCCTGCCAGCAAACCTGCTCCAGCATGGGCTTCTCTCTGCTGCTCTCACATATTCTCATTCCTCTCTGCCAGCTGCTGTTGTGCAGCAGCTTTTACCTTATTTTAAATACATTATCCCAGAGGCACTATCGTCATGGCTGATGGGCTCAGCCTTGGTCAGCAGTGGGTTTGTCCTGTAACCAGCCTGGCTTTGTTGGACATGGTGAAAGCTTATTGCAGCTTCTCACAGAAGCCACTGCTATAGCAACCTGCTCCCCTGCTCCCAAAACCCAATACAAAGTCATTATACATCTTACCATGCCTCCAGCACACTGTTTAAAACATTATTGCCAAAGATCACCTTAATGAATTACCTTTACTTGCAACTATTGACTTTCATTGTCTATTCAACATAGAAGCATTCAATGTAAAAAAAAAAAAAAAATTAAAACAAAACACACAAACATAAACAGACACTTTTAAGCTTTTATTTTATGCATTACGTACTTTGCTGTAGCATGTACCCAAGGAGATGTCAGATGTGGCATACCTTCTGGTAATTCTGAATTGTCAAGTAGTGATTTAACAGATGGAATGAACTTGTAGCATTAATCTTGGGCTGATTACCTCAAATACAGTGTCTTCAGTTGCAGCTGCATTACAAAATTCAATTTCCTCATTTTATATCTAGATGTTTGGAAATTCCCATGAGACTAGGGGCATGTTCAGAAACAGAGATATGAGATCAGAAGACATGATCTTTGCCATGAGACAATATCATGGGGTACATAGGGTACAACAGTGTATGCCGTTGGTATATTCTGATATTCATTGCTGATTATTCTGCCGCAAAACCACCCCTTGTCATTAAAAATGAGCTGTGGTTAGAAGCATCTCCTAAAGCTAAGAAAATATCACTACACTGGGAAATTCCCCAGGGTGATCATCTTCACATTGCAGAGGAGCAAAGCAACCACCTCAAGGCTGAGCTTACTCCCCCCAATATCTTCAGTATTTTCTCATGGAGGTAGCAGCAGGCACCAGCTTGCAAGAAGCACCAAATCCCACTGCATTTGCTGTCTTGCCTCTTGGGACTTTAAAGAGTCACAATTTTTTGGAAGGGCAGAAACATCTGTGAAACAGCTCTGCTGTTTCTGTAGAGATGTTATCAGATAAAATACATGTAAGCTAGTTGCTCTTAAAGTCCTAAGCCAAAACCAGACTGTGCTGTTCCCAGGCTGCAGAGTTGATGTCATGAACAGACAAGGCAGAAAAAAAGAATGAAAGAGGAGGTCAGTGGGGGAAGAGGGAGAAAATTCTATGGCAGAGATGTTGATGTTTCCAAGTCAGAGTCAGGACTTCAACCTCAGTTTCCTGGGCTTCCACCCGGTGGTCTTGAAGACAAACTTCCAACCTCCTCCTCTATTGTGTTAAAAGCAAAAAAAAAAAAAGGCAAAAAAAAAAAAAAGCAAAAAAAAAACCAAAAAAAAACCCAAAACCACTTGAAAGGACTTTTAGCTTGCCTAGAAGAGGGCATCACCCCTTCCTGCATGTAACATCAGTTTGACGTTGTAATTGTTCCTTGTCCTTGCTCCTTATGACTTAGTTGTCAGGAAGAAAAATATTAAAGATAAACACTCCCACAGAAAAGTTCCAACCAAGAATTCAAAATCATGCTTTGAAATTTTAATTGCTGATTCACAGCTAGTCTGAAGCAGAAGACAGGAAAACCTTCAAGTAGTTTTTTTCAGTTATTAAATATTGATGTGTGTAATTTAATACTTGAAATGCATAGTTAGGCAATTAATATGCTAGCCCATCTCTTTAAGAGCATTGAACTTGCACAATTTTAACCTTGGAAAAATTTGTCCTGTGTGTGGCAGAGACAAAATGAGAGAGACAGGGAAAAAAAAATAGGCAGCAAAGTTGTATGTAAGGCATTAAAACTCTTGGACTTCCTGTGTTGTGTGCATTAGGTATACCAGGAGAAATCTACACGGCTGAGGACTCAGGTGACATTTAAATATCTCTGTCAAACTCTGATGCTTTGCAGGAACAGAAGTCAGAAGACAGGCATAGAACTCATAAGAGGTTTTTCATAACTTTATGGTAATTTAGATTCATGTAACTGGGAAATTTTGCTGTTCAAAAGGAATTTGTGTGCCCCTGAGATAGGTGGCAAGGCTTTATGAAGTAATTTCTAACCTAATTTTATACCTTCAAAATGCTCTATATATCCCACTGTAAGTACAAAAGAAGGTCATATGGATCTTGTTGTATCATGCTATGCCTTACAGGTTTAAGGAATTCACAAGTTCTCCACCACACAACACAAGGATTTGCATGTTTAAATTTGCTAGAGTTACTGGGGTGCTGGAATTAATCTTGCTGTTTCAAGCTGCTCAAGGTGAACCTCCAAGTTTCCGGATGTGGAATTACGTGTAGAAGTATCTGGAGAGCTATCAATTGCTGTAATGTCGCTTTCTTGGGCAGGGGAGGAACTATAATCCAATGAAATGTTTTTCATTCTGCTTCCTTTTCTCTGAAGGAACAAGATACGAAAACTTTTTCAACGAAACACATCATTGCCTTCCATCACAATAGAACGAAAGAATCTCTACATTGAGAGATTTGCATCCATTTGGATAGCAGTGAATTATGCCCATGACACCTGTGCAAAAGGAAAGAACATTTCAGTTTTACCAAGCAAAGCAGGTACAGCATCTTCACAAGTTGTATTACTGCAGTGCTCAGCTAAAACTGTAGTCTTTAAATATTATTTCCAAAATTTCAGCTCCCAAAATACTCTCATTATTTTTACTGATTCAGAGACCTAAAATGCAGTTTGACTTCTTTAAATGAAATAGTAACAGAAGTCTATCCAGCTTTTACAGGAGGAGGGTTTTACTTTAAATATTTTGCTGGAATATTTAATATTCATATCCAGAAAAATATATAGTGATATTTGTGTACTTAACCAGCTTTTTGTGCTCACTTTGATGGTTTTCTGAATTTCTTTATATTGGTTTCCAAAGAGCAGATTGACTCAGCATGGTACACCTAAGGAATCCATGATATAGGGCATTAGAATTTTGAGAAACCTTTTCAAAATTCAACTATTTTCTAAGGCCATTTACCTATTACACAGTGGTACAAGGAAGATATGAAAAAAGCAGCCCTATTTACTATTTCCTTTAGATGTTTGTTTAAAGATTCCCTACCTATCTGGTCACTGAAATAATGTTAAAAGCTTCCCAAAACTTCACCTGCTCAGACTAATCATGGTCCAAGAAAAACCACTGGTTCCCACTGCTGGGTGTTACTACCAGTACAACCCAAATTATCACTATGACCTTTACTGAAGACTTTTGGCCACCTTGTGTTTATTGAAGAGAAAGATGAAAATATATTTGCACTTACTGAAATTTAAAGATATTCTGCATATTTTTAATACAATTCATGATTACAGGTATTTTTGACATTTTGATTAGTAACTGCTTAGAAAAAGAATGTTCCTGAAATCAGTAGAAGCATTCACAAAAGAAAGGCAAGAGGAACAACTGTATTTTGCTAATACCATAAAGATTTAGTAATTATTCATTTCCAGGGTTTTTTGAAGTCTTACAGTGTTCAGTATCCTGTGCCAAGTCTTCCAATTTTTATAGACCACATTTGACAGACATAATTACCAAAGCTTTCCTGCTTCTCTTACATTTTTAACAGCTGTATATCCCCCATTTTAGGAAAGTGCTTGTCACCATCTAACATAAATGCTTATCAGATCACAAACCAATTGATAATAAAGTGGGACCTGCCCACAGCTCATACATCATATGAGCTGAGATACAGAGAGGCAATCACAGAAGCCACTCCATGGACACTGGTAAGTACTTCCAGATGACAATCACGTGAGAACATAAGGTTCTGCCTCAATATCTCCACTTATTACATGCAGCACAAGGATTGCAAGGCGGCACAGCAAGGAGTCACTTGGTAGGCAGATCCCATTAAGGCACTTTAGTTTGGTTCTAATAAATCGTGAAATGTTTGTGAAAGAAGGAATAATAGTTTTAAACAGAGTAAAATAGAACAGCATGTCATCAGGTTCATTAATGTACCAGTGAGACATTACAAATGCCATTGATGCAAAAGCTGAATATCAGAAATGCCATG
Organism: Aphelocoma coerulescens; assembly: GCF_041296385.1. Lineage (NCBI taxonomy): Eukaryota > Metazoa > Chordata > Aves > Passeriformes > Corvidae > Aphelocoma > Aphelocoma coerulescens. The sequence goes on along the minus strand of NW_027184085.1, from coordinate 21,139,688 downwards.
CAAACTCAGATCCAAATTATACTTTCAGTGTTTTACAATATTACTCTTTAGCTGGTGACATTGCATTTTCAAACAGATTAGAGATCAGGTTGCTTTGTTTTTTAAGGTAATAATTCATACCTTACACACCTTTGGTTTGTGTCAGTATTCCAGATTTTCTTCTTTAAAAAGAGAAGAAATAATTTCTCTGCAATACAATCATAGAATCATAGAATTGTTTGTGTTGGAAGGGATCTTGAAGATCATCTAGCTCCAGCCAGCCCTGCCGTGTGCAGGGCCACTCTGTACTATACCAGGTTGCCCCATCCAAACTGGCCTTGAACACTTCCAGGAATGGAGAGTCCACAACTTCCCTGGGCAACCTGTTCCAGTGCCTCACCACCCTCATAGTAAAGAATTTTTTCCTAAAATCTAATCTAAACCTACTCTCTTTCAGGTTACAGCCATTGCCCCTTGTCTTGTCTCTACATCCTCTTGTGAATAGTCTTGCCCCATCTTTCCTGTAAGTTGTCTTCAGGCACTGGAAGGCAACAATTAGCTCTCCCCAAGACCTTCTCTTTTCCAGACTGAATAATCCCAATTCTCCCAGCCTTTTCTCACAGGAGAGGTACTCCATCCCATTGATCAGTTTGGTGGCCCTCCTTTGGATTCATTCCAACAGCTCCATGTCCTGCCTGTGCTGGGGACCCTGTCCCTAAAAACTGGGAAATTCTCCATCAAATTTGTTATCTTAGAAAGTCAACATTACTTCATTAGCAGTGCTGAAATCCATGGGTAATTCTCTTCAAAGCATGCATGCTCAGTAACCTAAGACACCAGGTTATATTCCTGAAACTATTGTATTTTCACCACATTTCCTGAATACATGCATATATGTTAATTATTTCCACTTGTTTGGATATGGTTCCAGATCTTCTGACGAATCTTTTCTCCTTGGGAGTATCTCAAATATGTCATCAGGTCATAGTGTACTTCTCTTATCATTCTTTGTTCTGACACAAAATCCTTGTTCTCAAAACTGAGATACTTGTTAGTACATATTAATCACTGATAGAAGTAAACAAGAAAGCATTAGCTGGAACAAGTTTATTAGTCACAGATGTAGGGAGTTAGCACAAGGCCACATTAATCTCTGTTATTTGTACTACCCACTCTATGTACAAAATTAAGCACTAACAATGAATACAGGGGTCATACTCTACTGTGCTAAAGTTAAAAAAGTTTTCCAGCATCTTCCTCCACTGCTGCATAGACATCTTACAGGACTGTTCTGTAACCACCCCAGAGCTGGATGCAGCACTGCAGGTGGGGTCTCAGCAGAGCAGGGCAGAGGGGCAGAATCCCCTCCCTGGCCCTGCTGGCCGCGCTGCTTTGGATGCAGCCCAGGACATGTTTGGCTCTCTGGGCTGTGAGTGCCCATGGCTGGGTCATGTCCAGCCTCTCACCCACCCCAAGTCCTTCTGGGCAGGGCTGCTCTGATCTGTCCATCCCCCAGCCTGTGCTGATACCAGGGTTGCTCTGACCCAGCTGCAGCACCAGCACTTGGTCTTGTTAAACCTCATGAGGTTCCCATGGTCCACCTCTGGAGCCTGTCCAGGTCCCTCTGGATGGCATCCTAACCTTCAGAAGTGCCAACAGCACCACTAAGCTTGGGGTCATCTGCAAATTTGCAGAAGGTGCACTTGACCCCTCTATGCCATTAATGAAGATATTAAATAACACTGGTCACATCCACTACGGACTCCTGATGGACACCACTTGTCGCTGATGTCCACTGGGATTCTGAACCAATGACCGCTACTCTCTGGATGCGACCATCCAACGACTTCCTGATCCATGTAACAGTTTATCCATCAAATCCATCACTGTCCAATTTGGAGACAAGGATGTTGTGGCATACAAGATCAGTTCCAGATGCCTTTTAGGGCATGCAATATGGCACAGCAACAGGGCAGTACAAAACTAGAGGGAATAAGTAAGAGATGGAAAATGAGTCATAATTTCAGTAATGTTTGCATGTAGCAGCAATGACTGCTTATCCTGCCCCTTCCCATCCAGCATATCAAGCCAAAGCTTCTCCAACAGGCAGGCACATATGCATGATTTGTATCACTAAGTTCCTGAAATTGTCTGGTTTTCAAGCTCTGTTATTTATATATATGTTAATCAAGTTTTAAATATGTGTTTATCAAGTACAACAAAACCCCAAGAAGAAAACTGTATAAATAGCAAGAGTTCCCACTTATTGGGAAACTGCTCACCTCGAAGCCTCTTTGCTTCCTTTTTACTACAAAAATCTCCTTTGTTCTGCCTTTTATCTCAGAAGACTATTCCTACTTCTCTTATAGCTGACTGCCAGTTTGTTTAGCCACTTCAGAAGATGTACTTTGAGGGCTCCATGTAAGAAAGGTTTCACCTCAGTACAAAGAATGTGCAGGTCTTGGAAAGATCTCCTTGTTCACTTGCATACAATTCCTAGACCATCCTAGGACAGCCAGTTACCCAAGCGTAGCCCACCGAGCAGTGCAATAGATAGATAACAATGTGCAGACTGTCTGGCACATGGCATGTGGAAGAATAGAGGGTTAAGAGCACTACAAATGCACATTCTGCATGTTCTGGAGACAGGGGAGATTGAAGATTCACATGAGTACTATGAAGGACTAGTAGAGATAGCCACACTTGGTGAGACAAATGACTGAATACTACAGGTCATAAATATTCATTATCTCCGAGGTCCCAACTAATCCTATGAATTTAGGCTGTAATCTCTTTCTAATCATGTGGACATAGGGTACACTTGCAGCTGAGTGAGTATGGCCACACATGCACAGGAGATGTATAAAGCTAGTGTTTATCAGGAGTAGGATAAATGTACTTTATGTACATTTAATGTAGTTTAACATTTGGGTTTTAAATCCATTCCACTTCCCTCTTGCTCTATAGAGATTTGGAGTCTTTCTGTAGTATTGTCCTTAGTTTTGCAACCAAGCATTTTCTATTAGCTAAATTATATGAAGTTGTCATGGTCAGAGTAATACCCTTCACTCATAAGAAAGAACTAGCAATATGTTTATTGATATAAAACAGAAATCTAGCAAAGTTTGATAGTAAATGTGACAGGCATTTAACAAGAGTAGATGGCAAGGAGCACTTGATTACTTCACAGAGAATAGAGTCAGACAGAACTGTTAGGAGACTTTTTAATTGGGTCTTGATGCTTAGAAAGGCTCCCCTTGCATTCTAAAATTCTTCTCAGAGCCCCTGTAAGTCTAGTTACTTCCAGATCCAGACTTAGTCCCAGACTTGGTCAACAGTTTATGTCTGAAGGATTATATGTGCACAATCAATCCTTTGTATCACTTAAATGAGGTTTAAAATTTTCAGTGTACTAATTTCCAAGTCACTTATCAAGTATCTGATGAGACAAAAATTCTCTCAACCTTGAGGAGTAGCCTTAAGAGGCGTACCTACTCAAGAGATACTGTTGTATAGTCCACTGCTGTGCGGGAGAGCTCAAGAGGCTATGGGCTGTCCACTATTTAAGGGGTAAGATGAGTCACCTAAAGACGTATACATGCTCACTTCAGATATTAATTTCTTCCAAAGTTGACTTGAACCTTAACCAGCACTATGGTTAGGTGGATGAACTGCTCAAATTAGCCCTTGTCTTTCATGTTATCTGTCTGCCCTGAATCAACTTTGAGACGGGTGATAGTCCAGACACATTGGTTATGTCTGCTGATTGTGGTTATCACTCGAGCAGGATTACATGAAATAAAGGGCAGGATGGAGGCAAAGCGGAGGGGAGGGAGGTGAGCACACTGCCACAGAAGTTAATTAATTAACTTATTAATTAGAAAATAAAGTACTGCAGAAATTGAAAGAGAAGAGTTGGTCACCTTACAGTGGGGCTTTGTTTTTTTAGGGGGGGTTTAGGAAAAAGTTTAAGCAAAAACAACAGTTTTCTATTGTATTTTCTCTTATTTTCTCTGTATTTTTCAGCTCAGGGTTTTTCTTAGACATGGGTGATATCTTTATTTAAAGAAAAACTCCATTCCCTGTACAGTTACTGGGACTCCAGTGCCGTCATCAGCTGCAGATGCACATCACTTCTGCAGTGCCAAGGCACAGGAAGCCACACTTTCAATCCAGTCATGCTCTTTAAGACATCAGTCATGAGGATCTATTTAGACATAATGATACTTCTAAAAATAAGGACTTTTTTTTAATATTTAATTTTCCCTTGAGTTCTTATTCTTGAGAATGTCATTAAGGCTCAGAGTTAAGTAAATTTTTGATTTTCAGTATATGTCATGTCTAACTGATTTTAAAAGTAATATTTAGACCAGGTTACTTATTGTCCTGAGTGAGCAGAACAAGTTCATGAAAAGGAGGGTGTTGCCTTGAAAGAATGAAAATACCTTGACTAAAATGAGTAGTAATTCCTATTTGAAGACAGGAACCTCTACTTTCAGCTGACTCAGAAGACCAGTCTTAGGCTGAGAAAACAATTAATATAAGATTATTATTGCTGCTACATAAATGATCTTTTTTTTAGGTGCCTCTAGAAAGCAATGTTGTCAATGTCACCATTTCAAATGTAAATACTAAGTCTTCATACATTGTTCAGCTCAGATGTGTAACCAAGGATGGTCTCAACTGTGTTTGCATTTGGAGCAAAGAGATTTTGGTCCCTCACAGTAAGTGAAATGTAGCTTCATCCTACTGGTTGTAAATATGAATGTAAGCGCTTTTCCAATTTTTGTGTCATATGGAATAGCATTTTCAGATACTGTTGAAAATATGAACATCAGAATGACTCATTTGAGTGCATATCTCCATCTTTTACCATGTTTACCAGAACTCGTGAACAAGCCAAGAATATCATATAATGTAACCACACAAAACTCTCCCGGAAGAAGAAGTGTTCTTCTGAAGTGGGAGGTAAGGTTCACTCTGAGTCTGGCTACCTTCTGTTATGTATATGTTATTTATTTAATATATTGCAGGGAAAAACAGACTTTCTCATTGTATTGAGACTACACTTGATATGCAAAAGGCATTGGATATTGTACACTTGCTGCAGAATTCATTGCATCTATATGCTAGTGATTCAGGTGCTAGAAACCTACAAGGAAATACTACATCCATTTATAATCTTGAAAAATCACTAAAACTTCCCTTCTTTTCCAGGGAAAAACATGTTTTCATTTTAAGAGCTTCCAGTTTTTTCTGAAATTCCTCGCAAGACATTACTAAATGTCTTCCTGTCTATGTTACTCCAAAAGTATCCAATTAGTTCATTAAGATAACCCAGCCTCACAGCTTCGTGGTATCTACACATTATTAATTTTGTGCCAGAAATAACAGACAATCTTGATACCAGAAATAATCCTTGAAGAATTCACAGGCCTTCATGTATTAAGTTTCTGCCTATATTGCAGTAATTTCCATTTCTGTGCACTGCATTTTCCAATCTCTTATTAAGATTAGTACAGTAAAATAATGAGTGAACCACCACCAGAAATTTCTACCAATGGATATTTAACAGGTTCCAAATTTGTAGCATAATTACTAGCATTTCTCTTTAAAGATACTAGATACCTAACCAAGGCCGAGTAGATGAGGGTACCCAGAGGCATAAATTTCAATTAAACACCTCTCATTTACTTTCAAGTTCCTAATAACGCGGGATATGTTCCGGTGAAATGTAGAGAACGTTACAGCTGCTTCACTGCTGTTATTGCTAATTGCATACACATGTGATCTCAATTAAGGAAAATTCTTAATCCTGTACTAAAATCCTCTCAATTTAAGCATGCTGTTAATTTTAAGGAAATGCTTTGCTTCATTGATTCCTAATGACCTAATTAAAACAGTATGATTTTATCCCCATTATTGGAGGCTCCATTTTGTTTATACAATTAAATAGTTCTTGATTTTCTGCACAGGACATAACAGCATTTATAGAATAATAATGTTTTTCCTCTTGCTAGGTAGCACAAAATGAGAATGTCCTTGGATATTTCGTTAATGTGGAAAGAATACCCAACAGCTGCAGCCACTCACCAAATCGCATCTCTCTCAAAGAGGGAAAAATTCTTGTAAATCTCTCCATGGCTTACTATAGAGTTAATATTTCTGCCTATAATGAAGCAGGAGAATCTCCACAAGCCATCTATATTGTCCCAGAATTCTCTGGAACAGGTACTTACCTTATCATTCATTCACCAGAGTGGTGGGGAAGTTTTATGACCAATCTCCAAGGCTACTTTTAGACATACTTTGGGATAGGTGAAAGCATTCTCTTGAATATTTTTTAGGCTGATATTTTTACATAGTGGGAGTCAGAATTGTTTCTTAAGAAGATACTTTGGTAGAAGTTAAGAGATAGTAATTTAATATTCAGTTTAGCACTTCTTGTTTCTCAAGCTAGAGAAAGTACCATGTGCTGGATGTACTTCAGAAAATGGTTTATGGACTGTCCTCAACATCAAGTAGATGTCATGGTTTAAAAAAAAGTTCACAGAAGTATGTGCAAGTCTAAATTTTTGAGGTAAATAACTATTAAGAGACCTGCTACTGTCCTTTATTTCATTATTACTCTAAATGGCACATAGGAGAAGGAACAGATAGGATGTACATGTCACTTTCTAATGAACATGTAAGCTTTGTAATGCCTAAACAAACAGTCTTTTCTTTTAAAAAATAAACCTAACAATGTTTTCCTTATAATATAAGCTAGATTCATGTGTTATAATCTTGAGGTATATTTATTGCAATATGAGAAGAACCTCTCTTACAAAGTAAGATTTTTTTTAAAATTAAGCTATAGCATTCACAAGCAAAGATGTGTGCAAGTACCCTTGCTGAGCTTCAGATAGCTGCAAATGACTGCTTATCCAGAATTCTCAAACACGCCCCTCATTCTCTTCTCCTTTGTTCTGCTAAGAGGTAACAGCTTGATTTTGCCCTTACATTTCAGTCCCTTAGCTCTCTTCTGATAAAATAGATCAACCATTTCAAGCCACCTTTTGACTGACAATAAGTTGTCTACTGAACCTCTGAGCCTGTATTTCATGGCTCTCTCCACCTGTTTCTATTTGACTGTACTTCAGTGCAACTTCTCTGTATCTATCATGAGTTACTGAGAAGATACTTAATGCACATTAAGTCCATTCTCAAGATAAATTCCTTCTCAGCATACACAACTTTTCCTCAGCTAGTACAGCCATTTTCTTTACAGAATCATAGAATCAATTAATTTGGAAAAGACCTCTGAGATCGTTGAGTCCAATCTGTGATCTAACACCACCTTGTCCATAAGACCGTGGCACTAAAGTGACATATCCAGTCTTTTCTTAAATATTTTCAGGGACAGTGACTCCACCACCTCCCTGGGCAGCCCATTCCAATACCCAATCACTCTTTCTGTGAAGAAATTCTTCCTAATGTTGAGCCTAAACCTCCCCTGGCACAGCTTGAGAGTGCTCTTGTCCTATTGCTAATGGCTTGGGGGAAGAGTCTGACCCCCACCTGGCTACAGCCTCCTTTCAGGCAGTTGCAGAGACTGATAAAGTCTCCCCTGAGCCTCCTTTTCTCCAGGCTAAACAACCGCAGCCCTTTCAAACAACCCCAGGAACCCCAGTTCCTTGGACAACCACAGCTCTCTCAAAATTAATTTGCCTTTCTTGGATTGCTTTCCAGACAGGAGATAAAACAGAGAGCATGTATATCTGCCACAAGCTCCACTTCTTGTCTCAAAATGGCAGGTTGCTCTTCTCCCTCCTTAGTGTCAGTAAGAAGGTCTTTCCTAGTTTGGTAGCCTGTCTTTTATGATGTCAAAATCTTCATGATCCTTTCAGAAAATGCAAAATATATGAAATATAAAATTATCTAGCTATGATTCATTGTTCTCCTCCTCCCCTACCCAGGCAAGCACTATCTCACAGTTGCTCTGTGTATAGCAGTTACTAGTGGCTCACAGGAGCTTATTTAGCAACACCAGACTTCCTCTTCCTGAGGCTTGGAACGGCCATTTAATTTCCAACAATCAGAAACAAGGAAAAGTCATGAGCAGCAATCAACACTGTAGCCCCCAGACACCATTGCAAAGTAGTAAATGCCCAGTTTCCTGTATTGAAATACTGGTGTAAACCTTACTATGGTAAGTGAGTCACTTGCAATGATAACTACTTAATGAATAACCTCCAAAGACAGAGCAAAAGGGATAAAGAAAAACCTTAGGGGAGAAAACTACTTTTCTGTTTATTAACCTTTGATTGTATATTTGTTCACAGACTTGCCTGGTCAAATCCATGTCAAAAGCCAGAGAACCAATGCAGTTGTCACATGGACTCCAGAATACAATCCAAAATGTTTTGTGGTTGACTGGGGCACTGGTAAAGAGGATATGCACATGAAAATAGTAACTACGGCTACCGGAAATTTCACACTAGGTAACAGCAACCACTCCACCTCCTATGGAGGCACCCTTTCATCTCTTGGTTATTTCTGGTTGGGCAGAGTAGGATTTTCATTCTGTTTTTAAGGGCAAACTGAAGATCCATCCAGATAAGTGCAACTCTTAATATTTGTCCAGTACTGAGTCATTATCTAATGCTTAGCAACATTAAGGCAGATAAAAAGCAGAGTTTTCATTAGGATTCTTCTGGATACTGTTGGGCAAAAATTCAGCTAAGCTGCTGGTACAACGTCTCTCCTTGCCCACATTCCAGGCACACCTGGCTTTACTGGCTTTAAAAAAAACTTTCATCTTGTACCTAGGTAAGCTTGTCTTTCAATACAAACTGCTCTATTAAACAGCCTCTCTAAGATTAATTTCTATTTTTATCCCAATGTCTATATTTGTCAAAGCTGAAGTTCTCAAGTCTAGTATTGCGCTTACCAAGCTAGGCAGGATGGGCTTCAGTCAGGGATTTCTTTATGGAACAGACCTTGAAAATCTTTAATAAAGTCATGTAGGTGGCCTCTTGCAAAAGCCATTCAGGACTGGTTTTTATGTACAATAGAGAACATTTAGCTTCAGAGTTCTATAAAGTCTTCTAGAGAGTTCACTGTTTACCTTGGTTCTTCTGCAACATCTGCAGTGCCACATTATATCTAGGTTTTTTGTTTGGGTTTATATATTCTGGCTGAGTGGGAAATATCTATCCCTGAATTAAGATAACTACAGCCATTTTAGTTCCCAATTTCTCCTTCAGCAGCTAAAGTCTTCCATAGGGAGACTATAAACAGATCAGTCATCTTTTAAAAGAAAACCCATGTTATGTCCTGTTCTGATTTTGAAATAGTTAGCATTAAGCATCCAGAGACACTGAAGAAGGATGTACATATTTTGTACTCAATATAAAGCACTATACAATTATACTATGCTTTGAGTCTCAGAAAGCAAGAACTATACAGAAAAACTATGAAGCTGCTGTCTTTCCTCTACTTCTTTGTAATTTATAACTTTTCAGTAAACCCTGACATACCTTTATTTGTTTTCCAGACAATTTTCAACCATACAAGTTGTACAAAGTAATGGTACATGCATCTGATGTGTGTCAGTGTGAAAGTTTCCTAAGACATGAAATGACTTTTGGAGTGACCCACTTTTACTTCGTTGAAGGAGGTATTCCTCCCCTTTGAACAACCTCACCATTATATTTGTTCTTGTTTCCTATCTGCAGCAATAAAAGGGAGGCTACACAAAATTTCTTTTCCAGGTGACTGAACAGTATTCTCCAGTTAGCATTGCCTTTAGGCTTAGCAGCTATGTCCTACCAGTGAATTACCTGAATGCTGTTCCTTACTGACAAGTCCACAGAAATATTTATTATGTGTGACATTACCAGAAATAACAGAAAGAGGGTCTCAGACCCATGAGGCTCAAATTTAAATTAAATCAGATTTTCCAATCCCAATTTAATAGTGTCTTATATTGCAAATTGAAAGGAGTATGACACTATTGGAGTAAAATATTCATAATGAGACAGTCACAATTTCTGCCTATTTTGGTATTGTTTAAGGTGAGGGGCTTTTACTCTATGGGATTTTGCCTTTCTCTTGCATCCTTTACGTTGTATTTATGGGATCTAGAATCCGACAAGAAACTCTCTTGGAAGCAGCTAGGTTTCAGTCTTGTATGTCTACTGCACAAGTATTGATGCAGAACTCAAATATCTGGTTTTTTAAGCTCCTAGGACAGGTCCTGCTCATGTGACAATTCTGAATATCACAAAGCATTCTGCAGTTGTGAAGTGGACTGAAATACCTGCAGAAGACCGTTTGGGCTTTCTCCAGGGATACAGGATCAGTTACACAGATTCATCAAGGCAGAAGTCTCCGGGTAAGTCACCATTGCCAGAAAAAAGCAGCAGCTCAGAGTTAAGAAAGAAAAGTTTAATTCAGACCATTAAATATACTGAGTTATTTATGATTTCTGTGCAAACTGAGTGCTCTGCTCTCAAAGGTCAGCTCCTGGTTAGATTTTTAGTGCTCTAGATGCTCCCATGAACACTTAGAATTTTCTAGATATTATCTCAAATTAAATATTGCTACTTCCTTGAAAATTAATTTACAGCAGAATTCGCTAGTAACACTTAAAGGAAGACATACACTTAACAGTATTTCTGAAGTATTAAGGTTTCAGTCACAACACCTTTATGTTTCATCGCAACTCATCCGAGCTTGAGTCTGAGCCTTTGGATAGGATTTAAGACATTATATATTTCATTTTTCAACTCAATTAGCAGTTAGTAATTCTTACCGGTTTCCAAAGACACCACTATAAATTTACTTTTAGAAACATTTTCTTAAATTGGTAGTTTTTACATTTAATTTTGGACTTGATGACCTCAAAGGTCTTTTTCAACCTTAACAAACTACAAATGATGGTACAAACCTTAACAAATGATGAAACTTCTACACATTGGAATAAATGAATAGCTGTGAATTCAAACCACTTGAGTTTTCAATTTAAAAAAATCCCCATACTTCTTTTGATAAGCATTTTCTTTCTGCTCTATAGTGGAAAGTCTCTTTGCCATAAGTAATAACACATTATCTTTGTACATACTGACTTTCAAATAAAATTGAAGACATGCTAGAGAAGACAAAGAGCACCTAAGACAAAGGGAGAGTAAGAGTTCTGTAATTCATGTTGACCTATGGCTTTACAGAGCCATAAAGAGTCTTCTGGAGACTCTATTCCACTTCAAATACCTATCTGAAAGCACAAGAGGAGCCAGAATGGGAACATCCAGGACTGAACCTAATTTCTTTTTTTTTCCTCTGCCTTAACCAGTCAATACAGCAGTGATATGACACCCAATTGCCATGTTTTCCAGGCAGGGAGTATAATTCTATTGGAGAATTTGGGGGAAGAAAGTCCATAGGCTACAGCACCACATCTACTTCTGTGAAGATCTTAAATCCACAGTGACAAACTTGAAAAGTAATTTCTGCCCCATTAAAAACATCCTTACAACATGGTTGCATGTACATTATTCTGGCCAAGGGAAAAATCCCTGCACCATCAGAAAAGAAAGGCTGAGCTGAAAGCCCCACAAAGCAGGTAAAGCAGAATGCACAGCCCTGTTCCCGTACTGAATGATGAGTAATAGTACTAGCATAAATCAACTGAACAAGTACTTTAGTGAGACTAAAGCATTTGATAAGGGCTAGTCCTAATGTTAACTGTTACAATCAACATAAAAACAATGCTTCAGCATGTTAGATATATTTTCCTCTCATGAAGTGTACACAGCCTTCTGTATTCTTCACCTGTGATGGTTTGACCCTGGCTGGGTACTAGAGCAACTGGATGCCAGAGCCACTCTGTCCCCTCTGCAAGTGGACAGGGGAGAGAAAATAAAACATTCACGGGTTGAGATAAGGACTAGAAGAGATCTCAGATTACTCTATGGACAAAACAGACTTAGCTTGGGGAAATTAATGGAATTTAATGCCAATGAAATTCAGAGTAGGATAATGACAAGTAAAACAGATCTTTAAAACACCTTTCTCCACCACTCCCTCCTTCCCAGGCTCTACTTCTCCCCCATCAGCAGCACAGGGAGACAGAGACTGGGGCTTGTGGTCAGTTTATCACGGATTGTTTCTGCCATTGTTCAGGGAGAAGAGTCTTCCTGCTCCAGTGTGGGGTGCCTCCCATGGGAGACAGCTCTCCGTGAACTTCTCCAGTGTGAGTCCATCCCATGGGTTACAGTTCTTCATGAACTGCTCCAGCATTCACAGTGTTCACTTCTTACAGGATGTAGTCCTTCAGCCTGCCCCAGCGTGGATTTCCCACAGGGTCACAAGTCCTACCGGAAAACCTGCTTCAGCATGGGCTTTTCTCTACATGGGTTTGCAGGTCCCTGCCAGGACCCTGCTCCCGCACAGGCCTCCCACAGGTTCACAACCCACTCTCAGGCCTCCTCTGCTCTGGCCTGGGTCTCCTCCACAGGCTGAAGGGGGATCTCTGCATCCCCAGGCACCTCCATGGGTTCAGGGCCACAGCTGCCGAGCCATGAACCATGAACCACGAACCACAAACCACGTGCTGCAGGGGAACCTCAGCTGCAGCACCTGGAGCACTTCCTGCCCCTCCTTCTCTCCAGGCCTTGGTGTCTGCAGGGCTGTTCCTCTCACATATTCTCATCCTGCTCTTCTCTGGCTGCAATTACATTTGCACAATAACTTTGTTTTCCTTTTAAATCTGTTATCACGGAGGCATTACCACCCTTTCTAATTGGCTTAGCATTGGCCAGCAGCACATCTGTCCTGGGGCCAGCTGGAATTGGATCTGTTGGACATGGGCAGCTTCTGGCAGCTTCTGTGAGAAGCTGCCCCTGTAGCCCCCCTGCTACCAAAACCTGGCCATGCAAACCCAATACAGCTTTGGTGTGTTAAAAGCTCATGTTTCTTACCTTCTTACCTGCATTTAAAATGTACATAAATATTTTGGAGAAATCCGGTATCCATCCAAAGAACATCTGCACAGTGTGGTTTCCTGCAGATGAGGATTAGGGCATTGAAATTTTGCCTCTTCCCCAGTCAGCAACACTGATACAAGCTCAGTCATGAGAGTTCATCTAATCATCTCCTCCCCAAACCCTCCTGTATTTCAGCTCTTACTCTCAACTCTTCTACCACAACTTACCATCTCACCGGACTGAAGGAAAAGACCACCTATCGTGTACAGATTTCAGGATTCACTAGTGCTGGAGAAGGACCTCTGACTCTTTCACAACCTTTCAGCACTCCAAAATATGGTACTCTGGAACCTCTATGCATCTGCATTACTCAGCATGAATCCTTGCTTTATGCTCTCTCTATGCTTAGTTACAAGGTTTATTAGTCAATCCTCAGTTGCTGAGAGCAAATACAGAAAATTGTTCCTCTGTAAGAACAACTCTGCCTGTATTTCATTACCTAGTATACAGGGAAGACTTAGCTAGGACTCTTCATTTCTGAGTCCTTTTCTGACCTTATTGTGCTAGCTATGTGCACATATCTTTATCTATTGACAGTTACTGTCATAGATTTCAGCAGTTTAAATTTCTGCCTGTGACTAGTAAAGTTCAATCATCTGTTCTTGGCAAAATCCTGAGCAATCACATAAAACTGGCTTCCTGAGCCATTAACTGTAAAATAAAAAAATTAAGTATCTTTCAATTGCTCCTATGTGGGTGAAAACTAATCAAAGTGTTTTTTGCTTTGTTATAATTTAAGTACATTTTAAGTAACAGGTCCTTTAGCTTGCTGGCAAAAGTTTTCTTGTCTCAGAGGTGCCTGGAAAGGCCAATGCCAATACAATTACATTTAAAAAGTCTAAAGAACTTAAAATCATGTAGGGTTGACTAAACTTAGTCTTTCAAACATTTTTAACACTTCACCAGTTAAACTAAAACTAACACTGCAACAGACTTATTTTTGTTTGACCACAGGTTCCCTTAATGAATCTTTCTAAATAGAAAAAGAAAAGAACATGCTAAGATGCTATCAGTAACCTGTAAAATTCAGAGACAATAGTATGAAAATGCTTTCTTCCCACAAAAACTTCTGTGTGTTAAGTGAAGGAGGTATAAAATCAAACAACTGAATAGCCAAAAGTGTGAAGCAGAAAAAAAAAGACAAGAAATTTAAAATATTTCTTGAAATCAACAAGGATTGCACCCCTCCTCCCCCTACTGAAAACTTTCTCCTGTCAATACGAAATATTAAAGTGGAGCTTTTCTGCAGGACTCTATTCCACTCATCCTACCAAATATATATTTGGAGAGGGTTCAATTGTTCAGTAAAGTAACAAAAATGCAGAGTGAGATTATTACAATGTTTTAAAAATTCAAGTAATTACAGTGAATTTAAACATTACATTTACTATTTTTCCTCTCCCCCAGTATTTCACAGGTCACTTAATCCATTAGGAGAATCTCAGGTTTCCTTGCTATAAAGCCTTTTTCAGCAACAAGGGAATACACAGCTTTCTAAATTAGTTTTTACTACTAGGTAGCTGTTTGGTTAAAAAAAAAAAAAAGAGACCTTTTTGTTGGGGGATGGGTACAAAAAGAAGAACAAGTGGCTTTTTGCAAATATGGTTTGTCAATATCAGTAACACAATCATGAACTGGCCACACTTTCCTGGCACTATTTTTAAACTTTTGATGTATCCATCTATAAAAAAGACCTCTACACCGACTCAGTCTTAACATCACAATCAGTTTTGGTTCTGGTGTTAGCAGCAGTGTTACTGCCTGAGCACTTTATCAACCTTCATTAACCTCTCAAACACTTTCTCCTCTTTAGGCAGGTGGGATATTGATAGAAAGTATCTCAAGCAAGTATTAACAGAGGCGATAGGAGACATAGGTTTGCACCAAGGATTGACAAGTGGCTGATTACAGATAAAGTGGTCTTAATGTTCTTAGAAAGTAAAGCATGGACACCAACCGAATACACAAAACATATTACTGCTATCAGGACCATGCATGATCTCACAAAAACCCCAACCAAATAAAACAAACAAACAAACAAAACCCAACCAAAACCAACCAGCCAAAAATCCCCAAAACCCTACTAATAAATCCTGAAACAGATTAGAAGCCACTTTCGCTCAAATAGTTTCTTGTCAAGTCAGACATGCATGAGGGTCCTGACTTGCTAAAATCAACTGGAGCTCACATAACAGCATGGGGTGAAAAAGTATACTTGACAGGTTGGAGAGAAGGGCAGAGAAGAACAGTCAGAAACTCAGCAAAGGCAAATGCCAGGTCCTGCACCTGGGGAGGAACAAGCCCAGGCACCAGCACAGGCTGGGGCTGACCTGCTGGGGGGCAGCTCTGCAGAGAAGGACCTGCGGGTCCTGGTGGACACCCAGCTGTCCATGAGCCAGCAGAGTCTCCTCGTGGCCAAGAGGGTATCCTGAGGGGCATTAGGAAGGGCATTGCTAGCAGGTCATGGAAGGCAATCCTGCCCCTGTACTCAGCCCTGGTGAGGCCTCACCTGGAGAGCTGTGTCCAGTTCTGGGCTCCTCAGGACAAGAGAGACATGGAGCTCCTGGACCAGGTCCAGTGAAGGGTTGCAAAGGTGTTTAGGGAACTGGAGCACCTTACTAATGAGGAACGGCTGAGGGAGCTGGGCCTTTTTATCCTGGAGTAGAGGCAACAGAGAGGGGATCTTACCAATGTATACAAATACACTAAGGGCAAGTGTCAGGAGGATGGGGCCAGACTCTTTTCTGTAATGCCCAATGACACAACAAGAGGCAATGATCATAAACTGAGACACAGGGATTTCCACCTGAACATGAGGAAGAGCTTCTTTACTGTGAGGGTGATGGAGCACAAGAACAGATCGGCCAGAGAGGCTGGGGAGTCTTCTTCCCTAGAGATATTCAAAACCTGCCTGGATGCCATCCTGTATCACCTGCTCTAGGTGAACCTGCTTTAGCAGGGGGTTAGAACAGGTGATCTTCAGAGATCCCTTCTAATCCCAACTGTTCTGTGACTCTATGATACCTAGATATCTTAAGAATACAAACCTGAAAAGCTCACACTCCCCTGAAAATACCAGGTCTAGTTTTAACTAGATTTTACTTAAATTCCAGAACAAGTGTAAAGTTGGCTTTGACTTCTGTTTGAAATACTTCTCTCATGAAGTTAAATAAGGCCTTTCTGTACTTAACACCATAAATCTGATTCTATCTTTCTGTTTCCCATCAGATAAAGGAGAATTTGAAGGTTTTGTGATTGGCCTTTGTTTCAGCATGATACTCATTCTGGTTTTTGCACCTCTCATTTGTTCTCTAGTGCTTAAAAGGTAAGAACAGAATATTGGCTGGAGTTGTTAGCAGCACTCTTTTTTTGCTTAGATCTGGGCTTCATAGCACTGAGCCTTTTTTGTCATTTAAGGCAACACAACTCAAAAAACACACAACATAATAGCCACTGTATTCATTGCACGGTGAGAGCAATTACAAGTCACTATATGCTGATTAAAATAGTAAAAAGAGTTTGTCAAAAATCTATCATCTTTAGCTTTTGATTCCATTATCTAACTACCTCCTGTCACAAACACCCTTAGAAAGAGCCAGGACCATTTCTCACAGTGGGAAATGTGCTCTATATGTAGATAAAGCATGCATTTGATTGTTTTTATCTAACATGTTTCTTGCAAACACATTTAGATATTAAATGTATAAAGTATGCATACGAGCACATAATGAGAAAGAGTAATATATGAATGAGTAGGAACAAGACAGAAAAAGAAGGGTGCCTGTAAGATCTGAAAGTGGTCCTCTTATTTTAGGAGAAATTGTTTCCCACAATAATAAAGTATTCACCCCCACATAATAATCTGAGGCACAATATTGCAGCATACACTACGACTTAAAGAAAATGGTTTGCATAGTAATGGGTTCTAGTATTAATTTTTTTACAAACTTCATTGCATACAGCCACTCATGTTACTATTTGGTGTCCTAGAACACTACCCTCCCTTTTTCCCCTCTTCACACAGCACCAGCCTCAGAAGCTGAAAGCACAGCTGTTAAAGGACAGATGGCACAACCTGTGGCTTGAAAGCCATGAAAACCACAGCATGACATAGCCTGCTTTAGCTTAAACTCCTGTCCTTGCCTCTGGGAAACATACTCCCCATGAAGCGTCCTGTGCTCTTACCTTTTCAGATTGTACTTTGAGTTCCACTGTGTCTGATACAGCAGTTTTGACAAGAACTTCTGAGACCTACACCAAAGTTTTGATCTAGAGCAAACTTAATTGCGTTAAACTAAGACCACACTTCATTGTCTGCGCCCAATAGGAAAGAATAGGAAAAAAAAACCTACAAAACAAACAGGCAGCACACAGGAGCCCAGCACAGCACTACGAAAGAGTGCTTAAATTTGTAAATTTGTAGTAATATTGAACATTTTTAACTGAGATGAAGGGTGCAGCAAAACCCTCATCTCAATTGCCTGCTTGATTTGTAAAAAAGGAGCCAGCCAGCCAGCCAAACACCCATCTTCACAGGATCAGCAAGAGATCCAGTAACTTCACAGCTACATTCTTCACCTCAAACCACAGCCTAAGCATACGTGAAGTATCCTAAAGCTAATGAAATCTAGATTTAATTTCAAAACTGAAAAATATTGAAGCCAACACAAAGGCTGAGTGATGGACTGCTTAAACTATCAGCCTCTCTTAATGCTGTGTTGAGGCTTTTTTAATGGAGGTGCGATGCTGTATGTAATAGCTCCCAGAACGAGCCAAACACAAAACAATCCAGAAAGAGCAGAAGCTGTGTTGTCCCCTTAGAGCTTCTTCCAGACCACCAGTGGCATTGCACACGGGCTGAATGAAGCAGTATCTTGCTCTTTGTACTTAACGGAAAGGAAGCCCAGGAGCAAATACTTACTGAAACAAACTTTGTCCTAGTTGTCCCAAAGCCCTCAAGGAAGACAGAGGTTTTTTGGAAATGATAACTAATTAGATGTATAGAAATATTAGATGTATAGATTAAATGTATAGAAAGAGAAAATTTTGCCAGCACTTTCACAGCTCCTTTGTCATTGAACAAAGATGCTAATCATCATTAACTCAGTATTTCAGCGTCAACTACCGAGTTTGTTCTTTTAAGCATAATTAGCATTATGCTTAAAAATCTCTGTAGGACACCTTTTTCTGATGGTCACAAAAATATTAATATGTTATATATGAACAGTAATTAATTTAAATGCATAGGAAACATTAGTCATTTAACCTGATGATAAATTTAAAATACTTCTTAACAGGCTGAAAACATCATACTGGCCCAGTGTACCAAGCCCAAGAAACAGCAGTGCACTCCAAGATATGGCAAGTACTCTTCTGATAGCATGAAAAAATACACAGGGGAGATCTTTGATTAATCTATAATGCTAATCATTTGTTCTTTCGTACTTCACTCCAGAAGATGTCTAAGATCAACAACGGGAAAGCCAGAGTAATATTCAAAATACAGGATAGGGGATGGTTGTTATTTAGGCATAGGCTGTATAGTCTTTTAAATTTAATAAAGGTCTCAGACTTTTCTGAGTACATTGTAGAGCATTTTTAAAGGCATGGTTCTTAAAAGAACAAATCAAAGCTGAATGGGGGTAGATGGAGTCTAAAGAGAGAAATTCAGTGTTTATATCCAGTCAGTTTTCACCAACGCAAACTGATTATTAAGTTCAAGTTATTCAAAATACAAAGTAATGAATTGTGGCCCAATTCCAGAGAAGTCTCATGACAGAGGGCATGTGACATGATGTTTTCTGAAGTCTGCTCCTCACTCCTCAGTCCCTGCTTGTCTCCAAAGCAATCCCAGGACTCTGGCTGGCAGCTGGTGGCTGGCTGAGGAGCACCTACTGGTCAACAGACACCAAGGTTCAGCAGCATCCTCACATCTTGCCCACAGCTTTCTCATATGTTTTGATAAGTATACCTTAATTTCAGCACTAAAAAAGCAGGGAAATCAGCTGTTAGGAAAAAATAAAGCTGTTAGAAGCAGCTGCTGGAGACCACATTATCCACCTTTGCCTATCAGTGGACTTATTTGTATCTTTGCCTTCTTGCCTTCCCCCTTTTAATAAGATTTCTGCTGCAGTTTTGGTGACATCTGATACTAAAAGTCCTCGTCTTAGAACACCTACGTTTATCTCTTAAGTCTCAGACCACCTACCACTGTGTTTTTGGAGCAGGAACTAGTACTGCTTCCCTTCTTAAATCTCTTTTTCTGGAAGGCCTGACCTTAATTTGACACTTGTCAATCTAGTAGTTTTTCTCATGATCTTGAACAAGCAGACTTCTATCTAGTCAAATTTCAGGCATTGGCTAGTAGCTATCTACAAGCCAGACACTGGCCAAAACTGGGATACAGAGTGAAGTAATCAGAAACAAAATTTCAGAAGACCCTGATAGTCTGCTAGTAATCAAAAGTTTTGCTGAATATCAGTATTGCTTCCTGTGACACAGCAAGTATGGATTTTCATATTCCGGATCAGAACTTCCTCACTTTCTTTCTTCCTTTCTTCCACCTAAATGTAGATAAAGAAGTGATGAGTTCACAGCTATTATCAGGTAGTCATTTTGCAGTGAAGAATTGCAAGTGAAATACACTGAGGCTGCATGCTACAGAAAGGACAAATAGGTTTTATGAACCACAGTGCCACTTTGACATAAAATATTTAAAAGCAAAATATATAAATTTAAAATGCCTTTAACTTTTCCTTCAGAGGCAAAGCAACTGTCTAAGAAAATGAAGTCTGTGTTAACCACACCTGGTAAAGAATACCGTAATGTTGATAACATGTCAGACACAGAAATGCCAGATACCAGATAATGGCTTGGGAGAAAGCAGAAAAAGCACTATGTCAGGAGACAGTACAATAAACGGGTTACCAGATACATTGTCAAGAAGTAATTTGGTATTCTAAACAATTAATGAACTGTGGAGAAAGGCATTCCCCAAATGGACACTGCAAAACAGAGGCAGGGAGCAAATCTTGCTACATTCTGTATGCTTATTCCATCGCATTACAAGAGAAAAATACAGATATCTGATGTGGTATTGCTGAGATTTCAAAGAGCAGCATTCTTATTTGCCAGTCAGATCACAAATTGTAAGAAGAAGGAAATAAAAAACAATACACACTTACTTATTTCTTGCAAAAAATATTTAGAGCAACGGGCGGGGAGAAGAAAAGGAAAAAACCTAATAGCTATGCCAGCCTGCCCATAATTTAAAAAGCATTATGGCAAATGTGGGCAAACCCAGAACAATCTGAGTGGAAAATAAGAAAACTTGGTGTTACCACCTGTTCTCCATTTAACCATCCAGAATTTGCAAAAACTTGTTACCCCAGGTATACTCAGATCACAACATGGCATGAAGTTTAATAACAAACTGTTTGCAGCAGCTGACAGGTTAATCTCGTCTGGCTGCTGTTGCTGCCTTTTTATAGTGACATATTTGCTAAAGTTTTTGAAAGCTGTTGTTCTCAGAACAGCATATCATGAGACTTGTATTTTATCATCACTACTTTTGGTCCCAAGTAAACATAAAAGGAAGAAGAACTTTACTTAAATACTTTGGGACAGGAGAAGAGGATCCTCTAAATGAGGGAAAAAAGTATTTTCACTCATATTTCTAAAACCAAAAATGAGATTAAACGAATTAATTAGCATATTATTCCTTTTCCTTGCTTTGTCTCACAGACTAACTGGAAACCTGTTTCTAAGTCACTGCTTCAGGCCCTGTCAGACAATGATACCACCAGCCTTTTTGTCACAGACCATGAGTCAAAGGCTCCTCTGATGCTAGACCTCTTCACAGATGGTGGACAAGGCAGCAAGCATGACACTTGCCAGTCAGAAAATCCTAGCAATAACATAGACATGAGTCTGAGGCATGAAGAAATCCCTGCAGAAGCAGTTACAAGTGAAGAAGACACCATTTCCATTGAAGTACCACTCTTGAGTGACTACGCCAGCATGGAGTTCAGCCAGAAAGCCCTGATGAGTCTGACAGTGAGCATGCCTGAAAGAGCTGCTCATCCTCACCTGGAAATGGAACTAAGCAGTAAGCCAGCACAAACTGTGCATAAGGTTTTGTTTGCTTCCCAGGACTACCTCAAACAAAGCCAGGTAGTACTTTTGCCATCTGGACCAACTTTCATGGGACAAGTCAACTAAAACTGAAGCATCTTCATAATTTTCCTTACCATAAAATCAAGTTCCAACACTTCTGATGCCTCAGTGGAGGCACTAGGACCAACTAAGATAGTGAGCTTGTGACAATAGTTATCTCCATTACAGTAAGTTTCCTTAGTGAAATAGGTTGATTATATGGTTAGATTAACTATTTCACCTCAGTCATTCAGTGGAAAGTCCTACCATCTTCACACAGGCAAAACTTTCAGGGACTCATATGACAAATCTTTCAGTAAAGTACCTCTTGCTTGGTATTTTGTTCCAGGGCACTCAGGAGCCGTTCAAGGCTTCCACTCTAAGCACAATATCCTTGTAGATATCAGGAGAATTCTCTACTCACTATGATCAACTTAAGATTTGATTTTCAGATCTCATAAGTTCTTGAGCAAAAAAATTTCACCAAGAGTATCTACCACTCCAAAGAAGCTCTCCAGTTGATCAAAGCTGGCCAGAGAAATTAGTCCAAGTCTTTCAAATTAGGAATCAAAAATTATGTTTATTGGTCTATGTAAAACACCATTAGTACTTTACATCCTAGAACTTTACAACTTTACTTATTGTACATAAATAGTGCTGTGTAAGTGAAGATGATAATAAGTTTCATTAACAGTATTGGAGTTGTTACTTGTATTAAATTAAGGTTGTTTCCTCCTACAATTACCTACACATTCAGATAAAACCCCATCCATATTCTGTGATGAGCTGTAGCTGCAGATATGTTTTCACATTGCATGGAATGTAAATAATTGTAATACAGACTTCAGGAGATGAACAGATAGCTCTGTTAGCCATCCCTCAAAAGATTGCATGGAAGAGGAGCCACTGGAATACAGGGGGTAAAAGTGTGTTCCTCAATATGCTTTCTATGTGACTCCATCAGGAATCTCCACAATGCAAGGAGTCTGAACCATTTTCTGCCTTACAAGAGTTTCTCAGTCATGAATTCTGCAGGCATTAATGGTCTGCACTTATTGTAGAAAACCCAGTTTATTGTTGTTGTCTAAAGTTCAAGGAGCATTTTATTAGAATTGCTTTGTGGAGAAAGAAATTGGTCAACTGTACCATAAGCACCAGAGAATCCATAGATGGACATTTTTTTAAATTCTATCTGTTGTAACTGCTAGATTTAGCTTAGCACGCTGTAGCTCCTGAGAGCTGAGCAGGGGTTACCTAGGGCAATGCGACCCGGTCACATCCCGCAGTCCATTTCGGATGGCCCCATGATATTGCTCTGGTCAGTTATCAGCATTACAACAGTAATGACAGAGGAGGCGAGGAGGGTCTCTCATGAGACCTGAGATGGCTTTAATCACACCACGTCCTGGCGACCCTCAGAGGCAGAGAGACCTCGTGGTCTTGGTGCAGGATGGTTTTGTCAGGGCTCAGGGGCGGTCCCTGGGCAGGGTTGGGGTACAGGAACCAATAGGGAGAGCCCGAGGGAGTGGCCAGGGCTAGGGCAGGGGAGAGCAGGAAGGGGAGTGCAGCGTTGCAAAAGCAGCGGGTTCGCAGGCTACCACCTCTCCCATTAAAAGTGAAGGACAGTTGACAGTCACACAAATATTTCCATGCATACTAGGCAGTATGAATTGTAGAACAGCCATGCTTGCAAAAACTCAGAGAAATTCCATATTCCCCACTTCATTGATTTAGTGAGAATTCATAACAAAACCTGGTTTATTCATTTTCCTTATTTATATTCACTCTCTCTTTAACTACATCTCTCTATATCTGTTAAGACTGCCAGGAATAAATCTGTATTTCACTGTGGGTTATGCACTGGTTTTTTTCTTAGCACTCAAAATTCACTGTTCCCCCACAAAGCAAGATGCGCTCATGGTTGTTAAATCTTGTAATTGAAACAAGGGATAAGAGGAGCACTCCCCAGAGATCACATCAGTTTGGAGAGTCTTTTAAATATCTTTCTTCTTTTTTTAAACTTCAGTCTGGTGACCTTACCTGATCTGCATTTAAGAGAATGCAAATGATCCTGCTGTTAGTGCAGTTATTTTTACTTGTAATAGCTAGTAGTGATGTTGAAGAGCTGTTCCAGACAATGAAGTCCTGATATACAATCATTATCAAGTAGTCATAATTTGTCCATTTCCAAAATATAAGAATTATATATGCTTCTTACTTACAGTATTTCTTTCATTTCTGGTCAAAGAAACTTATCTTCCTGGTGCAGTTTGTACCTTCAATAGCTTTACTCATCCCTGTAAACAATGAATTCTTCTTTTCTTACTCTGCACCTACCAAACCAATACATATTATTCTGGTTTGGATAAAGTACATATAAAGTAAGTAAGGAGAACCAAACCAAAGGCTTGCAAGCAGTTTCAGTATATGAAGCAGACTTATAGATGAAACTCAATAGACAGCTTGGGCTTTTAACCTGGTGATTATTAACTCCACTGTACTAGCCATTGTCTGACATCTTGCTAAAGAAAATTCGTGTAACAGGACAGAAGAATTGTACTAGAAGCACCCATGGATATTAAATAGAAGAGATAGATGTATTCTACGTTCAGTTATAAAGCTCACAATATATGCAATTCTTAACTGATCTCATTAAAGCAGTATTTGTACAATAGCTGTAAACAGTACATTTGGGAGAATAAGAGATACATGAAAAATCCTGGTGTGGAGATTAGATATAAATTAAGAACTCATCCCATCATGATGTATCCTTTGAGAGCAAAGAAAGAAGCTTTTATATGGAGAGAAATGGAAGAGTACACTTGCTAAATATTTTCATGCAGCCAAAAAGGAGGCTTAGTTCAAATCATGTACTTACTCAGGGACGCAGGATTTGGAGACACACTGCTCAGTTCTTCAGGTTAGGGAAAAATATCTTTCTGTGGTATGTTTTTTTGGTTGGCTCTTCCGTGGAGATTTTTAGTTCAGTTGGAAGGGTCCTACAACAGTCATCCCTGTACTCCCTGACTTCTTCAGGCAGTTTAAAGAAATGTGTGCATATACTGGTGTATAGCGACCGCAGAAGCCTTCCTCTACAAATAAACATGTTCATTCCATGTGCCATAGTACTGTTCAAGTGGTTTGTGTGGTGTTCTTAGCTTCAATATCCTTAGCTTCAAAGTATGTTATGCTGAGTGAAATTGCAGATATGAAGGCTCAGGACCTTGCACAAAAGGCAAGATATTTTATAATTAAAATTTTGCTTTCTTTTCACATTCATCATAGCTCTGGATGATCTGGATGATCATTAGTGAAAATTTAGACATGGTAAAAGCTTAGACAACTGTAGGCCTGGAGGCACATCAGCACATCACATCAGCATATGCACATCAGCATAGTGACTTATAGCAGGGGATATTATACTGCAAGGTTACAGTGCTTTAGCATTCTGTATCTACAGAAAAAGGAAAGTAATACTCAGTCTAATATAGCACA
This sequence comes from Aphelocoma coerulescens, assembly GCF_041296385.1. Lineage (NCBI taxonomy): Eukaryota > Metazoa > Chordata > Aves > Passeriformes > Corvidae > Aphelocoma > Aphelocoma coerulescens. Next base: position 21,115,032 of record NW_027184085.1, on the reverse strand, counting down.
AAGCTAGGTTAGTAATTTTTTCTGTCAGCCAGAGTAGATGGTTTTGCTTGTATGGACATGAATATCTTTTAATTATTTTAATTTTTTGAAATATTTTTTATTTAGTGCTTAAAGTCAGACTACAGTGCAGTAGTTAGCACTGAAAATTCCCACAGTGTGTCAGAGACAAAACAAACAAGTACTCATCCTGGAACAGGAGATTGCAGCAACCACAGTATTGTAGAGGTTGATTCTGTATTAGTATTAGTTAACAAATGAATAATAATGTTTACCAAATATCTACAAATTCCCCCAGAATTTAAGCCTTAGAGGTACTGTGACAACCCTTAAGGCTACTTTTATGCCACAATAGTATCTGCAGTCGTGCAGAGTCCTCTGGAAAGAAAACACAGGGGCATCCTGTCAACCCAAGTCAACTGCAGTTACTGCTACAAAAAACGTAAAATAATGTAGCAATTCAGGAAAGACCTCTAGCTCCAGAAGACACCCATCTTGGAGCTCTTGACTCTGTGTCACAAGCTCTTGGTTTGCCTGTTTCTCTTTCTCTTGATGGCACTCTAGGTCTGCTGCCTGAATGATGTTAAATGTGTTCCGGTACAATGTTGATGGAATCTGTATGAACCTGGATAATAAAACTTGTGACAGCTTACACCACTCATTTCTGAGCACTGTTTATAGAAGACTGCTGCTCAGACAGATCACTCCATGCCAGTGGTGTTGGGATGGGAATAATCTTATCCTCACACTGTTTCAATTCTATAGCAGAACCACCAGTCTGATTAATAAAACTTAGAACAGCCTGCTGTGCTATAAATGATCATTCCCATTATTCATCCTCAGAGACCCTTCCAGCGCTTCACAGAATCACAGGATCACTGAGGCTGGGAAAGGCCTTTAGGATTGAATCCAACTGCAAACCTAATACTTCCAAGCCCACCACTAAACCATGTCCTTAAGCACCTCCAGAGATGGTGACTTAACCAGTTCCCTGGGCAGCCTGTTCCAAGGCTTGACAAATCCTCCTGTGAAAAAATGTTTCCAAGTATTCAACCTAAACCTCCCCTGGTGCAACGTGGGGCCATTTCCTCTCATCCTCTCACTTGTTACCTGTGAGAATGTACTGGCCCTCACCTCACTGCAACCTCCTTTCAGGCAGTTGTAGAGGGTGATAAGATCCCTTCCCTGAGCCTCCTTCTCTCCAGGCTAAACATCCCCAGCTCCCTCAGCCACTCCTTGTAAGACCTGTGCTCTAACTTCATTCCACAAAGCCTTCCCAGGCAATCTGGTGGGCTTATTACTTTACAGAAATAAACCCACCAAGGAAGTAATCTGGATTTGTTGAAGTAGTAGACAAAGGAGACAAAGAAAAATCCTGAAGAATGACAGACAAAGCTACAGCCAGCCCTTACAGGGAAACTGACATGAAATGTGTTCAGTTCCTTGCTGGAGACACTGGACTCTAGGCAAGCTGGAGAGTAGTAGACATGCTACATTACCTGAAAAATTACAGGCTGCAGCCAGTTTTTCATAGATTGCTAGCACAGAAGTAGATAACAGAACAGTAAAGCCCTTACAGATATTCTCTGGCCTTTCCCAAACAGTAATCTGGGGCTGGGCCCAGAGAGTGGTGGGGAATGGTTCTGCATCCAGCTGGGGACCGGTCACTAGCAGTGTCCTCCCAGTATCAGCATTGGCCCCAGTCCTGGTTAGTATCTTTTCTGATGATCTGGATGAGGGGATTGAATCTACCACAGCAAATTAGCAGATGACACCAAGCTGGGTGTGAGTGTTGATCTGCTTGAGGGTAGGAGGGCTCTGCAGAGGGATCTGGACAAGCTGGATTGATGGGCCAGGAGGGCTCTGCAGAGGGATCTGGACAGGCTGGATCGATGGGCCAAAGCCAACAACATGAGGTTTAACAAGACCAAGTGCCTGGTCCTGCAGGTTGGTCACAGCAATCCCCTGCAGTGCTACAGGCTGGGGACAGAGTGGCTGGACAGTGGTCAGGCAGAAAGGGACCTGGGGGGTTCTGATTGACAGCAGCTAAACATGAGCCAGGGTGTGCCCGGGTGGCCAGGCTGCATCTTGAATCCTGTGTTCAGTTCTGGGCTCCCCAGTTTAGGGAGGATGTTGAGATGCTCAAATGCATCCAGAGGGCAACAAGGCTGGTGAAGGGTCTGGAGCACAAGTCCTGTGAGGAACAGCTGAGGGATCTGGCGTTGTTCATCCTGGAGAAAAGGTAGCAGCATCACAGCGAATCCTGGCTGGACCCCTTTCCCATATTCCAATATCAAAGATTTGTGCAAGGCAATTAAGGAGTTTTGGATGCATAGTAACTATTCTAAGAGCCTTTTAAGTGCTACCTTTTCTACACATCTGTTAGTGCCTCATGATTTGATTACAATAATGCAAACTCTTGTCACACCTGGTGAATTTGTGTTGTGGGAACCACAGTGGAAGCTAATTTTATCTGATTTATTGCAAATTCTATGGCAAACTCCAGATAATTATCTGGATTTTGACAACAATTACATCACACTAGACCATTTATCTTTTTGGTGACAATCATATTGCAAATCCTCGAAAACAAGCAGTGCTTATTCCATGTCCTGCTCTTATTGAAATAACACGTGCTGCTGAAAAGGCCTTAACATTACTACCATCTCAAACTCCTGAATCTCATTATACTAATATTAAACAATTGCTAACTGAAAATATTATTCATTTTTATAAGCGTTTGCACTGAGCTATCTTTTCCCAGGTCCCTAATCCTGACCTCCAACAAGCGCTCGTACTCGAACTGCTCCAAGTGAATATGAATGATGCTTGCAAACAAATCATCCTGACCCTTCCTTTGCACCCCCCTCCGACTGTTGAATCCATCCTTGAAGTCTGTACAAAGAAGGTGCAGCTGAACACAGCTGTTCCTTTTTTGAAAGAAGTGGGGATGGTGGGCGAGGTTGTGGAGAACGTGATGGGTACAGGGTGACACTTTACCGTGCCATAAATCGAGTCTCTCCTGATGGCAGAGAATTTGTTGAAAGTCCTTGCAAGGAGTTTGAGAGAAACTGAGACATTTCCTTTAGTTTCAATGGTTCCAGATAGTTGTTTATTAAGTCTTATCAGAGGAACAGAGCCACTAGCATGACCCAAGTACAGCACAGAAGGAAGTAGGAATGAGTCCAATTATCAAGATTTACACAGGCTTTTTAAAGATATTTTAACCAATAGTTACTAAAAACATACATTATTTTCACTTTCTTACCAATTATTCAGTAACACGACTAGGACTTGCGGAATTTTCTATCCAATCATTCCAAACCACTTTTACTGCAGAATATGGAGTAGTAGAAGAAGGAGAAGAAGGTTTAGAGAACAACAACAATCCTCCATTTTGATATTTTTTACTCTCATCTATTTACTACAAAGAGAAGCCTAAAACCTCTAAATTTTTCACCCTGTGACAATCTTACATAGCAATCCATCACCTAATTCACACCACTGTATTTTCTAGTTCTTGTCTGACTGTTGGTAATTTTTTCCAAGGTTTGAAGCTAAAACAGTGTTGTTCAGGGGGGTAAGAACCCTTAAAAACAGGCAGAGAAATATTCTTGGCACTCTGGGTTCCTACACAGGGGAAACTCAATCTCGAGGTAACCTTACATGCTATCGTTGTCAGAAAAAGGGACGCATGTCTCGGAATTGCAGAGCAATTATAACTGCTGTTAAAAACTCTTCAGACTGTTTCCCCCAGTCAACAGCAGGGAAACTAATGGCCCAACACGTCATAGTTCCACATTCAGACAAAAATAGAGCTGCAGACGAAGCAACTTGGACTCCTGGACTTAGGTTTAAGGTAACCTGTGATGAAATACACCATTTCAACAACAACCAGACTGTAATACCCGTCTCCTTCCAGACTGTGGACCACATGCCAGACTTTACATACCTTTTTGTTATTGGGGACACTCGGGAAACACCTGCTGGGATAGAGGTTACACCCACACTAATGAAAGTGGATCAGAACAGGTGTTCTACCCTAATGGTACACTGTATATGTCCACCATACTTTATGCCAAAGGGTCAAGTCATTGCACAGGCCATTCCACTGCCCAAATACCTGCCCACAGATGGTCATATCCCAGCCATCTGTTGGACTGAGGTTCTGGGAAACAATAAACCTGTAGTAGAATGTAAGCTCCATCATGGATCACATAAAATCAGTATCATGGGAATGATAGACACAGGGGCTGATGTGTCTGTCATTCCATTTGATGAGTGGCCTGCACAATGGGAATTGCAATCTCAGGGCATCATACAAGGGATTGGAGGTACCCAAATTGCGAAGCAATCCAAAAACACCATTCAAATTGAAGGTCCTGAAGGACAAATAGCAACACTTCGTCCGTATGTCCTGGACACCAAATTCACCCTGTGGGGAAAGGATGCCATATCTCAGTGGGGAACAAAAATTGATATCACCCCTAGACATCAAAATTTTCCCTTGTGGCCACTGGAGCTGAGTGTCAGCCACAAAAATTAATTTGCAAAATGGATGAGCCAGTGGGGGTTAACCAGTGGTCGCTAAAAGAAGAAAACTTAGAGGCACTCAGAACATTAGTAGCTGAACAATTGACTAAAGGAAATATAGTTCCAACTAACAGCCTATGGAACACACCGTGTTTGTAATACAAAAACCAGGAAAGAACAAATACAGGCTCCTCCAAGATTTTAGAGAAATCAATAAGGTTATTGAAGACATGGGACCCCTTCAACCAGGTATGACATCACCTTCAATGCTCCCACAACATTGGCATTTGGCTGTCCTTGATATTAAAGATTGCTTCTTTCATATCCCACTCCACCCTGCAGATGCCCCTCGATTTGCATTTTCTGTGCCCTCTATTAATCATGAAACTCCCATGGAACGTTACCATTGGCTCATGCTTCCCCAAGGTATGAAGAATTCACCAGGTGTCTGTCAAGAGTATATTGCCAGAATTCTATCTCCCATCCATGGCAAAGCATAGAAAACCATCATCCTACATTACATGGATGATGTGCTACTGTGTGCTCCCAATAATCAGTATCTCGAGCAGACACTTAACACGGTGATTGAGGCCCTAGAGGCCAAAGGCTTTGAATTACAACCTGAAAAAATGCAAAGAACAAGCCCTTGACTCAAAATCACAGAGTCTTCTATCACCCCAACACCCATCACCATTAATAATAACCCAAAAACATTAGTAGAATTGCAACAGCTCTGTGGGTCGCTGACTTATATAAGACCCTGGTTGGGACTCATCCCAGAGGATGTAGCTCCTATTATGAACCTACTGTCAGGGGAAGGCGGTCCAGCATCCCCTAGATCCCTGACAGAAGAGGCAAGGCAGTCTCTCAAAAAGATACAAGAGATCATTTCCACCAGACAAGCACACATGTATCAGCCTTCCCTACCCTTTAAGTTTGTCATTCTAGGGGAGGTACCATGCTTTCACGGCCTCATATTTCAGTGGGACAAAGAGCAGAAGGAACCCCTCATCATAATTGAACGGGTGTTCCTTCCACTCCAACTGCCTAAAACCATCACACAGCCACAAGAATTAATGGCAAAAATTATCATGAGGGGTAGAGCAAGGCTCTGCTCCCTGGCAGGATGTGACTTTGCATGCATCTACTTACCTGTAACAATGGACACATTAGATTACCTGCTCCAAAATAATATGAACTTAAAATTTGCATTAGACAGTTACTCAGGCCAAATATCAAACCATTACCCAAAACATTACTTGTTTAATCTGGCATTCTCTTTTATCCCTCGAGAAATAAAAAGTAGAAAACCCCTTGATGCTCTAACCAGTTTTACAGGTGGTTCAGGAAAATCTAAAAGATCAGTCCTGACTTGGAAAGATCCAAAGCCGCAAAAGTGGGATCTGATGTCAAGGTAATCCAGGGGGTCACCACAAGTAGCTGAACTAGCAGCTGTCGTTAGAGCATTTGAGAGGTTCAAAGAACCCTTTAATTTGGTCACTGACTCAGCCTATGTAGCTGGAGTAACTGTGAGAGCAGAACACTCTCACCTAAAAGAAGCCTCAAACAAGAAAATTTATGATCTGCTCTCAAAGCTAATTTTTCTGGTTTCCCACAGAGAGCATCCCTATTTTGTCATGCATGTGAGGTCACATAAAAACCTGCCAGGATTTATTGCAGAGGGTAATCGTACAGCTGATGTTCTGGCTATGCCAGCAGACATAGTTTTGTCAGCCGACTTACCAAAGCTCCCCCAAGTTTTTGAACAAGCAAAATTGAGCCATGCCATGTACCATCAAAATATTCCTGTTCTTATCCACATGTTCCATCTGTCGCGGACACAGGCAAAAGCAATAGTGGCAACATGTCCCAACTGCCAGAAGCTAACAGCTTCCATCACTGGGCATGGGGGTCAATCCCAGAAGCATTAATAGTGGTGAAGTGTGGCAGATGGACGTCACCCATTTCCCTGAATTTGGGAGATTAAAATACATTCACGTTTCTATTGATACCTTCTCTGGTGCCATGTATGCCTCTGCACATGCAGGTGAAAAAGCTAAGGACATTGAAAAACATCTTGTCCAAGCTTTCGCTGTGCTCGGTATAACTGAGGAGATAAAAACTGATAATGGACCTGCCTACACCTCTCAGGAGTTTAAAAACTTTCATCAGCAGTGGGGATTTTGACATGTTACAGGTATTCCTCACTCCCCAACTGTACAAGGCATTGTTGAACGTGCCCATCAAACCCTCAAGCGAATGCTGCTGCAACAGTCAGGGACCACTAAACTCAACTCACCTGTCCTCAGACTCAGCAAAGCGTTGTTTACCATAAACTTCCTGAATGGCACCTTTGAGGATCCAAACCCTCCCATCAATCATCATTTCCAGAACACCAGGAGACAGAAACTGAAGGAGAATCCAGAAGTCCTGATCCGGGATCCAGAGACTCAAAAAATCCAAGGGCCATACAAACTTGTAGCTTGGGGACGTGTATCCACCCCTCAGGGATTGAGGTGGAAGCCGAGCAAGTGGGTAAAACCCTATGTCACTTCCACAAAGGTCAAGGAGGTTAAAACTGCCTCCTGGAGAAGACACCGTAAGGAAAATTCTGATTTTGCATCTCCATTTGAGCCCCTTTCACTGAATTTCGATGTTAATCCCCTAAATTAAGTTATGCTGTTTTGCACCCACATGTTGTACTTTATTTTATAGATCCTCGTTCTGATACCCCGTACCATAGTGTCCTGACTAACCTCCTGAGTTTTCTAACTGGGGTACTAGTTCAAAGACATCTTAGGTAGTGTTGGGTTGTAGGGACAATGGATTTCAATTATGTTTTGCACTGGTTTTTTATTACTGTTTTGTGCTCTTTAAGTTTCAGGGTTACAGCGCAGCTTTAAAGGAAAAAAAATGGGGAATTGTTGCTGCCTGCCCCCGAGGTGCAGCCCAGCCTGGGACTGGCCAGACAAGTCCAGACTTGTTTCAACCATGTGCTCTGAATTCCCTTTGTTCCAAGCGCGGGTAAAACTGGAAGTAACACAAGGCTCCCCCGAAGCAGAGTCCGAGTGGCTGGTTACCGATGGGCTCGCCCCTTCCCCCGAATAAAAGGTGACCAGAGTGGGCTCCGCCCCCTCTTGCCCTGGCCCCGCTTCTGTGAAGAGCTACTCCTGTCTCTCTCGAGACGGGAGGAATAAAACAAACAGGATTGAGGCACAGAGTTTGAGCTGTATTTCTACCTCTTTGCTTCTGCTATTGACATTGGCTTTACAGCTATCACTTGCTGCATTTCGGAGCCACCGAGTCACTGGACTGCCTGTGCCCTCTCTCTAGGCAGCTCAGGGCTTTCTAAGGCACAGAACGGTGAGCTGAATGACTGAGCAAGCTGAGAGCATTTCCACACAGTAGCACGTGATTCTACTCACTTTGTTTCAATGTTCATTCAGCCTTCGTCAGAAGACCCTCTGGATTTCACAAAAATAAGAAAAGCAAAAGTATGGTAGTATAATTGGAGTAACTGTATATAGGCTGCATCTCCATTGGAGTGCTTGAGGAGTCTGCAGTTCCAAAAACTGTTGTGTGTGTACTCATAAATCCATTATACAATTGATCTGAAGCCATTTGCTCTAAGAATGTTTCTTACTCTGACATTTTTTAAGCATCAGGGTTTCTCCTCTCTGTTTCCATATTTGTCAGTTTGAAGCTGCCGGGTTGCAGTGAACTTTTAAGTCCTGGATCCACCAGATATTTTACTGGCAAATAGTAGGTCTGTTTTGTTTGCAATACTGTATGTGACTCATTTTGCGCTCTCCAGACCTGATGAAAAGGTATGCTGATCCTAGGACACAGAGAAATAACACTGGAGAACCAGTCACAAACATAAAAGAGTATTATTTTTTCAACTTCTAAGACAGTTATGTTTTGGTTTTGTTTATTGTTGGGTTTTGGGATTTGGGATTTTTCTTTTAGTTTGGTGGGTTTCTTTATAATACTGTTTGTTTATCTGAAAACTTCAAGGAGCAAAAAGGATGGCTTGGATGCACAGAACAAGTGACTGACAGAGCTCCAAGCACCAGGAATGAAATGAAAGACACACTGGTTATCTCTCCTTACACCCCTACACTTGCATTGTCTGTCCTTCCAGCAGCCCAGTATGTCTCAGAAACGCAACCAGCTGTGCTGACCAGGTGGCCCAGTTTTGCACGCTGGCATCAGGGTACTATGCCTAATGCCATAATACAGAATCCAACCTTACAGTTCTCATCCCTTTTCCTCACTGGCAAAACTCCCATTGCAGTCATAAACTGCACTGCAGTAAGGACTACAGAGCTCTGATTTACTTAATTTTCTCTTTATTTAGATTAAATAAAACCACCTTCCTGCTGTCAGGAATTCTAATTTACCTTCCGCCCTCCAAAAAAAACCCAGTTCAAACAAATACATTTTATTAATTAAGTGCATGTTTTTAAATTCAAACTTTCAATATAGATCAGCCTTAGTCCCTGAGTGTTAGTGCTAGGCACCAGGTAATGAACTGGGCATAACATCAAAGTCCAAACGAACCTATTTCAGATATGACTGAAAAGGCCCTGCCACCTGTACATGCAGTATCTCCTATTAACATGTATTAGGTACTTCACATTCCAGTTCATTTTGGCACAAAAATGCATTAGAGCACAGAATTAGCAGTGGCAGAGTACAAAAAATAGTGGTGCTTTGCAGTAGGCTTGTAACAAAGCCTCTAGCACACTCAGTGTCTAAAAATGCAGTATTCCAAACACTACCTGAGAACTTGCTGTAATAGCTCAGGAGGGGGTGCTCCAGCACTGAGTTTTATACTGCACTTTTTTATACTAACTTCCAGAAGATGCTCTTCCTACATCAACTGTCACACTTGTACTTTCTGAAATTCTAGGACCGATTTTGGCTTAAATATTTTTGTTTCTCCACTGTAATTCCCTCAACAAGCCTTCAGAGGCTTGAACCTTTCCTGTAGGTTTCTCTCTTGGGTCACACAACTAGCCCGTGTTCTCAGCACTAAAGGTAACGCTTTTTGAAATAAGGTACTGCTACAGTAAAACCAAGACTGTGATCTGGAAAGTCTTGGTAAGTGATACACAGAACCGTATTTTAAAAGGAGGATTTCCAGCTAATGATTCAAATTATTGTGCTGGAAAGGGTATCTTCTCAACAGTAGCACAGTGATCCAAAAGCAAGAACACCATGAGCTTTCTGAAAAGCTTGTATTAAAGGTTATAAATGCAGACTAGTAAAGCTAAGTTTCTGTATAAGCACTAAATCAGAATCCTGCCTAAGCACCCATCTAACAGCAGGGCCTCATTGCAAACTACTTTCATTCCTCTAACATTGCAACCAACCGAACCAATTAATCTTTCATGACTTACACATCTGGTCTTCCTATCCATCTCCAAGATACCTCAATTCATAGTTCATAGTACACAAGTTCACACCTTCATAATACAAAAGGGAATGTGGAGACTGAACTATAAACAGTACTCGCCCTGTCCCCAAACCCAAAACTCCTCCTCCACCCAAACATTGTCACAGCTTCCAAGTAGCTAAGCACCAAGCAGCAGCAAGTTGACATGGTATAAATAATCATCATATCCAGGGATGTCAGATCACTAATGTTAGGCAAGGGTCTGCCTAAAAGTCAGAAGATGAATCAACAGTGGTACCAGCAGGCTTGGACAGTTACTCACCTCTTTATAACAGGAAACAGATCAGGAATGAGGCTTGACTGCTTTTATGTAGCTCTTGAAAACTATGATCTGGAAGGCTGACACAGCTTCTAAAATAATAATTCTTGCCTTTATGGTCTTTATAGATCTCTATTAGTCTGTCTTGATAAAGAGCAAAGATAAAGGCAAAACCTGCTAATCTTACAGGCAGAAGATGACAGAAACCATGAAACATGATCACTTCAAAAGGGATATACTACTCTCTCCATTTGCAGTTATAAGCTGCTGTAGGAATAGTTACAGATCTGACAGAAGAAAATAACGTTATTTTTAAAAGTAGTAGCATTTATATGTTTTATTATCACCTACTGAATTACTACAGTTCATACAACTATAAACTTCCCTAGGTAAAAATGATCAAAAGAAATCTGATTTACTAGAATGAATTAATTTATGCAATACTTGGCTATTATCTTTCACCTAGCCATAAAAGCACCCTAAATGCCCATTTCTAACACATTCAGTGCAATCAATAACCCAGGTCTAACACTTTCTTCCATCAGAAGATTCTGAAGTATACTTCAAGTTAATTAATTCAGCATTGACACACTTTGGCTGAACAGAGTAGAGTACTCCAAGTTCTGATACAAAATTAGAAGAGTGAAGAACAGAGTACCACAGTGACTTACTGTGTCCCCCACATTATCTGAGAAAAGGCCCAATAAAGCAGAAGCCAGCTCCCCCAGCTCACACCATAACACACAGCTGTCATCTATCCACTCTCTTTGAAACCAAATATAACAAAACAAACATATCACAATTCTGAAGATCATAGTGAGTCAAATGATCTCCTTACTGATACAAATGAAATTTGGATAGACCAATTAACACATTTACATTTACCATGAGTACCCACTGCCATCTTACAGAGGCTGGCCCCTCTCCTCTATAATATATGATTTTGAACCACTGAAAGTTATCTCAATGTGTTTCTCAGATCTGTTTTTCCCTGCTTTCACAGAGGAACAGCATGGTGAAATGCACATCACCAGACCACAGGCATGGTGACTAAATCACCTATGGTGACTAAATCAGTGGGAGCTAAGCCAGCCAGCTAAACCGACCTCAAAAATCATCAGAGCAGATCACCAGTGAGCAAGTTAAGTCTATTGAGAAGCACATCTCAAACTATTGCTCCTTAATCAGTGCTATTTAGACTCTTACAAATTATACAAAGCAATTGAGAAGCTTTTGCATGGAGAAGTAAATTTTGGTATGAAAACATCCATGGCAATAAATTGAGAGGTACCATTAATGTCAGAAGCTCTGCTTGAACTCCCGATTCCTACTTTGCAATAGTCTTCTATATAGTCACATTTACTAATTTACCATTTGAAAGTGAGACTCTCTCTCTCTGGTGAAACTATGGTAGCTTCCCCTGCAGAAGAAAATCCCCTGCCCAGATAGGGGATTCAGAAGGCTCCTCTGTAACTAAACAGTGATGATATATTCAATTACTTAACCCCTTATCACTTTTCCTTTAACACTCTTGTCAGTATCAGTAAAACAGACTTAGTTTCAAAGCACTTGACTCTGGGGCAGATAAAGCCTACAAAAAAAAGAAAAAAAAAAAACAGAGAAGAGAGAGAATTGTACAGCCATTTGTTGTACCTCATCTAAATTTAGTGGAAGTGAGTTTATGACACCATTAGAACTTTGGGACATGGTTTATTTATGAAAATAACAACAACGTAATAGCATTTAACATTTCTTTACACGTACCATTTTCATAGTTGCTTCATTAATGCAAAAATATACTCTAACAACATAGCACAAGTGTGGTTACCTGGTAATTAAACTTTGAATACCTACATTATTAACAGAAATATCAAACTTAGAGAAGGAAAATAGTATTTTTGCTGCTGTGGTGCTTAGGTTCCTCAGGTATATCTGAACCCAGACTGTGATAGGTGCGATTTGTGAGTAACAAATTAGACACAGCTCCTGTATCAGTGGGGAAAATACCAGAAAGGACCTACTGAGAGGCTACATAATCTGTGAAAGTTAAATTACTCTCTTGATCTTTCTGGGCCAAATCAGTCATTCCTTTGATTGTTATGTAAACGATGGCTTTTCAAAGTAGCAATTTCTAAGTGCCCCATGATTTACTTATCAGTGCACTAGCAGTTCCAAATCTTTGCACTAGGGAAAGAATAGAGCAACAACTCCTTCTAAGAAAGCCAGTTAACTGGCAGTCTCATTAAGGATATCAAGAACTGCATGAAAGAGAGATGAAATTATTCTTTTACTATTGCAGATAAGTTTTTCAGGCCAAAAAAGACACATACAGCCTTTTCAATGGAAAAAGAATAATTTCATTAACAATTAGTAGAGAATACACTTTGTACACCAAAAATCTCTGATCTCACATCAAATTTGGCACTAGCTGAACATAAAAAATGTAACTATTTTTTTTTTTAAAGTGTAAGCTGAAACTTTCCAGAATAGTATAAAGGGCTAAAACCCTATTTTTTGCTGTCCATGTTCTCCTGTATTAAGCTCAACTATCTTAAAACTGTCATGACAATAAAAAAAGAGAATTGCCCTCTTGGATAGTAAGAGTTCACATGTTCAGAACACACTGAAAGCTGAAGTTAGTAGATAGCTTCTCAACTGTAGTATTTACTTAAACAATACAGAAGTGAAGTGTTAACAGCTTCATCTCCTCAAACTAGAGGGAAAGTTGCTGCCTCCACATATTGGGAAGTTTATTAAACTGTATTGCATTGAAGAGAATACAAAAGAAACCTTTGTTCTAAATGTGTTCACATTCTGCAATAGGACATACCTACAAATGAGGCAGTCTTGAATTAGAAATATACACTGCATGCCATGACATTTTTTAGAAGTCTAAAACAGAGGAGAGTGGGGTTCTCTTGCATTAAAAAAAAAATCCTCTTGTACAGTGCTTTTAGTTTCAATATAATTTTAATTACACTTTTCAACATATAAAAATAAAGCTAAAGTACAAGCTGAAAATTTCTGTTCTGTTTATGTCTTAGCAAACAAAATTAAATTTTAGATTATCTTTAGGCACTAACACTTAATGATATCTACATATACTCTCCACACTCCAGTCTCTGGTGGGAAAACTACATCTCTCTGAACTAAATGTCTAGTGATTGACAGGATTTTAGACATTTACAGATTTCAGCATTTATGCCACTAAGTAAAATTTTCACTTTTAAAATTATGGTAACACCAAAGGCAGTATTTGATTGCTATAAAATGGAAAAGTACCACCAAGTGGCATATGACCCAGATAATGATTCACAATTCACATCTTAAAAGATTGTTTCACCACTATAATGCTATTATCACACTAACACTTTAAAAGTTCAAGATTATTTTGGATTTTTTTTTCCCTCTAACAACACATGAGCTCTGATCTCGTTTCATTACAGAAGTGATGCAGAGATGCTTCAGACCTAAAAGTAGACAATACACACACCACTATGGCATTACTGTTTGCAATGGTCACACACACGAATGAAAAATAACTAAATAAGGACTGGCAATATGTATACAGTAATTTGTAACATACAAAGCAGGCTTTACTTAACTAGCTCTTTCTTAGACCAAAAGAAAATCCTGTAAGTCCTAATCTAGTAACTATTACAAAATACCAGTACAAGCTAACGGCAAAGGAACGAAGCTACTATGTAACAGATCTGAAGAGTTTCAAAGTAATTCAGGTACTGCCTTAGATGTAACCAAGAGAACAGTAGCAAGCAATGCAAAGCATGCTACAGACTACCGAATTTAACTTCGTTGCAGAAGAGTAAATACATGGAAGTGTCCACAACTCATTTCAGAATCGAAGCTGTGCATAGATTGCTGTCAGCCAGCTAATATAAACCTTGTTCAGACACATCTATCTATCTGAAACTCCCATCAAAAGAATTAGGAGGTGATTAATGAATAGGCAAAACCCACATCTCACCAATTTCCCAAGTATTCTTCAGATATTTCTAGTTTCTAACCAAGTGCTTTTATTATCCCCAATTCCAATTCTGACATATGAAAACTAAGAATTCTTTACATACCATACTACTATTGGTGTCTGCAAATAAAATTCCATGCCTCACACCTTTGTAAATCCATTGACTTTGATTAAATCATCTGAGCCACAGTCACCTCTATCTTGAGTTTAACATCCTGTTTCATCCACCAGTTAATTCTCTTCTACTACCTTCTTTCAGAACATAAAGAAAAATCCTGTCGGCTACCCAGAATCCTGTTGGGAAATAGCTATGCGTAGTAATGGCAGCTTATGTGCTTTATGTGATCTTAGCAAAATGGCACCAGATCATCACTCTTCTGAGCAATTACATTTTCAAGTAAGGGCCGATTCAGATGAAACTATGTGTAAAACAATACAGCTGTCATGAACTATGCTGTTCTCAAAACCTCCACCCAAGTTAAACCTATTTATAAAGTGCAAAACCAAATGATCTGACACAGCAGCTCAGCACACAAGCTTGTTAATGATGAAGGCAATGGACTTCCTATGGAAGTGGATGATACACTCAATCCTGTAGGAGCAGGATGGAACTTTATTATTGTGCTATGCTATCAGTTTATAAGTGAGCTACCCTCTGCAGAGATAAGCATTTTACAGAGTAACAGTTCTCCAGGAGTGGCTTTTTAGGAACACCTGATAAGAAGGGACAGATAATAACTACCTCACAGATCTGCACAGTATTTACAAAGCAAAACCAGAAAATACAGTGTTTGCAAGAAAACATGACCTGAGGAGGAGAGAAAATGCGTATATTTGGTGGCTGGTTGTTTTTTTTCCTTAACAGAAAAACAACCAAGAAAGCCAACCAAAAACTCTACAAACCCCAAGACACTTTTTGTAAGGGAATCATAATGAACATACAATGTAACAATATGCTGCATATAACCTCACACATGGGAGAAGCTAGCTAGGAGTAAGTTAAGGCTGCCATTCATAACTATTAACTTCCAAAGGCATGTTTCTCAGCTAAGGGTACACAATCCTTTACATATTTTATAACTGATACATCACAGAGATATGCTATTTCAGGCTAACAAAACTCAAGAAATCAAACTAATACCAGCTAAAACATGATACACAGAAAGAATTCTAGCTCTTCCCAAAGGAGAAACTTAGCTTTTCAAAGACACCATAAATAATACATATATATTTTCACTAGTATCCCCATTTCAAATGAAAAAAGCTCTATGAGTAAGACCAGATGGTCTAAAAATACTTTAATAAGTATGTACCAGCAGAAACTTCCCTCTAAAATACTTATTTTATTAGTGAAATGGTACCAAAGATAACAAGTATACAAACAATCTCTTTGCTCTATGCTACTTACACATCATAAATAAGACAGCTGTTGTTGCAAGACACAATCTTTCACAGTCTTCCTGTAAGCATACAGATTTTTTATTCTTTTATCAGAATTAGCTGTTTACCAGCCAACAGCATGTGGCTTAAAATCACAAAAATGGCTGTTCTATACTTTACATGGTAAAGCATTTTCTGTTGTCTTACATGTACACAGTGGCAAGAACATTAAATGTTATCAAAAATGAGGAGTGATTAAGCAGCTTTGCTTCACAATCAAATTGGATTTCATTACCTTAGGAGCTGGGCAAAGTTTTCATTCCCTGTAATATGCTTCCCTTCCACTGAAAAAATTTAACTATGCAGAGGAAAAGTAAAACAAATAGAAAGCAAATAGCCAATACACTCAATTTTTTATTTTAACTGAAAGAATTAACACATCCCATGAGGTAAGGCAATTAAGTAATTTGATTGCATTAAGTTGTACTAAAAATAATCTACGTGATTTTAGGTATGATAATGTCTTAAAAGTATAACTTATCAGAAATCTCATTAAACTAGTTCCAGAAGAACTAGAAACCAATTAAACTAGTTCAGAGAACACAGCCATGTTTTGCCTTGACAAAAATAGTTCTTTTGTCCTTCTCTTCTTACATGCTTTCTCCACAAAAAATGAAAAAAGAATCTCTACTGTGTAAGCCCTATGTAAATTAGAACTTTCTTCCTCAAATTATTTATCCCCCATTTCTTTGCATGCCATTCCTTTTATATAGCCCAACAGGTATCAGAGAAAATAACAGAGAGGTAACAATTAAGGCCATCCAACTGTATATTAAATGTCTTAAGGGCTTTCTTTGATGCAGGTGATCAGAGCACATTTTGTATTCAGCTACTACTTTTGTACAGTGGTGGTCCCCAAATTACATCTTTCCTCTTATTTATAAATCTCTTCCAAGAAAAAAAATAAAAGATGGAGCTTCAGTATTTTAACAAGTGAATCAAACAACCGTTCTGGCAAGTCACTTGCATTCTTGTCTACAGCATGGTGGTGGCAAAGTAGCAAGAGAGATCAAATAAGATTTAGTTGAAAATGTGTAACAGCACATATACATTTCTAGAAAATACCACATTTTAAGAAGGCACTAAAGCTTCTGCTTGTGCTCCCATATTTTTTTAACGAAAAAGAAAAAATTATTTTCTTAATGGCACCTGTACTATTTTCAGCTGAACAGACACACTGCAGTACATTTCAAAACAAAGCTCTAAGTTCTGGTATCATCATATAGATGTGCTCACTTCTCTAAGGACAAAGAAAACAACAAAACAAAACAACTCCAAAACAACCCTGTAAGCTAACCTAATACCTATAACATGGCAATGTTCCTTTTAGGAACAGAAAAAGCGCATGCATTGTTCAAATACTTTAAAAGAAATATTAATTTCAGGGATATTAGTAAGAAATTATTTTAAATAATAAACCCTAAGAATCTCAAGCAGTGAGCAAATGAAAAACATACTAATCTGTGAGTATTTAACATAAGAACAGTAAAACCGTGTTTATGCTTAAAACCCCTTTCCCTACAGTTGTCATTTACTAGGAAAGAAAGTGTGTATATTTATGCACCATTTTCAAGCACATCAAACAGCACACATTGAAGTTTTTGTGGATTTTTTAACCTACAGGGCAAAACAATACAAACGCCATCAACAAGCAGTATTTTAAACAACCTTCAATGCATATCTTCAGCTTTTTTTTGGGAAGTACAGGTTTACATCTTTCAGTTTCTAGTTATTTGTAACAGCTTATAGCAAAACTTAACATAAATCATTTTACAAGTACAGCCATCATGGAAAAGCATGGATTTTCAAGAGATGAATAGTTCTGATGGCATCTGCCTTTTCATGGTATAACTACTGGTCCGTGCTATCTTGCTTCACAGCAAGAAGACAACAAAGCTATCACAAGAATTGGAGGAGCTACTAGTACTATCAACACGTTCAGGTTGATTGCTTTTGACATTTTCTTCCTCATTCTGGGAAATAAAATGCTTTGGATTTCATTCCTTAGTTGAATTATAAGTCCATTCTTTGCTTTAAACCTCTTCCATTTTAATGGAGAGGTTTTCTTCATTTGGTTGACAGTTCCCGTTCTGTTGTAGCTTGACTTCATCTGTCCTTTGCGTATCTCTATTGTCTACTTCCTTGTCAGTCTCTGAATTCTGATCTTCTTTATTGTTATCTTTGTCCTACCAAAGATAAAATTATTTGACAACAAAATAATATTCGTAGCATTATAGGCTATGACTTCCAACCAACTCTTGGTAATTTTTTTGCTTCAATTTTTACATATCTATCTTGTCTCTGCAAATTTTAGAACAGAGGTGTGAGCTTCTTTGCCCCCTCCCCCCTCTTTTTTTAAAATTAGCTTTATTTTCAGTTGGCTGAAGTTAGGCACTTGTAACAACCGATCACCCAAGAAATTATGCCATAGTGATCTGTCTTTATTAACTATAGTCAGACAAAACAGAACAAGCAGCACCATGGAATGTATGAGAAACAGCTCCAGAAATTAAGATTTCACCAACATTTTTTAAATAGAACTTTTAAATAGAATTTTTTTTTCTTTTTTTTGTCAGGTATCTGATTCATTTTAAGGGAGTTCTTGGGTAAGATACTTAAGCATTTCAACAGTCACCTAAACAAGCTGTTTTGTAACAGCTGAGTAATTCTCCAAGCACAACAAACTACTCTTTAAAGGTGTGCTGCTATTCAAATTCTAAGATTAAACAATTTGAAGACATTCCTCTTCTTAATTGCAGTACCTTCTATTTTGCAGGGGAAAATCCTATACCACTCTTTCACAACTCTTCAACTTCACTCCTATAGAATCCAATATACAGACCAGGACCAAATCAGTGAGGGAGAGTTTGAGTTTATTCAAAAAGTAATCTTTTCAATTTGACAGTCAAGCCACCCCTGAATACTGCTTATTAGTTAATGCTCTGCCTGCTCCTAAGAGTAGGGAACCAGGCATGTCCTAACACAGGGGACACAACACGAAAGAGAAACAAGGTGTTTCTGTAACCTAAGCACACAAACTCCTACAGGTCAACTGAAGTCCAAATATGTACTTAAACTGGACTACTAACCCCAACTAGCAAATACTAAACCCAAACTGATTTGGTAAGGAACAGGAGAAAAAGAAGGGAGGAGTAAAAGAAAGAAAAAGTAAAGAGAGAATTTCAATAATGGCTTCATTACCACTTCACTCTGCTGATCACTTGGTCACAACAAACTTACCTTCAAAGTAGTGGTGCTTTTGTCAGATTTCTCCTTTCCCTCTTTTTCTTTACTACTTTTTTTCTTGGAAGTGGAGCGTTCTCTTTCTCTTCTTTCATTATTTGTATCCCTTTCTCTTTTCTTTTCTTTCTTGTTTCTGTTTCAGAAATTTTTTATTCAAATTAGGATTGATCCAACTACAACAAACTTCAAACCACTTGACAGCAAACTAAACTCCCAGCGTAGATGTTCAAAAAACCTCCCAAAATTTAACAAAAAAGCCCTTCACAAAGACAATGGGATTTTTTTGGCTGAAGAGAGCTAAACAGTGCATGACCAGTACACACTGTATTTGCAATGAAAAAAGCAAATGAATATGTATCAGATGAAGGGATTTTACTGATTTGAAGCAATTTGCAATGCTGATTGATTTGAAACTATGTCATTGAAAGAATACCAGAGCTCAAATTGGTTAAAGTTTTGAGTTAGTTTTACATTAAAACTGAATCATACTAACCAACTGAAATAATCTGAAATCCTTAATGCAAAGGCAGTAGAACAGTGAAAATACTATAAATCCTTCCTTCTTTACTCATCATTAACTTCTATGTTTACATCAAACTAACCTTCTTGGAGAAGGAGTTCGTGAAGACTTTCTTTTTGCTGTTTTTGATGTTTTAGGAGACTTGGAGGGACTTCTACTCTTCCTTTTACGCCTTTCTCTACAGGACCAAGAAATTCAAGATCATCAAACCCCAAAAATAATAAACTCAAAGGAGATAAAAAGAGAAAGCTCTTACAATGATCTAACACATCCACTGAATTTAACAGTCTATATTACCAACGGAATATGAACTGTACCACCTAAAAAAAAATTGTACGCTTCAGTTTAGTGGGAAAGGCAAGGCTGCAAGTAGGAAAAAAGAAGCTGTGTCCTTTCAAAATTTTTTTTTAAAAATCCTTATACACTTGATAACAATGGAAACACACTGAATTCAGTAATCCAGTTAAGTTTCTTCAGTCAGGAAAATAATTCAATTGAATGAAGTGCCATATTAAGAAAAATGGTGTAACTTGAACAGTATGAATTTCAAAATGTAACATTAAAACCTGCAGATCACTGCAACTTCAGTTTACCCTGACTGAAATTTAATTCCTAAATATATGAGTTAGAATTAGCTGGTTTAGAAGAAAATATTGCAAAATGAAGCCCAAGCTATTGTCAAAATCAGGATAAATAAATTCTGTTGTTTGTCTTGTGGTCCTTGCTTAGCAAGCACAATGTCATCATTCTGTAACACATGGAAAAGCCTCAAGTGTTTTAAAAAGCAGCTGTTTTACATAGCTATATGGAGTTTCCTGAAGTTGCCATTATGGATACTGATCTTGAATAGAACAAAAACATGAAATAACCAGTCATTTATACTGAGGCACACATTAAATTAAAGCAAAAATTGAGCCAGTACATCTTCATTCAACATAAATGCAGAACCCATCTGTCAAAATAAGACAATTTTTTTTTCCTATCAACTCTTTGTACAGCAGGAAAAGCAGGCTGGAAGAACATTGAAGAAAAATAGGGAAATTTAAAACTTACTTCTAGATATAGCACAAAAGCTACATTTATGGATAACAGCTTTTGCAATTTGTGTATATTTAAATCTTCAGTATTTAGAAAAGCCAAGAAAACAAAACTTATTAGATAAATAACAAAAGGAAACATTAAATTATGGCCAGTATCACTACATGGATTGATACTCTGACAATATAATCTACTGTGACTGTCCTGGTTTTGGCCAGGATAATTTTCTTTCTAGTAACCAGTACGGTGCTGTGTTTTGGATTCAGTATGACAATGATGTTGATAATACAGTGATGTTTTAGTTGTCACTTACCCTAAATCGAAGACTTTTGTTTCCCTTGCTCTGCCAGCAAGCAGGTCCCCAAGACACTGGAAGGGAGCATGGCAAGGAGAGCTGACCCAACTGGTCAAAAGTATATTCCATACCATAGGCTGGCTGGCAGCTGCAGACTGCCCTGGAAGATGGGCTAGGCATTGGTCCATGAGGGGTGAGCAATTGTGTAGTACATGACTTGTTTCTCTTGGGCTTTATTCCTCTCTGTACTTTCCATTACAATTATTACTGTTACTGTAATTATTTTATTTTATTTCAATTACTAATGTGTTCTTTCCTCAACTCTTGAAACACACAGCCTGGCAGAGCATGACAAGGCTGAACAAAGAAGGGATTGGTGAGGAAACAAAAGAAGTCAAAAAAGAACTGTCACGGTTTAACTCCAGATGACAACTAAATCCAGAGTGGCATTCACTCATTCTCTGCCTTCTTTTGCCCCCCACTGCCCTTCACGCTCCATACCCCCATGCCACTGGGGAGGAGAATAATCAATAAGAAAACTCCAGCACTGTACCAGCTGATAATAATAAATTTAACTTTCTTTCAGTCAAAACCAAGACAGTGACCTCCTGAAGCTGCACAGGACAAGATTTCTTAGATATTTTGTTCAGCAAGCTTTTAAGTGTGATTTATCTTTGATAAAAATATAAAATGGCCTCAAAATCACGGACTAAATAACACAGTAACTACATCAGTTGTTCACTAGTTAACATGCATTTTATTTTGAACATCTCCACATTTATCATCACCTTTATTTAAATGACGATACTGGAAACTGATTATTGTCTCTTAGTGCTGTCACTTCAGCTACACTGAGTATATTCCCACTTCATTTTGCTTTCCAGCATACATACCTGCAAACCAAGTGCTTTAGCAATTGTGTTCAAACTAGAAACGGCTTATTCATGAAACCTCATTTTCAGTTTCTGCTCTTATTTCAAGTTAAAGAACTGTAACTGTATCTCAATGCATTTGTTCCCATCTCTATTGCATTTGTCCATACAAAGATTTTTGTGCACCCCTTTCATTAACTCTCTTACACAATACTAATACAGCAAAATTTAAGAAAAACAAGTTCTGAATATTTTGATAGTGATCCCATGTCTCTTAATCATACACAGAAATAACATTATGCACCTCATCTGGTGCTACTGGTTCTGCTAGTGTGTAAGATAGCTCCTTTCCCTGATTTCTCTTCCCCCCTGGTCTGTCTCTTCCTTCAGCTAGGAATCACAAATAACCATCTTATTTCCAGTACCTGCATGCTGTATGTCAGCAAAGCAAGGTCAGTTGCTATCTAGTTCTTAGAAGGTTCTGTATGTCCTACTCCACCTTCACCTCTTCTCCAAAAAGATGACTGTTTGCCCCGTATTTTACATTTATCAGGCAAATGATGAGAATGAACTGCTGTACTGGACATTCAGGCAATTGAAATGCCTCATGGTCGAATTATCTTCACTGGAAAGGCCTGCAACCATTTAAACTATGCAATGTCAATCACCAAAGAGAGACTGCTAAAAGCAAGCTGTGACTCTGTAACCCAACCCATTCAGAATTACTTTTCAGAGAACCAGAACCATGACATTACTAAGGTTGGAATTACCTATCCCTTCCCCACCTTACAAGAGGGTCAAACCAGAGGAGGTTATTCAGGGCCATATCCAGTCAGATTTTATTATCTCCATGGATAGAGGAGACAATCCCATGGGGTAACTGGTTCCAGTCTGCCCAAAAAAACCACAAATTCAACATTAGGAAAGAAGCGCTTTTATTTCCCATATGTCAATATGTGCCTGTCACCTCTTAATTGTCACAGGCCTCTGCTGGCTCTGTCTTCTTCATGCTCTTACTAGATATTAATACATATTTTAAGACGCTCCTTAGCTTTCTCTCTTCCAGGCTAAAGAGTCCCAGATTCCTCAGTATCCCCTTGTATGACAGAAGCTCCAAGCCCTTTATCAGCTTCATGGCCCTTCACCAGACTCACGCCAGTACATTTGTATGTCTCTTATAATGGGAAGCCCAGAACAAGATTCTAAATGTGTCCTCACCAGAAGAGGGAAAGAATTACCTTTTTTGAACTACTCACAACATTGCTGGCCTTCTTAGCTGCAAGGACCTGCCAGCCAGCCTTCCAGCCCGTCAGTCCCCCTGCTATACTGAAGCAATGGCATTCATTATTCCTGCACATGTGTAGGACTATTCCTTTCTCTCTGTTCAATTCCATGAGATGACTATCAGTCCATTTCTCCCACCTGCTAAAGTTTCTCTGAATGGTGGACCAGCCTCTCCCCACTCTCTACTGTTTGCAAAGCTGCCAAGGATGCCCTCTGTCCCACTATCTAAGCCTTTATGTTTTGTACTTTGCACTAGAAGAGATGCACTAATTTTCACTAGAATTGTTTGCTCAAGTACATGACATTGGAGCCTTTCCGTAGCACTTTCTTAACTAGTAGGATTCTTAAGGGGGAACAAAATTGTTGCAAACTAAAGTATGAGCTTTTGGTTACATCCAGCTAACTACACCTGCTGTATGGCTTTAGGAACCTGGTTTTCCACCAAGGGTCCTATATAAGCTATATATTGTGAAACTAATATTTTTCTGCACTTATCCAATTCAACACTGAGGCCTATGAACTGAAAAAAATGGTTTCAAAGCTGATATAAGTATCTCTATGTGGGTCTTCCACTCATTTAAATAGGAAGCTGCATATGCTTAAAGAAGAAACAGTATTTTTCCCATAAACCTCATAACACAAACACAATGTTCAGAAACTATTTCACCCTTTTTTACCTTCTATGAGCTTGGACTAGAGGAATTCTGCTTTTGTCTAGTGAAATTATCATAACAGAACTTGCATTATTATAGGTAGAACTTTAGCAATTCATTCAGCATTTCATTATCTCAAGGTTACAGATATAATTTGGTATTTAAATCTGATGCAATACTACTGAACTTTAATTCCTGATGTAACAGAAAGGACCTTATCCACTAATGCTTCTGAACTTATCTTAGCTGCACTGCTTTTAGAATATGCCTGAGTTTGCTTACAGAGGTTGATTATAATCTTACAGCCTCTTTCTGCTGTACTGAATTTATCTGGACTTCCTGCCAGTTAATCTTCCCTCAGAGCCAAAACCAACATCTACATTAACTTTATTGTTTTCCTGCTTACTGTCAGCAATGTTAACGAATGTTACTTTTAACTTATACCTGGCCATCTAGTCAGATAAACAAGGTTTCTGTCTCCTCCAACAGAGATACATTCACCCTGTGAAAGGCTAGCCAGCCAAGCAATACACTTGCTTCCTGCAGTTCAGCCATCCAGCCAAAAAGTAGCAAGTACTATGGAAGAACTGTTTGCAAGATCTACAGACCAAAATGTTGCAGTACGTAAGTAATGAAAGAACTATGTTAACACTGACTCAAACTTTAATCAGGGCAAAGATGATGAGTGTGTTGTTGGCCAGAACTTCTGGCTGTCTCCACCATACAGAAATGGCACAAGAATAATCCAATTACTGTCCTCAAGGATTATATAATACGGTTATGTGAAAGTCAAGCACCAGCAGCCCAACAAGAAACTCTGTTCTATCAGGCATCATATAGAGCTTTTTATTACAGATGTTACTTTACAGGAAAATCTACAGAATGGAAATAATACATATTTTTTTAAATAAGAGACGTGGTAATATCAATACATAAAAATTAGGATGGTGCCTCACTGAACTGACAAGTCAAAAAAAAGCATGAAAAATTCTAAACAAACCTGCTGGAGCTACGAGATCTTCTTGAAGAGCTATAGCTTCTTGGGGGTGTTCTGGATCTCTTATCTTTCTTCTTTTTATCATCTCTCTCTTTTTCTCGATCCTTCTCCTTATCCCCATCTTTTTCCTTTTCTTTGTCTCTGTCCTTTTCTTTGTCCTTATCTCCCTCCTTGTCCTTAATCTTCTCTCTGTCCTTCTCTCCTTCTTTCTCAGTATCTTCTTTTTCTTTGTTCTGATCTACCTCTTCCTTGTCTTTTTCCTTATCTTTATCTTTTTCTTTTTCCTTGTCCTTTTCCCTATCCCTATCTTTGTCCTTATCCTTGTCCCTGTCTTTGTCTCGGGCTCTCTCTCTGTCTTTGCTTCGCTCTTTATCTCTCTCCTTGTCCTTCTCCCTATTTCTCTCTTTATCTCGCTCTCTTTCCCTGTCTTTGTCTCGGTCCCTATCCTTCTCCTTGTCTCGGTCTCTGTCTTTTTCTTTGGCCTTTTCTTTCTCCTTGATCTTTTCTTTGTCTCTTTTCTTGTCCCTGTGAAAAGCCAAACACAAACCCATTAATTAATCTTCGAACTTTCCAATCAGAATTACAACTAACTTTTTAGTATACATCAAGATAAAGTGTCTCTGTTGAAAAATAGTAATTCTTCAGTATTTTACTTTTTCACCTTGTTCACAATGAGGGAAATCTACATATAGCTAGGAAATACACAGCTATATACAGCTAGGAAAAATTTGGAAACCAAATTGGAGAAGGGGAGGCCAAAACCAAATCAAACCACTATCTTCCAAGTGATGTTACTATGTCTCTCTCCACCTCACAGTTACGTAATTATACATATTGTCTCTATTTTGTCAGAGAACTGACAAAACTCTACAGTCTTTAAATCCACTCTTCACTAAAAATATATCCACACAAAATGACCTTCAGATTAGTCACTGCCAAAAGAATAATGACAGCTGACTGACAGAAGTCTTTATATTCTACAGTTTTGTCTCACACAGGTATCTTTGAACTGCTTGGAAGTCCAACAACACTTAATTCATAGAAATAAAAAGAAAACATACCAGAAAAAATACCACCAGATACCCTTAAAAGGCAAATATAAGATCAAAACTCAATCAAGACAATTCAACCATCTGTAATGTCATTAGGAATTTGAAAATTATTGAAAAATTGCTAATACAGTAAAAACAGAAGAAAGGAAAGCAGCTTCTTTGGGACAGGAAGTAGGATACATGCTCATAAAAAGAACAGTAAGGAAAATTCCATCTGATGTTCAAATCATCAAGTCAAACAAAAACTAATTAGCTCACAACTTTGGCTGGAAGATTACATTATAGTATAGGACTATTTGAAAATGCAAGACTCCATCTTTCCTCTCTAGTACAGAGACACGTGACAAAAGAACAATTGTTCAGAGAGAGAAAACAGGAAAAAGCACAAGAGGAGAAATTCATTAGCAGGCCTTATTGGGTCAAGGAGAACCAGACAGACAGAAGTTATCTGGTATTGGTATCTATTCTAGATTTTCACAGATTCTAAAAGAGACTCCTTCACACATGAAAGGTCCTAAGCACTCAAACAGTCCTCAAACTGAAGAAGTGTTTGGCAGTATCTTCTCAACTGCAAATAAACAGCAGACTGTTGTATGCTCTGTGACCTAATAACTTTGATTCCCATTAGGTTCTGTCAAAT
Source organism: Aphelocoma coerulescens (assembly GCF_041296385.1). NCBI lineage: Eukaryota > Metazoa > Chordata > Aves > Passeriformes > Corvidae > Aphelocoma > Aphelocoma coerulescens. The sequence continues at coordinate 21,088,763 of NW_027184085.1, read as the reverse complement.
ACTTTGTTAGGAGTCTCAGAGAAGGAATGTAACATCATAAAGACAAAACAGCACACAGTCCCCACGACACCAGCCTTAAAACCTCTGAAGAAATGTCTTCTAGTTAATTTATCAGAGAGATTTCACTGGACTTGCCCCTTCCAGTGAGCAGATGTCTCAAGAAGCTCCAGACAACAGAAACAAGAGAATCGAAAGGACCCACCAATAAAACCCAGCTGGCTACATAGTCTAGTTTTGTTTCCACATAGGTCCACAGATCTACAGCTCTCTTTCCCACAAAACTTCTTATCTCAAAGAGCAAGAGGCAGCTGCACAACCCAAGTACAAATCTCCCTTTAAATGAATCAAGGGAATTACAGAAATGAAACTAAGAACATACCAAGACACATATTAATGAAGCTATTTTCACAGGCACTTTTGGTTTGAGCTTATTCTCTACTTCATTGCTCAAAAAATTATGCTATGATCTTGTTAAAATTTCACAGTTTAATAATTAGATGATCAGACACAAAAACTAATAAACTAGATAAAATACACACATATTACATCCTGAAATACATATATGCCATACAACAGACACATGCATTTGTTCCTGCTGCTTGACGTATGAGAACATCAAAGGTGAAAACAAAAGCTCATGCACAAGAACTATATACGTGCTCTCACAATATAGGATCTAGGTCAGTCTGAATTCAACCTTCTCAACAGACACACATCAAACAAGCAGTATCCATATTTTTTGTAGGTTCACAAGGTACACAAGATATTCCTTAACTATTGGTTGTAGTCTGACAAAATTACCTCTTTTCAGTCAGCTTGGATCTAAGTACAAATGTAGACGAGACTATCGAAGTTAAGGTGCCTCAGCATGATCATTTAACCCCTGTAGGCACCATCCAGGCTACAAGAAAGACAATTAACTCTATCCCAGCCAAGACCACTATACTCAGTATTAAATATTACTTTCTGTCCTTTAGCCCCACAGATGAGACTCCACCCTTTATGGTCACCTAAAAGGTTTGTTAAATTTTTTTCAAAAACTCTGTAATGTGAGCTAACAGTATCATTTTGTGGAACAGATCTCACCGAGAACGAGAGCGACTTCTTGATTTCCGCCTTTCTGTAGATCTAGAACGTTTTTTCAGGGGACTTCTTGATCTGCGTCTGTCCTTGTGTCTTGAGAGAGATCTGTTGCCAGATCTACTTCTAAACGAAGAATGCCAGAGAAAAATATTTTAATATTGAAACTTCATACAAATGAAGTTGACCAACAAAATGACAGTATACATGCGTGGTGTCACCCCATAGTTTTATATAAAGAATTACACCTTAAAAATATACTGTCTGCAAATGTTTTTGCAAATACGGATACTTTATGCTTCACCAGGTGTACATGTTCTACTTAGAAACAATGGAACATTTAAGTTATACCGATGTTTCATAATAATCTCCCATGAATCAGGAAAATAAAAGGTAATGTAATTTACAACAGTTGTCCTCACAAAATGACACTGCATAAAATCTCTGATTAACAATTTTTAGCAAATTTAAAAAATAATTAGTTACATTTTATTTCCTTTCCAGGCCCAATCACTTACTGAAGTCTTAGTCATTAAAAAAAGATGACTTTGGCTACAACAATCTCTTTTTGCTTTGTTCTCTATCCTTATAACTTAAATTAAAAAAAAAAAACCTGATTATGTGCGGTGCAGGTTTTAGTCAAGTTACCTTTTCAGATAAAACGACCTGTTAGTATGGATTTCAGTTGTAAATAAAGTGCAGATACTCTGATTAAAAAAACAAAGTCTTATGCAGATTTGATGAAGAAAAACAGCACTTAAAATTTTTTTTCCAAAACACTCCATATCTTTGACAACCCTTTTCCCCAGGGAAGGAAAAATAAAAAGCTGAATTTGCACATTAAGCTTCAAAAAACAACATCATTGGATACTTTGCTTGAGATATTAAGGTACCATGAAGTTTAACTTACCAAAGACAGAAAGATCATGTATATTACTCAGTAAAACCTGAAGAATTGTGACGTACAAAAAGTAACAGCTGCACCTACTTTCCAGAATTCAAGACACACAGCATAATATAAAACCAAGAGGAGAGGAAGCAATTTTTTACCTACACCTTTGTTCTCCTTATCAGCAGAGAAATACAAATCAACTGCAAGGCCAATTAATTACAACTGAATCAAAGCACAACCGTGAATACATTTTATGTCACAAAGATGAAAATTATGTTATATAAAACAGTAAAACAGGGAAGCAATATGGATTGATTATTTTTATGAATGAAGTTGCCTCAACAGGTCAGAGTGGCTTCTTTTCAGCATGTTCTCAAAACTGACAGTAGCAATATTAAACAATTTACAAAACATAACAAAATATAATAATCAACATTTGTTTCAAGAACAGGTTTTCCATATTTAAAAAAATAAAAGCTTATCTTCTAAAATTCCACTTGGTTTGTGTCAGTATAAGATAGTACTGAAATTACTGCATTGTTACATGAAACCAAGTTTGTTTTTCAGTTATTGAGTTAGAAACATAGCAGAGAAGCAAGCAACAAAGAAGTGACCAAATGGTCCTTCTTGCATTAGAAAGCACCAAACATTTTGAAGTCATCAGAAAACACGTGCTGTGGTTTCCTGCTATTGCAAAATTTAAGCCTGCACTTGTACTGTATTTCTTTGATAGTAAAATTGATGATAACTCCCTCTCGGCCAGATCTTCCGTATCTAAAAGAATCCTAGTAGCCTTATTAAAAGACATGAATGAAAGGATGCAGCAGAGCTGTTGCTGCAATACGGATAACACTCAACTTTTTAAAGTGCAAGCAATGAAATAACATTCCAAGTTTTGAGGGTTTCTTTATCCTTAACATAGTCAAATATCTTTATTGATTTATGATTTACCTAGGTTCTCAGAAGATACTCCTGACAATTGAAAGAATCTGGACTGTTCTGGGAAGCCTTTAGAAGTCTCACAGAACAAGAAGGCTGTTTCATTCTTGGAAAAAAACCTTAATGGGTATACTTCAAGAATGACCTAATGATCTTCTTTTTCAGAACTGAACAGATTTAACAAAGCAAACAAAATCTGAAAAACTAGAAACTGCCCCTATAGCCTTTTCCCTGTGCTTTTTTTAAAACATAAAAGCTCATCAGTCTGAATTCAACCTTCAAAAAAAGGTTTTTAAAAACATAGCTTTGCATTTACAGGACAGTAAATAAAAACACTGCATTTATTAACTCAATGTTTAGAAGCTGAGGACAATAGGAATTCTAAACTAAAAACCAGCCAGCCTATTTGCTCAGGATGTTACGAGTAAATTATCTGCTCCATGCACAAAATGCAGGTTTCTCTTTAAAATACAGGTCACAAACTGTTATTTGGCTACATAGCCTAATGTACACAACCATAAAATATACAAAGAAACCACATAACTTGTTATTGTACATGGCACAGGAAGTGCCTTCTAGTATGTTTTAACTGAAAGTAATCCTAAAAACGTTTAGGATTTAGAGGAAAAGAGTACCTATTCAGAGACAAAGTTCCTGGTTACTCTGATCTGCTGGGTGCAAGTTAGTAATCTCTACAGGAATACTTGTGTGTAACTAAAAAAATCTCCATTACCAGCACCATGCAAAAAATCCCAATATGATCTTAGTCTGAAACAAAAAGCATACCGACCTGTGTTTTGAGTGCGATCTTTTCCTTCTAGATCGGGATTTTGAGCTAGACCTGGATTCTGAACGAGAATGGGAACGAGATTGACCGCCTTTTCTTTCACTGCTCTTTCCAGACTCTGAGAGGAAAAAACCACTTTGCAGTGTAAGCTCAGAACATTTAAAGATCCCAGTTAACAATCTGGCACAAGTGGAATGTACCACATATATTGCAAGGGGCCTACTCTCTGCACATCTTCCTTCTTTGCAAATATCCTTCAGAAACATCCAAGAAAGTCATTGCATATACTCGTTGAGTGCAGCCATCCTGCAGCAGTACACATAAACCAGATAATTATAAACAGCTAGCTCTACTAAGAACGGGATTTATGTTGCTGCCACAATGTACAAGATCATAACATGTCCTCCTTTTGGTCTATTATTTAATATAATTACTTTCTTTTTTTTTTTAATAACTTGAGAATAATTGAGTAAATTTAGAGGGCATCATTTTGAAAACAAGCACATAATATAGATCATTATTACTGTCTGTATTTTTAGATATTTCAAACACTGCACAAATACTGAAGTTTTATTCCTCATTGTTTTGTAGGAGGAAAGGATGAACAGAACAGGGTGAAAAGTCTGACCAAAGGCCAAAAGTCAACAGAAACCTTAACAGTGAGCTCATCATGGTTCAGAGTCTAATTGTTACTTTGTTGCTTAACAGTGATAAAGTGCTCGAGTTATTTTACTTCCATCCAAAAAATAATCCCCCCCCAAAAACCCTCAAGACTCCACACTATCTAACCAACGTAAGACAGTATCTGGGTTTGTTAGTAAGAAGAAAGGCAAAAGGTTGCTGATGAAAATAAGTAGGAGTCTGCTAAGTTGAGAATGTTTTTATGCCGTGGTTTTGCAATCCATTTAAGCCAGCATAAATCACCACTAGAATGTCTGCCTAACCTCTCAACACAACACCACCTTCCTACTCGACTTGGCATCTCAGTGCTAATAGGGAACAGGGAAACAATCTGGATGAAAAGAAGTCCTTTACAATATGTTAATATTTATCCCAGATTCATTCTCTGATCCCATTTGCTTTGAGGATGCATAGAGTCTTGAGCCACCATGAAAAAGAAACAAAATTAATCTTCTGCAGATAAGGAAAGCGTAATATTACTGCTTTCAGAACCATGCTAGCTCACTCTGGTCATGAGACTATAGCACTAATGGGTGCTAAAGGACAACAAAAAATATAAAGCATTTTCTTTTAAAAGTTTTCAAGTACTCTAAACCTAAAAAGTACCACCATTAAGTACCAATTTAGTATTAAATTTGCATTTTTTAAAACATTCAGTGAACATGTATCTGGAAACAAGAAATGATTAAATAAAAAGCTTCATTCCACTGTTTAGTTTCATGAACAGAATTTTGATTATTTTGTTTTTTTTCTCCAACACATACTAATATGTGAAATTTGGATACCCTTCTCCTGCATCTGAAAATATTCTTAGCAATGTGTAGAAATGCTCTTAGAAAAGGTACATACAGAATGTGTCTGTTCAGTAATGAACAAAATATACCTACCTGGCTCAATAGCAGCAGATATAAAAGACTGGGCTTCCCTTACTCTCTTCATCACTTCTTCTAGCTCCTTGGCAGCAGCTTGTGGTGTCATTTCAGGAGGCTTCACTATTGCATTATTGGAGTGATTTATCCTAAATTAAAGAAAAATAAAGCCTTTCATTCTTAAACACTCGGACAGGGCAGATGAAAAACAAGAAAGGAGAACATCTCAGTTCCGGTGTACAACTAAAAACTTTAAAAAAGTTCAGCAAAACTACAGATTTGTAACACCCATCTGTTCCAAGTATCCAAAGTACTTTTTATTACTTTGAAATCTTAACACTTTTAAATAAAAGCAGCACAATATTTCTGTGTTACAATATTTTTAGTAGAAGTGTAGGAAGTTACTTCTCTATTTCAGATCAAATCTCCACATTAACACCTACTAACTACATACACATCATACAGAAAACTTAATTAGTACTATGGACTTCAAATATTTTTTCACTATTACGGCTTACACTACTCAAGATTAATATAAATGTATTTTACTCAATGCTATACATAATCTATTGAGAGAAATTCAGGCCAAACTGTGAAACTGGAGTTGATAAAAATGTTCTGTTTTTTTAACAATAGGCCTGCATACTGAAAAAACGTTAGTCGCAGCCTTTTGCTACATGTAAGTCATAAATGTGTATGCAACAATACAAAGAAATCTCTCATTCAACAGTCATATGGATAATTAATTTCTTACTTCAGTGGCCGGTCTCCAAACATAACTCCATTAAAGGCAAGAGCTCGAGGTACAGAATTTTGGTCTGCAAATTCCACAAAAGCAAATCGTGTTGGTTGTGTCTCATCACCTGCCATTCGCACAAATTTGACTTCTCCAACTTGCTTAAAGAACTCAAGCAGCTGATCAGCTGTTGTAGTCTAGAAAGAGTTGAAGAGTTCAGCTGAAGTAAAATATACAATGAAAACCACTTATCTAATATATTCAGTAGTCTTAGAGCTACAGATTTTGGAATGATATCTCAACATTATTACAAAGGTGACATGAATTTGGTAATGTTACATTTTAAGACTTAAAGGCAAGTATTTTTTCTTCCAATAATTTATGAATATTCTACAATTTTAAACAGTACAGCCACTAGCCCTTAGTCCTTCACCGAGGTAAAAAAAAAAAAAGGACTTTTACACAGGGTTTTGCACTTTTCAGACAACTAATCTGAAATAACTGATAAGAAATTTCCTTATACACCTGTTTCCAAGCTACTAATTGTGACTTCTGATCAAATAAAACAAAAAAATCCAATCAATATTAAAGGACTTACATTTATGTGGCTTTCTACTAGCTTCCAGTTTGTTTTACTTTATCACAATCAATAGTAATTTTACACTCAGTACCTATTTCAGCAGTCAAAAAACCCAAAATGTAGTATTTAAATTGCTATCAGTCAAAAGCAAATTATTTTTCAATTAATCCAATCACCTCTTGAAAAACCAAGCTGCTGACTGAAAGATATTTATGCTAATTTTGCAACTTCCAGTAGGACACATCATTCCATCTTACTGTTCCTATGCAACTGCACTGTGCCCTGGAGGACAGCTACCACAATCTCATGACTTCTGAGGATGGCTCATCTAATATAACCAAACCGTACACTTAATCAACACACACAATAAGGTTTCTTTAATTCACCTTTGGTTTCTCTGGCATTCTGACAATTAGGGAGTTTTGTTTAAATTAATGTTGTCATTAACTAATGGAAACTTTTTAACATGTAAGATTAGAATTCACAGATTACATTTTCACATCTTCTGTTAGTATTTCCACAACACAGAAACGAAGAAAAGCTACCTGGGAATTCAAGTTTCCAACATAGACTGTTCTCCTGATTTCATCAATTTTGGATGGATCCACATTTCCCATAATTGGTGGTTGTGGTATTTCTCCCAGTGCTGTGATGTTAGGATCCAGTGCTGCTGCTGGTATAGCCCCTAAAGTACCAAGTGAAACACCAAGCTGGAAAATACAAGCACAGAATACACTTTGCAGCCAAGCACCTGTGAAAGATATTCCACTTCTTAATACTTGTTTGCCTGGATGCGTTTCTGCAAAAACAGATGTAATGAATATTAGCAATACTTTAAGGTCACAGCACTTCACGTTTTTTTACAGAAGAAAAATCTACCCAGAAATAAGTTTCATACTTAAGGTATTCAGTGAGTTATTATTTAGTATCTTATCAAAGAGATCTGGACAGGGATATATATTAATTACAAAACGTACAGGCTCTAATGCTTAAGAGTCACTCAAATTGAGTATGATTCTTTCTCAGACACTGCTAGTATTCTCATTTTTTTGAAACTAGATGAGTGATTTTGAACAGCTGAGATTCTGCCCAGCAAGGGAAGAAGGGGATTTCCAGTGCTCAGGGCCACTTAAGGGACACATAAAGTGTCTTTTGGAAAAATGAATCACCCCGGACAAGATTAATTACAGTTGAAATGCAAAGAATATTCCATCCAAGTTCCTCCCCTCATACCTAGAGAATGAGAAAAATACAGCTTTCATGTTTGGAACTGAAAGTGAAAACTCTCCTGTAAAATGTTATAAAAAGTCACTTAAAAAGCACTACAAAATTGGTGCACTGACTTCCTGGTTTGAATTTTCTTGACCCAAAAAGCAACTGTTTTTTCAAGAAATGAGTTTTCAAAAAAGTGTGGGGAACTCTTAACAAGCCATCGGTACCTTTTTTTATGTAACAAAGGGAAAAACTACTCTATTTTAACCTTAAATTTTCCTTCAATAAACCACAGCAGCTCGCTGATGTCAAGAAAGGCTTACAGAGGCAAAAGGGAATGGAGCAAAAATAGCAGAACCAAGCTTCTCTACTTTCTGAAGTGAAAACATTGTTAGACAGAGTCTAACAGTCAAAAATCTTGCTGTAGAGATATCAAGTAAAAGTCTCTACTGCAGCTTTTAATATCCTGAAGAACTTGTGTCAATGTAATTAGGTTTTAATAAATTTCTTGTCAGTGGATAACTCCACTGGACCAAATTAATGGCCCTACGGGGCAGGACAGCTATTAAAAAGAACAAGAACCAAAACCAGTATTCACCCACTATTTTGGAAAATACTACTCTGAAAGACCCTAGAAAGGTAGCACATGGACATCTTCTGATCAATCCTTAGAAGACTCACCACAGCTAAACCCTCACTGCAACATCCATGGACCAGATAGTCCTTCCCTGAACACAGAAAAGGCTACCAAGAACAGAGGAAACCACAAATTATATAGACACTGAATTTAACTTACTGTAGTCAGAGGGGTTGGTGTAGGTATGGGAAGCAACCCTGCACCAGGCATCAGACTTGTCATAGTAGGAGCAGGCGCCAATAGAGAGAGGGCTTTGGCTTCATCTGGAATTTTACCTGAAGAAGCAAATTAAAGCATTACACAGAGTTGGAACACTAGACAGATGTTACTCTTTCTATGATTTTACAATTACCCTTGCATTAAAAAATGTAATAAATAACAATGAATCTATCTACCAGATCCTTACAAAGAAACAAATATCTTAAGTTTTTCCTTTTACCCTGCTCTATTAGGAAAAACAAAAGTGAGCAAAACTTCAAAGACTAGCAATCTCATTAATGGATTATTATTTTAAAAACTGAATAATGTATATAATTATTTAACACTTTGAGCTATGGGTCACCTGTACTGGAAACTTAACGTTCATGAACCAAACGATATCAAGCATGGACGCTTTCCCAGGGCGGTGTTTTCGCGGTGATCGAAAGTTGTTTTACACATGACAACCGTTCGTGTTGGCTGCATCACTAATAGCACACAGAACATCAGATACAGAAAAGAAGAACATTTTTTAAAGTTTAATCCCCAGAAACGGCAAATAACCAAATCAGTAAAAGAAAGAAAACCAAAAAAAAGGGGGGGAAAAAAAGAAAAAGAAAAAAACAAAGTATGTGCTAACTGAAATTTGTGCTTTTCTTTATTCCTCTGGTGCTACCTACTCAGAATGTAAAAATAAATAAAACATAAAATAATAAACTACTGAACTACTGTGACTGCACACAATACATACTACAAGTGAAGTTGAAGGTGGAGGAAAGAAGAGTAGAAAAAAATTAGATTTGTACTGTCTCACATTCTAGGTCACCTCAGTTTATCTGAAACTGCTAAGTTAAATCTAAATTTACAGAGATTGAAGAAAATCATAACTGATCAGGCTAACCAAGCTCTATGTCCCCAAAATATGTACTTCATGCTATTTTAAGCTGATCGTAGGCCTCCTATCACGCCTAAAGTTTAAGTAATAACTAATCTGAATTAAATGTAGGTTTTACTCAATGTTAGTCATGATTAGACTACTAAATGAACCCCCCCAAAATCTCCAAAAATCAAAAGATTAATAGCTAAACAACTATGTTTACAATTAAATGTACATTTTAAATTCAAAATGCAAAGGGATTAGAACTGGTACAAACATTAAACACTGAACTAAAAAACTACTGCAAGAAGTTCTGATTACACTAGGTATCTATGATCTGTTCAAAATTACTGGCATAACTGTATATATGCTAACCAACTGAGCCCTTTGGTATAACCCCATGGACCTAAATAAAGTAAATGCTCTTATTTAATCGTTTTAATAGTCAAGTAATATATAAAAGCTGTGCCAGTGGTTTCCTGCCTTGATTCAAACTGCACATTTCAACTACAAAATGTCTAAATTCAAAATTTAAAGATTAATATATATTCTTATCAAAAGGAAAATCTGAGGTAAGTTTCAAAACACCATGCAGGTTCAGTGATGAGAGTTCCAACTGACACCACAGAAAACATACTACTTTAAAAAATGAAAAGAAACAAGTGCTGCAAACCTGCTCTACAGATCTGCAGCTAAGTCTGGGTTACAGCTGGATATGACCAAAGGACAAAACAAATCTAAATGAAACTTAATTTATATGTATCATGGGTGGAACAGAACAGATAAAATAACAGTATCCATTTTTTTTCATGCTTCCTATTTACATTTATTTTATTTATGTTAAATTTTGAGACACCTTTCTCCTTAACATGTAAGAAAGAAACCACTTGATTTTCCTATCTAAGAGAGAAAAATAGGAAAATTGTTAGCAATTAGAGGAGTTAACTGTGCAATAATGACTTCCAGGGCTTTTTAAACAAATATGCATGAATCTAAGCCATCATCACAATGTTCAGCACTCTTTACGGATCTCGTTTTGAAGTTGGGCATGCAATGAGAGGTGTACCTGATTTGCCTGACTGCTCAAAAACATCAGGTATTTTGCGAACCCTGCCTAATATGCAGGCCTACAAACAGGCTTTTGAATATACAGTTCCAGCAGATGTGCATGCAAATTAGGCATAGAATTATGTACCAGTTCTTCTGAAAATTGAAATATTTAAGTTTTTTCAAATAACTAATGAACCAGAACTTATCCTGAACAAGTGAGCATCTTGCAGTTAACCAGACACTCATGCAGGTTTCTATAAATCAGGAAACATGGCACAATTAAATCCAGTGGCAGAAATGGCTCTAAAAGTGGTGCATGCTAATTGAGATCTTTGGTCAGTAATGTACATAAGTATATGCCTAATTTAAGTATGCACTTACATACAGCCAATTCAATACACACTTAACTAGGTAAACTTACAAAATGTTTAGGCATTTAGCCCTTTTAAATAGGGGCTCAGTTAGGTGCATAACTAAGATGGACAATGACTCAAGTTCATAAAGCAATTTAAGTAGAAGCCTAAACTTTAAGTATACGGGTCATAGCATTGAAATAACTGTATTAAACTTGCTGAAATGTTGTTCAAGAAATCCACTGAACATTTCAGGTAAGTTCACCATTATAGCAGCTCACAGAATGAACAGCATGCATATGTAAACTGTAAAGTTTGCAGCATTATTTCCAGAATACTTTGGTCTTTCAACAATGTAAAGTTCTATTTTAAATACCAAATCAAGTTGGTCAGTTCCACACCACAAAGAAAGATTCATTTATTTTATTTTCAACAATGAGAAAGGGTCTATTTCTACAGACAGAACCCTGAAAATTTGCCTGTATATGCAAAGGTACTGTCTCTTCAGAACGACTTTTCCAGCTTCTAAGACCAGGTCAAAGTTTTAAAAAATTCTAGAACACTCTTTTGGAGAAAAAAAAATTGCAGTATTTTTAATATCTACCTCCATATTTTTTAAACAGTTGAAAAACAAATTAACATATGAGTCCAAATAATCTCATGAATTAAACACTTTAAATTTTGCAGTTTTATCTCTGTGATTGTATTTGTAATGGGAATACAAGCCCACAAAACACAACAAGACATGCGGGTTATGACACAACAGATTAGGACAATTTAGCTTAAGAATAATACTTTCATTTTTAGAACATGGTATTTAAAATCTGAATAAGAATGAGGTGAAGAGATTTATTTTCTAATGAGGGAAGCAGTCAAAATAAATATGCCATATCTATACCGCATCCTTAGATTTCTTAGCAGCTCTTCTGCTTAGTAATTTACAGGTTCTATGATCATTTATTTATTGATTCATCCCTTTGCAAAATGTACATATTCTCAGCATTGCCTAAAGGCATAGTTGTGATTGCTACTTTTTTGTACCATTAGTCTAAAGAGCCCTAGACAACCTAGTCCATACTAGAATCAGTTCTACTGAAGGTTAAACAGAATCATCTGCATTAAGCAAGTACTAAGCACAGTATTTTTATTCTTCAAGCACTCAAAAGAAATTAATTTCCTACTCTTTGTAGTGATCCTATAAGGTTAACCCCCACATCCAGAAGTGCTTCTGCAGTGAGTGAGTTTGCTTGTTTTAAAAATACTAAAGAGTTCACAATCTACTTTAAACATTAAAAAGAAGTCATTATTTTCCTGCTATTTTACATCAATGGAATATGTACACTTAGAAATAAAATAACTTTTATGCGGTCCAACTCATGAATCTTAGTGGATTTAGCAGAAGTGAATAAAGAGATTACAGCTACTGGCAATTACAACTGCCACAGCAAAATCCAACAAAGATCATGAATCAAAGCTCTTCCCAGCTGCAGTGCAGAGCCTGGTGAAAAGAGTGAAACCAAGAGATCCCAGTGCAGCTGGCTGGGAAGAGCAATGCCTGAGGACTAGACACACCACTTTGTTCACCATTTCTGTTTCAGGGCTTCTGTTTCACAAGAAGTAAGAACATCCTCTAGGGATGAGAACCATCTCAATCACTTCAGCATGAACTACCAAGGCTTCTGAGACTGTGAGATGACTGGAAAAACACTTTTTTTTTCCTGACTTTGGTGTTTTTTCTAAACCTCTTCCTGAAATCATCACCACTGGAGCATGTCAAAGTGCAATACACACACACACACACACACACACACACACACACAGAGAACTGATTCAGTCTTCCCACAAGTAACAGTGTTAAAAGACAATGTGTCTCACATAACACACTCCAACCAAAACTTCAGGCTGCATTTGTACTTATGAGTGGTAAATAGTTTTTTCTGAAAATTACAAAAAAAACCCTGATGAAATCTTACTGCCACTGACCTCACAGAAGCAAGGTTTCATCAGAAGAAAACAAATATTTCATGACATTCAATACTCATAAAAGTTCAATTTCAGAAAAAATAATTTTCAACTCATCATATTAGACATAAATAGTAAGCCTTCTTTTAAATAGCTGGTGCAACATAAAATAAAACACTCTGCTGAGGAAAAGTAGCAGAGAAATATTATGACTTTACTTTCTGAAGTTGCTTTCTCCAGATGCAAGAGTTTTAACTGTCCTTTTCCAAGATAAACTCATAAAGCACAATATATGGAAGAATATATCTCTAAATTGATGAATTTTTCACTATTCCTGTCTTCTGACATAATGTACTTATCTGTTAAATTTAGATGCTTAAACATATTCCACATCAAATTTATCCTTAATTCAGAGCATTAAAAACTAATCATGTTCTAAATTCTCTGTATACCATCCACCATTCATAAGCAGCTTCAGGTCAACTTCAAAATCAAACACTGTGAACCCTTTACAAACATCATTTTACAGAACTGAAGTACCAGTTCACAAGTACAAGGGAAAGAGATTTAACAGAACAAAACAAAAAAGGGACAAAATAAAATAAAAATAAAAGAAACAAAGGAAAGAAAGCAAAATAAAATAAAAACAGAGACAGGGCGTCCATCTTCAGCAGGCCAGACTTCGATCTCATTTCCCCCATGAAGGTTTCACTTGGCGGCAGGTTTAGTGGCATGGCAAACAATGCCTAACTCAGGCAAGTGTAACAGGTCTGCCTTGGCCAGTCTAGTCATCTAATAATGCACAAATATCACACAGAGAAAACATACAAAACCAAATTAATAGTCAAAATCCATCTACCAGATAATGTGGACATAAAATTTAGAAAGATTAGGGTGGCATCTTTGTTTAGCTTTCAACCTTTGCATTTTCAAAGTATATTTAAAGAAAAACCTACCAATACACACACACAAAAAGTCATCTTTTCACAGCTTAATAATCTTAATTTACAATTATATTTTTGCTAAATTGTTCATTAAATGTCACATAATTTACATTGATTTCATTCTGTAGCGATTTCCTCCTTGATTTACCACTGTTTAAATACACTCCAAATTTCAGATTTTATTCTGTTTTTTAAAACCGGGTTTTTGGATTTCCATTTTACCTCTCCTCTATGATCAACTTCACACATTACTGGCAATGCTGGCCAGTGGTATAACTTTACCTCCTGGTAGGATAAAGCCATCACTACTTTTAAAACCCATGATCCACTCCAATAACTCCATTAACAATGCATCATATGATTTCACATAGTGAAAAAAACCCTTGTGCCATGGTCTCCAAAGCCATACTTACTCCACACAATAAATTCATCAGGAAGTTAAATTTGTATAAATTCACATCCTTCTATAAATGACTGATTCTGCTATAAAGTTACAGGGAACAGCATTCTGACACTAAAAAAAGTGATCTCAAAACCCAATCATTGTTCACCCAATTATGTATACATTTCTGTGGAGTCCAGAATAATTCTGCACAGTGACAATGTGTTCTCAGAAATGCCTGATCAGCCAGTTATGAATAGAATTGGAACAAGATTTGATGTATTTTGATTTCATTTATCAGAATTTTAATTTATTCTTTCATTCATAGTCTACCACAAAAGACACAGGAAAATGTAGCTTTACCTGCCTGTTGCCATATCATGTCAGGCAATGATCTCATCACAAGAAAAACACCAGGAAGTGTTCACTCATTAGGCAGACATCTTCCCTCTTTGGCAGTATTGAACCAGTGTTAAGATCTTATTGATGAAATATAAAACTAAGATTCTGAATAATCTTTCTCAATTTATATTAGGGGCAATTCTTCAATTGGAGACTCTGGTCTCCTAAACCTCTACACAGTTTCAAGCGTATACAGCAATATTCTCTTTGTGGTTGAAGAACAAGATAAAAATATGAAACCAAAGAGCCCCTATAACAAGACACAAAAGCAACTAAAAACCTAGGCTTTACAAAGACAAAATGTATGTGCTGTATGCCCTGCCTAAGAAGGCTACAATAGGCACTACACCATAGGTCAATATGGCCTTTAGTGAAAGTATTTCAATAGTGTGTGAAATTTTGGAGATTTGTCAGTTCGTTAAGAACATCCCAGGTGAGTACTACAGCAGCACTCCTCTCACGCTATCTAGATCACGATGCAGCAAGCACGCCAAAAAATGGTACTCTGGGACCATTGTTAACAAACTGCAGGAAGTCGATGTATTTTTTTGAACCAAAACCTGACTCTTGCAGTTAGAGATTTTACTAAGAGTATTTCTTGATCTGCTGCATTTTACGGTTCAATCACTCTATGTATTGTCGGTCATGGCAAAACAGCAACCATGTTGAAAGTTAAGTCAGGTTCACTTCATCAGCTGGAATGATTCCACTCTAAAGAGGCAAAAGGTCCAGAACCAGTCACATGCTAAATTCCACAATGATCCCAATGAAGTCAATGGGGCTCTGCCTAACTCCATCGATATGCCTATCACAGGACCCTGCTTCACGTAACTGCATTCAAATCTACGATGCTATACTAACAACACGAACTGTCTTGTACTGAGCACACCTGTAAAAGCATGGCCTCAGAGCTAATTAAAGGAACATCTGTCAATTTAGTATTCATCAGGTATTTTATTTCATTAAGAGTTTCAAGAACATGTTATGATGAAACCATTCTGGACAGATCACTGCATGTTTAAACAGATAGCCAAAACAAAGAAGGAGTACCAGTATACATAAGGAAAGTGTTTTATGGCACACAAAGTAACATTTTAAACAGTAACAAGAAGGAAAAATTGTTTTTTAAAAGTAAACTAGCAGGTAAGCATTTATATTCAAACAGTATTTTGAATGCTAAGTATCTTAGATTAGATGACTCTAAAATGGCCAAATGAATATATCGCATCTATAAGACAAAATTGGGATTCACTCTAAAAAAAATGCAGAAAGAATCAGTATCTTTAAAAAAAGCACAAATCAACAAAAACTTCACTACAGCAAAGGTGATACATTAAAATTCAAACTGCAGTATTATTCTGTCAGGAAATTGTCTGATCTTTTCAGAGCTCCATTGACTTCAGTGAGAACTCTGTGTAAGAATATGCTTGCCAACACAAACCATAGTGAAAGGAATTATTTTCCTTTCTTTTCTTTCAAAATATGTAATAACTACGGAAACCTGACTTATAACTTGAACCAACTACCTTTTTGCTAATGCTGAATTTCAATTAAAATGTATAACTGGGTTTTTCTTCATTCAATTTTCAATTTTGCTTCAAGGCCTTTTTTTTTCCCAAATGCAATAAAATAAAGTAAAAACAGAGCATCACCTTCTTACACAGAAAGCTTAAAACAATTAACAGACACAACAAAGACCAACATCATAAAAGAATGTCTAAAATACCAACCTTCTGCACAGGGCACAACTATCAAAGCTCTGTCAATAAAAACCGTGTTAGTTAGATGCTGGGCCACACCAACACTCGATGCTTCACGAAACTTAATATAACATACTTTGGAGGAAAAAGCAAGAGGTGCGTTGCTGCAAGATAAAAGGAAAAAATAACAATTAGTCATAATTGCATGCATGCATTTTTAACTATTACTCCTTATGGAAGAAAAGGTTTTAGACTTCCTAGAAAAGGAAGCCTACAGTATAGAAATCTACTAACTTGCCAACTTGCTATATCAGTGAAAAAAGCATGGAGTAGCACTGCCTGCTTTTTAATGAAAATTTACATAAGCCAAAATCACTAACAAGACTAATTTTTTTGTATTACCTGGCTACACAACACTGAATAGTACATTTCAAATCACTATTTTAAGGAGCATATTTACTTGACAATTACAATTGCCAAGGAAATATTTTATATATAATTTTTTTTTTCTGAAAACAATCTTTGTTTAGGAAAGTCAAACAACAAACCCTGGCTCCTTCAGACTGTAGCCTGTAATAATCAATATTCTTTCTCTGGCTTTCACAAAAGCAGTTTTATTAATTCTTACTAAGATAAAAGCAGTTCTTGAGAGAGCTTTCAAATACTGGGTCTTAGCTGAGTAATGTAACAAAAACATTTTTTATCATTTGCCTAAGTTTGGCATAGTGTAGCATTGAGTAACACTGGAGCAAGTAGGAGCAACTCACCATTTGGCTACAAAAGGGAAGAAATTTGTAACTCACTTTTCCATTACGCAGTATGCCAACAGCGAGCATGTAAACATTGCAATCTTGATCAAAACTATGTAAGTTTGCTTTAAAAATTGATTCCCTAGTCAAAGTTTGTAATCTTTATACGAGCAGCTTTTTTCTTCACACAAAGGAAGTACAGGTAAAATCTTCAAACAGAGAATACAATAGGATATTGCTGCAATATCAGCAATTTTCATTTGAAACCATGGAAAAAATGCCACACGGACTGTTTCACCCTGATCCGGTCTCAACCAAAATGGAAACACTCGTCAAATTTCTGGAAGCACCAGCAGCAGCTCAAGTTTAACACAACTCATCTTGCAGTCCCTTCAAATTCCAAGCAGGTACTTCCCCAGTTATTCTGTGGAATTGTATTATACTTCGGTATTTAAATACAAATCAAAAGTTTAAGACACATTATCCCATCATATTAATTACAAAAATAAACCAAAAATGTAAGCCTGAGGCAGGCAGACTAGTATGATTTTGGCTACCAGAATAGTAGCACCAATGTTTATCTAGAGACAGCCAAATTCAGAATGGCATTCAGAAACACCTATGATGGAAAATTCTGGAAGAACAGATAACACTGTTGAGGAAAAACTAAAAGGTAGTGGGAGACACATAAATGTGAAAGTCAACTTCATAAAATTTGGAAAAATATTACAAGATGACTACATTTCTTCTGCCCACTTTATTTATTTGTAGCAGCTAATGTTTTCACAGTTTCAAGTTTCCACATTCAGGAAGGAAATAACTGCATGGAATAGCTTCTGAGCCAGCTGTAAGGTCTTGGCTGGGACTAGTTTCCAGCATCAGAAGTGACAGCCAGCCTGTGACTTTTTCAGTACTTGACAGAAACTTCATTTACCACAAAGACTTCTATGGCCACAAGCAGTTTTTTATTTGGTTTGGTTTGTTGGGGGAGAGGATTCAAAGGGGAGGGAGGAGAGGGTGTCTTGGGGTTTTTTGTTGTCATGGTTTGGAGTTTGCTTGTTTCTTTTTTAAATACACCCATCAGTGTTATAACCCAAATGGCTGAACCCACCAATGAAGGTACTGTGGTCCACACTGTTGAAGACTTCTAATGTCTCCTGGGCTTTTTTCCTTTTTTGTTTTCATTGCCAACTCAAGAATATAATTCTGCTCCAGGCAGTTTCAGACCCCCCAATAATACTTATAAATTTTAACATTTATAGAGCCTGCACTAACAAGCATGTTCTTGTAAGATACTCTTCTATATTTCCTAATTTGGAACACAAAAGCTATGTGGAAAGTATGTTAAAAAATATCAAATGTCTGAACACTGGTGCAAATGAGGCTTTACAAACATGTCTTGGTACCAAGTGTTTTCCAAAGGTTAGGAAGGAGAAGTTCTCTATAAAGGAGAGTATCTCTACAAAACACAAAGTTGCACCTACATCAAGGGAAACTATTAAGATCTAAGTGATCTAAAATTATAGAAGGTTTAACAGTGATCAAGTCCTCTCCTTTTATGAAGTGGGCCTCCAAAATCCTCCCATCAGGCTTCCTAAGAAGCCTTTCCTAACAGTAAAGTCCTATTCTAATTCCTTTTGTTGCTTTTATTTTGCTAACCTTTACTGAGGCTGAATTGAGGGAGACTCATGATCTTTTTCCTAGGTTACACAGCACTGATGTCCAAAAGCAACTCCTAGATCTCTGATTCAAAGTTACTAAAAATCCAGTGAGTCTCTTTAGAGGAAAAAAATTAAGAAGAAATAAATATTTAAATAGTATTTGGACATTTCTGACATTTTTGCTTCCCTTTGTAGGAAGACAGTAACATGCGTCTCCTAACAGAATAAAAATCAACAAAAATATTTCCTAAGAAGGATCTATTCAGAAATCCATGGTAAAAAAAAAAAAAAATCAAAGAAAGGCTACAAACCATTTCTCTAACTGCACAAATTTTCTTAGGCGGGGCAGGGGGGTGGGGTGTGTGAGGTGTGGAGAACATGACAGAAACTATTAACTTTTTAAAACAGAATGTTATGGATTAATTGTGCAGATTAGTTTAAATAAAGTTGTGTGTGTTTTGCCTCAAAGGCCTCACCTACACTGCTGTCACTGCAGGATATAACAATGTCTATTTACTAGACCATGCAGATGACGAGTCCTTGTCTCAGATGAGATGTCCCTTTTCTCAGTTAAGTGAAGGTGGCCCATCCACCTGTGTCAGAACGGGTACGGTATACAAATGAGAGTGATTTGCGTGGCACCTCTCAATGCTAAACTTGGCTTTGCCCAAATACTCTGGTTCATGAACCAGAACACCGTTAGGCTCCAAACCTCACCGCCAAGGTCTGGTATGGCATGTGTCTCCACCTCTCAACGCCTACTGGGTTGCAACCAGAGCGGAGCTTCCTGGTGGCAGAACATAGAGGCCAATCCAGTCTTGCCCCTGACTACGGGAGGATTGTGACCAATCAGCCCATCACCCAACTTTTGTTTAAACCAAAAGTTTATTCTCTAACAGTGTTCTAGCTTCCAAGACCACTCCAGACTATTCAGAAGCAAGCAGTGTTACACAGCAGGTCTTTCCACACCTAATAGAGACAGTTTGTGACTTCCTGCTTTCAAACAACTCATTCTGCAAAAACCCAATTGTTGCTCAGTAAGTTTTTCAGCACTTAACTGTTCAAAAATCCTCTTAAGGCCACATTTGAAGGCTCATCGCTACACATGTAATTTTGAAGACTACTCCGAAAGGCAGACTTCAGCCAGGCGATAAGTGTATCACAAAAGCATGTCTGGGACCCAGAATACAACTTCAGGTGTCCCTGGTGTCTTGCTAAATTGGAAAACACCCCAAGCTGTTGTGTCAGTGGCTAGCATCTTGAAGTACATACCCAAGGCAAAAGACCTGTCACATCCTGGAAACCAGCTTCAGATTTTATCAGTACTTCAAACTGATAGTGATAGATGTTTTCTTTGGGACACCTTTGCTTCCCATCCACTTGCCAATGAAATACTGTTTTCTAAATTTATCACGTTATTTAAATACATTTTCAGAAAGTCAACAGGAGGCACTTCTTTCTTTGTTTCTAAGGAAGGGCATTAGAGTAAATACTTAATTTTCTCCCAAGGTAACAATTTAAAGTCAGTTCAAGTGTCCAGAAGTATGAGGCAAGGAAATCCATACTTCTAACATTTGTGCATAGATAACTGTAAATAAAACCAAGAGTTAAACAGGCAATCACAATCCTGCACCCTATGTCTGAAAACTGAATTCATGAGCATTATAACTTTGACATTCCCAAGTGAATCCCTACTGTGGTACTGGATTTTAGTATTTTATGTGTATATGCACTCTGGCAAATTTGTACACAGTGGCACAAACATTATCTGTGTATGAATGTCAATAAAGTCCCCATTTCCCTTAAAACCTGTTATATAGCCTAGTGAAAGATAAAAACAACAGCTGTAACAAAAAAATATATTCAGTCAAGAGAAAACCCAAAGCACAAACAATCAACTAAGGAACAAGTCCAGGACAAAGCCCTAGAAAACTGTATAAAAATCCACCACATAGCTATCAGTAAGGCTGTTTTAAGCATATCTTTACATAGTAATTTTTTTTTTTTTCTGAATGGCTGGTATTCAAACATACTCTGATGTAATGCAGCTACATAAAAACTGATTAATACCAACTTTTTGCTATTCTCTTTTGCAAATCGAAGTTTTTTTAGCCTGAACATCTTTGTACTAAAGTTCATGTATTGGGATGCTAATAACGCCCTCTCCTTTCCAATAGTCAGATTTAATTTTTCTAAGAAAATACAAGGTTTGAAAGGGCACACTTGTTATTCACTTCCCAGTACAACCGCTAGCTCGAGAGAACATAAGTGTTTCATTTACATCCCCTTTTCTGCTGACCAGCGTGTTCTTGTGAGAGGCAACACTGTTATTTTGCGAGCCCCAGCATCTCCCACCCGAGCGCACCCCTCGCACGCCGCTGACACCACGCGAACCGTTATAATTTAGGGACAGTTGTGACGTCCGTGATTAATTTACTGCGTAAGTCTTATTGGGGGCAACTCAGAGCACAAGGCAGGGTAGGTTCCTTCCATCTGCATAACCTCAGCTACTTTGGATTCTGTTCGAACGGCGCCTTTTCAAAGCACTACGCCCTTCGAACAGAAGGGGAAAAAATGAAACAGAACAAAAGCAGTCAGACGAAGGCGGGCCTAGGACTCCCCGGTCTAGCTCGCCCGCACCGAGACTATGAGAGGACAGAGGTAGGCCAGAGAAAGCGGGTTTTCAGGAAAGGGGGAGCAGGGCCGGCGCCGCCATCTTAAGTGCGGGCGCAGCGCCTTCCCCACCGCTCCGAGCATACAAAGGGGAGGGACCACGTGACGCCCGCCGGGTGCCCGCACTCAAAATGGCGTGTCTGGCCTCCTGCCTCTGCCCTTCCCGCCACCCCCGGCCCCTCCGCGCCTCTTCTTCATCCCTAGTCTCCGGCGCTGCGGAGGGTGGCACGGGCCCCACTTACTCCGGGGGATAGAGACGCAATTCCTCGATATCACCCAGGAAGCCGAAGAGCGTCCGCATCTGCTCGCTGGTCACGGCCGAGGAGAGGTTCGTGACCTGGATGACGGACGTGGGGCCCAGGGGGAAGCCCAACGGGACTCCGATCCCGCTGCTGTTCATCATGGCTGCGCCTGCCCGGCCTTACCGCGCGCACCCGGGGGCGCAGGCCCGCCCACCGAGAAGGGCGCGCGCCACCGGCCGGAGGGGCCCCGCGGGCGGGCGCTCTAGCAGCGCACTCGACTGCTCCCAGAAGAGGTCTCGGCGGGGCGGGCGGCCCCTGCCGGCGGGGCCTCCGGCTCACCCGCGGCGTGGAGATGGCTCACTTCCCCAGGAGCCGCTTCCCCAGGAGCCGCCTCATATGGAGCCGGCCGGGCCGCCTTGCACAGGGCGGGACCGGCGCGGGACCGGCGCGGGATCCAGGCCCCGCCCAGGAAGAGGCGCGCGCCGTGAGAGGCTGTCCCCGCCGCTCGCTGTTGCGCGCGCGCGGCGGCCGCTCTAACGCGCGCCGGGCCAGGGGCGGCCCTGGCGAGCCTGTGGGCGGCTCGGGCCCTTCAGGGGCGAGGCCGCGGAGAAAAATGAGATTTCCCGTTTAAATGCGCGTTTGGTGGCCAAGTTCAGTAAAAGTTTAATCACCCTAGGGAATAAACCTTTGAATGCAGCCTATGTCTAAACAGGAAGGGCTTGTAATAGAACGGGTTGTAAATGGTTGTGTTATAAATTGACTGCGAATCTATCCCAATGAAATTGATGTTGCCTGCAGTTGTAGTTCAAGTTCTCCTTAGAAATTAGATTGGCTGGAGAAAATGAGGCTGAGCACTTCGTGTGTGGGTGATCACTATTAAGGATCAAACTGCAGTCTTCTGTAGTGATATACAGGTGTGCATCTTGGCACTGAAAGGTTTAAGGCTTCAGGCTTCATAAGACTTTCCATTCCCCGAGCATGAGCTGAGAAGAGACTGAAGTATTTTTTAAGCTACCTGGGATGAAAAACAGTGCAAATTTGTGACAGTTCCCTGAGCAAGTAGGTCAGTTGTTACAGAATCTCCGTAGGTAAGTCTGGGTAGTGCTTCCTTTATTAATGCTCAATACATTACAGAAGTGTAATTCCAAGCAATTGTCAGAGATGTATTTTATTTAATAACATTCATGAATATGTTTCAGATAGGACTTATTTCAAAATCAGTGCATTCATACTCTCTTTCTAAATGAAATCCATATTCCAAAAGTACAAGACTTAAATCCTTTCAGCCATTCTGGTAGCTTCTAATTATCTTGAGAGAAGCTTCCAGATATTTTGTTGTATATTGTGGAAAATGAAACCGATATTATTATTCTGTAATAGGAACCTTACCTAAAGTTTTCTTATGTTTTCACTAGTACATCTTATCCAAAGATGGTTAGCAGAGATGTAGAAGCTATTGCTGCTTTGAATATTCTTATCCTTTCTCCTTGCATCTCTCAGTGGAGGGTCCAAATTAAAAATGAACTCTGAAATTCACAAAGAAACGCCTTGTGATGGCAGAACTGACTGGGATACCCTTCTTCAGGTAAAGCTTGTAACATGTGAAATTCTGAGCTACTGGTTTGCTCTCCAAAAACAAAGCCTGCAAAACACTGTTTAAATTTTGTAATTGTCAGTCCCTGCCAGAGTACAAAATTAGCTTGGAAAATAAATGAATTTCTATTTCAGGAAGAATAGGGCAAAAAAATTAAACCAATCCCAGACCCCCAAAAATCTAATGCTGAAAGCTTTGGGTCACACATGCTGCCACTAAAAGGCTGGAAGCATACAATGACTATTTTAGTCAAACCGTTCAAAATTTAAAGGGCTAAAGAGCACTGCCTTTCATATAATACCCCCCCCCCGAGCTACTTAGAAAGAAAAAGTTAAATAAAAAGGGTAGACATGCAGAAAGGGAATCAGACAAGCAGTGCCCTAACATCCTTTCTCTAATCAATGGCTAACAGACCTGTGTCTTACACACTGCTGTAGGTCTAGAGAAAACTTTGTGATCTAAGTAAATTAATATGTGTACAAGTTTCACTTTTGCTCACTTGTTTTTACTTGTTAGTGACTGTATTTGTGCATGTAAGTAACACTTCAGTAAATAAATTCTTTCACTTTCACCTTGCTTGTCAGGTTAACTAGCAAAGGCACTCTGCAGGCTTTTTGGACGTAAACTGAAATTCCAGGTTACCTGCATGTAAAGCAGTGAAGTTGTTGAGTAAGAGTGACTATTAGCCAATTGTATAAGACTGTAGGATTAAAAAGCATTTACTAGGAAATATTAATTGCAAGTACCAGTAGAAGAATATTGGCAATTCCAAAGGAAGTTACAGTAAATGCTGTTTTAGAGGATCAGGAGAAAAGTCTTTTTCATTACAAGACGTCACCTTTTAAGTAGACAGAAGGTGGTCTGATAGAGGTGCTGAGTGTGCAAGGGGAGGGAATTGAAATCACGTGAGGTAAAAGAAGCATTAGAAAGCTTTCATTAGCTTTCTTTAAAGGGAACCTTAAAGACTTCAAAAAGAATGTTAGCCACAGAGCTAAAAATTATTCGATAAAAATCAAATAGTTCTAAGTTTTAAGCAATTTATGAGAAGTAAAATTTAATTTCTGGTTCAACCACTCCTGTGGCACTGGTAAAACTTGCCTCTGGAAATCTAAAGCCCTTGAGACTAACGAGAAAGCTCTAGCAAAGATGTACCCATGGCTGAGGAGAACCAGGTGAAAGGAATTGTTCACACACAAGATTACAGGATGGGATGTTGGGATTGTCATACATGAAATCCCTAATTGTGCTTGGTCTTTGCATATTAAGTGCTTTAATAAATTAATTTTGAGTTAAATATTTTTAAATTGAATGTTAAAATTAACCCATCAGCCCAGGTACAAAAATCAAGTTCCATTATCAGTGTTTTCAATTGTTCAAAGTAGTTCATTAAGAGAGTTGCACCCTTCCCAGTTAAAAATTCCCCAGTTAAAAATCCCAACTTATGCTCCCTTTTCAAACTTCAACCTCCTGTACACCATAAGAGTTAATCTTTCCTGTGTTTACTGTATACTTTTACAAGTGTTTTAAGATGTGTTGGATGTATTTTAATAATTTTTTTAGGTGTTTTTACTTGCACTTTGGTTCCAAGGCTAACTCCAAAACCCCAGTTCTAACAGCCAGCAGCTATTTTTAGCCCCATAGCCATTACCCTGCAGGCAAGCTCCGTGGCAACCTGAATTTTAATGAAGGCATTTTAGCACCCTTATCTCAACTGATACCACCCTTCTGACAACGATGAGCTATTGGTGGACAGAGATGATCTGTCAAAGAGAGAGCACCAATCACTTTAAACTGAAGGGGCGGGCTGTGGGCAGGCTGTGGGCGGGCTGGGGCAGTGCAAAGGCACCATAAAACAACGAGACAAAGAGAGAGAAGCCCCTTTTCTCTCTCTGCAGGCTGGTTGTGGTGGATGTCAGTGCTGGGCATTAAAAGCCTTACTCCTATTAAGGAGCCTTTAATAATTTTTTTTCTCCTGACTTTTGGACAGCCCAGCACTGCAAGTCCTTTTTCTCTACCTGAGGTCCAGTGCTGTCTCAGCCAGAAGATCTCAAATCCCTGCGCTCCTGGGGCATACCATCTGCTGAACCATAGGATCCCAAATTTTTATATTTTTCTAATTTCTGTAATTTTTCCATTTTTCCGTTTTCAATTTTTTTTTTTTTTTTTTTTTTTTAAACTAAGAGTTGTCTCTTTTCTCACAGGATGTTCCTTTGAATGTTCAGGAATCTAGCCAGTATCCTGTGAGACCACCTCTAATGATCTTTCAAAGTCATAGTGTTTGGGGAGGGAGGTGTCAGCCCTAGATTCCAGATGGGAAGAAGGAGCATGGGTAAAATAGAGGCAAATCAGCCTCACCTCAATCCCTGGAAAGTGATGGAGCAAATTCCTCTTGACAGCCATTTTAAAACATGCTAAGGACAAGAAGATGACTGGGAGTTGTGAGTATGGATTTATAAAGAGAAGACTGTGCCTGACCTGGTAGCCTTCTGCTGCCATGAAATGACTGGCTCTGAGGGGAGAGCAGCTAATACTGTTTATCTTGACTTTCTCAAGGCTTTTGTTACTTTGTCCCATAACAAATCCCTTAAAGAATTTCTCTCTGACTGCTCTTTCGAAAGCAGTACTCGAATGCCACTAAAAGCCAATATATTTGTATAGCCTGTGCTGCCTAAGTTTGTTTTCACACATAGTAACTTTACACCAGTTTCCTTATTGTATTACCAAAATGTCAATGTTTTGTGTAGATTAGGGATGCAGAGCACAGGAAACCAATTTCTCTTCTACAACATGAATGTTCTTTCTCTTGTGAATTAATCAAGAGGCATAAGCTTCAAATACCAGTCTCATACTACTCATAGTAGACTGCCAGTACAAACTGAGTGCTGATAATACTCCTATTCTATGTTTTTGCTCAGACACGTGCTCCAGTTTCACAGACATATGTTCACATGTCAGATTAACTTGAACTAACTTTCAAATACAGACTAACCAGAAAATGTTAACTTCGTAACATTTTACAGACAACAGACTTTATTTTAAACTCCAGCAGATACACAGTGCTTCCCAAGTACAAGAACTGGCTTTCATCCCCTTCCCATTGTTACACCTTTCAGGTTTATCAGCTCTTGTTTTTGTGTATGCCTTAAGTATAATTTATGGAGTTTTTTAAAGAAGACTCATGTAGAACAGAAAAACATCTTACAGAAAATAAACTCTTAGATCTGTGTAGTAATCCCCAATCCACCATATCTGTAATCCCCAAAATTATATAAAATTATTTGAAAAGAAATTATAAGACCAATTTTATATACCTACCCAGAAAAATTATAAAAATATTTTTCCCAGATAAAATTTCTAGAGTAGTAATTGTTTTCCCCAGAAGAAAGTTTATCTGGAAATCTTAAAATCCTGCCTATAATGAGATTAACAGATGAATGCTACATGGTCAATGTAAGCAGCTGAAACCAGTTTAAACCTCCTGCCTCTGGATGGCAGTCAGCTATTCAAGTTAGCATTGGTAAACTGAAACAGCTGTGAGATTTCTGCATCTGCTTTTTATCTGTTTTATAGCAAACACATGAAAAAATTTAGGATTTAACATAGCACTATCCATTAGAAGAGTCGTATTAGCAGCTCTAGGAGCGTGTTTTACAGTGACATTCTTCTCCCCATAAAATTGCTTGTATCAAAGATGGAGTAGTTTTTCTTGACTTACAATTATTTTTAAACTTACTTCAAAATAAGATGAGGGAGTTAGCTGACAAACTGAGATAGTGTTGTTAACTCTGAATTTCCAAGTACATATTAACAAAGGAGGAGTATCTCCACCCTTGAGAGACCGGGAAAATGCACAAAAGTGGTTTAAGATTTGAGAATCTTCATGTGAGAACAGATTCTTCATCCAGTTACATTTCAGGGCAGCATTTCTTCAGTCTCTTATGAAATCCAGGATCTGTTCTGCAGACAACACTTCTTGGATTACAGAGCATTTTTCTTCAAAAGGGGATTTTAGAAAACCCTTTTTTTAAAGCTATATAAAAGTCTACATATAAGTAGATAAACTAACAGTTTTATGATAAACTTTTAATACCCATATGTGTGACAATGTATGTGTTGGGAAAGGAAATGTAAAAACTCGGCTTTTAATTTTTTTTTTTTTTTTTTTTTAATTAAATTCAGTGTCTGCTAGGAGATCTGCTACTTGCTGTTTTTGTGGCAGGACATGCAATTGGAACTGTTTGGGTAAGTGCCCACTGGAGCGAAAAACGTACCTTTTTTTTTTTGCTGTGAGGTTACCCTGCTGGGAATCACAGTGTGTAATTTTACATAAGGGGAAGCTGTTTTTAAATCTCAACAAAACCTGTCTGAACAAGGTAATTCAAAGGTGTTGAATAGAAAATTCTGGAATTCACTGGGGTGCATTTCTTCTCCTTTCCAGCCAGATTTTGTAGGAGCAGGGCACAATCTTTTCTTCAAGGCATAAGAATATAATAAAATCTTTATAATTATGAAGTTTGAAAACTGCAGTATAACTTGGTGCAGATAAACATTAATGTTTTACTTCCAACTTTTATTTGAAAGTGGCATAAAATAGGCATTAGTACAACATGAAGTGAGTTTGGTAAATAGTAACGCTAAAAAAAATTTTTGGTGTCTTCAGATGTCTTAAAATATAAGCACATAATGATTAAAACTGTAATAGATTATCTACATTTGCAATTAAAAAACACCACACATCGCTTACTGCAGGATCAGAAAATCACGCAGTGTATTTTCATAAAATTAAAATGCAGCAGAAAAAAAAATTGTTCAAGTGTTTTATCTGTTTGGAGGCTTCCAGCATGGTTTCTAACCCTTGCATGCATCAACTCCAGCCTCATCAGTCATTGCTCATGACAGTTAGCAAATGAGACAATTTTACATTATTATTTCATTTTTTCCACTACTTAGTATTATGTCAGCCAACCAGCTGCTACTATCTATTTCAATATTTACTAGTAAACCTCAGTTTCTCTGTAGTAAAGCCACAGCTTTCAGCTGAAGTAGTTTTTGGTGGAAACATTCCCAGCAAAACCACCTTCTCCATATTCAAAACCAGTTGTTGATTATTCTATTGTAAGTGGAAATTCTTGCAGATGAAAATCAATCAAATATGCCAGAACATTGATGTTAAGAGCTGTGGCATTTTCAAATCCTGTATTTTGCCAGTGCATACTTATAATTCAGTAGCAAGCTCTTTCCCCTTTTTGTTAGTTTTTTGTTGTTCATTTTTTCTCCAAAGTTTCCTTCATAAATTATCAACATTAGCAGATGAATGAGAATTTCTCTGTAGAGCATCTGGTTCATCTGCTACCAGTTTGTCTATTAGAAGACAGTCCATGAAAGGTTTGTCCCTATCGGTATTTTCACATCTGGCAAACAAGAGTGAATATTCTGCCACAGTTTTTTTCATTACTTTGAACAATACTGAAGCATAAACATTTCAGCCATTTGCAGCATCCAGCCATGCCTCATGAAATGGATGCAGCATAGAGCTATACTCCCCTTTGTGTTATGCAACTGCAAAAACAGATGTTGCAGACTACTGTGATAAGAAATTGAATTCTTGGTGCTCTAATATTTGGGACATGAAGAAAGGCTTTGTTACTTCAGCAATGTGACTTTTCATGAGGAACTCTTCTTGGCCATCTCAGGAAACCTACCAGCCTAGTCACGTGTTCTCTTGCGTGTTCTTAGTGCACCTCTAAAGCTCTTAATCAGTATTGATACAAATATGAGGGGCTGAAAGTGTCCTGGCTTTACAATCTGTATGTTAACTGAATCTTTCACAGCTCAGTAAAGTTCATCCATACTTGCAAATTACCTTTGATAGGCACAAAATTCTGTGCATAGTATTTCTGATGTAGTTTAAAATACTGAAATTAGTGCTCATTTCATGTTTTCCTTTAGGCCAAGCAGGTGCTATTTTTACCATACTTAATGCTTATCACCAATACAAAGCAATAGTTCAAATACTTCAAATAGCAGAATTGAAATACAAGTCACATTCTCACAGACAGTATTCAGGAAAAGCAAACGTAAGAAGGCAAAGAGCTGGAAATCAGGGAATGCCACAGAGAAGAGGGTCTGAAGTGCAAGGAGGGGTGATGCTGTTTGTGCTTGAAATGAGGCTTTTAGAAAGCAATAGAAGGGAGAGGATGCTCCTAGGAACCCTCTGAGAAACTTGAGGGACCTGCTGCTGTCAGCTACAAGGCAAGGGAGCCACAGGGCTGTGGGCCTGGGGAAGCTCTGGCTTGTAGCGAGTGTGGTCAGCAGCTCTTGATGCAGGGTGCCTGGAGCCTTTGTTGCAGCTGCCCCTGCTTGGAATGGGTGATGCTCCCACCCTTTAGCTGGTGCTAGGAGGAGGCTTGTTGGATCAGAGGGAGTATGTAGGCCCCCCCCATGACCTTTCGTGCAGGATCTGTGCTGCTGTTGGAGAGCTATGCTGCTAAGCAGAAGAATTTTGGAAGTCAGCAACCTTTGCAGCTTGGGGAGAGATAGGACCTCCTCAGACCCTACTGCTTCAAGAGCCTTGGGCCCCACAATGCAGACCTGGGCAGTCTGTCACTAGCAGAACCACACATGGAATACCAGTGGAAGGCAATAGCTGGAAATTGGTGGCTTCCAGCACTGCATATAAGGCTCCTACTTGTAGTGCAGTTTTAACAGTGTAACAGAGCTCCTGTTTCAAGGCAGTCTCATAGATGCTGCAATGGAATCTTCTGTACACATTCCAAAATTGAATTTAATCCATGGTAGAAAGGAAACCATACCAAAAAGTACACTTTCTCTCTGAATAGTGCCTTCAGGCAGAAAAACAGAAGTTAACCCAGTATTCTCAGATGCTTGATGAAAAAGCAAACTGTTGAGTTATGAAATAATGTCCAAGTAGGGAGCAGATACAGAAAACCTAAATAACAAGGGGCCCAGTACTCCAGGGTCATCAGGGCTGTAACCTGTTACAGTGGGAATCAGTTTTCTGTGTAGAGGAAGTAGAACATAGCAATACTGGTATATCAGATCCACATATACAAGGAAAAAAAGACTAAACTATTTGTGTTATTGCATTGTGTGATTTCCAAGAAAACTGGATGTAAAGCTGAATTTAGCTCTCCTGTGAAATTGTGTGCCTGTCTCTTTAATTTCCTTACCACCTATTTCTTTTTACCCTTGTACACCTCTTCAGAATTCTTTCAGCATACTCTTAATTTTAATCCTACTCATTGACCTAGGCAACCCTCTCTATCTACTTAACTTACAACTAAAGTCCTCTCTTTGTGACAGAAGCCACTCCCTGCCCTAACTGCTTTCATTGCAAGACTGGGATGCAGAGGGTCTGGCTGAGGTGGAGCTCATTTCCCCACAGCAGCCCTCACAGTGCTGTGCTTTGCACTGGGGGCTACAGAGGTGTTGATAACACACCACTGTGTGGCTACTGGCACAGCACCAGCGCTGTCTCCCCACCATTCTGCCCCCCCATCAGTAGGCTGGGGGTGAGCAATGTCTTGGGAGGGGACACAAATAGGCCAGCTGATCCAAACAGACCAAAGGGGTGTTCCATACCATATGATGTCAGCCCAGATAGAAAAGCTAAGAAGAGGATTGAAGGTGAGGCATTTGTTTCTTACGATGTTTGCCTTCCAAAGAAACTGCTACCCGTGCTGATGCCCTGCTTCCCAGTAGTGGCTGGACATCACTTGCTGATAAGAAGTAGAAAATAAAATTATTTTCTCTTTGCCTGTGTGTGCAGAACCTTTCACTTTAGTAAACTGCCTTATCTCAACCTACAAATTGTTTTCCATCTTATTTTCTCTCCTGTGCACCTGGGGAAGGAGTAGTGATAGAGCAGCTTGGTGAGCACCTGGCATCCAGCCAAGGACAACCCACCACATGGGGTTATTCACAAAAATACTTCTTTGTTGTGAAGAACCCAGTCTTGCAATGAAAGCACCTAGAACAGACCCGTGGACGCTGAGATGCACAGAGCCAGGAACGCAAATATGACTTTACTAATGTATATTGATGGACTACTGAGGTCTACAAAAACTGTAGATGAATAAAATACTGTTATGGAGAATTTCCTAATACTTAAATAATTCAATTTCACACAGCTTTAAAGAGCATTAGTTTATTATCTATTCTCCATGTGTTACCTCAGAAACAGTCTTATTATATACAAAAATTTGGAATGTTGAATAAATGCTGATCAATAGAAACATTACATAGCTGTTGACAAGGGAGTATTTCTAAACAAAACCAAAATAATAATGAATGTTTGATTCTGTGTGTTGCTTATTGCTATGTTTGTGTTGATAGAATGCTTTCAAGTATATACACTTTTTTTTTAACTCGTCCAAAAAAGAAATTAAAAAAAATATTTACATAATAAATACGTGGGAGACTTCATCTTTTCATTACATCAGTTGAACTGATTCTTTAATGAACTATTAAGAATAGAAAGAATTAACACAGTTTGCATCAATTCACTGCCATGCTGAGTAACTTAGGCTGCTGATGGATTTTATTCTATTCAAAATGTAGTTTACAATGCATTCAAAATGAAAAGTGCCGATATTGTCTCTCCTCCTGTTGAATCCTGGCTGGACTAGTTCAGGAGACATCCTTCTCCCACTCCCCGCAAAATCATTTAGTCTGACATGTTTACCTTCACACACTGACACTGACAAAACAAACACATTTCAATTCACTGAAAACTCAAACATTTAGTGAGTAAAATCAGCATTATCCATGTTTTATTAGACGATTAATTTGCTAACTGACGGAAGACAAGCTTTGGCCAAGTATTTCCACAAGAAGTACTAAACTTCTTGCTATAAATCTCTACTTATATAGTTCTACCAGCCAAACAGTTTTTGGTAGAATTTTTCTGTGATACATAAATCTGAAAATTAAGTGACACAACAACATTTAAAACTTCTGTTACCATTAAAGCAAAATACAATACAGTATAATTTCTCAGTGATATATTTAAATGTACTGCAAAATGTATACAAAGTCAGTCCAAGATCAGTAAAGAATCAGTTCTGCTTTTTGGACTTTTCCCTTCTCAAAGATACAGGTTTTGTAGAAGACCAAGGTCATTTAGGACTTGTCTGTATGTATCCCCATTAAAAGGCAGTGTGTGATAAAAATAACATGATTAAAAGTAATGAACATGTGATGTGAACATTTTGCATTTTCAATAAAAAAATAGAAACTAAACAACAACTAAACACTGAAGCCTGCCATTATATAGCTATGTTTCTCATTCTTTGAGATTAACAGCACACAGAAAATAAGTGAATTTTATCAAAATACAGCACATTTCTGCTAATTTATCAAAAAAATCATTTTCTATGTAAATATTACTGAAAATCAACTAAAAAGAATTAAAATATACAAAGAGTTGTTAAAGGGTTTCAATTAAAATTATTAGAACTATACACAGTACAATAAGCAATAGTTAACATCTTTGAAAGAAGTGCAATAATATTGGAGTTCACTTATTAAAAAAGTACTGCCTGTTTATTACTGCTAGCTATGTATAATTCCTTTCTCTTCCAGCTCATTGTCCCAAAACTAAAGTAAGCTGGTGTTTTTGCTAGTTTTATTAAAAGCATTTACTTTTTGGGTTGAAAAAAGCGTTTATACCTGTCTCAAACTACCAACGTGTACGTAATTAAAAATGAACTGCAATAATTGAATATTGCTCCAATGATAGGCTAATTATTAGCCCTGATTACAAACAGTTATCGGTCTTCTATGGCACTTTTCCCTGGTCCATAACAACCGTGTATGAATTATCACTGCAGACTATGCAGTCTCTATTCAATTACAAAGGAGAAAGATAATGTTTCTGGTAAACAAAATTAATAGAAGCATAATTGAACCTTTTATACAGTAATAAGGAACAAAGGCAGCCTGTGGTAAATGACTATTACATTAATGTAATTAGAAACCCTTTAATGACTCTGAAGTGTCTAGTTCACATTTAATGTTACCTGTAGGAACAGCCCTTTAAGAAACCTCATTACAAACTGGTGGGTTGCAAGTACACCCTCCCTTTGCTCTCCATCTCAGCACAGCAATTTTCCATCACTGCTCAAAGTTTCACAAACTTGCTTTGGTTACCTAGCTCCATACGTATGGTTTCCTTTTTGATTAACAAGGCAATGCAAAGGCCAAACAAAATCAAGATGTCTTTTGTAACCTTTCCTGCATCATTTGTGTCTGTTTAAATATATATTACAGGCAACAATCTTAAAAACTGGCCATTTCAGTTTCATTTTCAAAATCTGTCAGCTTAAAATGGAGTCTTTTTTATAAAGATAAAATTATCACCATTTCCACAAAATTGGGGACTTCCATAGCAGAGAAAAATCTCTGGGCACAATTCCACAGTACAGTTGAAAAAAATAAATGTATGCAAGAAAACAACTAAACATGAATCACATGTGGCAAATGAATATTCAATGACTACATTAAGAACAAATCCTGTATAATATCACAAATTTGTAGTTACAGTCTTCCTAAAAAAACAACACCGTAAGCTTTTATTGCATTTTCTATTGGTAGACGTACACTCCAGAACTAAACACTTTTTTCTTCTCTCCTGATTCCAGATTTAGATAGCAGATAATTGTTTCACCTGACCTTTATTCTGTCCAACCAGCACCACCTTCCATCTACCCATTCATCTATACAATGTGCACATAGCAAAGCCAACACTTCATATCCCCGTTCGTATCTACAGAAGTGGTTCAGCGTAACACATTAATATCTGGTGAATAAAAATAAAGGCAATAAACAGCTACAGGACAGACAGCCCTGCCATCTGTCCATTGGCTACAACTGAGGCTTCGCAAAGCCTTGCACAAAGTTTAGTAATGTGTATGAATTATCCAAAAATAAACCTACCATCTGTACAAAAAAACAACACAGGTTTGTTCTTGGAGGAGTGATCCTTAGATTGCTATAATGCTTAAAAACAAGTTTATTCACCATATGCATTTCCAAAATTATTTCCTGTATGTTCTCTACAGTGGTTTTTCCCCCTTTAACCACAAGTTCAGTATTTCCTGTACAAATTTTGATCATAATTCTTTTTGAATTCTTTTAACGTATAAAAATATGCAAAATATTCCGTTTCCCCATAGTCCTTCAATGAATTCTGTTGGTTTATCCCCACAATCCACAGTACTTATGAAGAAACTTCTCGCACAATGATGAGTTCCACTGCATTCTGAAAAGTCTTTAGCAAAGATACTGCTTGTCCATGATCAATATTGATGAAGCTGTATCCATTAGCCTAAGAAGAAATATTTAAAATTGAAAATGACAATCTTGTATTCCGTGTTTGTAAAAGATGTTTCATATTTCATGTAAGTTTATTTAAGCCTTAAAGTTTCTATATGAATGCAGAGAATAAATCACTGCAGATTACTTGAATTTGTACCTGCATGCTACAAAAAACTAAACTACCACATCACCCTTGGACGAATATAGCAAATAACCAAAAGAAAATCAAACTTTTAACTATTAACATCAGACATCTAATTCATCAGCCGTAATACAGCCACACCAAATGTACTACCAATTACACATTCTATTTTAAGTATCAGAATATTAGAAATGGCTTCTGTGATAAATTAAAACTGTTGAGGCCTATGACAAAAAAATTAATGGCACTGGGAACCATTTCTTTGTGCTAGATCATGAGATAATCCCCAACTTGAATTTGCCTGTGACTCTAAACAATAATGTTATTCTCGGACAAGTTTGTCTTGGCAAACACAGGCAAGACCAAGTGGCCTACAAAAGACAGGGAAAACATGGCTGTAGCTCAGCTTCTCAGAGTGTATTACTGCAAGATCATGCTCAATCTGGTCAGGAAAACATTGCAGAAGGACAAATTTGTCCATTTAAACTGTTATTTCTTCCAGCTGTGGATCTCACCTTTTTCCCTGAGCTACTTATGTGGTGACAGAGAACTGGATGTGCTCTCTGTGCCTTAGCTGTGACATTTTGAAAGCTGCAGTTCTTATCCCGTCACTGAACACTCGCTGTTGTTACTTGTTATAAAACCAAGGATTCAAATCTTTCTAGAGATGCAGAGAAACATTTATGTAGACTGTTCAGAGAGCAAAAGTGCGAACAACCCTTTCAAATCATGATTTGCACAGAATGTCCTAGCCCTAGTCTTAAGTCTTACTTGCAATTATCTAGTCAGCAGTCATGTAGAATATTTTTATTAGATATACGTATTAGACATGCATTATAGTATGCATGCCTATTGAATGTTTTACAGAGAACATTGCAAAATCAAGCATAGAAAAGGCATTTTGGAAGCGATGATATTCATTAAAAAAATCCACAGAAATCTGAGTGGCAATAAGACAGATTGGGACTGTCATTACATCATCACTGGAATTATCACAGGTAAAAAGAATGTCCTGTTTTATAAGAAAAAAATACTCTTAGTTATGAGAAATGAAGTGGCTTTTGATGGTCTAAGCATGCCAATGCAACTTGTCCTTTAGCTCTTTTTCAAACCCAATTCCTTATTAAACAACAAGCAAAACCCAAGCAGTGCCAACATAAAAAAACTTCATTAAGGAATTTGATGGCTTTTATAAAGACAGGAATAAGCCATTAAAACTGAAGTTACCTTTCAGATATGTTCCACTTTACAAATACATAAAAAATGTGCTAACAGTTTTTTCAAAGGTTTAACATGCTTCCTGCTCGTGTATGTGTTAGTAAGCCTGGGTGTTGGGTTAACACCATCCCCGTATCAGTAAGAGAACTAGGACCTCTCTCACCCCAGTGAGGAGGAACAAGCACAGGATTATTAACTGTGCTCAAGAACAAGCCATCTTTTAGTTGGAACAACTTAGTCTCAAATCAGTTTTCACATGGGCCTTTTGGCTTTATCTTTCATTTGAAGAATTAGGCTGAGTTTTCAATTTGGCTTTGTTTTAGAAAACAGTTCACAGGATGTTGTGGTTTAATTGAGATACTATTGGGGGTGGGGGGTTTGGTTTTGGGCTTTTTGTTTGTTCTGTTTTTAGAAAACTAAAATGCAGCAGAGTCAACTCCAACATTTTCAGGATATGGTGAATAATTATTTTTAACAAGCTCTGCAATTTAAGGGTAGCTAGAACAATGTTCAAACATCCCGTTTGCCGTTAAGAAAGTAAGGCACTATGAACCTATTGTTCATTTCCCTGACCGCACCCCAAACAGCTTATGAGCTCATCAGACAACTTCTAAAAAACCTGATCCAGAAAAGGTCTGAATAGGTACAGACTTCCTAGAGAAAGGAACAACACAACTTGCAGTCCAGAAGCCATGGCTCCTGAAATGCCTGGCTTGGCTGGCCAGGAGCAGATGGGCAGCCAGGAGGTGCATGCTGTGACCAGGCAGATACCAGCAAGCAAAGGGGCAGCTCTGGCCAGTACTCATGCATGTATGGCCGGCCAGTGGGGGGGAGGCAGCAAAGGCTGGCAGGAGCTGCAGCACGGAGAGGGATTAACAGCAGAGTGCAACTGTGGAGAGTGGCTGCCAGGGCAAGTGCTGGTGTTCAGACAACACAGTGTTCACAACACTGCATGTCAATGACCACAAATGCAGTAATTGAATGATATAGCATAGCCTAATGAAATGCTCATGTTCCATCTCAACTTACATCTTTTGACACTTTTCTTTTGTCTTTAGAAGTGTGAAAAATGGAAAGTGAATTTGAAAAAATGATCCACCGTGCTTCAGTCTGTGTCACTTATTGTCATGTTAGGTGGCAGAAAATGAAAAGCTTCATCCCAGAATATAAGAATAAATCTGGTAAAGATAGGTAATCTATCTAAAAATGAAACATTCTGCTCTTAGGTGCAAATTGAAAACTAACTGGTATATTACATAGGCTAGTTAATTAAGTCATTACAGTACCTGAATTATTTTATCCCCTGGCTGTAACAGCTTAGATGCAGGTCCATCTGGCTGCACTCTGGTTACAAATATGCCCTTGAAAAACAGAGGTGGAAACATTTTTACAACTTATTGATAAATAACAGGACAGCATCAAACAGATACAATCCAAAACATTTTTTCAATTTTCAATCCTAAGTAGAAGAGAATGCAATACTATTCTACAGGTCTCTGGTGTTGGAGACTGCCTTCCTTTTCTGATGTTGAATATCCAGCATTGTCTTTAAAGGGTTGCTTAGGCGCAAATTGCAATCCACCTTGGTTTAATTTAGCAGATGTATGTGCCAAGATGAGTTATCGACCACCAGAAATACAGCTGTAGGCTAAATCACTGTATCTTTTATAAGAGGATTCCTAATTGTACACTCCATAATTCACTATCTCAAATCTGCTAACTAGAACTGTGCAAGAACCACTCATCTGGAATAATCCTCTATACTGTCATGCAATCACTGTGACCACCTACAACCTTGATTTTCCACATCATTTGTCCAGTTTTCTCCCTTCCAGTCCTGGAGTTTAGTGGTTTGGGAAATATATATACTTTCTTTTCTCCCTTTGCTAAACATGAGAAACACTATTGATCAGAAGGCTTTTAAGAAGTGTTAGTATAAAATACTTACATCATCTTCTGGTCTGAAAGGATTTCCTCTACCACCAACTCCTCCTGATATACTAAATCCAAGTTCTGGATCCTTGTCCACTCTCACTCGAATCTAAGTAATTACAACCAAAATTAGATGAACTGGCTGAAACTCTACATTCAAAGCTACTGTAATGAAATTATTACTAAGGAATTCAGGTGAACAAAAGCTTTAAAATGAATAAAAAATTTTAAAAGTCATTCAAGAGAGTATTATATCATAAAATTAATGCAGAACAAGACTGCAATACAACATCATGTATCATTGTAACTTAAGTTTTACTCTAATACCACTATTATTATAGTCATAATCCACACGGGCTTTAAATTCAGAGATATTTTGATATTATGTAGGTTACTTTAATGCCCCCAGCAAATATACATGCTCCTGTGAAAGAATCCGTTCTTCCTGGCTTTTTGTTACCTCTAGATAAATTTTGAAAATCAAACATTCCTACTTTCACTCCAAGTTCTACATAGCCAACACTGTGTTCTTTCTCTTGCTAGAAGAGTTGAAAAAAATCCTTATTTCACACAGGAAGTGGACGTTCTCATTCTAGCACAGAATGAAAGCTAGTTATCAGGATTTTCTCAAACTCAATATAGAAAGAAGGCTGTTGCAATGAAAGAGACATTAAATGGTGTAAGAATTTCTTATATACAGATCTGTCTATTGTAAATAAAACTGGTAATTATTAGGCATGCATCAGATTGCTCACACTTTTTTATGGATTTTTGCTTATGGGTACACATTTCTGGACTTGCAGGTTTTTTAAGCATGCCAGATGGAAAGTACTGTAAGTTGTACTGTGACTTTGCATTTTCTTCAGTTACTAGCTAAATAATGAGTTGAGATAAATAAATTTAGTTGAGAAATTAATTTTTAGCTCAGTAAAAAGAGTTTGCAAATTTAAGTTTCTGGTATGTTCTGGTAAAATTCTACCATATTTCTCTCAAAACTGGAAGGAATGTGTGATTTGAGGAGTAGAATTGCTCTAGATAACATCTGCTGGAGATAAATCCCTATATTGTTTCTGTCACCATATACAGAGAAATGATAATAAATGAAAACAATGTAACAATTCACTGTCTCTGACTGACAGATGTCATATCTGTCAGATAGATTTTATTCTTACCTCTTGCTTTGCCAACTCATGACCTTGTCTCGGAGAGCACTGGGACTGGGTATAGGGAGGTTGGTGGGCAACTTTCAACATCAGATAATCGATTAATTGCTCTCTAGATGGATGCCTTGCAACTGATGATTGAGGAGGGAGATGATGGACTTGGCTGTAGTTTGCCTGAAGTCTCTGAGGCTGGCACATTTGTCCATTTGTTAAAGGCATCTGAAAAAAACATGAATACTCACGGTCATACAGTTTATAAGCAGCAATCCTCAATTCTTGCTTTATTAATTCAATACTTCTCATGTGTGACTGCTCGTATTTTCAGCAACATTACTAAAACTACTCTTCTGGATCATGTACAATTATATCCATTTTGTTTATAGTTATCAGCTCTGACCTACTGAAAAAATACGAAAAACAAAAACTTAATTTGAATGCTAATTTATTAGTACAGATTAGACAGCCTTTGCTTTTAGCACTTGTTTTTTCACTGAGTTTTCCCAAACATTATTTTCTAGCAGTGCAACTGATAGTACTGACACTTGATTGATACCATTACAGTCTGCACTTTCCCTGCATAAAATTCAGAGATTTTGTAACAATTTCCAATAGATCATACAAAAATAAAAATCCCCGCCTCCTTGCCCAGCTGGCAGACTACAGGCTTTCCAAGCAACTTATGGTGACCACTTCACAAGAAAACTCCCTGAGCAAATTTGCATCCAAGCTCAAGATTTTAGTATCAAAATTGCAGTATTTC
Source organism: Aphelocoma coerulescens (assembly GCF_041296385.1). Taxonomy (NCBI): domain Eukaryota; kingdom Metazoa; phylum Chordata; class Aves; order Passeriformes; family Corvidae; genus Aphelocoma; species Aphelocoma coerulescens. Next base: position 21,049,011 of record NW_027184085.1, on the reverse strand, counting down.
CAGCAAATATTACTCTATTGTTAACACATATGTAATTGATTTGGTAGGTATGATGATGACAAGCAGCAGTGAGGTCACAACTGTCAAGACATACATGCATTCCAACCATGTCACCAGGAATGATGCTGAGGTGGCAGTGTTTCTTTACTGAAACCCCAGAGTTACTGCTGAGCTGTGCACCTCTGTGTTGAGATGGGCAGCCTTCTTCCCTCCTCACCCATATGCCTCATGCTCTTATCCACCCTAATTACTCACTGATTCATCTGTATGATTCCAAAAATGCTACAGGCTTGAGTTACAGATTTTTTCTGCCTGCCATCATTATCCCTGTAGTTATGGAATACAAGGATATTAAAAAACTGTCTCAGTATTACAAATAACGGGAGTGTGCAAATTTCAACCTTTAACCATACTATGCGAATGGACACATATCAGAATCTGCTCTGTTGTGTTTATGTCAAACTGATTCTGAGAAATGATAATGTGTGTATATAATATATTTTCATATTATTTACAGATCATATGTATTTAGTTTACACAATTTTCCATTGCCTTTTCTGAAAACTTAAAGTATGACAGGAAAACTTTTTTTTGTTGCACTGCCAGAGGTAGAGTTTATATAGGCAAAATGTACCCACAGCTATCCAAGTTCCCAATACCCACTGTCTGTAGAAATGCAACTGAAATTACTGAAGGTGTAAGAATAAAATCCACTTCTGCATTGTAATCATTTAGAAGAATCCTTTTAGTTTCATGGTAGGAAGACCCGCCTCCAGAGATGGTGCTTAGAGATGAATACAGAGTGTCTTCTACTAATTCTGGTTTATTATCACAATTTCATCACAGCAGATTTCAAGTTTGTCCTTTAAAAGGTTTAAGCAGCTTCACATTACTCTCCTGAAATCATCTGCCATATTCCAAATTTCACTTGCAAGTACGTGTTTGGTTGCAAATCTCTTCTTTCAAAGCACCTACTGAAGAAAAATAAGAACTATCTTCCTTCATACAGTCAACTGTTTTGTCTTCCAAAAAGAGGATGCTCTTTCATTTATGCCAGCTTTGAAGCCTGGTTATTACATTTGAAAGAAACCTTAGTTCCAACTGCTATCCCAACGTAAGTTTCTACTACTAATAAAAAATACATCCTTTAGGAATGTATAGCAAATAATGTTCTATCCATGGTGTCATGCAGATAATTACCTGCACAGCTGTTTTCTTCATGCTGTCTGGAGGAATATCTTTGACACTAAGCGTGGCAGATGAGTAATTCTGCTGTCCCGAAATGAATACTTCATCCTGGCACTGGTCTCCTGGAGCAGACGCCTGGGGATGCTTTAAACAGAATGACATAGTAAAGACAACTGTCTTCATATAATTAAAACTAAAAAATTCTCAAAAGAAGCCCAGGATAAAACATTTTAAGAGCTTTATATCTTTATCTTTTTTGATTAACTAGTACATTATCTATGTAAAAAATCTCACTAACCAAGACACCATACACCCATAAAATATTGATGGACATTTACAAATCTTGCAACTGTAGAGGTGTCTTTTATCAGCAATAAATTAATATGAAAAGCCAACAAATGCTAGGGACTAACTATTCAAGGATTCAAGAAGTCTTGTGTTGACTTTATCCTGCTCACTATGGATGCCAAAATATCACTCAAGGTGCTAATTTCAAAACTCATTTCCTCAAATTTTCTGACTATGAATTTTCTTGAATGCCTACAGTATCTAACAGTACAATTTATATAATCAGATTTTGTTTCGGAGGAAGAAGAAGAATAGTAAGATTTTGTTCAAACCTTATCAGCCTAGGTTAAATTCAGAATGCTCATCTCTTGATCACAAAGGTACAATGAAACCAGACAATTTTACCTATGTTCAACCATCTACAAAGCCAGTTAAAGAACTCAATGACATTAAACTTCATGACAGAACTTCATGACATTAAACTGAAAAGCCCTGCAATAAGTTTACAGCATATGAAGTGAAGGCAAAATATTTAATGCCTAAAAAAAAAAATTCCAGCATATAAATTATATTCTTTTTATTAAAGCAATGTGCATATGTAAAAGGATAACTCTATCAATTTAAGGACCCCCTCAGAGTTTATTCTTTCCCCCTCTATATATTGCAATAGCCTCCTGAAGGTACTCACTCGAACAATGTGCACACCAGAACCTCTTCCGTCTGCAACACTCAAGGCAACACTACCCTGGCTGCCATGCAGATCCCTAGAGCTGCCATAGTGAAAGCTGCTAACTGCAGCATAATTGGAATTAAAGGACCGAGACAGCATGCTCTGAATAAAGAGGGGACAGATTTAACACAGAGATTAGTGCAGCATGCATAAACCACGAGACATGTTATACATGTAATACAAACATATTCCATTGTCATGCAAGATAAAAACCATGCAAGAACAGTACCACTGTGATGTATAAACACAACTCAGTGACCCTATTTACCTTTATTTACTGTAAATCAGCATGCAATCAATAGTTCACATGCCAAATTACATGTAAATAAAGTCACTGAAATATTCATGTGTCTGAAAAAACAACAAAGGTGTTTATCAGAATTTTCAGGTTTTCATTACATTTGCAACATATCAAATACATTGTAGGAAGAGAAGCTGGCAGTCAAGTTAAACACCTGTGGAAATCAATTACCCCTTACTATTTTGTCTCATCCCGCCACACCACTACTAGTAAAGTAAAAATAAAAATTTACACAGAGATTTGAGTGACTGTAATTTCTTGATACAGCCATGCCGATAAATATCCATAGTGCATTCCAGTAACACAAGAATGTGAACAAGCCTCATTTAAAGGAAGAGGCTTGAGAGAAACTGTGACTACCCCTCTGCTACTGCAGGCAATCAAACAGGTAACATGACCTCAAGGACAGATGTGACAGCGGTTTGGGTTTGAGCTTCATTATCTTGCAAACCTGACCCCTGCAATATTGGCAGGGATAACAAAATGAAAGCAAGAGACATTACCATCTTGCCACCATGGTCTTTTGTAGCTGCCAGAAGAAAACAAAATGAAAAGACAGCACAAGGGAAGACATAGAAAATCTTCCATGGGCCACCTGATAGATGAAACAAAGTTATCTTGAAAATGTGACGACCTCATGAAAAAATACTATTGTACAAAAAAGATACACCACAAAGCATCAAAACCCAGCAAATTCAAAGTTGTTTTCTCTAAAGCTTTTAATTTTTCCAAGTTAAAGAAAGAAATGCTCAAAATGGGTATAATTTGACTAAGACACTGTAACAATTCTTAAATGCATAAATATATTTTGGCATTTTCCTGTTGACTATGTATACTAATCTGATTTTGAAAATAGTCCTTAGGCAAACATCTGGTCTTTTGTCCTAGCTTCACCTTGTGAAACTAAAACTAGTTTAATAATAAAAGACATATGCCTCTGCATACTCATATTCCCTGGATGGTCTGGTAGCCCAGTCATTGGAAACTCCCTTGGAGAAACAGCATTTACTGACAATACTTGTTTTATCTTGGCCAAAGCTCTTGGATAACCTCTGTCTCAATGACATAGTGAGCATTCTTCATGTTTCTCTTTTACACCTTTTACTGTTCTCTAGTCAATGGATTTTTCAAGCTTCCAGACAAGTCTGCAGATGTTTTCCCTTTCCTGGGAGGGGAAGACTGTTCTCAGCATTTAAATCTACATTCACTAGACATTCAGTCTGAGCTTACCACTCCTCTAAGTTTCAGGCCAAACACCCAGGAGAAAATGCCAAAGCCAATTTTCCTTAGCTTCTTAGTACCTCAAACCATCTTCTTACTACTCTTCTCATAAGAGTGTCTATGATTAACCAGGTGGTGGTCTTCCCCCACAGCTACAGAGAACTCCCTGAAGTCTCCTTACAGGAATCTCTCAGAGGCTCCTATATGTCTTCATTCTCTGTAAGTGGCAAAAAGACTAATAAAAATAGAAGGAATGCATGGTGGGACTACAAAGTTACCTCTTCAAAGTGTCTCTAGCAGACCATCTTACTATAAAAACCCCTAGATCCACTGGATTCATTCTTCTTAGAACGAAACAGATGGTCAATACATCGTGACAATCTATGTGACAAAAGACATGTGACAATCCGGATGAGGATTTAAAACCTAAGATCTGCAATAGAGAGGGAGAACTTTCCTAAAATTTACAGAGGTATGAACTTGTACATCAGAAACTGAGATTTCAGTTAAGGGAATTTCAAGGTGACTACATAATCTGGGAAGTATAAACCTTCAAGGGTTTATAAAACCTTCTCTCTTGGAAGAGACTCTTACCTAAAGTACAAAAAATGATTGTGCAGTTGATACAGGGAAGAGTTGAGAACACTGCAAACACTGTTACTCTCCTTTTCTACCTGAGCACAGCACCTCAACGCTAAATTAGAAGAAATCCAGAAGCTGTACTAACAGTACAAAATAAACACTATTTAAAATTACATGGACTTGTAAGAAAGTTTTAGTTTAACACAAGAAGAGATTCCTCGGGACAAAATAAGAGTATTTGTCCTCTACCTATTTTTAGTTGGGATGAGAGAAACTGATATATTTGGAGTGTGAACAGCATCCCTATTAATTTTGTTTCTCAACACAAAAACGATGAAGGTTGTACATTTCCTACAAAAATTCCTGAAGACTGCTGTACCAGAGAAGACATTTTCTGAAATCTGAATATGCAGATGCCATTACCCCCCTGATTTTTACTCCAAATTATTAAAAATTGAATATGGAATAAATACATGATCTAAACTTCAGACTAAATATGATGGTTAATTCTAAGTACCAAGTCCATTAGTCACCTGGTTTGATAGTGTCTTAAGGCATAATGGCCTGCAAAATAATAATTCAAATATTTGAGGCTTGAGAAGTATTATTTCGGTTACTCTGAACTGATACATTAAGAAATATACACGTCCTGTTTCAGTACATTTTTGTGAAAGCTACATTTACTAGAAATCAGTTATTCAGCCATCAATAGTCCATATCAGAAACTACAATACATCATGAAAAAATGGCTGTGTACAAAGTAATAATAGGTATGTCCATCATAATCATCCTCATTTGTAGTCAAAATGAGCCTCTAATGGAATCAGTTTAGATGCAGGCAGCTAGTAGCATAATTCTGGCATTTACTTTGTATTTTTTTTAATGATAAAAGCCAGAACGTATTCTCCATTTTGCAGCTTACGAAAGAATTAACATTTCAGACTCCAAAAGGGCATGTTTGGGGAATTGCAATGCCTTCATGCATTTATTTAGGTCCAAGAAAATAAATAGTGAAATTTATTTAGGAAAATCTATATGGAATAACATTGCAATTTTAAGACTTGGAGTCTTAAAAAAGATGGTTGGAGTCCATCATGACAATCCATGAAATTTTGGCTTAGAAAAAGAACTAATAATTTCAATATCTGCAGGGAACAAGACTCTACATTCTATCTATCTTGAAATAACCTTAACTGGTAACTTAACTGCTAAGCCTAAGTATTAGTCTTATTTATTTGTTTATGTAACATTACCTAGAATCAGCTGTAAGGTAAAGGTGGACATAAGTTATCCTTTGAGACAATATTAAGTGTCTAGAAATCCCTTCAGTTTTCATTCCCACCATCCAGAGAATAGACATAACAGACTCTTCCTGTTAAAGAGTTCCATATGGAAAAACTACATGTAATTTAAATTCTACTATCAGAAAATGTTTGCAGATTGAGAACTTTTGCTGTTTACATATCAAATACACAAGAATTTTATTCCTTTTAAAGTGTGGTGTTTTGACTTCTGAACTCCACAAAATATCATTGTAACACACTGATAGCTCAGTTGTCCGTTCAAAAGGGAGGAAAAAAGGTAAATGTAACTAAAATAAAAATTTAAAACTAACAACTACTAAATAGATAATACTCCTGTAATTTATCAGATATGTAAATACGTAAAAATATTCTTCAGGTTATGATCTTACAAACACTTAAGCATTTAATTTTATGTATGACCCACTGAAATCACTGTCCTTGACACACTGAACCAAGTTTAACTAAGGAAAAAATCTGAGGCCATATCAATTAAAATATTTTTGCATGTTAGGTATGTAGCATAAAAAAAAGTGTTGAAGACAAACTTTCAAACTTTGATTAAAACTGGAATTCTGTATCAGTACTGAAACAACTAGACATTTTTCTTTTAATAAGGCACTGTACACTGACAACTCTGCAGAAAAAAAAGAAGGAATTAATCTACGATCCCTCCTCTGAAAGCTCTGCATTTTAGGTAATAGTAGATAAAGTAGATAAAAAACAGAGAACTTAATTTCAGATTAAATTAGAAGTGAAAACAAACACACACCTAATGAACGCCCACAAACAAAAATTTTTGTTGATCCACAACAAAAAAATGAAAATATACATATGCAAGAGAAGGAGAATCAGGCTCAGTAACTAATTTTGTATACTCAGCAATGTCATGTAATAGATATTTGCATGTAACTGTTGCAGATATTTCTTATTGCAATTTATGAAAGAGTAATTCCTCTACCACACATTAAAATGTTTGACACTAGTGTTTTTACACAGGCGGTATTTTAGTTTCAATTCCTAAATAAAAGCCAACAGAAGTACTGTAGGAGTCTATTGTAACATACCTGGTAGTAAAATGGGCAAGTCACACTCAAAAAGGAAAATATGCTGAAAAATATTATTGTTTTTAAAACTCGCTGTGCACTTCATTTTTGAGGTTGGGGTGGGGCAGAATTGACTACATGCTTTCCAACATCTTATGTATACAACCACTAGAGAGCACTTTGACATATAAATAAGCTCCTGTATCCCCCAATAAAATATGCTTTGCATCAGGTAAGAAAATTGTTTCTTCTCATATATGCAGGACTTCTATTTACAAATGGTCTCATGAACTATTTTCAGCTTCATTCACTCAGATGGATAATTTTAGTTATTCTCTACATTTCACAAAAACACAGAATTTTCTGAGTTCGAAGGGATCCACCAGGATCATCAAGTCCAACTCTTAAGTGAATGGCCTATACCAGGACCCTTACAGCTTATTAAAGGTATTACAAATGCTGGCTATTTGGCTGGAACCATTGTTAATCATTTTTGCTAGACTTAAAACTATTCTGCATCTCTCTGCTTATGAAATTAAACTCTTAGAAGTTTTTTCCCACCTTATATCAGGTAAAAATGGCTAATAAATAAGGAACTAGCTTCTCCAGTGTGTCCAACAAGCAGACACCACTGGACAAATTTAAATGGGTTCACTCCTCCCTCTCTCCTCAGTTACTAAAGTTAAAAAACCATATTCAACATGAGCTTAGGAAAAGGAAAAAAATCCAACCAAACAAAGCAACAACCAACAAAAGCAATCCCCAAAAGCCCACTACACCCTACTTCCTAATAAGCACAGGATAGAAATTATAAACATGATTAAATTCATTAACAGGGGAGTCCCACCAAAAGTAATACTATTAACCTATACTGGTCAAGAAAATAGGTACTTCATATTCATCAAAATGCTTAATTTTGTATACATGTTTTTTTCAGTATTGTATCTTAAGCTTTAAAAAAATGAAATGCCATTTCAAATCCATGAAAGCTTTGTCGAAGTAGTTTCCTATAAATGGTCCTTAAACAAGCTCTGTAATTGAACTTGTTCCTTAAATGAGTTCTGTTAATAACTGGATTTTTTTTCAGACTTAAAAACGTTTCAGAAGTCTGCTTTATAGATAAAGCACTCTCACCACTTGGCTAATTTTTAATTACAAACAGAAATATCAAAGGCATTATTTAAAAAGAACTAAGAAATACTTGGTTATATCCTAGAATTTCCACATTATCATATTTGCCAGCTGCCATAAAGGATTTTATCTACATGTTTCACAGTTCAGATTTTCCTTTTTAAGTCAGTTATATCCTAGAGAATATAAAGTAGACAATAATATACATGTTCACTTTTAAACCCACAAGTGAGTCTCAGATTAGTAAGTACAAGTTACTTTAAAACACTTCAAGGCCAGAACAAAAAAAACCATACAAAACAGACTTAAAAGATCTGTTAAATTAAATGCACAGCTAAAATCAGTCTAGTAGGGAAAATTAAAGTTTACATATAAAGCATAATGAAAAGTATTGTCAGATATAAAGGGAATCAGGTCAGGCAGTTGATGACATTTAAGTAAAGGTGACTACACTGCTGCAGACCCAAAGAGGTATCACTGCTCCATTAAACAGTGCTCCTAACATGCCAAAGAGCAAGCTACAAACAAACTGCATTAGACGCACACTGAAGTTTTGCTTCCCTCTGTACTCAGGGATTGCTGGTATTTTTGCTTCTCTTGTAATTTCATGTAAGATTTGATATATCCATCCAGGAGAATGGAAAATGAGGGAATGCCCATTTTATTAGAGTTGGAACATGGTGAGATTAGTGACCCTTTTGTGGGACAAAGGGTCTCCACGTGACAGCACAGTACTGCCCCAAGAAACTTCCTGTTCCAGGTGACCACCTGGATCAGAAGAATATGTACAACTTTTGTGCAGGTTTCTTTAAAAAATGAAACCCAGCCCTTTCTGTCACCAGAATTTATGCAACTTGAAAAAAAACAAAACAAAACCCCCCAAAAACCAAAAAGCAATCCCATCCCTCCAAATACTGGGATTTCTAAAGAAAAATCATTATTAAAAGTAATTTTTCCAACCATCTCCAATTAAATTTTTCTAGGTATCACAGATACTCAAATATTTAGCATAATAATTACAAAGCAAACTATGTTCTTAGAAAAGAAACTTAAAAACAGAATCCATCTAGCTGGCATAATCAAACTGTCATTTGGATGCTTTACTCAATTCCCTTCCAAAGAAGCATGATCTGGCTAATGACATTCTAGCCATTTTTAGTGACGATATTTTCAACTGGATTAGCTGGACAGTATAGATTACACTCTTCCAGGCGCTACTCAAATTCTTTGAAGATATGTAATTGTTCAGCTCTACATATCAGCTCAAATTTTTGATGGCATTTATAGTACATAAAGAATGCTGTTCATCATCTCTACTTATATCAAAACCTACTGTGATTTTTCTGAAATGAACAAGATTTTTAAGTGTTCTCATCTCACAGCAATAAATATTCATTCAACAATCTGTCAGATACCCAACTTCAAAAGATAACTGGCTTGGAGGCAAATACATGATAATTATGGCTTTTCAATTCTTCAGCAACTAAAGCTGCAGACCTATACTGCCAAATAGATTTTACTGATTTTCTTTTTTCTTGTTCCTAAAGAGAAGAAATAGGGTGAAAAAAAGGCAGAACAGAAAGATGAAGTGTAAGGGAGTATTTTAGTATATTGTGAACACAAAGGTACAATAAAAATTACCTAACTTAAAAGAGCTGGCCTTGCAGTCTAGGAGGTCTGTATGACATTATTTCATGTATTCAAAAGTAATTTGGTTAAACTGGCAAGTATGATGTAAAAACAACAGCGCTTTTTTTTTTTCTTTGGGGGAAAAGTATTTACAGTCTACCATCTGAGTGTTTCTCAGATATTCATCACAAACACATTTATCTTTTTTAAAGCAGGATCAAAATTTGATTTTCACTAGTAATTAAAAGCTGTTCAAAACAGAGCATTTCTCTTATTCCATATCTAGGTAACAGAAAAGTAGAAAAAAACCCCAGAATTATTGGTTTTACCTTTTCTAGCTTTTTAGCCTCAATATGTCGAAGCACCTGTTCCCTCCAGTCATGAGGGACTTTAGTTTTTCCTGCAGGGTCTAGTAACGAGTGCTCGGAGTTAACCCTTGGGTTTGCTCTCTTTGAGGGGCTAGTCCGTGAGTAATTGAAGTCACTGACTGACATAGTTCTCTCTGGTATTTCGCTCACCGACGGCCGCGCACTCTGTGGTCGGGTCACGCTTGGACCATCAATGCTGTATGTCCGGGCAGAGAGAGGCCTCTGCTGTCCTGGCATTACTGCTGGAGCTCTTCCCATTGAATGCAAATCTCTGTATGTTAAGTAGTCCCCTTCAGGCACTTGGGTCCGCCTTGAAGGGCCACTATCCCCAATATTTATGGAAGCTGTAGAAGATACACTGCTCTGCCTTTGAAGAGTGTGCCTGGTTGCTCCTGGTGGAACGGCCCACAGATCTGTGTGTCTCCCAGCCATCCGCTGATGAGTACTGTACACAGCACTGGCCCGGACATTGTTATGATTGGAGAAATTCATGTTGCCAGAATGCTTTACATAGCTGGGAGTTTCTGTACTGTCAGACCTAAGCAGACGTGAAGGAGGTAGACTGCCTTGTTCTACTTGGGTGTTTTGTTTCTGGGGCCACAAGGCATCTTTTGCTGCTGCACTGCTGCTGTACTGAATATTGTATTGGGGAGCACAGAGCATCTGTGCACCACCTGTCACTGATCCTCTCACTACATTAGCACCTTCAGGATTGTGATTTGAGTCAAACTTGAACACCGTTTTTGTAGAAGATACTAAATCAGACGATGACGACGACCCAGGAAAAACCTGCAAAGGCTGATCATAGAGAAGAGTAGCAGATTTACTTCGGACTATGTTTTTTCCATCTGCAGTATCAGATCCTGATTTTACCGCTGAGTTTAGCTGTTGAGATCCATTCTCATTTACACTATCATAGATTTTCAGCCCACCACTGTCCATACTTGTGATACTGTGAGATTTCATCACAGGACCGCTTCTCTGTGGTGACAAATCTTCAGTGCTTCTAGAAACAGACAGCTCAGCAGAATCCCCATCAACTGTAGTGCTTTTTGGTAGTTTGTCTTTACTGGGAGACGGTACTGTTTCCTCAGGATGTCCGTTTACTTTATTTATATTATATTTATTTCCATTTTCCAAGTGCTCACTTTCTTCTTTTGTGTTATTATTCAAAAAGCCCATTACTGAAACCATTTTCTGTGTTTCTAACTTTTCGACAGGAACTGGCACTGCCTCTTCACTAACCAGTTTATTGATATTCATGTTTATTTGGTCTAATTTGTGAGACTCCTCCATAGGAGTGCTTAGATCAACACCTTTTCCTATCAGGCCTAATCTTTTTTCAATGCTTAATTCATATTCAGACAAATTTGTAACCTTCTCTTGCATATTTAGTTTTTCTTCTACTGTTATATTCAATTCTCCTCCATTTTGCAAAAGATTATTCAAATTTTCATCTTCTCGCCTGGAGGAAAAAAAGATGGCTCTTAAAAGAAATTCTCATAAGCACGAACATGTTTTTCTAAGAATCATTTTAGAAGAAAATTAACATTAATATGCAACCATGCTGTGCATACAATACAGGACAAAGAAACAGATTTATGATTTGCTGTCTTACATTGAATAAATATGTTATATAGAGGGCTCATTTGGGCAACATTTTTGCATCATGTGATTTTGGAAGTTTGTCTAATTCAACAAGAATAATTAAAAACAGTTCAAAAGTGTCAAGAAGGAAAAAAGTGACAATAATTTAAGGTTTTTTTATTAACTTTCTTTCAATTTCCATTTTGGACAATTGTCTTGTTTGTATTAGCAGTTTTTATGAAAAATGGCACTTTTTAACTAAAAGCTCTAGAAGAGTAATTCCATTCTTTGTAAGTTTTTAAGAACCTTTAATAGTCATGCTAGCAATCAAACTGATTTTCAAAATTAAGCAAATAAAAACAGAGACCTTTAAAATGGTATACTGATACATTTTTTAGGGATAAACACTTACAAAGATAAAATTATTACCCCCTATTATTAAGAGAAATGGGAACCATGTATTGTATACTGATGTTAGTCTCTGCAAGTTTTTTTTACTAGAACCTTACTGACCTTAAGAGAACATTATTAACCTTATGATGAAACATGAAAATTTTCAAAACTCAAAGAACAATAAATGAATGAATTAGAGGAATGAACACAATATAAAATATTAAGTAACATTTTTCCATTGTATTTGCTTAGTCATCCACAGTATCTTACAAACCTGATTTTGGATAAAACAGTAGCATGTGTTTCTTTGTCAGGAGAACAGAAAGAAATATCTTGGCTACTGTCAGTATTTAAGGAAACAGAATCTGACATTCGAGAAGGAGAGGAACAGTTGCTGTTATTCTGATTACTATTGTGGGTAGCTTCATCTGATAAGGAATCAGTGTCTTTTGAATCATCTGAAATAAAAATTTGCCAATTCAGTTAGATACACAGATCTTATTAATAGCCATTTCATATGTATATGTATAGTATTTAGAAATTGTCTCTTGTTCTTCAGTAATTATTAGACCAGAAACTAAAATGTAAGGTAACACCTTTGCAAAGTTCACTTAAACTTACAAAATACTGTTGGAAATCATTCCTATTTTCAAAAATATCTGGCCTAATGTAAACAGCCTTTATCTGTTAATTAAATCCAAGTTCTTGCTTTATTCCTATTTTCCTTGTCATACACTGGTGCTACATTACTGAATACTTCCTTAAAATATCTATCAAATCATACTTCTGTTACTGTAACGATTTCGAAGTTGTATATTGTATGAGTCTACTGGACCCTAAGAAAATTAAGCCAGCTGCTTCACATGCAGTATTTTGAAAGGGTACACAGTTCCTGATTTTGAACATTCTATTATTGTTAAAGTGCTATTTACTAGACCAAGTACTCTGGAACCATCTACATCACTGGATAAGCTCCATATAGCTTTTTAGTAAAAGTAAAAACCCAGCAATTAAAAATGTTCTTCTGCAGATCTTGAATCCAATGCATTCCCATGCTTTGCAGATCCCTTAGGACAACATTTTCAGAGTAATTTACCCCTGTGCACATTGATTCTTGCATAATATATGCATACTTACATACTACATCCGTATAAAAATAATTTCTCTGGGGGAATTCAAGCCAGCCGTGATTCTGACACGAGCGTAGAAACAAATACATTTAAATTTTTGCTTCAAGCCAGTTACAGGTGCCAAACGCATACAATTTGTGGAACTAATATCTATCTTCAGAAACAAGAAAGAAGTTTTGACCTGGTACTTTAGTCAGACATTAAAATCCAAGGACTGCATTGATAAACATCCACCTTTTCATCTGTATGTGATCCTCAGCAGACTCTTCCTGCTTCCACCATGTGGTTCTCCTCACCAAATCTCACTTTTTTACATCTAATGTCCGGAAAAGCCTTTTGTCCTGGAAGTACTGGACTTGGATATCATATGAAGCAAAATACTATTTCCTATCCCATTTTTAGATCATGTTTTCTCTGAATCCTAGGCCACTTCTTACTCTTAAGGAAATGGTTACCCCAACCAAATTTGTATTTCAGAGAATATAAAATTTAGTTAACAAAAAAAATGTTCAGAAGTTTCATACTAGAAGAACGAAGAAAAATAAAAGAGTAAAATAACTCTGGAGAAAGAGTTTCCACAAGGAAAGTTTATTCTTAAACATTAGGAAGTGAGCACAGCTTCCATACAGAACTTTAAATAAGTGATACTGCTACCTATAGCAGCAGTTATAGCAACTGCCTATAGCAGCAATAATTCACAAAATTTGGGTGAAGAGGGAGATACAGAGTATTTCCAATACCACTTTCTGCAACCCTTGTATTAAGCGTATCAAGAGTGTGTTCAAGATCAAAACCCCCCCCCAAACACATCCTCCTTCTCTTCCCATCTGATTTAAACTGACAAGAATCAAGAAAATTAGGTATCAACATAGCTTTCTCTAACGTGCACTCAAGTAAATGCAATTTTTTCCTGCTTTCATTGCTTAACTAGGGAATTAATCATCTTTCTTTTAAAACATATGAGTTAAGCCTACTTTTACTTAATTTAATTGGAAAAACTAGCCACTTTGAGTCAAAAAATTATCCAAATAACAGAACACTTCCAATGCTTTGTATGGTATCTTACCTTTTTTGCTATTGCTTAGGGCTACCACTTTTGGTTGGTTTATGGAGGTTTCTATCAGTGGTGGTCGCATTTCTGCCATTTTCATCTCTTCATCAGAGGACAATTCTTCTGACTCCTGCTAAAGGAAAAACAGCTTTATGCTGTCCATTTCAAAGAGTAGCTTAAATGTTGAAAGTAAATGCTATCTAAACTATCACTCACTAAACAATAAAGGGGTAAAAAAAGACAGATCAGCCATATAACATAGGGAAAGCAAAACAACTTTGTAGTGCATCTACAGTGCAAGTCAAATGAATTCTCTTTAAGGAGTAGCACATGCAGACTTGCAATGTCACTGATGAACTCTGTGGGATGACACTCCGACAGGTAACTTTAATTGCAAAAAACTACTTGGAGCAAGCAGATGAAGCCTTCATTCCACCACTGGAGAGAGCACCCAGCTGAGTCCACGTCACAAAGTCACCACTGAACCAGCAAACACTGCAGTCTTGACTAGCTGGTTTTGAAGAAAAGAGCCCAAACCAGAACACCTATAGAGTAGCATGAGCAAAACAGTCTTGGGAATGGAGAGGTATGCTATGCGAAAAGACTGAAGGAGCTTGGCCTGCCTAGTTCATCTAACAAAAACAGAGTCAGGGTAGCTTGCTGGGGGTAAATTCCAAAACGAAAAGAGGTTATTTAACTTGAAGAGCAATGGCAGAAGAATAAAGCAGTGCTGAATACATTTAAGCTAGTAATCACTAGTTCTGAACCATAAGATGGAACTCAGTGCACTTATGACAGAGATTAATAGACAAAGCTGCTGCAAGAGCAGCCATGCAATTTATCCAGTATCCTACTGCCAGCCCTATATTCATTTATCCTCAAAACCCAGTTGCTTCCAGTAATATTTTGAAGAAACAAACCCCCAACAAACTTTCTTTCCTCGAAGCAGAAATTTCTTTCTAGCGAACATGCCTCCTGCTATGAAATCCATGTTGCATATTGCAAAAAGAGTCTGTCCATGTTCACTTTTTCTTACTATTTTGGAATACTTAATGCATGGAACCTATTGGAGCACCACCTTCCCAGGATATCAATTACCTGGCCAGTTCCTGGGTCTGCAGGAAGGACAAACCTGACTGAGATGCAGCAAACAAGCTGTGATAGTCTTAATTAAAAATAAAAAATAAAAATCCATCTGCATTTCTCTACAGTCTGAACAACCAACTTCTTCACTGCATCTACCACATTCCCTTCCTCTTGGATGTAACATACAAGTAAATGCTGAAATGGAAAGCTTACACACATGCAAAGTTTAGCTATCTGGATTCTGCAAAAGTGTTACCAGCAGGAAGTAAGGAAATACACAGAAATAAGGACTTCACTATACCTTCCTTATTTACTTACTACAGTTACAAAGACTTACTGTCACTATCATTAGACAACTATCATGATCTTCTGAAATGACATTTTTAAATTAAAGAAAATATGTCAATACCATTATTTTCAAAAAGCATGCAGAAGCAGGAACACCCTAGTAGGAAGCAGCCAGTGACAGCCACAACTGCCTGTCCCTCAAGTCTCTTCACCATAAGTATGATATAGGCACATTCCACAGCTTACACAATACAGGCAAAAAAAGAAAAAAAATCCACTTGTGAAACTATGAAAGAAGTATTTTACAGGTTGTGACTGGGAACTGATTGAATGACAATTTCCAAAATTTGTCATAAATCTCAAACCTTCTAAATAAATGAATACATGGTGTTTGTCAGAGAAATGCGAAGTTCAGAAGTTTAAAATCCTTCACTATAAGAGGTAAATACATTCCAAGTAATATTCCTGATAGCTCACTAGTAAACAGAGGAATATTTTAAAACCCACCTTCCACTTTTCATTTGAAATGCATGTGTATACTTGGATACAGAAACTTTATTGCTACCACTGATCTGATGTTTTCTCATTTCAGCAACAATTGAAAGTGATTATTTAATGAAGTATTGACAATCAAGCAACAACTGGAGAATTCTACCAAAATATGAGTATTTTCACAGTTTATATCAACCTTTAATTGAGTTTGCTTTATTCTCCTTTAAAAGCATGCATCTTTTACTATGAAATTTTAAATAGCTGTTTCAACTTTTACTTAACAAAATCTGAAGCAAGAAAAATACTGTATTGAAAACCATCTGAATTTATAACACATATGGAGGCCAATTTTCTTCTGTTGTCAACAGAAATTTTCATCTCCCAGAAGAACAAATTCAGTACAACACCAGCAGAGTTTTTGACTGCTATAATGCTCATTGCAATGCCATACCTCAAGCATTTCTTCATGGTTGACAATTGTTTTCGTGTTCTGCAAGGTTTTAACAAGTGCAGTCATCTGTGAATTTGCAGTGCTGTGCTCAGCTTCTGGTTCACTAGGCTTCTGCACAGAGCTTCCTGTTGAAAACTGCTTTCTCTCATCAGCTTTGTTCTTTATCGAACCAGTTTCTGAAGTCTACAGAATTAAGAATATTAGCTGAAAAAACATGCTGAAAAGTTTTTAGGGACATATAGAGCCAACATACTATACTTTTGGAAAACGGAATGGAAAAACCTGAGCTCTGAAATGATAAAGTACAGAATGCACCAGGTATGAAATGCTAAAACAATGCCACAGATTACTAAGATACAGTCCCTAGCCTGTGTCAATCAGTTTGACTCCTTTCCTTACTGGTGTCAATTTCTACCATTACATTTCCAGTCAAATGAAAAAAAGAAATCAAAAAGGCCAATACCTACAATGATTCTATGTCAGCACCAAAAAATAGTCCTATCACCTATCACGCTGCATCAAACTCTTAGAGACTCTGGACACTTTTGCCAGCCCGTTATGCTTGTTACCACACAAAACCTTCAGTCATGAGGGGAGCAGTAAAGTCCTTAGAGATTATCAAAATTTCATTGTGAAGTCTGGCAGATAAAAGAGGATCAGAGGATGACAAAGATGCCATCCTCCAGAAATCAAAGTCAGCTCCTTAAGACATCCACAGTTTTTATTTGCCTGAGAATTCAGTCACTTCTCTTGTTCTTAGTGTAGGAGGAAGACTGCTACTGTAAATCAGATGTTTATTACAGATCTCCTTAGGTGGGAAGAGGTAAACTGTATTCAATATAATCTAAACAGTTTTTCTTGCTAAAGCGTCAGTGGGGAGGGAGAAGAGAATTAAAAGGAAGCAATGACACTTTAGTCTTTGGAATTTCTTGCAAAACTAGAAGATAGCTATCTCTAACCTTTACCCCCACATCTTTTACAGAAACTGTCTGGACTTCTCGTTTTGACTCCTTCGCAGTATCTTCAGTAGATTCTTCATCCTTTAGTCTATGTACAATTGTCTGGACTGTTTTGACCATATTCTTCAGTTCATCAGGATATGGAGTTGGGTATCTCTTCAGATTGCCTTCCTGTATAACAAAAAGCAGTAAGGTTCTACATTTATTTAAATGTTAGAACTAAAACAGAGGCTGTAAAAAATAATTAGTTAGGCTAAACCACTGAATAATCTAGAACTCCACCTTGATACTCAAATGTACCTGCACTGAGGCACATATAAGCTTATACAGCTCGGCAAGACTATGAATTGCTTTCACTCCCTTTCCCCCAACATGTCCAATGACTCCAAGCAAAGGATTAAGCCAACTGTAATTCACCCAAAATAAAATCAGTATTTATCACGGTTTCCCCACTTGTTGTCCCCAGCATTATTAGTCAGGTGGCCTCCTAGTTAGGCCCTACATTGCCACGTATCAGCTTGAGTTCTTCCCTTGTGCCCTGCTGAAAATGATTTGGCCAAATAATGCCCAGACTGAAAGCAAACACAACAAAAAATCCAAACCATAGTGTTTCATCCTGCTAGATACTCTAAACTAATAACTGATGACTTGATTTATTCAGCAGAGTGAAACCCACAGCCAAAGTAAGGAAAAGGCTGAGATTAAGGGTGGAAATGAGAGGGAGGGAGGGAAATACCAAGTATGCAAAAATAAATTCAATACTAACCCGTGGTGGTGCCTCTCTCTCATCTTTGTCTTCATCACACTCAAATGCCACCTGAGCACGCTGTTTCCGTTGTTCCTCCCACAGAGATGGATTGAAACTTTCATTATCAGATATGAACATAACTGGAAAAAAAAACCAAAAAAACAAGAAGCTCTTGTAAGAATAGGATACACTATGCAAAATAACATATACTCATTTTCTTTCTCTTGGATAGGATTCGTATGCTTTTGTATTCATTCTTTTTAAAAGATAAAAGACTAACAGCACCATTAATTGAAGATTAGATGCAATACCACTACTTTATGAATTTGGCTGTACTTTTATATTAGAAAAATCCCTACCTGTAAAAAAAAAATCATATGCTCAGCTGTACACTAGTATTAACATTCACACTTGAAAATTTTCAGCAGAACTCTGCTAAGTGGTTTTCTTCTATATATAAATATGAAATAATGTATTTGTGTATATATATAAAAACATAAATTATACCTGTATAGATTTATATAGCCTATTATCAGTGCTTAATATCATTAAGCACATGCAAGAACATTCATCTGATTTCATTTAATGAAAATTTAAAAATGAAAACTGAGAATGCCTTACTGAGGAAAAACCTGCATTCTTACTAATCCTAAAGAAATGTAAGCATCTAAACCTGAAGGTTAAGTTAATCTGCATGATTTTGCAGAAGTTATGCAGTTGACAGGGGTTTTACAAGTATTTCTTGCTTAATTTTACAAGAGAATAAACAAACTTTGTAGGTACCCACTGTCTCTTATTTTAGCATATCTTAGTGTTACATCAGCCAGGTTCTACTTTTAGCATGACAAATAGTCTAATAAATCTGCCACCCAGCAAATGCATATCCTTCACTAGCGATATCAAGACTGTTCGTATTAACCACTTCTATACCTGACATAGAGAAATACTTAATTTTAGGGCTCAGTAAGTGCAACGGAGTATTTGTTACTGTGCATTTACTGGGTAACTTACAATTTTAATACATCTAAAAATATTGTAATAAACTTCACTATCCTGATTACTAAGACTTCCTGACCAAAAACCAACTTAAAAGCTCTGTCTATTGAACCTGAAACCTTTTCGGAATGACTACCTCAGACAGGTGTTCAGTCAGCTTAAGCCAAACAAACAGTCCTTTCCTTGTCTACAGAAATAAACCCCAGAACCTGAGAAAAACAAGAGTTCAAATGGAGAGAACACTTTCAGGAACAATCTTGAACTTCACTGAATCTCCCAATTCTCACATTCTATCAGAGGTACTGCAGATACAGTAGAAGGCACTGAAAGTGATGCACAATTTACTGCTTTTGCTTGTTTTTGATTACTCCTCTCTCAGTGTACTAGACGCCTGTGCCACAGAACAAGAAATGTTGCAACTTGTCAGTTTTCAGTTATTTCCATTAATATATTGCCCCCCACTTTATTTCTTTTAAAGCAGCACAAACTTTTCCCTTTACCTTGCAAGGGAAAGAAAGTGGAAAAATAAACTTATTTAACTCTTTTCCTAACTCCTGTTGGGCTTAATAGTGGAACATTACTTGTTTCCCTAACTATTTCACAACTGTGCTGAAATAACTTTCTGGTAAGAGCTTAAAATTTTGTGCCTTACTTTTTATAAAAACAGTTCAAACCACATGTGAGCAATACGCTTTTTCTGGACTGATTTTTTTTCACTTCAAAATAAACCACAGAATGCTATGTACTTTTCAAAAAATATGTATTTGGTAATGGAGGAAACATTTTGTTAAAATAGTCAGTTTGAAGCTAACACCTGCTCAAGGGAATTTCACCCCAAACCACTAAGCTCTGTTGGAAGGAATGAGGGTGTCACGCTGGGAGTGGCAACCATCACAGAACCTGCTCCTGTCAGTCCATTTCTCACCTTGCTCACTGACATAGTTTCATCTAGAATTTACCAATATCTAAATCTCATTAAGTTACTGTTCTCATTCATCAGACACAACTCATCATTCTTACAAGTATACTCCAAATTTGTATTTAAGTACTATTTAGTGAAAATCGTATTAGCAGGAAGCCTTCCCATTATTGTCAAAAGTGACCACTGTGACACAGCATTTCAGAAATTCCTTACCCTCCTCAGTCCTTGGTTGCTGAGGGAACATGTAATTAGTAAGTACTGTTTTCTGTGTGTCAGGGTCAGCTTCTTTTTGAAGAGGGATAAGTGGTTTAGACTAGAAAGTAAATGAAAGAAAGCTGTGTTATGAGAGTATATACATATATAAAAGTAAATATGACCTACATATCATAGAGCATGCCTGTCCCATGACTTTGAAGACTACTCTTCCTTGTATTAAACCATTTCTTCTCTGAAGAATTTTCATAAAACGAAGATAGAAACATGTCTGTATTTGACTGATGATAGGCTTTGACTGAGGAGAAACTCAGCAACAGCTTTTGTGAAAAGCAAACACTAGATATTCAAAAAGTAACCCAGTTTCTTGTTGGTACTTACTACTATCCCAAAGCATGCTGATCTGAAATGCACAGATATATCTGGCTATTTAAAGCTGCAATCATATAAAGAGAAAAATTTTGTATTCTTGTTTGTTCACTTTGACACCAGATTGAACATCCTCCACGCTTTACAGGGAAGGGCAGGGGATTCTTTAAATTACTGTTTTAGAAGAAGTGCACATCTGAGGCTAGTAGATTTCTGACAGCCCTGTATACCTTAATGCCATTCAGAAAATCAGCATAATACAAAGACTTTAATAAAAAGGAAAAATACAAGCTACAAGCACATGAGTTATTGCTTAACGGCTTCAAAGCTGAACAGTCACACAGTTCAAAAGGTGTGGCAAGAAACCTAACTCAAAACCAGGCATGCTGAGTTTCTCCACTGGTATAGCTGTGAAAGCAACAGCAGGCTAAACATTTTAAGTTCTAGCTTATCAAGCACTAACTCTCCTGTGTAAATTAGCCTGAACAAAAGAAAACAAGAAAACAACAAAAAAAACAAAACAAAAACCAAACAGAAAAAAACACAACAAAAACAAATGAACAAAAACCCTCCCAACATCTGTTAAATTGCATTTCCTCACAGTGCAAAACTTCTCCAGAAGTATGAGTCTCCAGCAGATAAGCTCAATATTGGTTACTTCAGGAGAATTGACACAGTAATGTCAAGAAAGTATTGATGCACACAGTACTAGGTCTCTATTTAAGAGATGGCTCTGTTCTTGTCCATCCCACTAGGAATAAAGTCAATAACTATTTATTTTCAGTATTAAAAAAATTTACCTGATTGTCTGATAGCCACATAGCAGTGAGTTGCTGCAGTTTTGTAAAGGTAAATGGTAAATTCTTCAGTCTGTAAATTACAATAATTTATGTAAGTACATTTAACTATACTGTTAAGACTTTAAACAATCCTGCGTTAGCGTGTAAAATATTTCAAAAGAACATATCCATATGAAGTTGAATTAATAAATATCGAGAGCTGAAAGGCTACAGCATGTAATTTAAATTCATATTAAAAAAAAAAACCCAAGCAAACAAGACAAACTTATGTCTGCCCAGTTTAGCAAGTACCTTAAAACAAAGAAGTTCCATTGTAACTTGAATTTAATTCAATTGAGTAACTTGAATGTGGAGACAATTAACGTGAATTAACAAATCTGAATCCTCAGCATTTTATCTGTCAATATAGATGCCAATTAAGGAAAAATATGCTACACCTGAAAATCAGTTTTTTTCTCAAAGATACATGTACGGGGAAGGGGCTGTCCTGGATAATGGATGCTCTGGCATTAAAGCCACAAATGGAGCACAGAGAAGCTGGGTTGACAGAACAGGAGGGAGAGCTTCCCTAGACTTCTCTCTCACAGTGTATTTCAATACTATAAACTAACAATTCCCCAAAGCTTAACATTTTGTCCATTTTTAATGATCACCTCCAATAAAACACAACTCTTTTCCCCCTTCCACAGAACACCAAGGTTTTTTACAATATCCTGTGATACTGCTGGGTGCTCCATATGTAATTCAAGAAGCTATAAATCTTTAAGTAAGAATCAAAAGTTTTATGAAAATAACTAGACTAATTCCACAGAAAAACACATGCTAACAATCACGAATGTATTGAAGCTGCACTTCAGTGCATCTGCCAAGTCATTAAAATGAAGACAGCTTAATACAATGGAACTGCAAGATCCAGAATACCACAACAGTACATTAAATATATCTCACTCAGCTTCTGAGCTATGCATGAGATAAGGAAAGACAGCATAATGTATTCATAACAATCCCTCTACATTATTGTTGCGTTTTTATAAAATTTCTACTTGATTAAAAGCATTCACAAACCTATTGTCACTCAGATTGATGACTTTTAATTTCTGCATATCACCCATTTCTTCAGGGAGAAATTCAAGTTTATTAGAATGCAGAAACAACACTGTTACATGCTTCCAGTTTCCAATCTGGAGGAAAAAAAAAAACCACAAAGAATTAATTCATCTTCACAACATAAATATGAAAATTTTTAAAACAATTAGTATTGAGGCTATTTTGCCTGGAAGGTGTATTCATACATACTAAACCTTTTAGTTTCAATACACAGCAATGAATTCCTACTTGTTGCTTAAAAAAATCAAATTTCATTATTTAAAAACCTGTATATTTGTACACATCCTCCTTTAAAAACATACACAAAGAAAATCCTCTCAAAAATTATTAACTTCACAAGTTGTACAGACTATATCAACATGTTAAAATATTAATTTTACAGTTTTGCAATTAAATACATACTTCTGATGGCAGCTGAGTTAAAAAGTTATGATCTGCAGCAAATGTTCTTATATTCGAGAGCTGCCCAACAGACGAAGGCAATGTTTCAATCTCATTGAAACTACAGTCCAGTTCTTCTACTGATATTAATCTGCAAAAAAAAAAAATTAACTCCTCTATACAGATTAATTAATCCAATATTAATTGAATACTTGCAGTTTAAATGAAATTAGCATCACTATTAATTATTCATCTCAAATATAGTTCAAAATAAACCCAAAGAAATTAAAATCTAAGAAGAATCCTTTATTTATTGCCTAAAATGTGCTTTGGGATGGGTGTTTTTTCATGTTGGTTGATTGCAGGTTTTTGGTTCTGAGCTTGCTTTTTTTTTTTAAATCTACTTTACACTGTCCTCACAATGAAAATAATGAGGCCAGCAACACCAAATGCTCGTGTAGTACATGACAACATACCAGTGTAAGGCATTAAAAATATTCAGAATGGGACAGATCATACTCAAAAAATTAGAGCTGAGTGCAGTTTCTGAACAAGCAAAGAATTTCAAGAGTTAGAGGCAGTGAACCTACGAATTTGGCAGTGAAGCAGTATTTTGTAAACTCTGACAAAAGATAACCTGTATTAATTAAAATATATGAAAAGAAATTGGAAGATGTACATTTGTACAGCACTTAATTCTGAGCCAATTATTTGTGCTATTACTTGCAAGTTTTAAATTAAATTGCTGGACACCGAAATATATATTAAAAAAACCTGCTGATGGACAGCTGAAAATTTTCTCTCTCTCTCTCTCTCTAAAAAGATAAATACATGTTCATATTTACAAGATTTTGAGATTGGGCAATCATTTGCAATATCTACCACAGCCATGTTACTGTCAACAAAATCCAGTTTCAGGAAGCTGACTCTAAGTATCTTGTTTTGTATCACACTCAATTTTTCTTTTATAGATTGTTGACTGCATTACGTGAGGAACGTATGTCTTTTGGTATTAAATAATAAGAACATACATGCTGCAAATAGAACTCAGATATGAAATCACTCACTTTAAATTGTATTAAACATTAACATGTAGAAGAAATCAAATAGTTACAAAAACTCTGAGAGAGGAGCCATTGTTACAGGAAAGTGTTCAGAAAGGCAATTCAATTTTTTATTTTGGTGAAATACCTACCCTCCTATGGAGTCTGGCAAATAAATTAACTGGTTTTCATCAATTTTAAGTGTTGTCACCTTTTTCAGAGAACCTATAATAATAGGAACAAGTAAATCAAAATGGACATTTGAGTTCATTAAGCTGAGTTTTAACTTTAAATTACGAGGGGAAAAAGCCCCCAACATTATGGGCAAGCAACCACATCTTCTCTATTCCCTGGCACGCCCATAGCACTGTATTCCTAAGGAAATAAAGAGATGAGCTTACAGAACTTGTTTGCCATCTTACAATGTGTGAACCATTCAGGTAGGCGGGTGGAGGCAGGGAGAAAAAGAAATTGGCTTTTTTCTGATAGAGCCAGCGGCTTTTCATCCATTTACAAACTACTGTATAAAGTAAAGAATGCTCTGAAACAATTTTAAGTTATTATTCAGCCATGCATTAACAGCTTTATCAAGAACTGGCACTTCTACTCAACTGGAACAGATCTAGAATGTAATTTTTCTATTTTCAAGTGCTCTGTGTCTGAACTATAGGCTTTTAAGAACATGAATTAACCGAAAATACAAACCAATAGACTCTGGCAGTTGCTGAAGTGAGTTACTGGATAACAGTAGGTCTTGCAGGCTTTCACAACCTGAAATACCTTCTTCAACTACTTCAATGTTGTTTTTAGAAACATCCAAGTAGGTCAGTTGTTTCAAAGTGCCTATGAACTAAGAGAAAGAGAAAATAATGCCTTCTAGAAAGCGCAAGTTTAAAACAAAAAATTTGGCAGATTTGACAAACTGCCTCTCAAGTGTAATGCCAGAGGAAAAGACTTAGAGTGCTGAAATACAATTTTATGCAAAATACCCGAACTTTCAAATGAAGTATTTTGTGCAGATAAGCACAGCTGATGTTTTTACACAGAGACGCCCCACAGTAGCTCTGCACGTCCCTGAAGTCAGTCTGCCGCACATTCAATGGTTAGTTACCGTGAATCAAGTAACTGAAGGTTTGGAACAGACTTCAGAAAGAGACACATAGTGTGAGGACATCATTACGCTCCAGTAAAGACTTTCAATGCTTATTTTTGCCTTTTGTGTAAAACTGCATCCTACTTCACCTCAAAAACAACAATGATGAATCCCTAATTGTTAAAAAACTGAAATAAAAAAAAGGCAAAATATAAGCTTGTATTACCATTCCATATGAACCAAGTATAAGCTTTAAAATTCACGCACATTACTTCATTAAAATCTTCACTTTCAGAAATACAGTTTTATTTTACTGCAAAACACAGTTCAGCTTGTATTTTACAATCAAACCACTCAACTGTCTAAGAGTTAGTTGAAGGAAAAACAGTAGCAAATACTACTGACTAGGCAGGAAGGCCACATTTCACATGACTGCTAGTGATTTTAAGGCTGAAAACAACAAACAAACCAGCTGCTTCCCAAATTTAAAATTCTCATTTATTAGTGTACTACAGCTTAAGCATAGGTTCTCAAGTACTGTAATAATAGGTCAGTCTGGACCACGTGTAATCCTGAAAGATGTCAGGAACCCAAACAAAGTCAACAGACTGTCTTCTCAGGAACTAGCTATGCTCCCTGTTTACACAGCACCAAAACTGGCACTGCTTGCTTTACAGTTGTGACCAGTAAAAATCCACACAACATATTTATCCTGTAAATTCCTACTTGCTGTCTAACACAGATTAATCCCTTTTTGGGAGGACCATTCATCCCTAAATTTGATTTTAGATTTTTACCTGTTTTCCTAAATTGCAACATAATTTTCAGATGAGAACTATGTAACTTTCAATGAAAAAAAAACCAAACCCAAAAGCTGTGAATGCAGCTCTCATGATCAGTAATAATTTTTAAGTGGACTAGTTAAGCATTCAAGTGCCACTTAGCCTTTTGGCTTTAAGTAGCACTAAAACTACATAACTTCAACATACATGATCACTGACAAAGCAAATAACTGCATAATTTAAAGTACTTTGTGTTTAACACAGCAAAAGAACTTACCCCAGGAATAAGTGTTAGTCTATTACCATCCATCCAAAATTCCTTTAATCCACTCAGTTGTTCAAGTACTTCAGGCTGTAATGGGAAGCCATTTTAAAAAAAACTTATGAAAAACCCCAGTGAATGGCAAAAACAACTCCAGTGATTTGTCTATTGCAACTTTAATAATGTCTTACTATAGCTGTTATACACACTTTTTTCACTGGGTCATCAAAGAAAACCCAGATATTTCACTTTTGACATTAAAATATATACTAGATACACAAAAACTTTTAAGAACTTGACCACAGAACCAAATAATCTTAGAGAAAGGCTTTCTGTTGGTTTTGTGCTTTTTACAGAAAGTATTGTTTTTCAACAGGCACACACTAAGTACATGTTACATGTACAATTTTGATGTAAGAGGTTTAAAAAACCTTAAATTCCATCAACTCAGAGGACCTGTTTTACAAAATCCCAGAATTTTTGGTTTGGGGGAAAATCGAAACAAATTTCATTTTTCTATCAACAAATGGTGCATCTCCATGACACAGGCAAACCACTCCATCCATAAAATGAAGTGCAGGATTGTGTTTCCTCTACAGCTTGTTGTTAACAGTGTCTTATGTACGAGGGAAAGACCCCTTCTTGGTAAACATCCATGTTGCATACGCTTTTCTATTTAAACTTCCCTCCTGAGAAAGTAATACAAAAAAGGTACTACTGCACCTTAATAACTACAGCCAAGTTCAGATGAAGGCTAAGTAAGTTTTGTTATATAGTAAATAGACAGGATTTCTGCTTTAGTTGCAGTCCTGACTCCCAATAACTCATTTTCCAAGAGAAAGTTGTAACTCAAATGTTAGCTTAAGGCTCCTACACAAATATCTACCCTGTGACGAGAATATGGCAGTAATAGTAAGGGCTAGATGTTTAACCAAAATGTTGAAAAATTCCTTAAACACACTCTCCTATTTTCCAAACCATATCATTAGGAAAGTGTTCAGCTCTGCATGTTCTACTAAGGGCACACAAAGGCTTGACTCTATTGTATTGCAGGTCAGCAAGTTTCATTATACTTCTATTTCAATTCTTTTACCCAGGAAAGTACTTGTAAAAGCAGAGAGATGTTTTGTGACTCTAAATACAAGATATATGTTTCTCTGAGACCACAAACAAGAAACAAGTCAATCTATGCTGAAGGAAAAATCAGAGCACCTCAACTTCTAAAATACTACTTTGAACAATACTCAAACTTAAAATCAATATAGTTTCCCTTGGATCTAGTTTGTGCACAATAAAAGCAGGTTATGCCCAAAACTGCAACATTAAATACATTATAATCAATAAGTGTTTAGAATTTATTCTAAGCCAAATAATTATGTTTATAATTTAAATACAAAGTACTATTAATTAGTTACCAGTACAGTAACCACACTATACAACAGTGTTATTTTAAAATTGAATAAAAACATCCTCTCATTCTTAAGAACACACACGTAAGTTTTGTAATGGGCTCCATAAAGTACTATAAGGTATAAGTAATACTTGCTTGGTAGAAGAACTCTTAAGCTGATGTTTTTATTTTCATATTTATCAAAAACAGACCAAGGGATAAAGAGATTTATAAAAGATGCAAAGCTCACCACTTCTGTGAATTCATTACTTCCTAAGTCCAGTCTCTCCAACTGAGTCAGTCTGGACATGGTTCTACACAGGAATGAAATTAATAAAGAATTAGATTTAAGAAAATACTAACTACATCAAATCTTCCAGTGTTTACAAAAATCTACTAATAACTATTAAGTAGTGATGCTATTCTGAAACAGGTATCATACCTAATTAAGGTCAATTTTTCACACACTGTTCAACCAGGCATGTATCACTGATCTTGCAGACTGCTGAGTGTCACACAAAGAGTACACTACAACACATCCACAGATGAGCCTGCAAAAACTAAAGACCAGTAAAGAAATCTTCATGATAAAGAGTAACCCAGTGGCGCATCTCTTCTTTTGAGTGGTTCAGCTTTTCACCTGCAGTACAATACATCCTTTCAGTCAATGGCTGGTTAACTACATGTTTTCTTCTCAAAGACTACTGCCTACTGATCAGGGAAAACAGAGAAGAGCACTGTTGAATCACAGTAACCAACACTACCTTTTTACCTCTCCAGGCTGCTGACTAAGTTGCTTCCACATGACAAGTGGAACCCTAATTATTTATCTAGTCATACATTAAATGAGATTACAAAGTTGGATTTTGTGACACATCACCTCTTTAACCTAACTTATGGCAAATATTAAATAAATGTCTGAAATAAAAGTAAAATCCATTACTTCAAGCTGTTTTTTGGAAACATTTTTCCTCTATTTGGGGACTCCACAGAGATTATCTACCACTGCACATGGTGGACTACACAATGGGTACTTCACAGTCAATAGCAGTTCTACCTGAAAGTATTTTTTAAGAGGCTGTGAATTCCTCATATACCATCATGTTCTCTATTTATTTAATAACAGATTTCCAAAGAACAACTAGTAGTACCTGAAACTCTCATATATAAACTGCAATTGTGTATGTACTATAAAATTCTGGAAAAATTA
Organism: Aphelocoma coerulescens; assembly: GCF_041296385.1. NCBI lineage: Eukaryota > Metazoa > Chordata > Aves > Passeriformes > Corvidae > Aphelocoma > Aphelocoma coerulescens. Next base: position 21,020,473 of record NW_027184085.1, on the reverse strand, counting down.
AATATAAAAGCTTCTAAATGGTAGAGTCTTGTAAATTATCAGAATATCACACTAGTTTCTTCAAGAAAAAATTGCATGAGAACAAGATGCTCTCTATGCCGCTATTCAAAGCTTCAGCTTTTATTCAAATACTGTAAACTCTTCAGTTGCTCTGAACAAACAGTTCAAAAATAATACAACGGAAAATCACTTATCTACTGAAAGCAATTTAATGTGACTATTAATATTATTAATGAAATAATCTCCAAGAAGGAGACTCAACATTTGTTTAGAAAATTGATTTTCATGACATTGGAGTAACTAAGCTGGGGACAAACTAGGAATCTAGCGTAAGCAGCTGAAGACAAGACCAAGACAAAAGCAGAAGCATTTTTTGCACTGTACCTACAGTATACACAGGCTTTGAAAAAAAGCCTCTAGCTAACACTCCTACTGTCCTACAGAAAGAAAAAAAACCCCAAACCCAAGAAAAGGTTACTTTCAGAAGACCCCAAGAAACAATTTCCCTCATTTCTTGAAGCTAATGAACGGGATGATTATCAGTAAGCCAACTCCTAACATTGTTTTGCAATTTCTACCTAAACTCTGAGTCCCTCTGAAATCCTGCAGAAGATTATTCTCACAAAGCTTCGTAAGAGCATGCCTATACCAATTTTAATGCTGTATGTTCCTAACAAATTTGCCCCAATGAGTCTCCCACAGACACTGCTGAAGAACTCCTTTAAAAGGATCTAACATAGCATTCTGCAGCTTTTGAAACTTCACAGACCACACTATGCAAACCAGTGTTATGTAACAGTGACAGGATAGCAAGATAACTTTATTGATTTGGGGACTTTTTTCCCTTGCCAATGTGACTGTAATGTTGCAAACACATCCACTCAAGTATAAAACATAGACAAACATGTTTGCGAGAGTCTTGGTAATATTCCTTCCTTTCCCTGTTGCTTGCATAATAGCACTTTCAGATATTCTAGGACTAATATCTCCTTGCTTTTGTGTATTGTTTATAAAGAATTACCTTCAGAGAAAATGCAAACAAGGCTTCCAATAATGTTACGGTAGCAGGAAAAATTAACACCAAAGGATGTTGAAACAAACATTAACTAGATCACAGAGTTACACCTATTTCCATCTTTGACATAGCACTATGTAATCCCTCCCATAAATTGAAAGCCTCTTTCATAATTCATATTATTGAACTTGGTGTCAATTCAACTCAATACTAAGGGATCAGATAGCCTAAATTACACCTCAAATTCTGTTGTTGTATACAGACAGCTTCATTAAGGTTAACACTACAGCTTACTTCAAAAGGCATACAGTTCAAGGGCGGTGTGTGTGATGGCAAGATCGGGCCCAAATCACTGCAATTATACTCTCAAATAACTTGCTTCTTTCTAAAAAGCTTACTCTTTTTATTGACAACTAGGCTACAGAAGCTTAAAAAAAAAAAAAAAAAGTATCATGTTTTTACTGGACTGTCTTTCCAATTTACCTATCAGAAATATGCCTCTAAAATAGTCTCTGTGTGTTTTTGCTTTCCTTTCAGTAAAAATAGTTTCACTGAGCTGTTTTGCATTATAATGCTGCCACTTGCAATCTCTGGATGTGGGTAAGCTCTGAACAAAATGATGTATATTTGGCATAAAATTTGGCATAAATTAAGGTTGATTTAGTGTGTTGGCATTAATTACCCATTTTGATTAAGATTCTTTCAAGTACTTCACACTTTAGTGTCAAAAATTATATGCATGTTTTACTCAGAAAGAGGGATGTACAATTTATCCAAATACATTTCTTATTACAAATAGGAAAAAATTTGCTGTAAGAATTAAAATATAAGAAAGATGAGAGTCATAGAAAAAACAAGAAAATATATTGGTATTCCATAGCAAAAATATTAGGACCTACTGCTACATCTTATTAGCATCAAAAAACTGCGTTGGATTTTCTACACGTTTTAGCTGTATAGCATGTTCTGTAAGAGTACCAGAATAGACTAATAAAGGTGGCAGCTCAGCATCTACTGTGAATTATTATGGAAGTGATACAGAGGACCTCTTCATGATAGTGGCTGTTTAGTTTTCAATCAAGGATGAAGCTTTGAAAACACTGAAGTAAACAAAAAAATTCCTAGCACCTTCAACAGAGGGAATGATTGACTTAAATGCATTAACGCATTTGTTTAAGTGTCTCTTATCACTACAAGAGTAAACTATGCTTTTAAAAGTATTTCATGTAATTCATGCTGTTAGTGTTAATTTTGGCAATTAAGGTCAGAGTGATCTTACAAACAAAATCTGTATTAGCTGTAAGTTTTAATTACAGCTACTGTATCCTCAGTTGGGAGTAACTTAATTTAGAGAGCTACCACTCTGAATTACATGTCCTCTAATTTTTTTTCTGCTGAAAACTAGTGATAGCAGAAAGAGCCAAAGAGGATTGAGACTATTTATACCACAGAATGCTTCACACTTTGAAGATGTAAATTCACACTTTCTGATGCTGTACATGTCATTCCAAATAGGAGTTCTGGCTTGCTTATACAGCAGACTCTACAGTACAGTATCTAGGCACTTAAAAAGGGAATCCCAGTAGAACATAACTCTTTATCATGTCTTAGGCATATAATTAGCTACCGTCACTAAAAAACTGGCTGTTGTATTTGAAAAGCTGGCAATTCTCACTTCTGCCTACTGCACACAAGTCTCTCCTAGCATATGAGTTGGACAGAGTGAATATTCAATTGTTAGAACCTTGTGTTCTCCACCAGAACTTCTTAACATCCACCAAAACCAGCAACTCTACCAATTTCTGTTGCCAGTGAAAGATCCCTTTTACAGTACACCACAACATATTCATGACTCTGCAGGTGGTTATTCACATCCCATTTTTGGGATCTGTTTCCTTCTTCATTGACCTCTGGTATCTTTGTTAACCTGCTTGGAGCTCTAGAGTCCCTGCTGGAAAATTCCGAGCACTGCTCATGTTCATAGAACAGCAGGAACTGCATCACCATCAGCCTGGGCTTGTTTGATGAAGTAAGTGAGAATTGCAAGTCAGGGACTAAAAAAATGCTAGATTTCAGGAGAGAGTACAGTTGGATTGATGTTAAGATAAATGCTGTAGGAATTTCTAGAACTCTACTGTACTTACTTTGGCAATATTTTTAACTGGTTTTCTCTAAGTTCCAATATCTGGAGTTTAGTTAATCTGTAACAGAAAGACATAATAAATTACTAAAATATTCTGTATTTCATGACAAAAGCAATCTCAGAACTTATTTACATTACAGAATTAAAAGAAAAAAAAATCTGTAAGTTTGAATTTTTTTTTTCCTGTAACATTAAGATGAAATTTTGTGCAAAATTTGCATGTTATTTTAAATTCATTGGTTGGAGCTTCATTTTGGTAAAGCAACAAACAAACTTGCTTGCTTTTCTACACCTGTTAGAGCACATTTGTTTTCCTTCATCCCAAAGATTTTGAAACACTTCACTGGATGAATTAGGGGTACATGTTATCGTCATAATGAAAAGTACACAGGAAATAACGGAAAGGTAGGATCACTTTGCACAATTTCAGATGTTCAATTTCTACTACTGACAATGTATCAGTTTAATACAGAAAGCCTCATCTGAGGAATACCTGTAGTCTTCCACCTGATAAAAACAACCTTTAAATTAATCTCGGATTTCCTTCCATATTCTTTTTCTGGTCAGCTTCTTAATCCATTTTGGTATTTCTGTTAGAAGGTGGTTTGACCTTTCTTCCAGTATATGCTTGGTTGCAAGATGAATAACCTCTAAATCCCAACCCAACTGCTTGGACAAAGTTAAGTTCCAAGCAGTTTTGACACACAAGCAATGTACCATTCCCAGTGAATTTTTATTGGGACAAAAGTGACAAAGCTCTATTTGTTTAAAAAAAAATGAAGAAACTGCGTTTGGTTTAAGTACAGACAGGACTGTAATGACAAGAGTTCTACATGTGACCCACTGACAGCCCTCATACAACATAAAATAGGGCATTAAGATCCCTGACGCAGAAAGGAGCTTAGTGAATAGACCAGTCTTTCCTGAAGGCGCTTACTAGTGCGTTTTAAGGAAAGAGACAAAAACCTTAATTTTTATTAAGTGGTAAGAACTATACTTCATGTAGAAACAAAGCTGAAAACAGTATTTATTTTTCCTCTAGACATTAACTCATTTTTGGATGAGCTTGAAAGCAGCAATCTGCCATGCCCACAAATAACCTAAGAAAGAGAGCAGAGGTCAGCAGCCCTGCACTGCAAGCAGCCATCTGGTAGCAACTGCTGGAGAGGAACCTCCTCCCTCCAACTTCTGAAAAAAAGCCCAAAATCCCAACATCCTAACAGTGGTGAAAGAATACCCTAATAAAAACTGCATTTGTGGTAGTAGCACTGCTGCTCATCTAGAACGTAAGTGGGAAAGACTTCCTAGCCATCCTACCCTACCAGCACCCTAAGATAACAATCTAGTACAAAACAGAACTTAAGAACCCTCGGACGTGAATGAACATTTTAAGCTTTGATTTCTGAACCAAGCACTGCATTAGGCTTCAGCTGGTGTTTTGCTTTGATGACAGGGAAGATAGCTACACAGTTTGTAGTTTTTCTTCACAACTCACGTATTCAGTCAAATTTCTTTTGAATGCAGTGACAGCAAATCTCCATTCATATGCTAAACTATGAATATGCACACCCACACTTTGCTGACTTTAGCCAGAACTGACTGTATGACACTTGTAATAAGCTAATTCTGTGAACTTAGAGACTGCCTTTGGTGACACAGAAGTTCATAGTTTTGTCACCTTCTTTCCTGTTCTAATCTTTCCTCAGCTAGCCCTAAGAGAATGAAGATCTATATGTCGAATTTCTTAAGTGTAGAGCTTCACAGAAGCTACTAGGAAAACATCTGCAACCTCTCCTGGGTGGGAGATACAGGCTGTGTCTAAACATGTAATTTTCTTCTAGTAATTGATGAGAAATACTGGACTGAAGCAGTTGTCACCTCTTCCATTATGACTCGAGGAGCTAATTCAAGTTTAAAATAATGCACATCAAATACTAAGTGTAGCTGTTCTCTAAATTGCTGGTGCTAAGCATGCAACATCCATCCAAACTGAGCATCTGAACTGCCATAATGGACCTGAAGAACTGGCATTTAATTTGGAAAAGAAATAGAGAACTAATTCACCTATACTAAAGGAAAAATGGAATTCATAGTGGCAGAATATATATAATCTGCGCCATTCTGTAGCAAAGATCTGTCCTACTTGTACAGAAATATTTAATTTCTGAACTTGAAAAACCCATCACCACAGAACTATCTGCACATCACCAATGCGCAAAGTTGTAACAGGTATTATTCAACTTAAAGTACATATTCTGTAATAGCTTAAAAATTATTTTTTCAGTATTGTTCTTTAATCATAACCATCTTAGCCTGCTTTTAAAATGCAGCACAACTTTTCAATAAAACAAAGTTTCTACATGAACAATTTGCCAGGAGAAGATCAATATCCTTCCTAAATCTGATTTCTTAAACTATACCACCTGTAAAAAATGTAAAAGAAACATACAGTTGGTACACTCAGAAACTTGCTATGTGACAAGTAGCCATTCCTTGGAAATATAAAAATATTGCATTGAGAGATGTTCCTTACTTAACAACTCCTTTGCAGTTCTCCTAAAGCAGAATATTTTTATTTTGAATTGTTACTAAAATATAAGGGCAAGCGGACTAAAATGTATGCATCTCGCAGGCTGCATTTACAAAAGTTTCTGCAAAACACATGTATACACATATGTAACTAAATTTGATTATCACTGTACATTTATGCAAAAAATATCCCAAAGTAGATACTACTAAAACTATCTACTACTACAAATACTACTGGCAAGTTGTTGAGGAAGTAGATATAAAGCAAATTAATTGCAACATCACAGTCAAGAGGCTCTGGAAGCAATATCCCATTACAGACAACATTCCTAGGTTTTTAGAATTACACTGAAGATAAAATCCTTGCTTATCTTAAACACCAAGTACTAAATAATGTTTGCCTTTTAAAACTGTGTCTCAAAATGAGCAAGCAGTGAGTTTCAAGTTTAACACGTTCTACTAATATATTTAAATATTTAAATGTAAATACAAATGTAATTTAAATATTTAAATTTAAATATAAATGTGTATTTAAATGTAAATATACATTATGTATTTAAATACAACAGAAACTATTTTCTTATGTAAGCATAATAGTTCTCAGATATCTGTGCACTGGTGTGAAGGCTAATGCCATCATCTGTGCCAACAGCAACGCATTCAAATTTGAATTTGGGACTGGAGGAAGAAACCCCACTTTGTCACCTGAAAATTCCAAAGGAATGAGTACATCATATCAAAAGTCTGGTGGCTTTTAGTAAGTCTAACAGGCTGTACAAGAACAACATCATTGAAAGACAGCAAATATACAATACTCATAAAAAAAGTGGAAAAACGACTGCATAATCTTGACGTCACAATTATGGAAAGCTTTAGCACAAATTCTGAAGATGAGAATAAAGCATGGAGATAAATGCAATTAAACACTGCATGGATATACTGGAAGTGTTTTTCAGTATAAGAAATTTCTTTCCTAAGCATCAGGGTGAGCGTTACTGATAGAGGTGCTCAGAGACTCTTTTTCTAGGACTCTCCTGTTCAAATTATTTTTTAATAGCAATCTTTTAGGATCAGAAAAATGTTTAACTTGGTTTTTGTCACAGACAATACAGTGATTTAATAAGACACCGTAGGGGGAAAAAACATTGTACAATCTTAAGGACTAAAAAAATTAGAAAAAACTACAAGCCAAGTACTTAGGATTTCCTTGTAGGCATCAGCCATTTCTAACTGAACTGTCCAATACATCAATTGACTGTGTAGGAAATTACACTAGGCAGCTGCAAAAAGGATAATTGGAACACTGGAGCATAACCACAGACATTTCCAAGAGAAACAAGAAGATAATCATGACACTGTGCAAGCTATGAAGAGATCTAAATTCTAATTCTAAATATAGCTATATATGTCATCATCCTCTGTCAAAAAGAGGATGAATTAAAACTGAAACCTGTTCCAAGATATATTAATATAATCAGACACAAAGAAAAACCTGCCACGCCAGAAGGAAACAGAATTTTATTTAGTCTAATAAACTGAGGGAAATGAGAACACTACAAATTACAGCAAGTGAGAGAATGGGGGACAACACTCATGAAAAATGATAGCAATTAAGCTGTAGAAACAATGAACAGTCAACAAAAAAGATGTAGGAAACCAGGTTTCTAACCTGACACACAGAGCATAAAGACCTTGTTAGCTGTAATATGTATTGACTTCGTTTTTAGGAGACAATATTATTGACAATAGTTGCCAGTAAGAGCAGCCAACAGAACTCAGTTACTTCACGTATTCCTAAATTCCTACATAATGAAAAGTTATAGCTATAACACCATATACAGGAAAAAAAAAAAAAAAAACAAAAAAAAACCATACTGGAAGAAATTGAAGGCTTGTCCTTTATGAGAGTAAATATTTCAAAAGCTTCTACCACGGGGTTTTTTTTTTTGTTTATAAAAGAAGTACTTCCATATTCTGAAGCACAAGTTAAAAGACCTTGCACTAAGAAAGTATTTATACCTAGTTGTAAGACTGTGGGATGGCAAAGCAGTCTCATCACTTACAGAAGTATTCAATGTCAAAGGGGTCTGAACCTTACTTTAAAATGGTATTTTATGTTTCATTGTTCTCTAATTTATTTGATCTAAACATTGTCTTCCTATAGAACATTATGTATTCTACACAACACTTCTATTAGCAGGTAAACTTACATACATGAGTACCTCAAATTCATTGTCCTAGCTATATAACAGGATGTTGCAAGTCACTAGATTTTAAAAACAAAGGTAGAATTCTTCTATCAAGAGAAACACTACAATGGAGAATTGGCTTTCAAGTTGTCTTCAGTAACTGATTTATTCTTAAAATGTTAGTAATTAATGACTTCTCCATTTCACTAATGGTTAAGCATTAGAGAAGCAGACAGTGATGAAGAAAGAATTATGAGAATTTTTAATGTGTATTATGTGTAAGATTAACTACTTAAAGGATCAGCTGTGTCAACCTGAGGCCTTCAAGTTCATCCATAGTGCCTGTTTCTACTATGAAAATCTTGCCATTTGGTTAGACTATTAAAAAACAGAACAGAAAAAAGCACAGACAAGCATTAGAATTCCAAGAAGTTTATGGATATTCCAGTTTTTTCTTCTTCAACCTTAAAGAGGGCTTTTGAAATGCAAACTTTGTGCACCAGAAAAAAGCATGATAATAATGTTTTTGTATCATAAGCAGCTTTTTTGATAGCTGAATGTGCAGCAGATCTGGTGCTCTTAATCATTCATCAGGGAATGACTGGTAACAGAGAAGAACTAGTGAACAGCTCTGATCACAGATGACTAATAAACTAATGGTCACTAGTGGAGAGCCATCTTGCTTATCTTCCATTGCACATCTCCTGATCTGCCAGACTGCTGCAGCATTATCTGAGGGCTTTGCTAATCTCTTGCAAACTGTGCTGACCCAAATATAACCATACAGCCTAAGGCAATCTTTTCACTTAGCAACATGACTGGTTAACTAATAGCTGTATTTTCTGAAAGAGATGCTTGCTGGACATGGGATGGGGCAGGAAAGTGAAATCTAGGAAAAGAGAGCATAAAATAAGAATGGAGAGAGGAAAGCTGCAGAAATGGCTGAAATCTGCGTGGTAATGACAGCATGACCTATGTTCATCTAGGAGTTCTCCTTTCATTTTTGCTCCCAAGATTTAATCTATTTTACAGAGGTAGCAGTTTAGTATTTATCTTGTATTAAAACTATGACATGTAACAGTTTTGCACAGTCAGCACACCATAAATATGCCAAGTTTTTCAGAAATATTCCTGGCAATAAAGGACTTGAGTTATAGTTGTGCATGAAGTAATTTGTGTATACAGGACAGGCAGGACATGTAGAATTACAGTTGTCATTATTTGCTTCCCTCCAATAACTAAATGACAAGCAATACAAATTTCAAAAATACTGATCTTCCTTACTTACCTGACTAGTGTTAGAAAAGAAACAAGAATGTAAATGAGTTTTAGGCCTTTCATAAGCATTCTGTCTGTCCTTCAGAAGTCAAAATTAAAAGCTGCTGATACAGATTCAGGGCTTCTTTTTCCTGTAACTATTGTCAATTCGTAATGTACACTTTCTCCAGTACCCACTTTGCTTCAGAACCAGAAGAAACTGCTCTGCAGAAATTCAAAGCTACATGCAGATATTAAGTTTCATGTTCAACTTACCTGCCAAAATTGGCTGGCAAAAACTCAAGAAAAGCATCATTCAGGTACAGCTGTGTTAGGTTTAACAGTTGAGAAAATCCATCTGGCAGCCTATATGGAAGTAAAACAATGTAGTACCTTTGTTTCAATTATATTCAGGGCATTAAGTAGTATTTTCTTAAGCAACAGTATAGTACTGAAGCCTTAAATATTGATAAAATTAAGGGGGCAAACTTCTCTAAAGTCACACTAGACAGTTGTTCTCCATAAGACGACTTTCAAAATTATTTGTAAGTATTGAGAAAAATGTCTTTTGCAAGTATTAAGAAAAATGTCTACAGGCAATAAAAACTGCAAATAAATGTAGCCTTGCTATGTACTTGTGATCTCCTGACATGTAATGTGAAAAAGGCATTCATTAGAAACAACAGATAAGTTTAAAAATACAAAACACCTTTTTTCCCCAGAAGAGATATGTTGTATCTGTGGCAGTGCTACTTCTGGCAAATTAATTCTGTCACTATAGCAGGAATGCATATTAAAGCAGAATTAATTTTTGTTATTAAGGAAGGAAACTCTCTGCGTGTTTCTTACAGTCACAGGGAAGGATTTCAACAAGCTGACAAAGCTACATGGTATAATGAAGGTTAGGCCACATATCCTATTAACTTCAGCAAAGCACTTTAATGAGATAGCTATACTGGATCACAGTGCAACAAGGTTAATGAAGATACTTCTCAGGTAACTCTGCTCTCACCTCCAAGGGCTGGCACATGTCTTGGGCAAATTTGAGACTCAGTAGTATTTGCACAAAATATAAAACATCAAAAAAATTTACAAACTTACTTTGAAATTGGATTTACGCTTGCCTCAACAACTGTCAAGACTTTACAGTTTTTTATATTTTCTGGAAACTCCTGTATGCCTGCAAGATACAGAAAGAGGTAGAAAAACAGCCTTTAATTATTAGACTCACCACACGCATAAAATTATGCACATGAAACCACTAGCTGTAAAAACTTTGACTCATTTAGCAACTAGTGAACTGTGTTTCTGATGTCTCATTTTACATACAGTTTTCATTCAAGAAATACTACTGTGCAATATCATGGTTTTTTACTATACTACTCCTAAAGCTTTTCATGTTACAGGTTAGCAGGCAGCTCACCAAGCTACAAACACTAAATTCCCACTGCTTATTGCCTTAAAGTACTTGTGCTTTGGAGTGTACTTAAGATGAGAACCTCTGTCCCAGTATCATTTATTTTAAAAAAGACAACTACTTGGTAGCACAAAGTTTTCAACAGGATCTGTTTAGCAAATCCATGGCTTGTATAATATCCAGGTGAAACAGTAAGGCTTCAAATCTTAAAGTATGTTTACAGCTTCACAGTTCTGAACAGATACCCCAAAATGCAGGCATGCTTTCTGTATGCTTCATGTATGCTTGCTGTTAGCTTCCAGATCATTTGAGAGAAGGACAAAAAATACTCCAGCACACTTATGTTTGAAAATTAAAACAATAAGGAACCTCCATTTTTTCCAAGGTTATCTCTGGAAATGCCAGAGTTGAGCTGAATTCCACATATCTGCCAAATCTGTATTTGACAGAAACTGATAAAGCAGGCCTTGAATATGACATATCCACCACATCAGAAGGAAATCAGTATTGAATCATTCTACCATGCAAGACCTTTACGTCCATCTTTACTATATACAGACATCCATCTTTACTATATATATAGTGTAAAAAAAAACCCCACCCAAAAAACCACTGCTATCACAACTGCAGTTGCTTTTGCAACATGTTCTTATACCCTGGGACAGGTGGTTTTATTTTAAATATATTTGTCCTAAGTACAATAACCATTCATACTGATATCTTTCTACTTGGATTAAGAATACACTGTTGTTTGCAAGAAAAAAAACCCATATACTAATAAATAAAGTTAGTTTAAAATGAATTTTTTTTTTTTCCAGATAACAAATCTTAGTTCTTCACCTTTGAGTTAATGCATGTAATTGTGTTTCTGAATGCTTTATGTGGAAAGTGCAACTGAACCCAGGGAACAAGACCACTAAGAAGGACCTATACTCTGTGAACACTTGTTTTTAGATTATTGAGAGCATGAAATTTCATGCTGCTTGAAATGACATTAACAGTCCAGCTACAGAGAGACAAGGGCAGCATCACTTCTCATTCAGGCTGGCACGTGGAACTTGGTCATGCCTCTCCATGTATCTGTTCTGAGAACACGTGGTTAAGCAACAATTGCTAAGTAATATTTTTACTTACTTAAGAAATTGCAGACTATTTGATGTTATCTTAAAGCTTGATTCTATGTTTGTGCAGTAGCAAGACTGATCTGGTATTTCAGGACTTAAGAGATGGCAATAGACAAGAAAAGTAGTGACAAAACACATACTTTAATCAATTGGTGATAATGAGTGGCAAAGTCACTGTGCTGACTTTTTCATGAATTCAACTAAAGTACTGACACCATTTCTTTCAAACTAGACTTCTAGGTCTTTCTTGACAGGAACTTGCTTGTCATACTACCATTGAAACTATTACTTTTGACCCATAGCAGGTGTTGCACTCTATTACTGAGAGGTAAAAGGCAAGAAAAAACATTATAACATCCAGTTAATCCAGGTGCTCAAATACATATAAGTGTCATGGGCATTTTGGGGAAATAACTTGCAAAACTCAGAAGCAGAAGGGACCAGGAAGAACTGAACCATCAGTGGTAATACAGGCCAAGATTTCTGACACTTCTGCTTGACTATCATGTATGTTCATGCATATGCACACGTGTAAATAAAAATACAGCTTTTCATATATTTTTATAAATGTGTGTGGGCATACATGTTCACATGTGTGTGAGTTCAGCCATGTGAAATTTACTGGAGCTGTGAGTGGAGTCAAAGCAGAAGATGGCAACCGGATACTAATTTAATTCATTTCATTACTCAGTACAAAATCAAAACTAAAAAGGTAGTATTTATAATGTAATAAAGTTTCATTTCTGTAAAGCAGTAATTTTATTTTCAAGTCCAAGAAAGATTAGGAAACTACCAAAGACAGACTAGAACTGTACCTTATCTATTGCTGTCATATAGTCAGTACAAAGAGAAACACACTTCCAACAAACTTAAATATCCATGATCTTAATTCCAGTTGTAACAATAAAACTCTTGCAGCAAAAAGAATATCCATACATGGAAAGCATCTAATGTGACACAATACCCTGAGCCTGTAGAGATGAAGTTACAGATGATTTGTATGAAGTGACCTTCTGGTGTCTGAAAAATAAATCAAGACCTCTTTATTGTTGAGGATACAAATTTATCTTCTTAAAATAAGTATTTACATTAATTAGAATAAACCACTGCTAAGCTCTTCCTTGGAGGCAGAGCTTGGAGGCAGAGAGTCTCATACTCACTCTGTGCCCTTAGTTTCACTGTTTGAATTGGGCTGAGAGATTCTCTAAGCTTAGTTTTTCTGCAAGATGGTCACACTACTGGCCTCAGTTTGGTCCTGGGATGAAAAGATTGCTCTAGTTCAACACGTTAAACCTTATGTTTGTAATATTGATACTAGTTTCCACTTTCTGTGTCATGAACTCATGGAAGGACAGAAAGCTTAAATTTGTGGTAACTACATAACAACCAAAACACATAGCACATCTTCTAGAGGGGAGAATGTCAATGTAAGCTTACTCTCAAAAGAACAGCCAAATAAAATATTAGCTATCCAAATACAGACATGTTAAATCAGCATGCTTTTGTATATAATCAGAGGACACTACCGTAGTCTCCTGTTTGACTATGCCTTGGGCAAGAGGCAGCAACAGTTTGAACAACAAATTAGTAACAGAAATTCAACTGATATGAGAACCTAACAATGAAGGAGCCTGGGAACTTAATTTTGCTTCTTCTTCAAGCCAGAATCATTATGGTACATACCATCTTCACCAGCCTCAATCAGCACTTCACTACAGATAAACGGCCATCATTCAAAAGAGCACCATATTGAGAATGACAGCATGAAATACACCTAATATTTGGAATACACATTCAGAAGCTAGGAAAAAAAAAAATCAGGAGACTGCTACTCTCTACCACGTGATAGGAAGTTGCATTTACTAACTGGCTATATAACAATCTTCTGACCACTCCCTTTTCCAGAGCTATACTCCTGCATGCAGCTACTGCTGGATCAGTATTCTTTCATTCCTCCCACCAAGAAAACAAATTCAAAAAGCCAACTATGAAAGAAGAATAAATAAGAAGGCAGAGAGACATTGGAAAAATATATGAGGGATGGAAAACAGGGCTGTAAAGGGTGCTTTGTAAGAGGATTTGTTCCTTGTTTTTCTGCTTTTCATCTATCCTCATTGCTCTGAATCTTCTACCCCATTAAGGAAACTCAGCAAATCTCAAAGGATTCTGTGACCACGTATTTCTGCACTCATTTTTAACACTGCGCTAATTAATCCATTTGATAGCCAACTCAATCCTTCTGTGAGCCTCTCATTAAGTGAGTACTGCAAATTGAGATCCACATTCCTATAGGAAAAATCCTATTTTTCTTTGGGGTTTTTTACTGGTTTCTTGATACACTGATACTCAAGGATTATAGAAGACAGTGCAACAGATCACCTGGTCTGTTGCAGCCTTATTCCACTTCTATTGAAAAGCATTATATGGACAGGTTCTTCAACATATCATTTATTTTGTACTTTACATGGTAACAACCACTATGCCCAACACGTTTCAGTGCTCAATTGGTTTACAGATCACGCTTACTGTTTTCCAAAAAAATACAAACCATTGTGCCAGTGGACATGAACATTTGCCAAGCACAGTAGGAGAAAATACGATTTGCTGATCATCTTTAACCACCAGATCCAAACTGAATTGGGAGCAAAGTTCTTTATGTAGTGCAGTTTACCACCAAGGTTGTATTTTTGTAATAGCTTTCAGCATTTACTTGTCTATTCCTTCCTCCCTGTTTTCCCAAATTTCAAGCACTTTTAAACTCACTGGCCAGTTTCTATCAAAAACAACACCAAGCCCCTCAACAACAACAAAAAACCCCACCCCAAACAAATAAAAAACCACAACAAACAAAAACAAAACAAAGAAACCCTAGAAGAATGTTTAAGAAAATTTGTCAGTAAGGTAAGGAAAAGCAATTTAAAATTCTTGTCTGGACGAAGCCAAAAGCAAAAAGCATTCATCATTCAAAACTCTACTTGGCAAAACCTCACCATCTAACCTTGCGGTATTCAATCATTATCCAAGACCAGCTGTGGCACATGCCCAAAGGACATACCAAAAAGGTCATACAGGGATTTCGGGTCAACAGACACAAATCTGGAGGTAATCAACCTCAGCTCTTCATCACATAACGTGACTGAAATACAGAATTTCACCTGATTTATAACTCTTTGGAGAGTAATGGGGTTTTTTTGGCGTAGCCTGTTGGAGCAAGTGTGCACAAATGTCCTTCTGCCTGGATTGAGGACTGTAAGCGTATTGGGGTCCCCCTCACCATCTGGAGTTACACTCATCTCCTCCCCTACACAGCACAATCCTCTCCCTATCACTAGGGTCAGTGTAACTTGCAGACCAGGAGAAAAAACTGAGACAACTTTTTCTCTCCATCAGGTAAGATTTTTTTCACTCAAATACTGGCAATTCCACATCTATAGAAAATTGTGGAAGTCAGATCCACTGCTGGCAGAATCCTTTACTGCAATGGATCTCAGTGCTGACAGCCCTGTACACTACTGCTTCAGCCCAAATGCAGATGAGGGCTTGCTCTGCGGCTCACACTGTGGTCATATTTTAATTCAGAAACAAATGCTAAAACTTGCATGTCCCGACTTCAGTTACAGAAAGCACCACTGCTATACAGCAGTGGCAGTCCCTACCTATTTGTAGTACTATTTGTAGAGAGTTACACTTCTCACACAGAAACATTTTAAATATGCTTAAATAGGAGAAAGGAAAAAGTATTGGTTCAATCCCTAAAAAGCACAGAGCAAGAAAATCACTAACATATACGAGACCTCTAGAAGCCATATGGGTGATGCTCCCAAAGGAATCTGTAGCTAGACCTCTCAGTTTGTGGACAATGCGAGAGAAAAAAAATTCACTCCAGACAACAGGCACACTAAAAACCTCTCTTGGAGCAGAATACATGAAACTACAGCCTGCTGTGCACTTACTCCACTCTGCACCCTTACAGGTATAGAGAACACAGAGGCAGACATATAGGTTCAGTTTGTGTGAATACAAATTACCTACTTTTTTCCCTCAGCTAGTCTATTTATCCTGGGTCTAACTTCTGGGCAAGTAGCTCCACCATAAAAAGAGAGGCAAGCTGTTGTTTGTGGGTTTTCCCCTCAGGCCTCTGCTTCAACTGTCCTTCAAGCCCATATGAATCTAACACAGCAAAATATTTTTAAGAATATATGCTACAAATCTCCCAAAAAATATGAAAGATCTGTTTGCAAAAGCTGAAATTTTAAACAGAAATTTACAGTACCAGTCACAGTCTGTATTCTTACATATTTATGTCTTTTACTTTAATGTGGGATTGCTGCATACCTTCTAAACTAAAACTAGCACTTCTCATTATTCAAAGTAAGCAGTGTATTAGAACCCAAACAATTCAATGCACAGTACTGACCCACCCATCCTTACCTTTTGAACATTCATTCCTGTTCCCAAATTCTTTCCCTGCTGCAGCTGGTTTCAGACCCACCAGCATCTCAGGTTTACATGAGATGCAAAGCTCACCTGTAGGA
Source organism: Aphelocoma coerulescens (assembly GCF_041296385.1). Lineage (NCBI taxonomy): Eukaryota > Metazoa > Chordata > Aves > Passeriformes > Corvidae > Aphelocoma > Aphelocoma coerulescens. The sequence goes on along the minus strand of NW_027184085.1, from coordinate 21,004,264 downwards.
CAGCAGTAACACCTTTCCAATTACAGTTTGGGGGGTTGTGGTTTTTATTGCTTTTATACTCATGTACTAGCACAGGTAAGACAGTGCAGCAAACACATAAGAGTCTTCCAAGCATTCCTCGTCAAACCATTTCAAAGACCTTCAATTTTTAGAGTAAGGTATCTCTAGGCCTGTTCTAGCCACGTCTCTGCATAATGTAAATGAGAAAGAGTATGAGTAGCAAGACAGGTTCCTCAGTGCCTGTTCTGTGCAAAAAAAGGATAGCCAGTAATTCTGCTTCTTGAAGACATGCCTGACACACTAATTTACATAAACCTAAACGCACCAGGGCAGGGTAAAACTGCAAAATGTGGAACACTAGCGGAGTCGCGGACAACAGTTGTGTTCATAATGCTATTTTGGACAATTTCCAAGGTTATGCAGTTTTCAACTATGTCTAATTCATGGATGGAGTGATGTCAAGTACCCGGAGAAGCACAAAACACAACCACTGGAAGCTTCTTTGCTTTTCTCTGCCCTGTCCCTGTCTTGGGGTGACGTTATGATGTGTATCCCATATCGCTGCCTATGCCCAGAAATTAATTTTTGTGCCTTTCTGTGCCTCTAAACTGAGCCTGAGAGGGAGAAGAAAAAACTGAGCAAAACTTTCTCAAAGCAGTTTGCAGCTTGTTCAAGGTCACATAAAGATAGGAGGCTTTTTTTCCCCAGCTGCGGCAGGGGAGCGAGGAAGCACCCGGCTTCCTGCTTTCCAGTCAGCTTTTGGCCAGTTGTTTCAGTTTCTTGTTCTCCAGAGAGAGAGACTGAGAGTTGGACTTTGCTTTTCCTTCTCTGGAATTCCGGATTTTCTCCCTTTTCTACTGGACTGCTTTCAACCTCAGAGCACATCGGGAGGACTTTCAACTGGGCACAGAGGGCCCGGCCCTGGGCCAAGCCCCAGCTCCGAGGAGACCAAAGGGAGGACTCTAACACTTTCCCAGGTTTTTCCTCCACAGCGAAAGATTTTACCATTTCACCTCATTTTCCTTTCCCGTGTGTTTGTTAAATAAATAGTTTTATCTTCTTCACTTTCCTTCGAGGAAAATTTATTTTTTTTTCCCGAACCTGGTGGGGGAGGGGTGGTTGTGCCTTCTCTCAGAGTATATATTTCTAAATTTGGCCAAACCGGTACAGTCCCCTACTACCCTGGACTGCAAAATCAGTGCATCACTTTCAGCTGTTACATGACAACTGTCACTCAAAGCACACCCTGTTACAAAAATTAAGATACAAGTTTCTCCTTTGGTGAATTGGCGAGGTGCATAGTGATGGTGGTGACAGCACCGTTGGCTATGGTAAGTTCTGCGTGGGCTAAGCACTAGGTTTGAACTGGGCGAGGGGTTCCTGGAGTCAGGAAAAACTGAGTAACAGCTGATACACCTGTCAGGACTGCCCGGAAACAGCCAAGTCCCAGCAGTTTTTGCACACAAGGCTGCAGTGGAGAAAGGAGTAACTAGGGGCAAGCAAACATGGGAGACTTAAATGGGCACAGTGAGAAACTGGGAGTGTGAGGAACAGGACATGCAGCATCAGAAGGACGTGGCAGAGGGGTCTGCGTGGCAGTTCATGAGGAAGGACACAGAGGAGGAGCCACTCTGTCCTACTGAGTGGTCAACATGCAGCAACCTTCTTTTGGCAACAAAATTGGTGTCTACCCATTGCAACTGCTGGGCTGAGGATGAAACCCAGACAGGTCACCTCCTCAGGTAGATGCCTACACCCAAACAGTCCTCCTGAAGTCTCAGAGAGCTATCCAAACCCTCAGCTGCAGGGAACTCCAGAATCTGGGAGCCCCACTAGAACACAAAGGTAGAGTTAAGTGCCACGGTTTGCAACTGTGCCAAGACAGAGAGGCTTCACTGCATAAAGTGCTCACTAGGCAGCATACCATCTGGGAATGTGAGCCGGAGATTGATTCCAGTATTAAGCTCTCACGCAGGCAGGGTGACAACCCTGCCTTAAATCCTTGGGAGATGAAAGTAAGTTAGCATCCAACCCAAGCCAGTAGGCTCAGCTAATTCACAAGGCAAGGGAGAACATGTGGGAACCCAGAGTGCAGAGAATATTTCTCTGCCTGTTTTGAGGGGTTTCACCCCCCTGAATAACACAGCTTTTGACCTCTGTCCATGGAAAAAACTGCCTACTATTAGAAAAGAACTAGAAACTAAACAAGTGTAAATTAGGTGACAGACTACTATGTAAGATTCTCACAGGGTGAAAAATTAAGAGGTTTTGGGTTTGTTAATGTAGTCAATAGATAAAAGCAAAAAAAATCAAAATGGAGGATTGTTGTTCTCCAAACCATCTTGTTCTTCTACTACTCCATATTCTGCAGTAAAAGTAGTTTGGGATGATTGGACAAAGAATTCCGCAGTTCCTGGCTGTGTTACTAAGTAATTGGTAGAAAAGTAAAAATAATGTACGTTTTTAGTAACCATTGGTTGATTTACCTTTAAAACGGCTGTTTAATCTTGGTAATTCGGCTTTTCTCCGGTATTCTCTGCTTTGTGCTATGTCTGGATCACACCAGTGACTCTTTTTCTCTGGTAAGACTTAAACAACTATCTAGAAGCAGTGAAGACTGAGTCCCGTTTGTCTCTGGAACTCCTGGCAAGGACTTCAAAAACTCCCATCAGGAGAGATTTGATTACAGCACAATTAGTGTCAAGAACAGACTCTTGTCTCAGCTCAGAGCAGGAGAAAAAATGTTCCCTGTGCTACCAATGAGCCCCTAAAAAATAGATATGATGTTCTGGAGCTAGAAGGAGAAGAATCTCTGATAGGTAGTCAAGATCCAGAAAAAGAGAATTCTACTAAATTCATACATTCATCTTCAGGGTGACCTAATTACGGCCTTCCAGGACCTGAAGGCCCATACAAGAAAGGTGGAGAGGGACTTTTTCCAAGAGCATGTAGTGTTACAGGACATGGTGGGGATGGGACTAGGTTTAGACTTGATGCTAGGAAGAAAGTCTTTACTGTGAGGGTGGTGAAATCTTGCTGCCCAGAGAAGCTGTGGAAGTGTCCTTCCCTGGAAGTACTTAAGGCTGGGTTTGAATGGGGCTCTCAGCAACCTGTTCTAGTGAAAAATGTCCCTGCTCCTGCCAACAGAGTTGAAATTAGATGATCTTTAAAGTCCCTTCCAACATAAATCATTCTATTCTATGATCCTATTCTTTGCTGTCTTGACATGTAAATCCACATCTACCAACCCCATAATTACTTTTACAATACCTTTTCTGTGTTACAAAAATTTCTTTTGAGTCCAGGAAGACATTTTTAATAAACTTATTTCAAAATTTCAGATACATATACTCAAATTTCACATTCAAAACCTATCTGCATTGAAATTTCATTCCATTCACATCCTCTCGTACACACAGATTATTTTATTGTGAACAGACAGATTCTTTTCAGTACCTTCAGTAAGACAATGTATTTAAGAAAAAGTACAACTAACACTTGAAAAAAATCTTTAAATAGAAGGGCTGCCTACATTTAGGGTACATTTATAACCTCTATACAGGGATATGCTATCACAGAGCTACAGACTCAGAACTCTGCAGAAAATCAATTATCTTTTATTTCACTATCATGGATGATTTAAAAACCCTGCTCCTGTCTGCCCCTCTGTTAGTATAAATAGAGAAATAACAAATTTACAGCAAGTTATTTTGTATTCAGGATCTTCCTCTCTTACTTCTTCCTTCAGAAAATAAAACTTGGATCTGTCTCCCTCTATCAACTAGAAACAATTCTCAATTCCTTGGAAAAGCCATATTCCTAAATGTACCAGATGGGCAACAGAAGACTGGATAGTTTCTTGAATTCTCATTCTCCAACTCCCCAACTTCTGGCACACAGCATATTAAAGACAGTTTGCCAAATCAACAGATTATTTTAGAACACTGAAGAAAACATATTTGATCTCAATTTGTATCTGTTAACAAAATTCTTTAAAACTGCTGGAATAACTTTATAGGCAGATATGCCTGGAGGCAGGGGTTGAGGGGAGGGGAATTTTCTTAGGTTTAGTTTGTCTATTTTTCATGAAGATTCTTTGCCATACAGACTAACAAACTGACATGAGTAAATTTGCTGTACCATCACTGTGAAAGAAAACGCACCTAAATAGCTAAGAGACTATGAAGGTACTGTTATTTCCAAAGCCCCAGGTTACTTTTGGTCCTGCTAGTTATTTTCTCATCTTGCTGTTTAATGCTCTAAAGGCCTGAATAATATGGAACTTAAAAATTCAATCATTTTCTTTCACTACCTGCATGGAGGAAAAAGTAGATAATCTCACTGCTTCCCACTACAGTAACTCCACAGACACAAGCAATTTCAAGTGCATTTCCCAGGCTTGCAGAAAAGCCTGATTTTCCTGGCAGTTACCTCATCCTATGTTTCAGCCTTTCAAACCACCTGATTCTAGTAACCTGTAAAGCTAACTCTTCTGTACATTTATATATGCCATCAGACACTGTACATAAATATTCTCCTCTTCTTCGAACAAGAGGCAAAAATATTTCCTTGACATTCTTCCACATTGCCCTAGATGCACGTTAAGGCTGACATTCCAGAGCCACAAGGAAATTACTGTTCCCTAAAGTTTAACCCTGAAAGACACTGATTTAGGGGTGAAAAGTGGTGTTGCGGGGTTTTTTGGTGAGTAGGGTTTTTTCCCCTGTACAGCTGTCAATACATAAAAATATTAGCCATACAGGATTAAAAATGTTTTCATTTCCTTTAGCCTCATAAATAAAACATTAATTAAAATTAATTTTTCTATACTGGCCTCACATTCTATATGCTGCAACTTCTCTAAGATGTAACCCATGAGGTTACAGGGCTGGGAGAAAAGGCATCTCTCAATGCTTTGTATAGTGCAGGATGTAATTTCTGGTAGGTAGTGCAGGAATGCAGTTTATTTACTGAACCATTTGTTCAAGTGTCATTTCATCTTTGTGACTAGGACAGCATTAGACTTCAGCTAAAAATTTCAGAGTTGAAGTGTATCTGGAAAGAAGCAATGGAATACCTCTGATATTAAGGGTTCACAGTAGCCTTGGGAATCAGGTTAAAATGCCAGAAAAGGACAGTGGATGTCCTCACTACCAAAAAGCTACAGAATTTATTGATTACTACCAATAATAAAAGCAGAGTTAAGACTAAGTCTAGCCTATGCTTGCTGCACATATAGCAGCAATTTGGTATTTTTAGGCTATACTTGCGCCACAACTGCTTCAGCAGCCATGGATGCATTCCAGACCATGCTCTTATACAAAGACTTCTGTATACCCCACAACACACAACCATTAAAGGCTGGTACTCTAACTCAGCACATGTCTCAAAACATACATCACTTTAAACAGTAGATAAACTGACAGGGAAGTAGTCAAATGAAGATTTTTAAATAAAAAAACCACCCTGTCTGGCTCAAGGAGTCCCAATAACAGAAGGTGCTGGACTGGGAGCATTACAGGGAAATATCCATGTCTCCTGGCTTCTGGTATTTCGCTACATTTTCCCTAGGCTTCTACTTCAGTCACTGTTGGGAGACAGGCCACTAGATTAGATGAATTCTTGTTCTGATAAAATGTTATTAAATATTCTTAAGTATCAGCATTTGCACATCTGCTGTGTCTCTGTTAGAGAGTTTTATATATCATGTGTATGAAACCAAAAACATTTAAGTCAGAACTTAAAAGGGCAAGATTTTTCACATGCTATTAAAGCACCATAAAGATTGCTTTCTTGGATTAACACTTTTCATGTAACGAATCTGCTACCTTGAAAAATTCCTGCGATTTTGATCTTTCATCTAAATATCAAATATTAAGCACACACATATATATGCAGGCAATTCAACTTGGAGAACTGGATGCTCTCCCATACAACAGGTCTCACTCTGTGAGCCAGACTGCAATTCATTAGTAATTTGAAAACATTTTAAATCTGAAACTTAGTTTTTCATTTTCTTATCAACTCTTTAGAAAATTACATACTTTGGTCAATACATTTGATCATATCTATACCAGAAACAGCTCAAATATTTTACGTGAAAGTCCTATCATATTTCTTGTATACTGGTATTTGAAAACTAAAGCCTAACCAAATACAACCTTTGTATGTAAAAATACAACCTTTAAAAATAAATGCATATTTGTTCTCAAGGCATCTGCACTGCATGATTTAGCCCAATCCATCTCAGAAGAAAACACTTAATGGTATATCAATACTTCAAGAAGAATAGAGGAACTATCACCACTCACTTGCCACAACCACAGGAATCTGAGAAATGCACAGTTATTTTAGAATTCAGCATCTGTCACCATTCTGCACTTCTGGGGACTAATACTTGTATTTTTTTTATAAACTAAAGGAAAGCAATTCTTTCCACTGAAGTCCACTGCTTCCACACTCTATTCTTTTGATACATAACAGAAAAAGGAAGAATTGGAGATTTTTATACATTTTGCTACTCTTAGAAAGCTAGTAAAATACCTCCTATTTAGTTCTATTACAGACACCCATCAGAACAACGAGGAAGTGAGCAGTAAATTCTTACAAAGAGTAAAACAGACACAAGGGAGGAGAGTAGGCTTGCAGTTGTCAAGAGAAAAATTTTCCATGGTTACAACAGCAGAGGGGTAAAGAGAAAGGGAAAGGCACTTAAGCCAACAAACTAAGGTCTCAAACAATACCAAGTATATTACAGAATAAACAGCACTATTTCTTACTTCAGCCAGCAGGAACAAAGAGGAATTCTAATTTGTTTCTTTTAATTTTGCAGAGGTTTTAGAACTACTGGAAGACAGTATGGCCCCAGTAAACAAGCTTGTAACCTCAGAACTATTTTTTATGTTCAACACTAGTCAGAGAAGCTATCCAAATGGAGAGAAGCCTGAGAACAGGTACATGATAATAGTTAAATAAGCTCATACCTCCTGCCATTTCTCTGAAGGGTGTTAAAAAAAACCCCAAGCTCTAGAAACAGAGAGTCATCGTTTACTGGGATAGCATATCATATGCCTCAGAGGAACAAGGGCTCTTTCAGCAGCTCTCTGTAGGCTTAGGTCAGGGCCATGCCATTTTAGACAGACAAGTAGCTCCCTGGCTTCAGCCGCCTATTTACGTACACGAGCTATGGAATTTCCCAACAGCAGCACTCAGATCCCCTTTTGCTGCTTTTAAGTCTTCTGCACCGAGAACTCATGTTGCAAACAGTTAATACGTTCAACAGTTCAGTCCAGGACAAAAAGATGATTCTTCCTCTGTTGTGTGTTACTGTGACAGTAGTTTGAAGGCCAGTGTTTTTTAAGAAAGACTATCAATCCACTTGTACCAGGAACAGATCCATGACAACGAGGCCAATTTATCACACTAAACACTGTGTTCATTAAGCAGAAATAATAGAATAACTATTTAAGTACAGATTGGGCTACAACAACCAACCAAAGAAATACCAACACCTCAGCAACTGGAATGCTTTCTTCATAAAGCAAAACTTACTTCTCTTTGTGGGGTCCTAAGTAGCTAGCAGCCCAAATAAAACAATAAACTGAAGGACAAAATCTTTGGAATATTTGTGTAATTCTTATTTTCAAGTACTATTTCAATGAGGTGTTCTCTTACTTAACTCCGAATTAGTAAGACGAAACTATTATATTCTCCTCAATTAGCATGATTTCTTCTCTCTCAAATAAGTCAATAAGTTCAATGACAGTGTTATTTCAATTTCCTCACAGTTGCACATATCTGCCAGCTTGCCAAAGCAGCACCATGTATATAACAAAAACCCCATGTATACAACACCTGGCTGACAACATTTCCTAACTTATAAAAGTCTGACTTACACAGAATGATGGATTTTTAACAAATCAGACAAGTGAACCAAGTCATGTCTATGGACACATAAATATATCTCCCCATGCAACAGAGGTTACCCTCCCCAGAGCAGGACAGAAAAGCTAAATACTACTATACTACAATTTTCCAACAGCTTATTAAAATAAACCAAAACCAATTTTCATATGAAACAAATTATAACAATAAAATCCAGCAAAACTTAAAAGTTCTTGTGAAAACCCTCTTCAGTATAGTGACAGATGACAAAAGTTATTAAGAGTAACTAATCTTACATATTTTGAGACAACATAAAGTGCCAGACAGCATTGTCTACAAACCAGTCAATGTGAGAGATACAAGTAAATATCAGAAGCAGATCATAAAAGATCATCTTTCAGTGTAAGCAGGGATTTAGAGTAGTAACTTAAAAAGTACTAGCCGTATAGCTTATAGAAATTACAGTTTCACTAGTGTCTTTGTACAGTCAATGGTGATTCACATTTTAGTTACCTCAATATAATAAGCAAAATGACTTACCATTCTTGCTGACATCCAGTTCCCTGAGATTAATGAGATTTGCAATGGATGCTGGCAATGTGGTTAGATCATTGTCTGGCAAACTCAGCTTGTGTAGAGACTGACAGTTAAAAAGTTGCTATTGAAACAGAAAAAAAGTGAACGTGATTTTCTCTCAGTTTCCTCTATATAGCTTTTGTTTTTAATCCATTTAAACTTCTGACCTCATGGCCTGAACACCAGGTTATTTACAGTTTTCGATACAAAAAAATTTTAACCAGTTTCATTGAAAATTGACTCATATTACATGCTTAAGAAAGCAAAAAACTGCAAATGGTCACAAGGCAGCAGCTATGCTTAATACTTCCTACAAATTCCTTCCAGTATCTCAGAAATTGTGACCTGTAGTTACACACTGACCTACAAACATTGCAATATTTTCTGTCATAGACATGCTATGTGACACCCCAGAGGTAAGTAGAGTTTATTCAAGAAAGAAAAGAAAAAATTGATAGACACTTTTTTTAAAGTCAAATAGTTCTGGACCACAGGGTTTCAGTACATATTCATCGCTGATAAAAGTGTAAATTTCGTGTTATATCTTCCAATGTTTTTTCCCTTTCATGCTTCCTACCTTAAGTATACAAAAATCAAAAAAAGTTGAAAAAAAATTTGAAAACTGGTGAAAAAAATTGAACTAGTGAAAAAACTGAAACTAGTCTGAGTTAGGAGTATAGAAAAGTGTTTAAACTCTTCTTTATACATGCATTACCATCTTCATCAAATACTAGCTCAGAGCCAGATCTCTTCCTAAATGCCTAGGGTACCTAGATATTCTTCCTCAAAAAGTTTACTAATTGACAAAGTAAGGCAAATAATCTTAACGTAGTGGAAGAATAATCCTCAAATGATATGTACGAAACTTACACATAATACAAAACAATTATCTCTATGAAAGCAGTTGAAAAGATTCATCTGAACAATTTATGATGAATATTCCTTTCATGACCATTTTTGAAAAGATCATTCATAAATACCTTGACTTAGTGATCATCTCTTTTGGAATTCTGAGAAAAGATCTTAAAAAACCAGGAAGTGTTCACTGACTAAAAAAAAATTTATCCCAATCACTATCATTAGCAATGATAGGTTAGGTTGACCAAAATTTTTTGTGTCTCTCAGGCCATTATTTGAACCAGAGACAACAAGCCCCATTCCTGTAAAATTTGCATATACCACCCCAGAACAAAAGCAGACATAAATTAGCAAGATGGACAGTTAAAGGAATGAGCTTTAACTTGTCTACTGCTGTTTTCAAATCTTCAGAAATGTGTCTGTTAGAACTCATTTATCATTAAGGCTTTTAAGAGTTACCAGTCACTTAGGATACTTTGATGAGCTCAGGCGTTTTGGAGCCATTCCCTTACTTCAAGAATATATACTTCAAGCTCTTTCCCTAGAAAGCAATAATCTAGACTCTTGGAATCATTAGAAATTTCTCTGATAACTCAGGTCAAAGCACATGTAGCACAAGGAATTGCAAGATCCCTAAAGGAAAATGTAGGGGGAAGGGAGTTTTAGATCATATTGACTATGCAGTTGTTCATTTGTTGTTCTTTTTTAGTGTTGACATATTCATAACTACTAGTAGTAAATGCAGGAAGTCCTATAATTAAAGACTATTTTACTGCAGAATCTGATCTCTTCCAAACATCAGAGTGAGTGAGAAAAGTAAAACTGTTATAGTTTGAGCTTTTCAGCTCAAATGCACACTGTGGCACCTGGAGTAAACAGGGTACTTTTTCAGATGTGATTTAGCATATAAGATGGAGGAGGATGAAAGCATTTCAAATGCCCAGTCAGTTTTGAAGCTGAAACTACACACCAACATTTCATGTAAAGTCAATTCCTTCTCTATCACAACCTTGCCCTCCACCCCAGTTTGCTCATGCTCTGCCCTTGACCAGTCAGCTAAATTAAGGAGCTATACTGTAAGAACTGAGTTTTGAAATAACGGAATTCTGAAAAGATTCAGGGCAATTAAAAAAAACCAAGAGCCACACACACTGATGGGTCATTTCAGTGATCAGGTTGACAAGCAGCCCCAAACCAGTTTCGCTGTGGCATACAAAGGCCAGATCACAAAACACTACTGGGGCGAAGAGGAAAGGTGAGAGTGGGAATGTCTTAACAGGGTTTCAGAAAACTAGACAGGGCCTGATAAGTATCACAGCCTTTATATTTGAAATGGCTTAATTAAAAGTCTTTTTCAGAGTTGGAAGACTAAATAAAAGGGAAAAGGAATACACAGCTTGAAACTCTGGCTCCATATTGGCCAGGATCATTTAAAATATTACAGGCCTTCCCCTACAGTTCTTCTACGAAAGTTTAATTGCCAAAATTTGGTCAAATGAATAAAAATCACTTTGACGAGATCTTCACTACCCCTAATCTCCCTGCTTGTGTTCTTTACTGGATTTGAATTTTTATGTGGGGGCGTTCTCGCTTGAAAATTGAAAGGGTAGCAAAAAATAATGACCAAAATTACTTAAAAGCTGGAAAAAATCTTTAGCGTCTCAGAAATATGCCTTTAAGTATGACTTATCCTAATACAGAAACACATTAACTTGAAGCAAGTGTAGGCTATTACATGTCCCTGCAGTTAAGAAAAAAAACCCAAAACCTAAAAAAGAACAAAACATAAAATGTTCAAGCAATCTTTCTAACTGTGCAGATAATTAAACCATAGACTAGACCAAGGCAAGTGGTAGCCTGCCCACTTCTCAGTGCACAGAAATAGATTTATTAGTCAGTCTTTTCTGCTTTGTAACTCTCTTGGGCCAGATCTGTTGCTTGAGCAGTTTCATTCCAATTCATGCAACAAAATAGTCATGCTGGAATGCATAAACTTTCAGTCTACCAAGGCTGCTTCGTGGCTAACTATGGCCCAAAAGCTGAAGCTAGACACTAACAGCTTCTACAGAGCTGGTGAAGTAAAGTCGCAATAAGTGTATCTAAAAGGAAAACCATCCAACATACCTTTGGAAGCTCTTCAATCTGATTAGCATCTAAATACAGTTCTTCCAAGGTCTTTTCAAAAGTAAAAATCTCCTTAGGCACCTGTTCCAGGCTGCAGTGAGAATAATCGAGTGAAGTCACAGTTTCCTCCTCTCCACGCAGACAGCGGCATGGCACCAGCCGCAAAAACAAATTCCGCTTTGTTGTCATTTTCAGGCACTGTAAAACGGAAATCAGTCAATTTAAAAACCAAAACCTCAGAAATACATGTGCAGTTTCTCAAACTTACACCAGCTGCTAAATACTGAAAAGAAGTAGCATATATATGTACTTGCACATGTATTTGTATACAATGAGACACTGTGAGGAGCATGTACTTACTTTCCTTTAAATACAACAGAGCTCTGATGACATTAAATGGGGTTAACACACCTACAGATACCAGAAGACAATCTCAAAGTTTAGCATCACCAGCTAACACACCCCTACACTGCAGAGAATCAGAGAACTTTGAAACAGCATTTCTGAACTGTCAGTTGTGTCTTTACAACACAGCTTATCCCACGTTTACAAAGGTTAGTGGGATATTTTTGTTCAGCACAATAAAATCCACCCTCTACAGAGAATTAAAATGTAGCTATACAGAATCTAATCAGGTATTTTTTTGTACATGTAAATTCACATACCCTAATTCCAAATCCCTCATTTAATGTCAGAATACAACAAAGAAAAAACAACAACTGTTCTATCTGCAGTTTAAAAGGAAAGGTTTCCAAGAGCAGAGGTAACAAAGTGACCTCTTTTTGCAATTTCATTCCCTTTGGAAAACTTCAACACATCTTGCTGTGCATACTGGAACAAGGAAACTTCACCTTGCTATGGGAATGTATCTTTCTTCCTTTAAACTCATTGTTACAATAGGTCCTTCTATTCTCTATGACTTCTACAATATTCCTATTCAACCTGAGAAGGCAAACCTAAATGGTGCTGACTAGCTAATTACTGACAGCATACACTAGCCATGTTCTTGCCTCTTTTCTCCTCAGCAACAAGTTTAGGTCTCCTTCTCTAATTAGCAATGGATTTTCACAAAATCTTCAGAATTCCACCTCAGGTTTCAAGTTTGTCTGAAATTAGATGACAGACTCAATTTTTCAAGAAGGACCAACATATGCAGACCAACAACATGATCATGTCAGCTCCATTTCCTCAGGAAATTGGCCTAAAAATACATACTTCTCCAAAGCAGCAGAGTGTTTATTTTCTCAATCAAACTGCCAACACTCCAAATGAAAATATGCCTTTTTTACCTCCTTTTTTTTTAACTGCTGAAATTATATTTCAACTTCTGGACTGGTGACAGGAAACTTTCTCCTCCAAGTGCCAAAAAAATCTTTCAGACACATTTAGCAGACTGCACTTCAACTTTCAGACAGTATGTTAGTAATACAGGGAGAACATAAAATACCATTGCCCACGGCACTAAAGTCACAAGCTGCAAGACCCCTTTTCTCACTAAGACACAAAAACAAGTAATGTGCTTGGATTTTCCTCTATGTGGAGCTTAGCTTGCCAAATACTTCACAGTATGTATAATTCATGTGGCAACAGATCAAGGGACTGCTATACTTTAGTGTTTTCATTAACCAGAAGTAGAATTTATCATTCAGACCGTGAAGTCAGATTCTACATCCATCCAATAAAAAAATGGAAGATAACTCTTCCTTAGAATAGTGGCAAGTCAAAACCTCATTTTTTAACAATGCTTCCACGTTGCTAGAATTTGATTACAATGTTCATTATCAAAACACAGTATTTCCCATAAAACTCCAGCCATATTATTTAAATAAAAAGTGATCCAAAAATTAGAAAAACATTTAACTGTATTGCAATGCAAAGAGTTTGGAGACTGCAGATTTCACACTGGGGATGTCCAGAAAATGGGAAAGTCAGCAAAACAGATAGCATAACCTTCTGCTGCCTCTTCCAAAGGAACAGGCTCAAGAATGACATCCTCCAGCCACCCACAGACAGATGCCAAAGATGCTATGGAAGCTGAAGTGCTCACGGGGTCCAAGTTACCCACGCCTTCTCCAAGCTGCTGATACTGCATGTGAAAACACAAGCTGAATTCCCTGGCCAATATCTAAATCCAAAAAGCCTTTGACAAAAAAGAAATTTTGTCTCATTTCACTAGCAGTTCAGAGAATGGCAAAGCTGTGGAAAAACATGACACTTTTGAAAGAAGTGTCAACAGCAGTCTCTTTAAACAGGAGTATCAACAGAAGAACATGTGTCATGGAAACAAGCACTGGAAGCAGAGATTGTACATGTGAATTGATTACCAGAAGTCTGGCAGCGAAAGGCACGCCTATTTCCCACCAGTTGCAGCCATCAGTAAGTCCACTCTGTCCAGTCATTTCAACTTCTGAGAATTATATTTTGAAAGCAGAATATTAAAAAGCTTACTACAGCTTCATATAAATAACAGAAAAAGATACTACTTGTCATTCAAATCACTCAAAAAGCACATTCATTACATTGTTCACCCCCTCTTCTTCAGCAGCTGTTCTCTTCACATGGGTCCTACTTGTCCATGTCTCTACAGTTTCTGAAGCAACAAAATTTACAAGGCCTAACAAAGCAAAACCCACATATACCTAGTTTTCCTTTATTTTGTAAGAGAGATCTTGAGCTTTTAGAAGGTGTGGGGGAAGAAGGATCTGATAAAAGACCACATGCATCAACAGCACTGTAAACGGATTAGTAAACAGATGCCTGTACAGTATCACAGTGCTGGGTCATATCTCCTTCAGTTACCATGTCCCTTGAAGTACCTGAACTCACAGCTCCCAGTTTAAGCCAAAATAGTCAAGACTCATATTTAAGTATCAAACAAACAACCATCCCTCCAAAGCACTGGTTTGACCAACCTGGGTATATACCTAACTGTAACTCTTCAAAACCCAGAATGAACCTAAAAATCTGCATTTAAGTGAAGGCAGGAAACTGCAATGTGATTTAATTCAAAATTGTTTTATGTTTGTTCAAATTTTACTTCTACGCATACAGGAAGAACTGTTTAATGCTCATGTTCTACTACAGAGATGGCTGCCAATACTAGGAAATGGGTGCGTCAGGATAGTGGCAGGAAATATTCCCCACCACCACTCCTCTACAATATACATTTTATAAACCAACAGTCAAACGTACACACCACTTCTTATCTCTGTCTACCCATCTTGTGGTCAGTCGCCCAAGCAGAAAAATTGTAATGGATGAATCAGGAATCAGACAATCCACTGTCAGAACAATCTGAGACAGGAAAACATGATTTCACATACAACATGTGCTTTTCTTATATTGCTCCAAATAGGAACTTCTCCATGTTTAGTTTGAGTAAATACACAGAATGTAGAAAGGAACACAAAGGACAGCAATTTTTTCCTGCCCATAGAACAGGCAAGTCTAGCAGGCAGAAAAACCTTCATTTCCTAATATACCACAACATCAGACCACCTGAAGTACCAAATCCAACAACATAAAATTGCTTTGCAAACCTACAACATTGTGATGGCTTATTTTTCTCCACCACTTAACAACTCCAATTCTTTATGGGGCAGATATAATAAAGAACTCAAAGGAAAAAAAAGAAAAAACCTGAAACACAAATAAAACTCTCTTGTTCCCTAAACCATTAGAGCCTTGACACAAGTTGACCTGAGGTTCAGTGTTCACAGCCAATAGGAAAATTATGACCTTTATATAGTTCTTGAGTTGTTTTGGTTTTTTTTCACTTCTTGAAGGAATAGGAAGGGAAAAAACATCACTGTGCATGGGCTGCAGGTGGATATCTGCTCCACCTTGGACAATGGTCTGCAGGGGAATCTCTGCTCTGGTGCCTGCAGCACCTTCTTCCCCTCCTTCACTGGCCCTGGTGTCTGCAGGGTTGTCTTGCATATTCTCACTTTTCTCACCTGGCTGTTGTACAGTTGTTTTTAATGCTTCCTTGAATATGTTATCACAGAGGTGCTACCAAGATTACTGACTGACTCAGCTTTGGCCAGTAGTCAGTCCATTTTGGAAACAGCTGGAATCAGCTCCATCCAGCATGCAGGCAGCTTCAGGCAGCTTCTGCATGTGGTGAAGTCACACCTGCAGACCCCCTGCAGAATCCCAGAAGATAAGAGGCTAATGTGTTTGTCTTAAACACCAAGAACAAGGTGGCTGTGGCACCAACCAAGGACTGTAGGTAACAACAGCCAAGGACTGTTGGCAGTAACACACTGTGAGAAAGAACAAGATGTGACTGGACCAGGGGCCATAAGGAGGTAGGACAGCACTTTTCTGGGACAAATGTCCTTATTCTAGCTCTTGGAGATAAGCACAACTCAGTACAGCACAAACACAGGAATGAGGTGGAGAAGCAGGTATGGACAGCGGGGGGGCGGGAAGGAACAAGACCACCAAAGCCCTCTGACCCATTTCCACAAAGACCTAGAAGAACAGACTGTGCATGATGACTAATTTGCATAGAAAATCCAAAATTTTTCTCCAGGACAGGGAACACTTATCTGTTAAAAAGGCATCCAAAAACAAGCTCAGGTACATGAGTGCCCCCAGACCCTGGACATCCCACTGGCTGGATCAGTGCAGGAGCCAGTACTGGTAATCTCTCTTTCTCCCTTCCTCTCTCTCCACCTTTGTATCTCTCTCTGTCTCCCTTCATCCAAAACCCACTGCTGTGTACTTACGTTAGGAGGTGTAGGACTAACATACCGACTTCCGTATCATGTTTAATTAACTAACAATATTTTATAAGCTTTTGTGGACGCTCTAATTTTAGTTATTCCTTTTGAAAAGCATCTACAAATCTTGGCTTCTCCCTTCCCCTTATAGGTGGGACACCATACCCCAACTACTAAATCCTTGCCACTTACACCCAATACAAACCATGAACAGTAAAACTGAATAGCATAAAATCAGTCAAGCAGAAAAGAAAAGCATTGGTTTGAAGACCAGTGAAAGAAAACAAGATTAGCAACAAGCCTGGATTGCTAAACTCTAATCCAGAAGAGACCAGCAACGTTCAGTGAACCATCACTCTTCCCCTGAACTCTGATGATTCCCTGCTTACTCCCATCACCCAAGTATCTAGCAGTCCAACAGCATGTGTAAACCTGCCAGAACCACATAGGCCATTTTCAGTTTAACCTCAAGTAGAGCTTAGGATCACAGTAATTTTGTCCCCAGTCCACATTAATTTGCTTTGAGAGTAGTAGTTTCACTGTATCATTAGTCCCTTAGATTTCCTGTCTGATGATAACAGGATGGGATCACTCATGCTCAAGAAAGCACTGCTTCCCCCTTCCAGGCCTCTTAAAAGGATGTTACAGCAGCAGCAGTTGAAAATGAAACCAGCTATCAAATATTTATACAGAAAGGCAAGATGAACTAGGCACACAAAATACACAGTGAAATACTTTTTAGTTCACCCCACTACCTACAAACTAGTGCAGAATTATGGAGCTGAGCACATGTAAGCACAGGAAAGGGCAAGATTGTGTTGGAGAGCATGTAACCTAACATGCTGCCAGACAAATACAAAAAGGCTTAATTGGCCAACTGACAGAAGTCCCAACATACTCATGTTGAAACAAAGAATTATGAAAAAACCTGTAGGGGTTTTTCTCTCCCTAAAGCAGCAACAAGCACCACAGAAGACGCCAAAACACAGGCTTTTTGGTTTCTCGATGGGAGATGCTGTATTGTGAAAAGTAACACCACAATTTACATGAACATCTTCCAGTTAAAAACAGCACTAACCCTCATGAACTTGGGAAAACTATAAACAACATAGTACTTCTAGAAGGAACACAAAACACCCTAGTTTTTACAGTAAACGAAGTACAGAATTATTCACTCTTTAAACTCAAAGTACCTGGTATCTCTTAGTCATCAGCAAATCATGGGGGAAAAAAAAGTGTGTAGGGGGTGGCACTACGGGTTGGTACAGACTTCCCCTAAAATAAATCCAGTCCTCTTGGGCAGGAAAGGTGAACTCCTAAAATAACAAACTGCAACCACCATTTCGCAAACCCTAGCTTGAAAGTGAGCTTCTTTCCAATCTTTCTTCTTGTCATCTTTTGGAAAGGAAAAGATGGCTCAAGCCTGATGGCCACTGACAAGGACCTGGAATATGCAAAGACAGCCTGCACTGAGGAGAGACTGTCCCTTTTTAACTATCACTGACATTGTCTGGTTGAGATGGTGAAGCCTCATTTGGTCACAATGCCAACTTAATTATTTTCACTTCCTTCTTCCTTCCTTCTCATCCAAGCTATTTCTTTGTGTCTCTTCTAGAAAAAGAAAATCCCCAAACTGGACTGGTCATGTCATACATTTCACTGAATGAGACTGGCAAACATGTCAGTACAAATGAACCAAAGTACTGCACTCTGGAGAATGAACAAGTGGTTGGAAATAAAATGAACACCATTTTAATATGAAGCTATAGTCTGAGGCTCCTCAGTTCTGGCATAAAAACAATGCTAAATTGCATCCATGGCCGCATGTCCTCATGCAGGTAAGGAACGCCAAAAAACACGCTGTGCTTGCTCACAGACAGCATTCAGAGAAAAAGAAATAAAAGGCGTTAAGTCTTGAAACAACAATAGTGAATGGTAACAACAAGAGGAAGAACGTGCTAGTAAATACAGTGAATAGCCAATTGTTAAATGAAAAATATTAAGGATGTTTGCTAAAGTTTTCTGAGAAAACTAAGGGAACAGAGAGTGCAGAAATCAGGGTTTTTTTACTGATCCAGAATATCAGAATATAACCAAACCCAGCCATTTTCTACTCCTAACTTGCCAAAGTATCAAGTTCAAAGTTCCTCTTGGTTAACTACTTCGCAAGTTCTCAGTGCCTCTATATATTAAACAACCGAAAAAAACCCCCCAAACCATCCACCCATCTCCAAGACCCAAGGCAGCAAGATAATGTCAGTTAACTCCCAGAAAAGCAATGTCAGGTATGAATTCTGGAGACGTTTACTTAAATTATCTCTTTCTTGCATTCTATAAATAAATTCTAACCAGATTTCAATTTACTATTTCTATTTTGTTTTGCTTTAAAATCATCAGAAATCCTTTACACAAGTAGAATGCAAACCATATTATAAAACCTCTTGTTGCAGTTGCATTACCTGTATTAATAACATTTTCTTGGCTCAACAACAGCATTTTCCTGTTCTACTGGAACTAAAGAATCTCTAACTAGGTATGTGTTGCAAAAGATATAAACTGCAGGAGTTAATTTTGACAAGTAAAACCCACCCTAAGCAAAAGATAAATAAAAAGAACTCTCCAGAATAATTATTTCTATTTATTTTCTGCAGCAAAGCAGTCAGCAGTACTTGGCCTTATCATGGCAAAAGCTTAACAATGACAAAACCAGAATGACTTTGTCAAAACAGAACAGAAGTATTAAAAAATCTCTGGCAAATAACCTACATAATAAAATATTCTATTTCAAGTGCAGCCTTTAATTGAAATGCAGTAATACTCAATACCCTTATAAGCCTAGACTGAGACATCAGTAAGTCAGAGGTATATGGGAGTATGTATCTGTAATTCAATCACCCCAGTATTTTTTGGAGAGACAGTATGACCCAGCACACAGTCCAAGAAGTTCCTGCAGATCATTGAAGGTAACTTTTTGATGTAAGTGGTAGAAGAACTAACAAGGAAAGGTGTGTTGTTGGACCTTGTACAAACAAACTAGGAAGGACTGAGAATGCGAAGGCTGGAGGCAGCCTTGGTTGTAGCAACCAGAAGATGGTGGAACTCAAGATGATCCTGCGTAGAGGGAGCAAAGCAGCAAGCAGGACTAGAACCCTACCCTTCAAGAGAGCTAACTTTAGCCTCTTCAAAGACCTGCGTAGAGGAATCTCAAGGGTTAGGGCTCTAGAAGAGAAGGGGGTCCAAGAAATCCGGCCAATATTCAAGCATCATTTCCTCCAAGTTCAAGACCAGTGCATTCCCATGAACCAGAAAGTAAGCAAAGGGGGCAGGAAACCTTTATGGCTGAGCAGGGAGTTTCTAAAAAATCTCAATAGAAGAAAGAAATTTATGGAATGTGGAAAAAAGGGACAGGCCACATGGGAATATGACAGGAGCATTGTCACAGAATGCAGGGATGTGACAAGGAAGGCCAAGACCCACTTTAAGTTGAGTCTGTAATGGAATAGCAAGGACTACAAGCAGGGCTTCTACAAGTACATCATCAGCAAAAGGAATACTAGGGAAAATGTGGGGTCACTCATGAGTCGGATGTCCTGGTGATGGAAGACAGAAAAGGCAGAACTGCTGAATGCCTTCTCTGCTTCAGTGTTAACTGCTGAGGCCAGCCCTAAGGAATCCCAGACCTTGGGGCAAGGAGAGGAAGGCTGGAAAAAGGAAGACCCTCCCCTGATCATTGAGGGTTCAGCTACATAGGCTTAACA
The DNA here is from genome assembly GCF_041296385.1 of Aphelocoma coerulescens. NCBI lineage: Eukaryota > Metazoa > Chordata > Aves > Passeriformes > Corvidae > Aphelocoma > Aphelocoma coerulescens. Next base: position 20,984,337 of record NW_027184085.1, on the reverse strand, counting down.
TTCCTCATAGGTAAGCACAGGAAATGTGGTTTAGATGAATGGGCAGTGAGTCAGATCAAGGACTGGGTGAATGGCAGAGCTCAGAGGGTCAGGGCAGTAGAATCCAGTTGGAGGCCTGCAGTCAGTGTGTTCCCCAGAGATCAGTGCTGGGTCCAGTCTCACTCAATTTGTTTCTCACTGACCTGGATGAAGGGATACAAGGTTCCCTCAGCAGGTTTGCTGATGGTACAAACTGGGGGGGTTGGCTGATACACCTGAAGGCTCTGCTGCCCTCCGGCTGGACCGTGGTAGGCTGGAGAGTTGGATGGAGAGAACCCCAGTGAGGTTCAACAAGGGAAGAGCAGGGTCCTGCCCCAGGGAGGAACAACCCCAAGTACCAGCACAGGCTGGGGCTGCCCCACTAAAGAGCAGCTCTGCAGAGAAGGACCTGGGAGTCCTGGGGGATCACAAGGTGACAATGAGCCGGCAGTGTGTCCTTGTGGCCACGAGGCCCAGTGGGATCCTGGGGTGCGTCGGGAAGAGTGTGGCCAGCAGGTCAAGGGAGCTGATCCTCCCCCTCTACTGGGCCCTGGTGAGGTCACATCTGGAGTGCTGTGTCCAGTTCTGGGCTCCTCAGTACAAGAGAGAAATGGAGCTTTTGAAACGTGTCCACTGAAGGGTCATAAAGATAATGAGGGGTCTGGAGCAACTCTGTTATGGGGAGAGACTGAGAGAGCTGGGCCTGTTTAGTCTACAGAAGAGAAGACTGAGAGGGGATCTCATTAATGCATATAAATATCTCAGAGATGGGTGCCAAGAGGATGGTGCCAGACTTTTCAGTGGTGCCCAGATACGGGATGAGAAGCAATGGTCATAAACTACAACACAAGAAATTCTACCTCAAGATAAGGAAGAACTTCTTTATGTTGAGGGTGGGACAGCACCCAACACACTGCCCAAGGAGATCATGGAGTATCCCTCTCTGGAGACATTCAAAACACAGAGAGACCTGTTCCTTTGTAACCTGCTCTAGGTGACCCTGCCTTGGATAAGACAATCTCCAGTGGTCCCTTGTAACTGTAACTCTTCAGCGATTCTGTGAATTTAAGGCAAGATCTATTACAGCAGTATCCTCACGAAAAGAGAGAGAGAAAAATTACAGATTAAATTTACAGGAAAAAAAAAAAAATTTAAAATATTCAGATAAGCAAGCAAATGTACTTTTTACTCTTTTTTTTAATATTTATATTGACTTTTCATATTAACACTACATGACACTACACAGCAACACACACACTGTCATAACACAATTGCAGCCCAGGTAGTTGCAAGTATGTTCTCACACATTTTCTTTTGCTCTTTTTCTGAGACAGCCCTAGAAAATAACTTCCATCTGGACAGTAAATCGATCCAAGTGCCAGTATAACACTTCCTCTGAAGAATGGTTTCTAATTGGATACCATTAACAACGCTGCTGAGATTAGCATTAGATCTGAGCTTCATTTCTGATGTTTCACTTGATTGCATATTCTTTGGGTGTGTATTTGTCGTGTTACTAAGAAAACCTTAAGAGGGAGGAATAAATTGATTTTTAAAACTACTGTGTTTGAATCTCATCCACTTCTCTTCCTCAGATCAAAAAAAAAAAAAAAAAGGCACCATATAAATGCAGTGATTTTTAGTATGGCAAACTGAAGTCTAAAGGAAACCGCAGGAGTCCCAAAAACCTTCATGGAATACGCAAAAACCCAAGCGTTTTTAAAAGCCATTGACACTGATATTTCAGTATTTCAACACTGGTGTTTTCAGATGGCTAAAGAATTCCTTTACATTATGGAACTGACACAGTTCAGATTTAATTTTTCTTAATGCATAGCCAGGAATATGAAATACCTATCCCAAAAGGATACTGAAGTGCACTCCATCCCCCACTATCCATATCTACTTTTTTTAAAATATGCAATAGAAATAATCACAGCTACTATATACCTAGTAATCACAGCTATTTAGTACAGCTGACTGGGACCAAGCTACTTCAGAACTGCTTTGCTTTCCAAATCCACTAATTTCTGCATTAAATAACCTCATTTTCTTTCACTGCTACTGTGAAAAAGATCCACGGAAACAAATTCCTGGCTTTCTAAACAAAGAAAACAATGAAAATTAAATACACATAGCAACCAGATTAAAACATGGTAAGCTTCTGGCAGAGGTAAAAAACCATTATAAGCATAAAGCTTATGCTTCAGGTTTAGTGCTTGGATCTACATTTGGATCTACCATATGAGAAAATACAGTGTACTGCATACCATCAACATCTATTCCAGCAGAAAGGAAGAGACACTCTCTTAATTCCTCTAGTTATACCACCACAGTCAAAAGAGATGAAACAGCACAGGGGAAGTGAAGGTAAGAGGCATTACTAGTCATTTGCCCATAGGAAGCAACAAACCTTACAGTGCAGCAAGCACAGCTGAGGCAGTGCAGCAACAGCACGGATTATTAGCTCAGTGGAGAATGCCAAAGCACACAAAGCCTACAGCATTGTAGGCTATACAAAAGGTTAGAAAACACAAGCATGTGCACATGCTTCTATCTACTTAAGCATTTGCTGTTTATAGAAATGCCAGATAAAATACGCAGAAGATTTTGTATCCTTTGAACCAATATTTTATAGTCTCAAAATTACAGTCATTGAGGAGTCAATATTTATTAGCATTTCCACAATCTGAGCAGCACTATTAATAAAATCAGAGCAGATGGAAGCTGCTGTCCTATGTTGTTGGGTTTTTTTTTCTGGGGCAGGAGGGGGACTAGGCAGTAACAGTTTCTCCACAGGAATTCATATAGAACTTCTGACGACTAAATATTCTATTGGGTACTCTTTTTATTCATGAAAAATACTTGCCTTTACAAACCCTTACAATATGAGGCAAAAGCAAGTTAGTGCCATCTGCACTGGCATCACTTAATATAGAAAAAAGCTGATTCTGAACATGTGTTGCTTTTCCATTGAGCTTCGAAAGCAAATCAAACTTTGCCTTGTTAACACTTTTCACATTTTTATATATGCTCTCTAGCTAAAAAATGTTAACACACCAGTAAGAGAGAAATTGTATGATATGATGCATGTCTAGGCTTTAGAGCAGCAAACCAGAAAGGATACTAGGAGACCCAACAAAAATTTTAAGCATTTTTTCAAGTACCTTTTATCCACATTTCCAAAAAGAATATGTTTATCATTTCTAAGAACTGAAAAAAAAAAGAAATTACAAAACCCAGTATTCTAAAGTTCTCAAGACACTTAATAATGGCGACTGAGCTTCAAAACAGAACTATTTTCCTTTTCCACCTATTCCCTTTCCATATACGCAAACACATGTAAATAAATGTAATTTACTTGGGTTTTCAACAGATATGCAGAGCTAAAAAAATTGCCTTCAAAGTAACATGAGAGATGATGCAGAATAAAATTCAAGTGCTTTGGAGGCAATTATAACAAAATACAAATAAGTAAAAGGATTTCTACTTTAATCATTAGGCAATTTGTCCAGAGGAAAGACAAATAATGTACTTACCACTGCGTTACTTTTTTCTCCCTGCTGCTTCTTCCCTGAGCTTTCAAAGTCAACATTCTGTTTAGGACAAAGGGACAAATTTTAGTCAACCCTATCACTACTAGATAAGAACAAACTAATATTTCATTGTATTGGATATTTATTTGGCTTTCAGAATTTTGGTTTTGTTAAAAGAAAAGCTGTACATGTGTGTGAATAGTAGCCTGAATATTTCAGAGTACTTGAAAGACTTCCAAGACAGCAAAACTGCATATATACTTCCAAAGGAGATAATTCTTTGGTGTATGAAACACTGCTTTTTATCCTACTTTTCTTTTAAAGCACTCTGTCTACAAAGTTGTTTCATTTTTACTCCTTTTCATTTTACTCCTTTTACTCCTTTTATAGTTACATATTAAAATATTAAGTATCACACAGATATTTCTCTTGCACACAGTTCTGAAGAATTCTAAGAAAAAATACATCAAAAATTAAGCAAAGATAAAGAGAGTACATTTTTGCATTGTTAACTTTAGGAATTTTTTTTAAGTTGCAACACATTTTATAAGGCATAAGAGAACTCTGATGCTAACTTCAATGAAGTAGAAAAATTAAAAACAAATTAAAGCATCCAATGTATTTGACTGAACACACTTAAAATCAGTGGCTGGGCCAATGGGAAGGATCAGTTTTGCCTCCGACGAAGGCAGAAGTAGAACATATCTTCAGAGGGATTAAATGTCACTGTAGTCCGACAGATCGTATAACTGAGCACGAAGTTATGCAGAACAGATAAGAAGCTAAGTCAAGCAGTGTATAATCTGTCAAATTTTCAGTATCTAGAAAAGAATTTAAATTGTGGGGATCACAGGTAGCTTCTTTCAAAGGATTTGCCTATAAACGGAACTGTATTTCACTTCTTTCCAATAAAAGCAGAACCAGGCCACCATAAAACAAATAGATCCTGAAAGAGATTTAAAATCAACTTGTTCCAGGAGAAAAGCAAGTTCCTTGTTTTGGGGTAAGAAACAGGACAATGAACTCCCACTCCCAGAAGTCAGGACTGCCACAGCAGGATTGCACTATAATCAACTTTTGCATATTCCATGTCCTATTCCTCATTTGGGAGTCACTGTTAGCTTCTGCATTCGTGACAAGTGAACTCCAATGCACTACACTGCATACATCTACTGTTCATTTATTTTCAACAGAAGGACATCCAAGACATGCACATAGCAAGGGGTAAAAGTAATATTAAAGCCTCAAGCCCTTCAAGTTCCCTACTGAAAAAAAAAAAAAAATTCTCTGTTAGTTTAGCCAGCCTCAGAAATGCAGAGCAGTACCACTCAAGACAATTAAGAAGATCAAGAAAGACATCAAGGATCAAACCAGATTCTGAAACTTGGACTCTTAGAAAAGTCAGTCAAACTGCCATAGCTGCATGCTTCTTTTCTTTCCCACAGCACTTTGCTCCTACTGCAAAACTCTTTAATCTTTGTAAAAGCTATTTCAGAGGCACTGTACACAAACTCCCAAACAGAAGAAATGCAGGACTGCAATAGTTTTGCTAGGATAAGCAGAATTCATCCAGAGAACACAACAGTGCAGAGCTGGATCTGACAAAGAGACAGTCAGGTGATTGTGCCTCTGAAAGATAAAGACCTAAGGTCAAGAGTCTGCTGGCAAAGTATTCAGAGAAGAAAAATTATCGAACAAATAGCTAGCCCCATAATCATCACAAAAACAATAAACAAAAAGAGATTGCTCTTGCATCATTTCCTGACACCTGTTAGGCTGCCTCTGTTGAAATGCCTAAAAGAATAAAATCCAGTGATAGGGAGCCATTACCATTTGAACTGGTCGCAGACTTCCAACCCAAGCAGAAGGAACTCATCCAATCTCAAACATCCAGAGGCAACAATACAGCAAGTGTGTGCATGAGGGGAGGAATACACAACACTACCTGGACATTTCAGGTCATTCTGCTTTAGAGATTTAGCAGCTACACAAGTCTCCGAACAAAAGACATCAGTAACAAAATCAAACAAAAGCAATGAACTCTGTGCAACTGATGTTTCCATAATGTCACTTGAAACTGTGACATTGAGTCACACAACCTTAACCCTCTATCAAAAGATGACAGCTAAGAAAGTGCTGTAACTACAACTGCAAGCACTGATGAGTTTCCAATAGCAGGAACCTTAAAGGCTTACACATACTCCTATCAGGCAGTTTGCAGGAAAGCACAACAAACTCTCTAAGAAAATAAACCAGGGTATTTGGAAGAGCTCAAAGTAACTGTGCACCAGAACTGTAGAAGTCTAGAAGACAAAGGGCTAATGTGTTTTTCTCAAACACCAATAGCAGGGTGTCTGTGGCACCAACCAAGGACTGCAGGTAACAACAGCCAAGGACTGTTGGCAGTAACACGCTGTGAGAAAGAACAAGATGTGACTGGACCAGGGGCCATACAGAGGTAGGACAGCACTTTTCTGGGACAAAGGTCTTTTATCTACCTCTTGGAGATAAGCACAACTCAGTACAGCAAACACAGAAATGAGGTGGAGAAGCAGGCATGGCCTATATGGGGGGAATAAGACCACCAAAGATGCCCAAAGCCCTCTGACCCATTTCCAGAAAGGCCTGGAGGAATGGACTGTGAGTGGTAATTAATTTGCATAGAAAGTGTGACACTTACCTCCAGGGCAGGGAAAGCTTATCTGTTAATAGGTAACCTGATCTAAGACCAGGCAGTGGCCCCAGGACATGTCATCAGCTGGACTGGTAATCTCTTTCTTTCCTTCCTCCTTCTCTTTTTTCCCTTTTGTCTTTAATGCATATCTTTCCCTCTTCCCTTAAACCCTACCCCTTTATCCAAAATCCACTACCATGTGCTTATATAAGAGGCCAGGGTACTAACATACCAATTTCCAAGCCGAGTGTGTAATTAGTAATGAAACTTCACATGCTTTTGTGGATCATCTGACTTCTCATTCCTTTCAACCAATGAGTATCTACAAATCTTGGGTGCTCCCTTTCCCTTAAGGGTGCAACATCACAAAGACCTCAGCTAGTTCAGAATACCACTTTTCTAGCTGTTTTGCAGAAGTGGTAGCAGGTGCTTTAGATGACTAAAAGTTACCCTCAAGGTAAAAATACCTTATGAAATCTTATTTAACCATGCTCTAGTGCATGATATCAATCACATCAGACTGAGCCTCAATATGTTCCTCTAACCAAAAAGCCCTAGCACTCAGTTTTATGGGGAGAGTACTTGAGGGAATTATCGTATGTGTCCATCCTGTTCTTACCCTTTCCTAAGTATAACCCAAATGCTACTAGAAAATGGCAGATGGATTGCCAGTCTGCCCCAGAGCAGCTGTTCCAATCACTGTACTTCAGGGGTTGCCCACAACTAAGTGAGCAAGTATTTCTCATTCCACTAAAGTATTTCACTTCCAATTTACCACTGGCTTCAGCTTATGGAGGACAGATAGCCTAAGAGAAATAGAAAAAGATTGTCTGAGCAGCCAGGGATGAGGTCAGTAAAGCTAAAGCACTGGTAAAATTAAATCTGGCCAGGGGCATCAAGGGCAACAAGAAAAGTTTCTATAAGATGGCTTCTTTACCATCCAGAGGGAACTGGAAAAACTTCAGAAAAGGGTCCATAAGAACCTCAAAGTTCAACAAGGCCAAATGCAAGGTGCTGCACCCGGGTTGGGGCAATCCCAGACATGAACAGAGACTGGGAGGCGAACTCAGTGAGAGCAGCTGTGTTGAGAAGGACTTGAGGGTTCTTCTGGGTGAAAAGCTAGACAACAGTGTGCATTCACAGCCCGGAAAGCCAACTGTATCGTGGTCTACATCAAAAGAGCAGCAGAGGGAGGTGATTCTGCCCCCCTCCTCTGCCCTTGTAACACCTCACCAGGAGTACTGTGTCCAGTACAAGACATTCTTTACTATGAGGGTGATGAGGCACTGGAATACATTGCCCAGAGAAGTTGTGGATGCCCCATCCTTGGAAGTGTCCACAGAAGGAGGGTGTGAACTTGATGATCTTTAAGGTCCCTTCCAGCCCATGATTTCTATTATTTCTATAGGCACATGGGTGATAAAAGGAAGACTGAAAATGTGGGTCTCTCCAAAGGAAATGGGAGAAATGGTTACCTGGGAAGTGGAAAAGGCCAAAACTACTCAATTACTTTTTTGTCTCAGTCTTCACCAGCAAGTTCTCCAGCCACCTCACCTGAGCTGCAGAAGGTAAAGGCAGGGACCAGAAGAATGAAGAACTATCTATCTGCTGTAGGAGAAGATATGGTTTGAAACCATCTAAGTAACCTGAACGTTCACAAGTGTATGGGACCTGATGAGGTACATCTACAGATCCTGAAGGAACTGATGAAGTAAATAAGCCGCTATCTAATCATACTTGAGAAGTTGTGGGTGTCCTAATGACTGGAAAAAGGACACAAAACCACCTTTTTTAAAAAGGGAAATAAACCCCCATGGAACTTACAAGTCAGTTAGTCTCACCTCACTGCCCATAGAGACCATTGAGCAGATCCTCCTGAAACCTCTGCTAAGGCACACAGAAAATAAGGAGGTGATTTGTGACATCCAGCATGGCTTCATGGGGAAATCATGTCTGACAAATGCAGCTGCCTTCTACAATGGGGTTACAGTTCACTGCAATCCTCAGAATTCTTTCAACTGCTTTTGAAAGAATACTGATGTACCCAGAAATCTCGTAGCAAACTTTCACACAACAGATCACGATGTAGCATTATACTTCAGTACAACAAATGAGGGCCAAGCAGTTTTTACTTTCTCCAAACTGTTTAAGGAAACCAAACCAGACCAAACAAAAAGAGAGAAGGGAGAGTGGGTAAATCACAACATGCTCTTCATTTCAGGAAGGGTTGGAAATACGTATCTTAAAAATTGCTTGCTTCAGAGACATTTCAGGCAGCCTTCACCTCTTGATAACCATCCTCCATATTAAATACTGAAAACAGTAGAACCAGCAAAATACTTATTTCAATAACTCCAGGAGAGTATTACAGAATCCACATTATCTGTGCTTGTCCTTAAACATCCATTCATATTCAACAGAAAAGTACATTTAGATAAAAAGACTTTAGATTGATCAAAATTATCCATAGCAGAGACTCATATTAAGCAGAAACAGATCCCATATTGAACCACTAAAATCTGTCTTGTAAACCAAGAACAATTTTAGGGCAAGGAGATCAGTTGGCTTTTTGCCTTTTGAAATGGGGAAGATGAGGGGTTCCAAAGCAGACTGAGGAAGAGCAACTGTATGCACCATCAGTATCACTGTACTTGATCAAGAAGATTTTGCCTGCCAAAGGATCAGGGGAGTACATGCAGATGTGCATAATCATTTCATACAGAATGATAATAAATAAGTTTTACTGTCAATGGTTACTGGCAAGATTCCAATTCAATCACAACCTGCCACATTGGTGGGAAATATGTGCCTTACAGTGAGACAATTTGAACAAACAAAACAACATATGATTTTGATGGAGGAAACAAAAAGATAAACACAGCTGAGAAAATATTTATCTCTAGACAGAATACCTTTTGGAATTAAACATATTTTGCACAAAGTAGAAAGGCCTGCAGACCACAGACAGCTTAGTTCATCTCAGATTCCCATACTGGGGAATAAAGAGAGTTAAGAGAGAAGAAACAGGGAGACAAAGGATTTAGAGACCATTCTCAAAAATGAATCCATCTTGCTTTTCCTGGAAGCAGATGCTGTCCTCCTGTCTCACTGCATTTTGTTGTTTCAGTAAAGAAACAACGGACTGTCTCACTGACAAAAATCTAACAAGTTCCAGGGAGCAGAACTATCTTTCTACTGATTTTGGGTGGTCAAGTCTAAGATGTTAATAACGAAACATTACCTCAAGCAGCGTGAGACTGACCTACTTGAGGATTTGTTACCTCCTAGTACCAATGCTGTCACAGCTGCTGACAACCGGAATCCTTTAACACAGGAAGAGGACAGCTGATGGCACATTCTAAGCAAGCACACAAAGGTTCACCTTTGCTTCCAGAATGCCCCAAAATAACCTGCTGGTATACTGCAGAGGACATGCAGTTCAAAAGTGTTCTGCCAAGGGCTTTGGGTATGCTTATCAACATAGGGAATGGAACAGGCACTAAGATAGGTCCCTGGACTGGGTAACTTGTTACATGAATTATTTTAATATTAAATATTCATTGTTCTGCCAGATTATCTACAGTTCTATTAAAGGTCTTTTTAAGTATCTTAAAACTTAATGGACTGCCTAGAGTGCAACAAAGTGAAATTTTGTTCTTTACAATATCACAACAGCCCTTTTGCAGAAGAGTTAAGGAAACACTTTCATACCTGTGCACACAAAGATAAATCAGAGCTGCTGAATTTTGTGGCTGACTACTTTCCTTTGGGGAAGCTGGTCAAAAAAAGGGTTTCCAGGGCATAAATGAAGACTGCACCTGTGACCTCAATTTTTTTAAAGGCAGCATTTCCACCTCTGTGGATATAGCTACAAAAACCTTCCCTAAGTGTTCTGAGTGCAAATAGTGGTTTCGCAACAAAACAAACACACCTAGACTTAGGGAAATTGTCTGAGGTTCAAAACTCCCTTTTATAATGGTGCAGAAATGACCAGTATGTCTGCATTTGATCTCACCAGTGAAAAACTACTCTAATGCATGTGCACCAGATTGGAGAAGTTTCGGATCTCACCAAACTGCAAGGAATCATTTACAAATCGAGATGCCTGTCTCCTGAAGCATAAGCCTCAGCACATGCTCTGAAAAGTTATTCTATATATTCTAATACAAAGAACAAAATACCATGTTGTTATTAAGCATAAACAGTTAGATCTACAACACCTTCAGAAGGCATAGCTGTTGCAGGTAAGACTCACATTGTGACTTTTAATTGCCTTTAAACCCCATATTCTCCAGAGAAGCAGTAAGATATAGCACTATTTTACTTCCTTTCCCCAAGCACTGAGAACTGCAGATGGAGGTTGTTAGGCACCTCTCCAGATCATGTGGGCCAACCCACCACCAACACCACCACATCAGAGCAAACTACAACATTAGATGCTACAAAGTCAAACTTTACTTTTGAGTTAAGGTCAATGTCAGTTTGTACAAAAGGAAGCAGATCAGTTGGATTATTTGGAAACATTTCCAGGGGAGAAAGCTGAGATTTAGCGTTTTTTGTTAACCATGGAGACACATGTTTCTGTGCCTCCACTCTAGCAAAATTGTCTAGTCAATGTAATTAACGATCTTAGGTAGTTGTTTTCCAAGTCTTACTAAAGCAACTGAATAATCACATATTGATGCAATCATTCATGAATGCATAATATAAAATGCTCCCGTTCACATTAAAAAAAAGGTATCAGGCAAATCTCTTTCTAGAACGAAGATGACTTATCTATTCTGCTTTACAGGAAAGTACAGTTGGTGTTCACAGACTTACAATTTATTAAAATCTATAAACCAAGGTTGTTTTCCAGAACGGCAAATGTGAGGGTGATTAAAATGTTACTGTATGCTGTTCCTAATCATTCTGCTTAAGGCACTAGTCATGTTTACTGTTTCTGCTACTCGATGCCATCACATTAGCTCAAATAACCAGAAACCAAGACAGAAATGAAAACACAGAATAACACTGGTTTTCTACTCCGAACTTAATGCTAAAACGTAAGAATTTTACGAAGGCTTTAAAATATTAATATTCATAGCATCCTTAAACACTGTACTTATTTAATATACAGATTTTTAACAAAATAAACAAGTTTGGTGATCTCTTCTTAACAACTTGATTCTTGTCTTTGAAGCATAAAATACAGCAGTACCTGAACGTAATTAAAAAAAAGAAATAAACCATCATAACAGAAAACTATCTGAGATCATTTTGTAGATTACTTATCTTAGCCTCCCAGATCATTCTTAGGGACAAAACCAACACATTTCAGAAAAGCAACAGTGTACCCCATGCACTGTCACAACTCTTAAACAAACCTTTTGTCTCTAAGTGACAGTTGTGCTAACTCACTGAGTAAAAGTGAGCAGCTGTGCCAAGCTACACACTGAGGTATAGTTAACCCTGAGAAAGCTTTGTTGTTAGTGGGAACAGAAAGAATCCAACTTGATTCAATATAGGAATTAAAAAGGAGAAAAAAAGTTTGTTTTTTTTCAGGTTACAACAACTTTCACACAAGGTTCAGCCATTTCAAAGATTTCCACTGCTACAGCAGAACTGACATTAACTTTTGAGGGAACTGAACATACCTATGCCACATCAGGAGGCCAATTAGCACCACAAACAATGTGACATGAACACTGAGGATAACAAGAGACTGCAAATCCAAGAGAAAACTATTTAGATCTGGTGCTCTCACCCTTTGCTCCTATGTGGCCCTGTTCCTTTTCACCCTTTCCCCCATTCACTCTTTAGTTTCCCATCAGCACACAGCTCCTAGGCAGTGACCACTCCAAAGGCCAAAGCTTTTTCAGTCCTATTACCGTTAAACACAGCAAATGTGGTAAAAACTCAGCCTTCTTTCACTGCAGAACAAGAGAGACTGATGATGGGAAAGACGAGGAATGTGGAAAATTTGGAAAACAAGCAACTAAGAGAATAAGAATACGTAAGAGACAGAATATACAACTGAATCAGTAGTAATATTTATTATTGAAACCACAAAACTCAGTCATACACATACACTAAACAACACCAGAATGTACATGACTGTTTCTAGAAAACATACTTGATCTAAATTCAGTAGGTAGTTAACTTGTATTATGCTATTATCATGATCCTTATTTCTTTTTGCCTACTGCCATTCACCAGATAAACTCTTTTTCCTCCCCCACTTCATCACACCCACATCTTTTATTAGATATTGAAATACTCTAGGGAGGGACATACCTAATTTTATTTGTGCAGTACTTCAGAAATACCGCACCAAGACTTATAGAGACCATGGCCATGTATAAAATGCTGGTGGCAGCCAACACCCACACTTCCGTGTGCAAATAGCACTTGTCTAAATATTGCATTAAGTAGGTGCTGACTCACTAAGAGATAACACATTCACTACTTAGTATGAGGAAAAAATAAGTGATCTAGATACTAAAGCAAGTATGACCAAGCATGAGAGAAGGAGAAAGCACAGGGAATAAAAATCTTAATAATCAATTCTCCAATAACAACATGTGAAACTTAATCAGATAAATCCTAGGATAACTCCTAGAATGAACCCCAGATTGTCACAGACTGCACATTTCTGTCCTGAAAGAAATGATCTAAGGTTCAAGTCCTCTTGGACAACATTTAAGTACAAGTTTCCAGCACTCCAGATGAACAACCTACTATTTACACCCCAATAGTAAGACAAATAAAGATGGTATATTTCTCTCCATTTAAAACCTGGGCAGCCAGATATACTTTCGACACACCTCCCATATCAGGCTGATATCCTACCAGTTATGACACAGCTTATGCACAAAAACGAACCCTAGAGCTGTTTTAAACTATAAAAATACAGGTGGACGTGACAGAATTCAGACTACAAATTTTACCAGTTCTGTGAATGTTTGTGGCATCAAATGTTTGAATTCATCTTGTGCCTGTGGCCTTTTATCGCTACTAGCTGGTCCAGGAGATTCTACAACACAGTTTGGACTGTTAAAGAGCTGAGGCTTTACACTTGAATTTATCAAATTACGTACAAAATTCTTGGAACTAGTAAGACCTAAGTTGTCTTAATATGTTATGAAATTGATAATAGGAATTGGATGAATCTTTTACTTTTCACATCGTTTAGAAACGTAACTTTATAGCATAATGGAGATTTCAAATTTAAACTGTTTCAAAAAGAGAAGAAACTAACAGCAAACAGTTGCTATAATTGTATACTTAATTATAGATCTCACACCAGCCAAGTCATTGTTAGGGTATGTAAATTCCTGAGTTCTCTTTCCTTTCAGGGCAGAGGTGAGCAGTGCTAGTTAAGCAACACTTAAAGCTATTTTTAGATGTCATTTCCCCCCCACACACATGTGTACAGGCATAACTTTCCAATTAACAATTGCTATTATGAACCTTTTACTTCTGCATTTATTTTGTTCCTCCCTACTTTACAAAATTGAATTAGGAGAATGACTGGCCAGTTTGATTACAAATACAATTAGCAATCTGACAACATGCTTGCAAAATTGCTAAACATTCATAGCCACGAAGGAAACTAACTTCAGCTGCACTCTTAACATCCAAAGTGAAACAAAAATATTTGTGTTATTGCTTTGTCTGAGTGGGTTTAAATAAAAAAACAACCATCAGATACTTGTTATAGCTTCAACTGTCAAATATTGCACACACCAACTGGAATGTCAGTGCTGTCTGTAAACAGTAACAAAGACACCAGGAGGAATTATACACGTCTATATTGAAAACAGAAATTATATAGTCAAGCAGCAACAATGTAGAAGCAGAGATATAAATTTTTAAAAATATACTGATCTGAAGTAGAGATATACCCTGAAGGCAAATGTCCAGTATTAAAACTTTTTTTGTAAGCTCTGGACAACTGACCAGGTGTCTTCCTGGAAGCTGATGTTTCCTGTTTGAATTGATATTAAATTTTTAACTAACTACAGCAGCTACTGATTGTGACTAAACATATAAAACATCAAACCGAAAAGTATTTTTACCCTACTACACTTCACACAGGCATGCACCATCTGTCATGGAGGTATGATCTGTAACTCTGTGACATTATCACATTACTCTCGAAAAGACTAATGCTACTGCTTAATCTCATGATTTGAGCCAATTTCTAAACACTAAGCCCTGGCTTGCTGTCAGATCTCCCTACCTGCCCCTGAATCAATGATGGAGCACAACTTTCATTTTTTACCATATAACTTAAAGCTACCCAACCCCTTTGTTGCAGCAAATTTATATTCTGCAAATACTGTTAGAGGTGATTTGTTTCACCAATGAAAAGAAGCTATAGAATCCCCCTGGATTTTAGCTATGTAACAGGATAACAATCCTCCTCTAACACACAAAACAGTCCAGACCCATAAGCTACCTGAACTAAAAGGGAAACAGCTCATTAAGGTAATAAAAAATTGCTGTCATTTGAAATTGCAGAGCTGCAAGGTAATTATCCCCAACTCACAAGAAAATTTAAGGAAATTAATATGCTGAATTCAACAGATTGGAAAACAGTCCTAGTTGTTCCTGTCTAAAAAAAAAAAATCCCTCTGCTGATAGAACTTGAAGAAATGAATGCGGACATAGCTTCTCAATCTGAAAAAAACAAAACCACAATTGTTACTTAAAAATCATGTGTGGATGGCATACACTAGAAAGGAGCAGGATATGACTTTGTTATATTCCCTCCAATAATGAGATTGCAGTGAGGGTTGTTTTGCCTCAATTCTTACCCTTTTTTAATTAAATTTAATTTAAACCAACACAGCGTAACATACAGAAACAGCTGTTTGTGTGTAGTCTGGAAATCAGTAGGTTTCTCCTCATTCCCTATTTCTCATTCATTGCAGGGTTGTCTTGTAAAAATATACTGCCTGGAGGAATATGCCCTTCATCTACTGATAGGAGCCCAACCAAACTACATGCCCTAAAATGCATTTTGAAGATTATATCCATACATCTTCCAAAATCCTTTCTACTGTAGTTGCCCATTACAGTTCAAAATGCCTTTCAGTAATAACTGAATTGCAGTATTAGATCTGATAGCCAAAGAATGGAAGTTCTTAGGGGTTTCGGGTTTCTAGATACTGTTCCATTCTGACTTCTGAGTAAAGATAAAAAAAATCAGATATGAGCTTTAAAAACAACCTTACATCTGTTTAAACTAAAATTAATTTTTTTCTGGATCCTCCAGACCTTCTCCAACAAGCTAGTACAAGATTTGGGAAAATCAATTAAGTCCGTATTTAAAGCTTTCATAGCAATAAAGCAAGTCACTTGTTTATCTGCAGATTACTGGATTTCAATTTCTAGGAGAAAAACTGTGTTAGATGACACCTCTATGCAATATTCTTTCTAGTAATAAGATACAGTAACTAGAAAAGAAAATAAAATCAACCCTTTCCAACAGGTTGATTTCTAACATGTCAGTAATCTTTGTTAACAGTTGAAAAAGCACTAGAATATTTTCTAGTATGGAAAAAATCTCAGTAGTAAAGATCAGTAGTGAGATTAATGTACTCATTTCATTCCAGATACCAGCATTCATTTTAATACCATTAAGGGATTACTATTTAGACAGATTTAAAATGATTGATAAAACCATTCAATAGTTTTAATAGATGTGCTCTATGACAATGCACATAGTCCAGTCTTCCCATAAAATTATAGAAATCCAGAAAGTAATGCATGTGAAGTTAATCTTTTCTGGTGTTCACAACCATAAGAAACTGGGCTGAGAATAAACGCTAACAGTATGACACATAATAACAGAGACCAGAATGAGCATTAGCAATTAGATAGCAGTAGTAGAACCTTATTTAAAAAGAAAAATTTTCAACAGCTTTGATTAGACTGACAGGCTAGCACCTATATCAGAAATAGTAAATACTGAGAGACAGAGCTTAACACCCACTCACTAGTTTAAGACTAATGAGCCTTAAACTTAAATCTTGCTAGATGTAAAAATGCCTGGGTAATCACACCATACAGATATCAAGTCTTTATCTCCTCTGGTTACTGTTTGCTTTAAATGCATGTGAAGCAAATTACAGTTTGCACACTGGAAAATGAGGGAAACGTAAAAAGAGGAGCCTTGACCCTCAGTCAAAATTTGACTCTTTCAGAAGTATGGGAATAAAAAGGAAAATAAGGAAAAGGGCAATATCAAAATATAAAAAAGGGAAAAGAAAAGTTTGGTTGGATTGCTAACATCTCCTATCAGTCCAAGACTTCTCAGAGACCTAGTACTGCTCTACAGGTGATCCTTCCTGTGACAAAGTGAAAAAGTCCTCAATAATGGTGAGAGCCTCTAAAGAGTCACCTCTCTTGTCTCCTCATCTTTCCATTGTGATTTCTTCCGCTGTTGGTCACTCTACTCCTCTCCACTCTTCTGCTGTTTCCTCTGTTTCAACGTGTTTTTTTCATACCCCAAGTTGCTTCCCTTGCCGTTCTAATACTAGCGTCCCTGACATGCTTCCATCTCACAGGAATGTTCCAGATGACATACACATCTGGGGACTGCCTACTTAAATTCAATGCATATAAAACCAGAACACAATCTCAACCAGCAGCAACAATGTTTTTATCACATGCACTGATTACTTCTGGAAATCATTACTTTGACCCACAACTCTCCTTGCTTCTCCTTCCTTTGAATTCCTGTAGTCACATTTGTCCCCAGCCCCAAGCACCCAAAACAAAACCTTAACCCCACAAACTTGTACTTATTACAAAAATGATTTCTAGGACACTGCCTGCCTGTATTGCTGGTAAGTATTCTTAATTTGTTTCTTTTCTTTTGAAGATATAAGCAGCTTATTTTCACCTATTTTTCAAACTATTTTCTCATTCAAAATCAAAAGGGAGACTCCTCAGTCAATAAAGTCAGCTTCAATCACCATCTATCTAGCTTCATCAATTCTTCAGAGCAACTATGGACAGCATTCCCACATAGATATATAAAATTAATTCACTGTGTTATTCTTCATATTTTCCTTGTCTCTTCGCTTCACAACAATGCTTAAAAATAAAATCCTGACAGCTACCAGGCTGCTGTTGTGCAAATACTACTGCTTATCAAGCTAAACAGTGTTTACCATCACCGTCCTCCACATCATTGCTCCTCTACTGAGCTAAGTCACCCTAATCTGTTCTGAAGGACAATCAACCTGTTGTGTATCCTACACTTGTGTTAAAACATAAGAGGCAATTCCAGTTTGTTTACTGAAACTCCTTTAGGTTACACAAAGGGTAATCATAATGCTTTGGAAAATAATTGATTTTACCCGTCCTGTATGAAAATGCACTACATATGCTACACCTATACAAATACATGCATAAAAACCAAATAATGCAGTTATGTTGGTACAAACATTTAGACTTTCCAATAAGAAAATTTAAAGCAGACATATCTACCTTGTCTGTTTCTTTATTGTCCCAAATCGTAGTAAGCAAAAATACACATGAAGTTTAACAAAAACTGTAAAATCCAACAGAACAAATACTTTTGAGTCCTGATTTTTTCATTAAGGGAGAAGAATGAACCCACAATTCCACCTTGAAAAGCAGCAGTCAAACAATTTCCTTGGTATCTGAAAGAATGTGGGGTTTTTTTCCCCTTGTGCTCCAATTATCTCAGCTACAGCTATAAAAAATGACTTCGTGCTTTCATAGAATCATAGAATGGCTGGTGTTGGAAGGGACCTTAAAGATCATTAGTTCCAACCCTTTTGCCCCAGGCAGGGGCACTTTCCACTAGATCAGGTTGCTCAAAGCCTGATTTAGTCTGGGATGGTGCATTCCCAGCTCCTCTGGGCAACCTGCTCCAGTGCCTCACAGTAGAGAATTTCTTTCCAATAGCCAATTTAAACCTACTCTCTTTCAGTTTAAAGCCACTCCCCTTTGTCTTATCACTACACACTCTTGCAAAAAGTCCCTCTCCATCTTTCTTGTAGGCTCCCTACAGGTACTGAAAGGTGCTACAGGGTCTCTCTGGAGCCTTCTCTTCTCCAGCATTCTCTTCTCTCAGCCGGTCTTCATAGGGGAGGTACTTCAGCCCTACAGTCATTTTCATGGCCCTCCTAAGGACCGACTACAACAGGTCCAAACTTTCAGAAAGTTTTACCTCTTGATTAAAGGGAAGGTATTTCAGCTCCAAAATAAATTACAGCATTTGTAGCTGTGAACAGAGATTTAGAATAACTCTGGAATACTTCTTACTTGAAGTCTGAACTTTAGCACTAAAGGTAAGGAAGGACTGAAGCAGCAACCATATAAACATCTAAACTGAGCAAGAACATTCTCTTGGTTGAATTTTACATGGCTTAGTAATAGCAAAAAAGTCCAGAGAGGCTTCTCCATCTAGCCAAAAGTCAAATCAAGCAGTTTTGTATCCTCAAACAGCAGCCCTTAAATGCAAAAGATAAGCAGGACTCCTTTCTCACTTACGCAACTAGTTCAAGGGGGAGAGAAAGGGAGCACAAGAGTAAAACATCATTTTACATTATATTCTGGGGAAAATATGAATCCTCTACCTTAAAACCACATTGAACCTAATTAGTTACAGGATTACAATCAAAAAATTTTCTGACTGATCAAGAAATTTAAATGTGAACCATCTGTCTGTTGAATAAGCCTACCAACAAATGAGTTTGATCATCAAGTTCTTCTCAACTTTCTCAATTACGAAAGTCTCCTATTTTGCCAAGCAAATTAAACATATCTGTTAAATTTATAAAAAAATAAAGGGTTAGTATATTTTTCTCATTCTCACCCACTTAAGTGGTCCTAACATTAGCATCCTAGGTATCTTAGGTAAGACTCCCTTCATCCTTCACTTTCTGAAGTCATCAGCTTCTAACCCACAATTCATTGCTATAGCTTTTTTCCCCCCTTCATTTAATTAACAGATGCACACTTCTCACTACTATATTAGCTGGTTTTATATTTAATGTTTTCTAAGCATCTAGCAAAACATCCTTTAACTGATTTCCCTTTAAAACTGAGTAGAAAAGGAATTTCTATACAGATGATTTCACTGAATGGCTTCCAACTGATCTTTACAAAAAGGAACAAATAAATGCTGCTGATTAAACTTCGTATTTATTACGTACAATCAAAGTCAATTCACAGTCATTTATACTTTCTCAACAACAAGGAGGTTTTAAATACACTACTGGTTACTGGGCTCCTTTCAATAATAGGTGTGACTCCAAATCCTTCTATGACTTCTAAAAATACTGCATCCATCATCTTTTTAAATTAACATTTTAGTATTAGTAGTACAAGACCACCTGCACACAAAAATTAAGTTTCTTGTACTTAAGGAGTTAGTCATCCTGTATGGGACTGCTATTTGACAGTCCATAACAAGCTATTTCTGCTGTGGCTTACCACAGAGAAAACCAATTGATAAATGCTATTTTTTTTCAGTTCTCATCAAAATAGCATTGTCCTTTTCCTTCACTTTGCCCTTCCTAAATTGCAAGCTGCTATTTCAACCATCAAACACATCACTCCTTCTACCAAGGGTCAGCAATACTATGCAGATCAACCATAAGCTTTTTCTATTTTCCTTCAAACTGAGTACCCAACACTTTTTTCTTTATAAACATTTCTAGAATTATTCATCAGTCCTTCATAAGCAGTATTTCCAATATCTTGTATTTGTATTAGGAAAAAGTTGGGTACTTTTCCTTCTGCACATGTTTTAATAGATGTTCCATTTGCCTCTCCTCTGTCATCAATGTTTACTTCCAGTCATTTTTTTTGAGGAAAATCTGTCACCTCTTTTCACCTTAAAATCAAGCTGCTGCTTCATAACAGGAAAACCCACTCCTTCTACTCTACTTATATAGCCAGCTAACTCACTCTCATCATCACCTTTGTCCTAATTTGCTTATAAGTGGAAGTGTCTGAAGACCACTCGGACCTGCAGAAACACTATGCCATTTGTCCATTTATACAAAAAATGACGGACTGTCTGTCTTGGATGGCTAAAACTCTTCACAGATACATAATCTGCAGTATAACATCATCATGGCAATATAGCATTCCAAAACACACAGCACTTCCCCTGCTACTCTTTCCCTGTAAATCAAAATCAACTAATTCTTTTTGCTTCCTGTGTACAAGGCTTCTTTGGACTGAACTTGATGCAGACTGGCTAGCTTGAAATTTACCTGGTCTTATTTAGTGAAATCCAGTATTTCTCATCCTGATGTGGAATTCTCTAAGACATCAATCTGTACAGCTCTCCACACCGTTGTTGTATGATCCTCCAGACACAGCAATGATAGAGGAAGAAAATTACTTTATATAAGCCTGTGCAATTGAATTTGTAAACTCGTACAACTCTTCATATAAAGAAAAATATTTTGGCAGAAAACCAAACTATGGCAAGCAAATCCATTACAGCTCCCCACAGTTGCTTACTGCATCACTGAAGGTAAAGCATTCTATTAGGCATTTCTGTCTCACCATCATTTCTTCCCTTTTGTAGTATATTGCACACAATTGGATCCATAAGAAAAAAATATCCTGGGATAGGGGAGAAGCAAGAAACTAAAGGAAAGGAGGAAATTGTCAGTGAGGTCTGTGAATAACACAGAAGCAAACCTCAACTGAAGAAATAGGCACTGACATTCAAAGACAACTGTCGAAGCTTACTTGCTTACATTAGCTAGCACTTGATTCTATCTCCATGGAACAATGTAGATGGAAAAGACAAGGAGAGAGGGAAGAGGAAGCCAGAATGTGCCATGCTATTTAAATACATTAGAAGAATTCTCTGCATACTTCCTCTCTGACACCACCACATATTTATGACACTATTAAAGAAGTTTTTTATTTGTGAGTTACTAAATTGACAAATAAGATTCAGGAACTGCTTACATAATGCAAGCATGAGTTCCTCAACATCGAGTCTTTGCATAGAATTAAACAAAGTTGCCTCTATGGAGACAGGATGTTTTCCTTACAATACCCAATTCTGGCCATGTGACAGCCAGCAAGCTCATCACACAAGTCAAGCCTATGATAACCTAATCTTGCTTAAACTCTCTTAGCAGTGCACACATTTTAAGGGACAAACTAACTACCATTCCTCATGAGTCCTTAAATGAAAAAACATTCAACAAAGCAGTCTAGACTATGTTAATATTGAAGTGCCCATGGGTCTGAGAATCATTTCAGTTAATGAGACAGCTTGTCCATACCTCCCCTTCACTACAGGGGAACACCAGCTGGCAGAACGACGAGTCCCCCAAGTGCACTGCCAAGATAAAATACATCTCGTGCTGACTAGTTTAACCTTCACAGCTGAAATACCTGAGGTATGTTTGAGCAGACACTTCATGCCAGAGCTTGTCAAATATAACTAGGAAGGGGGAGATTTGGGGCAGCATTTATTCCTACAAGGAGAAATGAATCAGCAAGTCAAGGGGGCTAACTCAGAGATTAAATATGCAAACCAGAGCTTATATAAGAATCTTGGAACATGTCCAAAATAAAGAATACAAGAATGAGATACAGGGGATCCTTTTCAGTCAGTGTAGTTTTCTTTATTCAGGTGGAAGTCTTGAGAGCAAGACAATGAAATAGGAATTTTCGTAACTGTAATTACCCAGCTTCAAAACTGCATCCTTAAATAAAGCATTGTCAGAAGATGAAATATACTCCAAATACATTGCAAAAGAAGCTGCAAGACTCTATAAGAATGAAGATTTCAGACTCTTGTCAAATTTACCTATTAGGCAGTGTATGGATTACAAAAAGTTAAAAAAAACAAAGAACTCTGACAAGTTTTAGTCTCACGTTTCTGTCATGTATTTTGGCTATTCACAAGTAAAAACTCATTTATGGTCTCTGTTTCCATGTTGTTTTTCAGTACCTGTAAATACATGTTGATACATTACCTTCACATTGGACCTAAGCATTGTGCTCACTGTGAATTTAGCAGCTTAACAAATTACAGAACTTTTCCAGAAACTTATTTGTTACAGAACTTTTGAGAAGCTGGGGAACATGCACTCAATTGGCATTAAAAAGCCTCTATCCAAGATGATCACAAAACATTGGGAACACTTACTAGGCCTTTTGCAATGCCTACAGCAAATATTTCATCACAACATGCTTTACAATTCAATTATTAAAGACGTGTGCAGCCACAAGCTTATCAAAAAGCATTGGCTTCCCAATCCTGTTCTTTTTAGTGGGTAGAGATTTTCTTCCCCCAATAAAAGCTCATTAATCAAGGTTGCTAATGAATCAACAGTTAGGAGTGAAAAAGGGACTAGACTTAAGAGCAAATGACTGCAAAGCAAGAAAATACAAACTCTAGATTTAAGCATACCATTTGAATTACCCCAGTAAGACTGAAGTGTTTCCAAGTAAAAACAAGCAGATGCACAGTGAAACTATGATTATAAAACAATGTTCTAATTTAACATAAAATTATTATCAACATTCAAATTCGTGTATTTACCTATTATCTTACACACATTCAATGTTATTGAACAATATTAGTAGCATAAAAAAAGAAAGAACCTCTTCTAAATCCAAGCCATGCCTGAACTGTCCACTTTGTGGTTATCTTTGAAGTAAGTAGGACAGTAGCAGCTTATTAGAAGTCTCAGCCTATCCAAATGATAAATTTGTTTCTCTTTTGTGACAATTTTTTCCACAATATCACTCTAGTCAGAACTATGAAACAAGCCTCAAAAGTTTAACAGAGAAAAACAGCACTTTTTAAAATACTGTAAACAGGGATCTACAGAAACAATAATTGCAAAGCCCTCACACAGAATATCAAGTACTTTTAATATACATACATGTATTTAGGATCTTCCTCTCAAAAAAATAATGTGCTTCTCAAAATCTAACTTTTTTCATTAAAATCCACTCTTTCTCCATGAGCGCATTTTCAAACAAAAGTTCATAAACTTGGTACTGTCTTTTCACAATTTTTCCTAATTTAAATATCATGATGACTTTCTTTCCAAGCACATAATTTCTGCAATTATTAAGCATTTAAAACATTATTTTTGCCATTAAAATATTTTCCCTCTCAAAAGCCAAACATTTTCTGTGGCTAGTTAGACATATTTGTGGGTGCATTCTAACTACATTCTTGAATCAGAGCAAGAGATGATGAGAGCAGAATAAAAAAAATGCATTTGCTCAACAGTCCTTATTAGGACTAAGAAAGTAAATTACCTACTCCAGTATATACTGTAATCTACCAAAGACTTTCGTGGCACTTCAATTAGAGACAAAATTTTTTTTTTAAAGGCCACATCATTCTAGTTATGTTTTCTCACTATTTCCCTATGACCCCTTTCTGAGCACCTATGTGCATCTGCTATTAAATAATGGGATGAAAAATAAGTTTTAAAAAAACATCCCTTCGGTCTTACTCCACCCTAAACATACCGCTAACAATATAACAAGTATACACAACCACAACAGTAAAGGCATGCAACTGAAAAAAAAAAAAGTTGATTCCCCCAAAGCAAAAATAAAAACCAACCCAAATCACTCTAACCTTTCTCTAGATAAAATAACAGCATCTAAGTCAGCTTATCCAAGGAAGAAGTATTTGTTTGAAACTCCTTTTATTTTTTGCACAAAGCTACCTGAATACATTACCATAAAATGGGTAATTAATTCAAACAATGCAGAAAAATAGAGCAAAAGCAATGGAAGTCAGGTTGCCTCTACACAAGTGCTAACACAGAGCTGTACCAACTTTAAAATGCAAACAGACCATGCTCTGTGACTCAAGTGCACCAGACTGCCAACCCAGTGAATAATCCCAGCACCCCTTGAGGGAAAGCAACCCCAATTCATATTTATTAATCATCATCCCTACAAGCTACTGTAATACAAATTCAGCAGTTAAAAGTTTGTCATTCTTACATGTGTGGGTGAGAGAGGATGTTAATAGCACACCTAAGAGTGTAACTGAAACAAAAAGTGTGCCCAAAACATTTATTTCCCCTTATCTCCTTTAACACATTTGGACAGTCACCTACCCAAATTACTCCACCACTGATAATTTACACCATAGGAGCCTGAATCAGTTTCTCAACTGGCACCACAGATTCACCAGGACGTCGAACAGTTTATTAAACCATCCACATGGATCTGTGAAAGAGAATTAAGAAGTGTTTTCAAAATGATGGGTGTAAGCAGCCTTGCACAAAACTAAGACAGTTTCAAATCCACACATTTACTTTGTTCTACACCAGAATCAAACACAGACAATATAGAAGCAGTAATATGTAGCTTACCACAACAACCACCATTCTACCAACATGCATTTTTATTCTTTGTCAAATCTGAACGTAATGCAAACAGAAAAAGCAGTGTGTCAAAACACAGAAAAGGTAGAACTGATTATCATTTCTTCCTTCTATGGCAGCCAAAAGTGAAACACATACACTGCTAGCAAGCTAGAGTTCAGAACAGCTCCCTGTTATTTGTATGAATGGAGTCAATTATCAGATTAACAAAATGTAACCAAAACCAGCAAGAAGTTAAGTGCGGGACCTCAAATGAACAACCTCCTCTCAAAGCACTATAGTTGTGGTGAATCC
This sequence comes from Aphelocoma coerulescens, assembly GCF_041296385.1. Classification (NCBI taxonomy): domain Eukaryota; kingdom Metazoa; phylum Chordata; class Aves; order Passeriformes; family Corvidae; genus Aphelocoma; species Aphelocoma coerulescens. The sequence goes on along the minus strand of NW_027184085.1, from coordinate 20,959,444 downwards.
CAAGCATGTTCTCTGAAAGAGAATATATAGAAAGAATCTATACCACCCACACAGACACAAATGCTCCCACAGTCCTCATGGGGAAATAAAACTCACTGCAACAGATGAGTCTTTAAAAAAAGCTTCAACTATTTCAACTAAACCTACCAGCTGCCTTCATTTAGCTTAACATGAGATTTTATTGAAAGTCTGCAGCCACAGCTATTGGCAAGAGTGGAGACACTTACAAGTAGTTGGATCTGTTTCTCAGAAGCTTACTCCGCCTGGTGAGATTTGTGAAATATTGCCATACACTCTGTATGTTGAGGATAAAAATTTTACTATGTGGTCCTGTATGCAGTAAATATATGATGCATGTGGAACACATCCATGGCCTCATCTTGGTGACATTTGCTGAAGCCAGTTCAAATAAAGTGCCAAAATACAGACGAATGGTTTCTCATCTGTTTTTAAAACAGCATATACATCCCACCAAAAAGAAAAAAAGGTCTAATAAATCTAGGTTTCTATGTTGACAAATGGAATCTTTCCTGAAATAAACTGTTCTTCAGGAGATCAGATCCTGATTAGCACTTAATATACAGTCACAAAACCGAGTTTCATGATTCCTAAAGTTTCTAAGACAAACAGCAGCAACGGAATTGTCAATAAAAGAAGTGTTTCTGCCACTGTCAAAACACCAAGATTTAACAAACCCTAAACCATCCATAGTAACACAGCTGTTTAACAGATCTTAGCTACCTTTTCCAAAACATTGGTTTTGGAAATACATGGGTATCGGCTCCCCATGGTGCCATGGCCACCTCAAACAGAAACTCTAAAGGATGCCACAGTTGATGACTGCACTGCTACTTTCCTGGCTTTCTCAGGAATAAAAAAAATTGGGTTGCTGTCCCTTAAACTGGTGGCTCTGGAACTTCCCTTCTAAAATTTTCCTACTGCTTTCCCACCTACAGCCAAAATTCTTGCATGGCTGAAAATACTATCAGAAGTATTGCATTATATCAAGTTTATATCTAGCCAGCAACTCCCTTCATACACACCCTGTTCAGGAACTGACGGTCTATGATGTAAAGCCTGGAATAGCTTTCTCAGGTCTTAACCAAGGAGAGCAGACTAACTTCCTTCCCTCGTCTTGCAAACTACCAGAGAAGATTCAGTTCAATTTGAGATGTAAGTGGCATCTTTAATAGATAAAGAATGGACTGTTGAACATGCTGTCTCTTCCAGATTACCTGTTCAAGTTTTTGACTACCTGGCATCCACAATAAAAGTGCTCAGTGGTAAACTAGACTCCAAAAGTTAAGAGTTGAAGAGGAGTAAGAAAATAAGATTTTGTACATTGTTAGAAGAAAGACTTTTGACACTTCTTCTCCCTAAGGCCAGTTTTCCCCACAACAGGGTAAGTTAGAAAGTAAGTAGAACTAAGGCTACACTCTACTTCCGGCTTTTTCATTATCAGAGACATGTAATTTTTAATTGAAACACAATACCTAATTAATACCAACAAGCCATTTCAACTGAAATGGCTGATGGGCAGGTCACTATATGAAAAACGACCCATATTACATTTGAGTTATAAACTCCTTTCACAACAGTTATTAACAACCAGGACTTTTCAGAACTAGACAGATTTGTGCTGTTGAATACCTAAAATCACCCCTTGTAGACAATATCTTGGAGCCTTTGTGGCTGCAAAGACGATTAGGAGAAGAATCAACTTGGATTTTACTCCACTACCACACTTGTGAAAGCCATGCTGTGTTTCAAAAATAAAGCGACTTAAAACACAGAACAATTTTTTTCCATTTTACTGTTTCCAGTCCCCTGTTAATGTTACTCAGTTTTTTCAATATATGACATGAACGATCAGGGTCTGCTTATATATATGAAATTTTGTTTAAGTACTTTGAAAAATTAGGCGCAGTTAGTACTTCTATCAGGCACTTAAGAGTTTGCAAGAATGTATCCTAGAGCCTACACTAAAATGACTGGTAATATTACATTATAAACCAAGGATATCTATCACTTTGGCTAAGCATACTGGAAAAAGATGCCAGATGGAACACCGCAATGGAGGCTACTTTCATTTCCACCCAGAGCCAAGAAACATCATCATACCACTATCTTAGCAAGAGCAACTACTGATAGCAGTGAGCAATTGAAAAAGATCACTTAAAGCAGCAAAACTAATTTAGAAATATTCTACTAATCAAGCTTTAATATTATAAAAAAAACTATTTGAGATATTTATTAAGTCAGTTCTATTGAATCAGTAGATCTGTGCATAAAAGCTAACATTATGCTTTCACAGTGAACAGGAAAAAAAACCATTTATTACCACAGGATTCTTCCCCTCCACTAACGCTGCCGGGGGCTTGTAACCACAAGCCCCGGGTGCCCTCGGGCAGAGGGGACGCAGCGTCGGCCTCCACAGCGGCCTCGCTGGACGGCTCAGTGGAATCGGCGTGGGATGGGTGCGGGCGCTGGCTCCTCCTCAGAGGAAACACGTCGGGCAGCCGATGATCAGGCTCGCCTTTGCCCGGAGGCAAGGAAGGCGGGAGGGGCTTCTGGTGTGAGTTCCAACAGGTTTATTGGCAGGACGGACCAGGGACCAGCAAAAGCCCCGAGGGCACGCACGCTCTCCCCTTTATGGGGGGGTGGAGCAAGGCAGGGAAAGAGAAAACAACCAACGGGGTACAAGCAGAGGGGAGGATACAATTTTTCAGAACAAATGGGGAAAACGGGTAGGCAGGAGTCATAACAGGGAACCAATTAATAACTAAAAAAGGGAGAACTTTCTGGAACAGGGGGAGGTAATTTAGGATTGGGAGCCACCCAGGGGGAGGTAACCTAGACCTCAGTGATCTCTTCTGGTGACTGACGTTTGATGGTTTCAGCCCGAGAGCACGCTGACCCACCCCAACACTCCACTTTCTTCATCTACCATGACAATCTTAAAAACGCTACTTAAATTTTTGTTAAGCATGGTTTAGCCGAATCCAAAGTCCCAAATAATAGAAAAATATGAACTCAGGAATTCATGAGCATAATTATTAGCAGTGCACGTACAAAATCAATAATTTAGCAACTACATTAATGCGGTTGGGCATGAACTGAATAAAAAGCTCTCAATTGCTTTCTGAAAGCAAACAAATACTTTGTATATTTTTTTCCATTAAGTTGGACAAACAGAGGATGCATATAATTACAGATAACATATAAAAATTAGTTAGCCTACACTGCAAGAAGTTGTTTTGATATGTATTTATTTTACTTAAAAAAAACCCCCATAATAAGTGCTTAAACACACTTGACTACTATCCTTCAAAGTGTTAAAAGATGATCTGGTTATTGGAAGCCAGGTGATTGGGAGGAGAGGGCATCAACCTGCAGATACTTTGTGAGCTTAAATACTTGATGTTGAGTAGCTGACTGATTTGTACGCAACCTTAACACTTAAATTCTCCTTGGATCCTAAATTCTTCTCTAGATCAATGACTCAAGGGGAAGGGTGGAAAAGAACCCACTCCAGCAGTACATGTTAATGTCACTAAGCTCAGCCTCACTACTGGATATTATTCCAGCATGCAAGACTCACAGTTCATATCCAAGTGTCAGGACTGATACCAGGAAATACATGATCTTAGCAGAGAGAGAACGAGTCATTTTTATGGATCTTAAAATACCCTCTCCCCCATACCCCTCCTTACTTCAAGATAGAGATATAAATACAGGCAAATACACCTAAAAAGCAGTGTTCAACTTGTATTCTAACCACACAGCAGAATAAATGTACAAATACATACAGTTATCTTTCAGAGACCTTTTCTGCTCAGCATTTTAAGACATGCCAGATGCACTGAGACTACATGCCAGTCCCTCAAAATCTGACTCTTCCCCAAAATCCCAAAACTGCAGCATCAAAAAAAACCAAAACCAAATCTTTCTGTTTTAAGTGGAAAAAATACAGGAGAAAGATAACTTTAGAAACACAAAAAATGAATGCAGTTCATAGTATTTCAGTCCCACATTCACTTAGAAGGGGAGGGATTAATGCAAACATGAAACTGTACCAAAAGGAGATACACTTGCCCTCAGGTTCAAAGTCAGTTCCAATTTACCACACTCTAGATTCTTATTACAGATAGACTCTCACAACTGAAATAACATATGAAGGAAACATGCGCAACGTTTTCCACGCTCATTTGCAAGGTCAACAGTCACATCAGTGTCTTAACAACTAACTAGACTATGCATGCATTTAAGAAAAAATCCTAGTGTATTTTCAATTTGGGGTAAGGGAAGGAAGAGAATCAACCTTTGCATCACATTTTCAAAATTCCAGTCCCAGAGAAATGAATATCATCATACTAGTTACTCTCAAGTATGCAGAAGATCATAATTTAGAAACCACCTTCAGGAAGAATTCAGTATCTCCAAATCCTGCATAGCTTAATCCTTGTACTACATAATTTGAAAGAATAAACCTAATACCTAAGTTATCTTCCCAAATACAATATTCAAGATAATTTGGGACTTAATATATTCTGAGCTTTTTTCCTATCTCTGAACCCCAGGAAAATAAATTATCTTACAGCAATCACTATTTCCCTTGAAACACTGCATCAAATACTTACCAATCAGCCAGAAGATAAACTGTTATTTTGCAGATTAAAGAGCAGGACATACAAATAGACAACTGCTGTCATGAGAAATACCTTAACTGCTTAAGGATGTATTGAGAACTATCCATTTGATGCCTTAGTAGTCCAGTAAGCAGGCAGTGTTCAGCTAAGCTCTCTCACAGATGTAATTGCTACTAACACTGGTGTGCCTGGAGAAGGAAAAGGTCCTCACAACTCACTTTAAAGGTTTGTCATGTGATGACTCTAAGAAGGGCATTGTAGGGAGCAATTTAAATTCGGATAACAAGAAATACATTTTAAATTCACTAATGCTTTAATAGATCACAGAACTCTCTCCAAAGAAGCAGGGATAAGCACAGTATCAGTCTTAAAAAGTGGGTAACAGCACAAATACCAGCTGTTTCTGTTTACCTCATGCCCATGAGTGCCACCTCCTCCCTAATATAGGGGCTTGGCCCTTCTGCATAGAGGACGGAAAGATCAGAAGTCACCTGCATTTCATGTGTACAATACAGTCAAGTGAGGCCACTATACATGGCTCCTCACTACAGCCCTACAGCACTTCCACACACAGCTGGCAACCTTCCCAGAAGATCTGAAAACGATCAAGCTAAATGTCTTCTATTCTTCCATCCTCTGCCCCCTAAATTATCTTGCACTTTTAATTCCTCCATGAATGAAGGTGATTCTACCCTGCCCACCTGAAATGAAAAAGTAAAATACTTTAAAGGCATTGCACACTGTGACAGACATTTCTGAGTCCATCATTTTGTTATAATACATAACATATGAACTTGTTTACTAATCACACCAACTGCCCATCACCTGTCAGTTCTCCAATCATACTAGCCTAGAGGTCTAATCTGAAGGCAGAGCATGCAACATTCAAATACTGTTGACCTACACATTTCAATCAAGAGATCCCTCTAGATAATGAAAAACACAAAGCCACCAGAAATCCCAATGAACTAAAGAGGCTAGATATATAAGTCTCAAAAGCAAGTGCTCTGAAACATAGCCTTCAGGAGAAAAGGACTTCATTGTTGCTTCTCCTTTTCCATAGTTAGTTATTTCACACTCCTGCAGCAATTAAAAACCATTTTACAGAGAAACATTAAATTCCCATCCTACTGTCTCAAGTCTGCAAGTCAATCTATGGCAAGAAAAAGTAGGAGAGATGGGAGGTGGTAGACTTTAAATCTGCCAAAAAAGAGATGTAACTGGGTAAGTATCCCAGTTTTTAAGTGCACTCTTGACTTTTATGTATGTATTATCAAGGATCAAATCACTGATGATGGATAGCAACATTTACATTTACTGTGGGTAAGTGGAAGACTATTCCAAACCAGCCATTGGAACTCAAAAGGCAATCTCCATTGTGCAAAATTCAAACTAGAGCCTGCTGAAGCAAGAGTAATCTCTGCTTTTCTCTCTGCCTTTTAAGCTGCCTTTAATAAAACCTGCCTTTTATTACAGCTAGGGTTTGCATAACCACACTGGAAGTCCAATCAGTAACTGATCCAAAAAGCCTAAACCTGCAAGACATCAGGGAGAATTTTTTTTTTTTTAAGATCAGTTTGCTCAACAACTCACTGACTTTCGGTACCATGTCTCCACCTTCAATACCTTGTCTTCACCTTCAGTACCTTGTCTTCTTTCTAATGCAAAGAACCACACCAGAAGCAAAGTGGATGTATGCAGAGGAGTTGCAGCACAATGTAAGACTAGACATTTAGTCACAGGCTTATAAATTAAGACTCCTTTAAAGTAAAGGTGATAACTTGATTATTACTGGTATTTTTCTTTTAGTACAAAAAACGTGTATCAAAAACCATATGCAAGCATATTTTAATGCTCACAACAGGAGAAGCTGATGGCAAAATTCATTCATCTGTGTCACATTTATAATTTAGTCTGCCTTGGATTCACAGTTTTGGTGGAGGGGGCAGGAGGGAGTAATTAAAAAAAGAAAAATTTGCCATGCTAAATATCTACAGGCAGCCAAGAAGAAACAAGGATGCTCCGTCAATCCAGTAAACAGGTTGGTCCAGACACTGACTGTATCAGCAAGCTATACTGTACAGAACTGAAAGAAATTTTCAGAGGATGTGGTCTGAACCTCAAGACACTGTTGCTCAGCATGTGCTGTGCATGTTTTTGCAACAAAAAGTCAATTACTTGCCTACAAAGCAATGCTTTCAATTTACTAAAGACTTGAGGGAATGAGAATAAAGCACACAAAAGTATATGGACCGCCATCCCCAACATGGTAAGTTCAAAATTTACATACACTTACTTTCTTTTAACCAAAGCAAAAATTCCTTTTTAAATTCCGAAGTGACCAATACAAGGAAGTGCTTTGTAAAGAGCCACTATTGACAGAAAGTCTCCGTTTTTCACTTCAGCCTAATATTAACGTTTAAAAAATTTTTTTAAACATTCAGTTAATATCAACCTGTAATTCAAACCATAAATAGATACACTGAATAGATTTACAAAAATTGATATTTATATACACAACAGTGTCACTGATCTAGACGTATCTTTCACGTCCCACTGCTCTTAAAATGTAAGTGAAGATACACAAAATGCAGTTCTTCCTAGAGCATCAGAAAGCTGCCACTTTATAATAGGTGATGCCCATGACTTAGAGCAGAATGCAACTTACTTCCAATCTTGACGGTAAAGGTGATTTGTCCTAAATCAAGCCCATAAAATAAGACATTTTCTATTAACCCTCAGATGTCTGGATATAAAGCAATGTTAGTAATTGGTATGGATGAAACCAGTCTCTACAGTGCACCCAAGTTTCTCATCTAAATTCCTCTTCTACATCCTATCCTACTAATTGATTAACTTAGAGCCACCCACACCACGCACCTCAAAAAAAGACTTAATAGTAAATATTGATAAGAAGAAATAGAAACAGGTTTTTTTCATTTAAAAAAATCCTTCAATGATGCTGTCTTCTGGTCTGCTTCCAAATCAACATTACCAAGGTCTTGGAGAGCCTAAGGAGAAGGGACATATTCAGGGAGAAACCACAAGAAAGGATGAAACAAAGCATAACAGTCAATATGCTTTTAAAAGTCAAAACAGTTATATGTCATGGTTAATTAAATCATACAGTAAAATTAAGTTACACAGTACCTTAAAAAGAAACAAAACAACCAAAGATAGAACAACACAACTGTTTAAACGGAGAGGTATAAAATAGATATTTACAACCAACAGCAGAGAAAAATCTTAGGAAAGAATTTTGGAATAAATGCCAAGGAGGCTAAAAAAACCCTGTAGAATCCCTAGCATAATTTGTCTATTAACACCAGAAATAACAAGTGCTTTGATGACAGTTTCAGTTGGTTAAAGAGTGAGAAAAGACAATATATTATATTTGTTGCAAGTACACTGCAATTTGTAACATTTACATGTTCCAAAAGGCAAACCCCAATTTTGAGTCAAGATTATGCTTTGTGGAGGACTGCATCAACACTATGATAGTAGCACATCCAACTTGAACACAGGCATGTGAACTAATTTCCAAGTCTGTTTGAAAATTAATTCCTGCTACTCACGATGACAAGGGCTAAAGTGCAAGTAAGATTTAACTTGGTATTTCACACTGAAAATATCAGCAAACCAGGCCAGACTCAACAGAATTAACAGATAGTTCTAAGGTGCAGGGAGGAGCAGGATGCCCATAGATACTTGGTTGTACACCTGAAGTACATTTCAGATACACAAAAGAACAAAAGGAAAACATAGACCTGAGGAAACATTTCTTTGTCTTAATACTTCTGGTACTTCCTACAATTCAATAGCTACAGAATCCTCCTGTAGCCACTGATAGCTGGGAGACAAGCAGAACCACTGGAATTAACTGTGCTTGAACAGGTCACACCTCCCTGTGGCTAGCAGGACCACAACTCCTTCACAAAACACAAAATTTGGTGATCAGAATGAAGATAAACATCACACTTCAAAGAACAAAGGCTGAGGAGGAGGAGGAAAGATCAGGTATACCTGAACATGTTTCTACAGATTTTCTCATAACTATCGCAAAGAAGGCTGAGACCAATCAAACTAACACACACCAGAATCAGGGAAGGCAATTGGACTGCCAGAACAAATACAAAAGCCAACAATAACCCAGCTGACTTGGTCCAAAATACAAACAGGCAACTCCAGGATTTACCTCATCTCTCAGCAGATAAGCACAACTTTAAATGGTGGTACCATTACCATGGGACAGCTGAAAATCTCAGGAAGTGGAATTTAAACCAGAAAACAAACACAGCAGCACCTCCTTTTTCAATCCAAGAGAAAGGAACATGTCAAGCTTCCAACACTGCTTCACAACTGATGTCTTACAATCCCTCCAAAAAAGCACAGAAATTATAGTAGTTATGGCCTCTGCTTCATGTGAAGCTACTTTATTACTAAATGCTTGTTTTAAATAAATCCATGCCTTCCACAGCTATGAAAGTAAAACACTTGCCCTGTCTTCTCCTTCAGGGACCTCTCATTTCTTACACAAGACTGAACAGCAATTAGGATGTTACATAAGTTAATTTACTAAAGTTAATTTTTAACTCCACTTCTAATCATAGTGATTGAACAGAAAGAACAAACGAGAAAAACATTCAGAAAGAACAAGCAAAATTTCCTTAGAAGATCTGTACTTCATTCCTCTGGCTTAAAGAGGCTTTTAAAGGCTTTTAAATTATTTCAGATAAGTAAAAATTGTGCAATATACTAGTTAGAAACTAATCATGATGAAATTACAGATTCTAGATACACATGTATTTTTCTATCTACACCTACTTTGCCAATATGGAATAATAAGCAACAAAATGCTAGGCCTTGGGCTTGTGTCTTTATAAACTCTGCAATAGTTGGAGCTATTAGTTGTAAATGTTCTTACTCCTTGTCTTGAGAACTTGTTGGAATTAGACACTGGGCAGAAGCAAAATCTTTCACTGCTTATTTCTATCAACCATGGTTTCCTACCTCTAGTATCAAGCAACTATATACTTCTCTCACAGTGCGGTAGAGAAACACATATGCTACTAGCCTTAAGAAAAAAACCCCAACCAACCAAAATAAAACCAAAACCTCCAACGAACAAAGTAAACCAAATCACCCACCAAACACCTGTATACTGTGCATAGGCCTATACATCCAAGGAGGAAAACATAATTATCTTTTTCCTATTTCTTCATCCTTATTGATCCTGGTTTCAACTTCCATCTATGGCATATATAAAACAAAGAAAAAATAGGGGATGGGGAAACAAACAGTAGTGAAAATGCTAACAGTGTAAGTCAGCAATTGGTATTTAATACCATCCTCACTACAAAAAGTCCTTTTTAAGCCCTTAACTCAGGAAATAAAATAGGTTTGAAAAACATAATTACCACATTCTATTTCACATGAATACGATATTTTTATTCGTTTGACATATGTTGCTTCCTGAATGGATTTAATGTATTTTGGCATTCCAGAACAAAACTGCTCTCAGTGTTTGGCACTTCATGTACAATGCAGCCAGGAAGCCACTCCTTAAGACTATGCAGCCATCTGCAGCAGATACCAAAGGTTTTTGACAAGCAAGCTGCACTGCTGTAAATATGCAGTATTTCACAATAAAAGTTCTCATCTGTTAATCAGACTCTGCACATAATTGGCTGCAGATAAATTCAGGTGATCTGCAACACAAAACAGGTCAGCACAGAAAACAGAAAGGGGAAAAGATAATTTAAAAAATAAACCATTTCTTATTAGAAGATTACTGGTTATTTAAATTAATTATTTTGCTTACTGAATTGTATGTCCACACATAAAACCCCAGGCCCTGATGCTCTGCCTTACATGCATGCCCCCTCAAAAATGCAATTGCCAGAATTCCTGCCTAAACCTAGGACAGATCAAACAACAGAGGTCAGAAGAACACAGCAGGCCCAGAACACCCGAGATACAAAGTAAGCAGACACTGGGTCCATGGGAGGGGAAGGAAGAACCACACTCAAAACTCTCAGCTAGTAACTGCCCAGAAAACACTGCTGCACCAAATCCAAGTTACGTAACTCAATCTGTGGTAACAGAAAGATAAATGGAGTGCAAAGGAAGTACATGTGGGTATGTATGTTCATTCCCCATTTTGAATTTGGTAGATTTCAAAAAAATATATATCCTACCAAAAACCACAAATAAATATGCATTCCAACACTTAAAAGACTATGCAGTGCCCTAATGGAAGCTACTGCTTGAAGAGAAATAGTATATAGAACTAGACTTCCATTTCACTTTATAATTCCTCCCCCTTTAAAGAACACTTCTGTCTTTGTGTTCTAAGTATTATCCACTTCAACAAGCTGGTTTGGTTTTTGTTCTTACATGTTTAGTATAAAATGCAGTACTAAAACCAGAAACTTTTATTCACAATGCAGCTTTAAAAATAGTTTTACTTTAATACAGCTTTTTCACTGCTACAATAAGGAGCAGCCACTATTTTTAAAAAAAGCAAAGGTTCAAAAAAACAAAACAAAAGGCTGTATTTTCCAGACTCTAAGTATCTTGTCCCTCTAGTTTATACAATAATTACGCCACATATTACCTCAACACTATTCTTAGCAGTTTTAAGAGTTACTGTCCTGGACATATAAAGAAACCCCTGAACCTACTTAGCTCTGTCTGTTGTTCCTCGTTACATTAATTCTACAACCGATACACAGATCCCGATACATCCCAATTAGCTGTTCATAATGGTGATGCAGAAGAATTACTCCTCTCTGCACTGGCTGTGGTTCTAACTACAATGCTCTTCAATCTTCCATGTGCATAAACACCATTATTCTTGTCCTCTATTCACTCATCTTTTCTCTCACAATGCATATTTGATTTTTGCCAATTTATAATCTCTTTTCATTCCCAACACAGTGATGAAACATTTAAGTTACTATTTTTGTACTAAATTGTATTTTCCTTTACTTAGTGTTGCATCCCTTTAAGTGAATGGATGATGATTAAAGAAAAGAGAGCTGTTACATCATTTTTATTTTAGTCTATCAGGCATTTTGCAGGTAAGATAAGCAACTGATACAAAAAAAATTAGAAGAAAGCTATTCTTGAATGGTTTCTTAAGTACTTTTGCCTCTTTAGATAGGGAAGAACAATAGTTTACTACTGGTTAGAATAAAATTTTTATGAATAACTTAGAATTTAGACAATTATATTTAAGTACACTTCCTCTTAAAAGTGTTGTTTTCAATAGAGATAATAATTCACTATTGGAAGCCAAAACCAAGTTTTTCACCTGACAGGAGATTTAAGATGAACTAAAGAGTCTTCTTTGTCACCAAAATGCTAATTACAGCCTCAAAACTGAATTCAAAGTTGATTTAATAATAACTGTAAGTGTTACTTAACTTCTAACACACTGCGTTTTCCAGCATGAGAAAAAAATAAAGGTACAATACTACTTTGACACTACTGCAGTAAAAACTGGGACAGTGCCATACAGGTTTGCTATTACTATGTCACCCTCTTTTCTCAGAATAGGAAAAACTGACTGAGGAGGACAATGTAGGAATTTCAGAGAATTTCATAGATGTGATTTCCAATAATTTGAACTGTCCAGTGCATACTTCAGACTTCTCACAGATTAAAACCAAGTTAACACAAAACTAGGGGAAATGAGTAACATTCTGATTTTGAGGGAAAGTTATTCCTCTGGAGATATTTCATAGTCTGAAGCTGAAATTGAAAATTGGTCAAGATTCAACACCAGTGGAATGACGCGTGAGCTATGGATCTAAAATGAGCAAATACATATTTAAATTCAGTGGAAATAAGCAGGGACTCACTCCACAGACGAGAGGAAGTACTGTTTTTAAAAGGTTAAGGAACAATTTGTTGGTTCTTCATTGGTTAGTTTATGTAAAGGGAGAAGCAAAGTAAGAAAGAGAGTAAGACAAAAATATTGATTAAACACATTTCTCTCCCACTCTGTAACACTTTCTTCTAACCTGCTCCATTGACAAGGCCACAATCTTTCTCTTGATGTGTCACCATTTGCTCTGCAAAACCAATTCAGTAACTGATGTCATGAAAGACTACAGTCAGGACATCTGAAATCTTGACAATACGTCTCCAACAGATCCCACAATTTCCCACAGAAAAATCCCACAGAAATGTTTGCCTGCTTTACCATCTTTTTCTAGTAAAAAAAGCATTGCAAAACCACAGAATGATTCAAGAATCCTCAGCATTTCTTCTGCTTTGTTTCAGTAAAGCAAAACAAAATAAATCCTCCCTGAAAAATTGATGAACTCACCCAGATAAATACAAATGAAAGAGTAAATTAACCTCAAGTCTTTAAAATCTATTTTAAGTATGTCTTGCTTTCCTAGTACTTGTATTACTTTCATTTTCGTTTAGTTAGGTTAAATACCTGGTACCAGACCCAAAGCCTTAACATGTAAATTAAAAATAACATACTGGAAGAACAGGATTGTCTAATAGTCACAGAAGGCCCACACCCTCACAAAACATTGTTCAGGAAAACAAAAACCTCGTAAAAAATACAAATAAGATATAGATAAACAATTTTATAGTAAAATAGTAAAGCTCTGAAGGTTTTTTCTTCTCCCATATCAATGTTTCTGATCTTATCCATCAGGATCAGAGCCAGATGGATTGACAAATTCTGAGTTCCAACTATTTTCCCTCCCTGTCACATTCTGAGAAGATGGTTTAACATGTCTATTTCCGTCCTTTTTCACTTCTTCTTACTTAGAGTCCTTAATATTTGTCATCTTGTTTTTAACAGTTTCCTGACACCCACATGCGAACCAACAACAGTGACCTGAGAAAAGTCACAAGTAAAATTGTAGGTTTGTTCCAAATACTATTTTTTAGCACTGCACACTCAATTCCCTTTGCCTGTAACTCCTCCAAGTTTAAAGAACTCATTAGTTACTTAGAATAAATCACTCTGTGTAAGTTTACTACAGCATAGCAGACATAAATGGTGTAAAAATTGAAGAGGTATGAATCAGGAAGAAGTGAACTTTTGAATTTTCTCCTCAGTGATGAATTTTACTGCCAATCCCTAAAAAATATAGAGCAGCTCAGAAATTAAATAACCGACAGAGCTCCAGGGTTAGCACCACATATGATTATGTGACCAGAAGTAACCCAAAATTAGTATGTTCTCCTAAAAGGAGCTAACTACCAACCTCACATTCCAGGCCACCACATACAAACATGCCACAGCAAGCAAACATACCAGCAGCAGGAGATCAGTGAACACTATCTGTTGTCAGCATGTTCACTGATCCTCCTTCAACTAGACCTACCTCAAAGGCCAAAGTGGAACCTAAGTAAATTAAACATCTAAATATTACACTCAGTAGCATAAGCATGGAGACTGAGCATTTGCAAAGCATTTAAGTCACTAAAGATTTAGACTGCTATGTTGACACATTTTTCGGTTTAATTTTACTGAAAATACAGGCCTCAGTCTTCTAAATACTACTGCAGCCAAGCTTTATGTTGTCATAACCACAAGCGTGCATAAGCACAGATTTTTAAGCAACATCTTTCCACAGACCAAAAAAACTCCTGTAAATCACAATAATAAATGTTCTCCAATACCCAGCCTCAAATATAAAACTCCATGTTATCTTCAGGGTTACTTGTAAGACAAAAGACCTGCAGTAACTTGCTCAAATTGCTGACAACTGGATTGCTCTTCTAAACTTATTTCTCCTCTCTGGTAGAGTAATGCCAGGCAGACAACAGTCACTTGGGGAAAAAACAGCAGCTCTCAAATCTTAGCAGTCTATGAGAAATCTTCTAGACAAGCCTGGAAACACTTTCCACCATTAAAACACTTACAATGCTATCTACAGTCATTCTGGATGACCAAACCTGTGAATGACAATCATCTGGCACCACATTTCAGATGCTTCTGTACATGCACTGATGTAGCTTAAAGCACCTATGCCCTCTCTTCTGCTTCTTAAAACTTGGAAGTTTTGAAAGATACATACTGAAAAACTCCAAGGACAAGGAGAGCAAGGAAGGCTGAAGAAATCATTTCTGCAAATATACTAATCACATACCCCACATCACGGGACAGAGGACAAAGGAAGAACATGAAATTTCTCTTCCGTAACGGTCTAGGAAGATGGAACCCCTTACGCAGCTGCTACAGGAACTTCTCATGCCAACTGGAGTTGAAAACTGGTGAGAAGACTCCAAAGGCAGCAGTAAAACTTAAAGCACTTTACTTCAAAAACCAAGACCATCCTTCTGCATCTGCTTTTAACACAATATCAGAACTTCAAATATTTTGAATTTATTTATATATTGGGATTGGAGCTTTCTCCAGCAAGGAGAATAGAGCCCTGACCACTTTGCAGGAAAAAAACACAGATTCCAAATTAAGACTTAAATTATAAGTGTTTCACTTCAAGTATTTGTAATTTTTACTAATAGTTCAAACCACCGGAGCTTCTTCCACTCCTAAGGCTGGCCTCAGACAACTGACACAAGAAGTAGCCCTTGAGCACTACAAGCTCACAGCAAGACAACTATAACCCAACCTATACAAACCATCTTATTTAAGAAGATTGAGCCTTATAAGGCTTATTTACCTTCTGACATTATTACAACTACCAGGACCTCCACAGCAGCCAAGATTGTTCAGATTGTCCTCAGAATCTGCTTAATCATCATTGTCTATTCCTACACATAGTGATCACTTAGTATCAAGTAACTACAAATTCCTTCCAAGAACAGAAAGAAACTAATCTACTTTTTAATTTAAACTTTTAAACTTTTAACTTAAACTTTTTACCCTAGGCAAGAGACTTGCAATGCTGATGTTTTCCAACATAAATACACTTCAGTTTGGTTTCCTTTAAACCAAAGGAAGAGCTTTGCTCAGTTTTACTTCTCAATTATACAAAGTCACAATATATTTTTAAAGCTGGAATTGCACCCTAGCATTGAAATATCATGCTTCTGCATCCCCTTTAGGGAAAGTACAAAGAGTAGTAATTCAAATACCTGTACTGAAACTTAAGCCTCAGAGAAACAAGTATCTTAAAAAGAACTGGTCACTAATGATGCTCCTTTGGATCCACTGAAATTCAGAAGTAGGTCCCATCTGGGTCACCAAAACTTAACAAAAATCAGTAAAAATAAAATCTCCTTACCGCCAATGTTGCATTAAGAAGCAGGCGTTCTTTATTTGGCTGGATGCACGAGAGGATAGCTCCTCCTAAATACTGTGCATGCTGAGCACAGGAAAAGCTCCTGTTTATATACTGTATTTTACATACATATTCATTGATTTTCCTGGAATAAATACACATATGATAATCATTTCCCCAAAATCATTAACATATTTTCCCTCCCCTTTACACATGCATTCTTCTGCCCTACGGGTCTCTTTGGTGGTCCCTGGTGGTCAACAACCCCAAAGTTATAGCTGACTGCTTGGGAACCGATAAAAGTTGGCATAACTGGGCTGGTTGCTTTCCAGTTCTTCTTCCTAAAGAATAAGCATTGTGCAGTTCCATAGGCCAGTGGCTTTTGAAGAATAAGCATTGTATTAGCCCACCAGGTGCAAACGATTTTTCATCGGCAACAATGAGGGCAAGGCAGCAGAAAAAGCCCAATTATCCTGAGATTACTATATAAGAAAAATACTATTGATTCCAGTATAACAATTTTTTCCATTTTAATTAGATGTGAGATACATAAATCTCTCCTAAATCCTTACTTTGAAATCGTACATTTTTAAGATTTGACTCACAATACCTGAACACCATATTCTTAGTTCAACAAGAAAGCTGTATTTCAGTGAAGTAACCTTTTTACAACAAAAAAAAATCCTTAAAAAAACTCCCATACCCTTGGTTAAATACAGGCTATTTACTACTCAACCCACCTTCAATGTTTTCATTCTGATATGAGATGTGTCCTCTGATGCATTGTTCTACTTACTCAAAAGCTGACAAGGTAAAATACCAATGTTTATAAATCTTCCTTTTCCAGATAATCTTCATTTAACTATCTATTTCAAATGTCACCATCAACATTTGCATGCTCACATAGGAATACAGTCTACTATTTTCATATCTGTATGAGTAACTCTCCATCAACTCAACCAGTAACTAATTTGGAAAAGGTTAGATTTCTAATTCCTCTATGTGGATTAAATGTCAGGCATTTCTTCAGCAGATCAGGTTATTCTACAGGGAGAATCTGCTGAAGGTATGACATATCAACTATTTGATCTCTACACAACATTTTCCCTGAAAGATTTTCCTTTTGGCTTGGGAGCAGGAAGGACAAAAACAAAACAAGAACGCAAAGCAGACAGACAGTGATTCATTACAGCCCTACAGGAAAGCCAAGCTGAGGAATTCACTCCCATCCCCTTCTATTTCTAGAATGTACTGCTAATATACAAGGTATAATGTATGTTACACATGTGCAAGCCTTTCCTTACCTTTGATCTTCCAAGCTTGGCTCTTAATGCCTTGGACTACAGACTCTCAGCAAATTCCACTGACAACAAATCATAACACTGTTTACTGAGACCATCAGCTTAATACACTAAGAAACTATCAATCATTAATATTTTCTCCACAGAGCCCTCTCACCCACTCTGTATGAACATGACATGCAAATTAATACCCTACAGAGCTTTATGTTTACACTAAGCATTATCTACTGCGCAGCTTATACATATGATAGATCTATTCATATTTTCACTAATATGATAATTATCTTCATGATAATCACGTTCCATAGTATGCCATATGCTGCAACTTCTAGCTCTTTGATTGCAAGCATACCTTCTTAAAATTAGTGATGTTTACTTGAGCTTAATTTAATTCATGAGTAAGAACCAGCCAGGTCAAAAGAACGTTTCCCCAAGCCATCAACACACAGCTATAAAAGTGCTGCTTCAAGAACATGAGCTGCCATGTGTAAGCTTAAATAATTTTGTTCATAATAAGAATATCAATGTCAGACTGATTTTTAGTTGAGATTGTAGATCTCAAGAAAGAATACATCCCTTCATAACTCCAAAACTATGTTAACGACATGAATGGCATTCGATGATATAACCATGAGCTGTAAGCAGTACTGAATTACACTTTCATCATTAAAAAGGGCCTTATCCATAGCTACCACGGTGACAAAACACTAGCGTAAAAAGTTGTGCCTCCACTACAAGGAACTATTCTTCTAGATGGCATTGAAAAATATCAAGTGCATCATGAGAAACACAAAAGGGCTGAAAAGAAACAAAATTGCCTTGATTACGAACATAGTGGTTTACAACTAAATTTGTCATGCACGGCTACAATTCCTCACCCTCCCCTCAAGAATCTCAAGTCATTATTGGGACTAAAACACTGCTCTGGAAAGGGATGGTTCTTTTTAAAAGGATTACTCTATTCAGACTTTCTGCCAAGCATCAGCCACATAAGGAAAGCAAAGTTCACTGCCATTTATTTTGTCCAGACCTTTCTGATGCCTAAGAATAACCCTTACTGCTGCCTGGAAAGGTAAGTCTAGAAATTTCAAGTCAAATCATTTGTTATCAGCCTCTGAACCCGCTTCAGTTGACATTTTTCCTTACAGTATATCAAACAGATATAGTTGGATTACTTTTTCTTACAGCACTAAATTACTCCATGTTGTTAAAGAACTACATACGTAGGAGTGTCACAAATTTTGCACAGAAATTACTTTTTGTCCAAGACTCCCAAATACCAATACATGTCAGACACTGGCAAGACTGAAGCATACACATCCTATCTGACCAACATGTTGCTTCTGAGTTTGACAAATAGGAACAAACATTCCAGAGGTATGGCTTCTACCTCATCCTGAACATTCACAACGTGAGAAATTCCTTGCCTTCACGAAAGAACTAACCTATAATTGCCTCTTTGAGGCATGTGAAATAAACATGCATCCAGTTGGCATAATAAGCACCAGAGGTACGAAACCTTACACCAAAACTTCACATTTAGTTTCCCCTTCAACAGCTCCAAAAAGGAGTTCTTTCAAAAATCAGAAAGGGGAAAGCGATCATTAAAACCAAACAAGGCTACATTAACAGCTTTGACTGCATGCACTTAGAAGTCAGACAACTAGCTATCTGCTTTGGTTTTGTTTTGTATTTTGTTTTAAATGAAGGTTCTTAAGGAACTTCACAAGGATCAAAATGCAGGACAGACCTATGCTATACAAGCTGAAAAACAAGCAGTCCAACTCATCGCTTTGAGAACAGAGAGGGCAAAGGGGAAGAAAACGGGTGACTGCAGCAGTCGAGGGTGGAAAAACTGCGACATTTACAGATGACCAGGAAGGTATTTTTTATAAAGAAACTCAACAGCAATCCTGAAGTAGTCCGGCCAGACCCTAACCGATATTCCAGAAAACAAGGCAGATATAAGAAGCACAAAGCCTCAAGATCTTTCGATCAAATAAAACATATTACGTCCTTCATGACTTTCTAATTTCCCGAGAAGTTAATTATACTCGCAGAGTTACCAAACGTTTTGGAAGGGAGGGAGCTGAAGCAGCAGTTACGCAGTCGAGCAGCTTCAGCTCAGTGCCTTCTCGGACGGAACAAAGAAACTTCTGTGTCCGATGAGATTAAAAACTTTCGGTCTCACAGATTCTTTCCTTGCCTCCATGAAACCAGCACCTCGGTTCACACGTTTAGGCGAGACGGGAGGAAACACAATGAGAGCTAAACTGTGCAGGCCAAGGCGGAAAACACAGACAAAACGTGAAGGCCAAAAACAGGATATAAAACGATGCGTGAACTCCTTGCTTGTTTTCTCCACCCCTTCCCAGAGGAAGGATTTTTCTGTTGTTTTGTTGCTGCTGATCCCAAGCCTTCCCCATTTACCTTATCTGTCGGGGCGTCTAAACCAGATCCAGCAGGCAGGAGTTTCTTCCGACCCCAAGTTAAATCCAATCGAGTTTTCTTAAGGGAGGAAGAGGGCAGAGGCCGGGGGAAGAAGAAAGAATGTTACCAGCTTTCACCGAGGACAGGGGAGCCCGTGTGCACGGGGAGAACGCAGCACAGCAGCCCGGCTCCTCCCGGCCCCCGCCGGGGTCTGCCCCGCGGGCGGCCCCGCGTCGCGCCGGCCCCGCCCGGCGGCGACACTGCAGCGCCCCCCACCACCCCACCCGGCCCGGCCCGGCCCGGCCCGGCCCTCCCGCCGCCGCCGCCCCTCGCCCGCCGGCCCGCCCGCCCCCCGGCGCGATGGGCACCGCCGCTCCCCCCCGGCTCTGCACCCGGGGTCGCGCTGCCCGAGCGCGGCCGTCACCGCCTAGGGCTGAAGCGTCTGCCTCACCTGCCCGCCGCCGCCCTCGCTCCCCGCCTCCTCTTGCACACTTCCCCCTTCTCTCGCTGCTTCAGCCTCCCGCCCCCCTCCCCGGCCTCGGCAGCGGGGGCCCGGGGAGGCGGCAGAGCTGTGGGGAGGGGGAACGAACGCCCCGGGCAGACACGCGACGGGGGAAGGGGAGGTGGCCGCGGGCGAGGCCACCGCGCCCCTGCTGCTGCCGGCGCCGCGCACCGCTGGCCAGCCCGGGGAGGCACTGCAGCGGCACGGGGGGCGGAGCGGGAGTAGGGCCGTGGCCGGGACCTGGCGGAGGCGGAGGCGAGAGCGAGCAGGCGGGAGCGGGATCAGGCGGGAGCGGAATCAGCCGGGCGCGGCGGGCGGGAGGAGGGACGGGCGGACAGCGGCGGGCGGGGGGCCGAGCAGGGGGAAGGCCGTGAGGGACGGGCGGTGCGGCCAATGGGGCCCGGCGGGGGCGGGCTGTGCAAGAACGGAGCGCGGCGGGGCGGGGGGCGCTGGCGGGGGTTGGGGCCGGCGCGGGCCCGGGAGAGGCGGGAGCGGCGCCGGGCGGGGGCTGTGTCTCGCCGCCGCGGAATGGCTGCTCCCGCCGCTGCCCCGGTTTGGGCCTGTCCTAGTTTGTCGTCTGGAGAGGAGCGTCACTCGCACAGGCAAATTCAGTCCTGAATGACAGAAGTTTCCTCGTTAGCAACTGAGCTTCCTAATTTAATGGTTGCACACCTTCTGTAGGAAGCGCTGAGGCGCCGGCTCACGCCATCAGGCGCTGGCTGTTGCGCCTTCGTGGCCATCTCATCCCTGCTTCATCGCACCTTGTGCTACCTGATTCGGAGTTACCAGGGTCTGAGGGAACGAACACACCCAAGGGAAAAACTGACAGCCTCCACCCACGCTTTGGTGTTTGGGTATGCTACATTAAACTTGGATGCAAACAACAACAATTAAAATAATGCTGCACATACTGTCACACTGTTTCACGCAAACCCTGGAACACTGCTGTACTTTCTCTTCCAACTATTTCAACACTGTCAATACAATACAATGGTACTGAAAATGTGTGTTGACTGACAGAGTCATGTACAAATACAGGTTTGAAAAGCAGGCAGTGCACAGGTCACACGGCTTTGCTATCGGTTGGGTTTGGATTGCAGAAGTACAGTTGTGATCCAAACAGAAACAGTGAGTTTCTGTTTAATTTCCTGGATTGTTTGAAATGGCTATTTGATAACCTATTGTGTATGCAATATGCCATTTTAACAGTCCTGGAACCTGGAGTTCTGCTCTGCCACAACACAGCACATGAAGCTGACAGCAGGGTGGATTTGTACACGCTGCTCACCTTATGCTCCTTAATTGTGCTCAGCAGAGACCAAATCTAAGGACAGAGGTAGTTTTGTTTTCACGGTCATTTAATCCCTGGCTACTCTACTAGGACTGCCACCAACCAAGATGGAATAGTGTTTTATTATGATAATCTGTTTACTGAGAAATTGGCAAAATGCTAAAAAATGCCATGATATTGAACAAAAAAGGAAAATGGTATGTCATGTTAGTATTGACCTGCCCCGATTTTAACATACGACTAGATGTGAAAAGTCCTTTATACCCCTACCAGTCCTTGAAAGTGACTCCAATTGATATTTCCTGTTCAGGATCATTGTTTGCTTCATCCAGTTTCTTGTAGGGCTTTGCATGAAGGGTTTAATCTTTAGCAACAAAACATACAGATGATCCCATTTTTATAAAAGTCCACTGTGTTTACCAATCCTGTTATTTATTTTAAACTTCTTGCCTGTATGTGGGAATTGTATGTTCATGTATCCAGTTTGTATCTAGGTACAGAAAATAACCATGCATTTCTACTAGGATAATAATGTTCACTTACTGTTTTCTTTACTTTTCTCCATCTTCACAGAACATACAACCCTACTTTGGGGATTGCATCTATGCCTAAATTTAAATAATCAAACTAAATAAAATGTAGTCATCAGGGTTTATAAAAAGGAGATTTAAATGTGTATATATAGGTATTTCCCAAAACATTAAATCACTTCTATTTCTTCTTCTTCAGAAAAGCGATTTTCTTTAAATGAGTCAGGTTTGGACTAAGGCCAAGCAAGAGAACTTAACCCCTGCTGACAACAGATTTAGAATTTCTCACTACAGTGCCCTACTCTGGTACCCTACACTGGTGCTATAATAAAATTACTAATTTTTTTTTGATCTCTTGCAAATGATTGATCATTCCTGTCCAAATAATGTCCTTATCATAATTAATGCGAATAGCTCTTTGTAACTGATACCCTCCATCATGAACTCTTCAGGGCACTTTTTAAAGTAAAAGATCATAACTTTTTTAATGTGAAAATATTCTTTGGAAATGTTTACAGCAAATTGCCTAATGCATTTATTAATGCAGCAGAGTAATAGATGGGTGTGAGAATTTATAGTAGCTGTTGCTCAGATGGTGAATCTCCCATAGCTGTTAATGTTAGTTGCAATGTATGATGCTGTTTCACTTACAGTTTTAGCCATCAAAAATAAAAGCGTAGCCAATGTCTGCTGAAACTACAACTAGCTGGAGCACAACTACATTTTGCACAGACAAGATACAACTATCTATACAAATTAAGAAAATAGCAGGAGTTATCCTAGGGATCTAAAAGTGCTATAAATATCAAGACAGTATTTAGATTACAGCTCCAACAGAGTCCCCACCAACATTAATTCCCAGAGTTGGTATCCCAGTTACCAGATAATTACAGATTAAGCGCACAAAGTGCAAAATACAAAGTTATATAATGAGTCTTTCTAGTGAGACTATGCATCTGATCCCACTGAACATTTAAACAAATCCTTTATACACACTTTCATGCTGGACATCAAGCCCAAACTCCTCTCATTTTAATTTCTATTTTTATATTTGAACAGGAGCACTAGTAAATACTGCAGCAACATGCAGCTAAATCAAAAGAACAATTGGTGAAACAGCCACCAGTATGTTTGTGTCTTTCCAGAGTTAAGTGGCCTGAACAATTACTACATAGTTTCTTCTGAGTAGCAGGGTTTAATAGCTCCTTTTCCCTATTCTTACTACTGTTGTTCATTACGATCGCATGTTTCCACTTTTCCAGGAAATAGATTGAAAGGCCTCTAGGGTAAGCGCTTCTGCTTATTAAATGCTCAGGTATTGACTTGAATGATAGATTTCAAATTGATTTGAAGTGGGACTTCTGGGCATGATTGCAATATAAATATTAAATAATAATTAGTGGTAGTAATGACCGCCTGAAAGACACAGAGGCAATAAGTAATCTTTTCTTTAACAAGTACCTATTGAAGTTTATTTTAAATATTCCATAATTTAAATTTGCCAAAATGTCTTACTGTAACATTTTCTGAATTTATGTGGTTCACAACTGGACGACACCACATTTATCTTGGTGAAATTAATACAAAACTGGTATAATTCAGTAGCAATTAAGTCTTAGAAGTGTGTTGCTATAACTTCTAAATGCACAATGCATATCTGCTATTTTTAAAGAGAAGCTAAATAAACAACCTCTGTTCAGTCTAACTTCAATACAATCCCAAATTTACACTGGCTAAATACACCGTACAGATAAGTTTTCTCTCTATTTGGGTGCTTTGTTTCTCAAATAGTAAAACCGAAGTGATGAATGTAAATGCATTGTGTGACTAAGTTTTGTAATATTATGCAAGTACCAATAGAAAACCTTGGTAACACCACAACCTATTTTGTATATGCTGTGTTCTAGAAATGGTTAGGAATGTTTTAGAGTTATTTTTAAACATTTTATTGTGACTTTTTGTTTGTATTTGTCTTCCTTAGTTACCATGGGAGAGCTGGTGAATTCTGAGGAACACTTGGGACATGGAGGAGCATTTCACATGGAGGAGAAAAGACAAAAAGGTGGTGTTAAGGTACTTTTACTCTTGCCTGATTTGGACTGCTGTGCTCCTGGACAGGCCCCTTAACACTGATTTTAAGCTATGCTGCAGCCTCTTAGCCTAAGGGTCTGTTTTGACAGCTGATGCCACAACATAAATCCTGTGCAAGTGAAAACAAAGAGAAAGGAATGAAAATGAAGCCATACTGTGTGAGGACACTGACATCTCTGGATCATAACCACAAATCCTTTGCTTACAAGCTTAAGACAAAGAGTTACATATGAAGTTGGCAGAAAGAGCCAACTCTAAAGTTACCTAAAATAAGCCACGTGCTCAGTATGTTGCCTATGCAATGATGGTAGTTTTGGACTGCCTTTGCTAAGTTCTTGGATCCTAGAAGGGTAAAAATTAATGCTGTTGAGGATGTTTGTGTCCAAATAGAAATCTTAAAAGAGTGCTGTACCAACTTCTAGTCAGATCTGGAATACTTTTCTACAGCAAATCAGTTATGCTAGCTCTATAGGACTCATCATCAAACAACCATTAAATAAAACCAGATTTCTCTAATTGTAGGATGAACTGCATTTATTTCACATTTTATGGCTTACCTCTATTTTGACAATTAATTTTTCTTAGAAGGTGCTAATGCTGACAATACAAATCTCTTAGTAGTCTTTAGCAGCACTGTTGCGTGTATGGACACATAAATTTTTTACCTTTCACTTGTCCTTTTCTGTGAATAATGTCAGTCATGTAAAAATAAATGCTAACAATGTGTGAATTCTTGGCTTCAGTATTGGTTCAATGATATTTCAAATTGAATTTCATATGGACTACCATGTTTGGAATCACACGGTAAATCCTTTTGAAGCAAGGAGAGGCAAACAGTCCAGTGAGATGAACAACCCTGTCTCGAGGCAGGTTAAACTCACAGATTGTACCTTAAGAAAAGAGTTTTTCATTTCTAGAAAAGCCACCATGGAACATTTTTAGGAGAGTTTAAAAAAAATCCTTTTGATTGTTCTCCATCTGCAAAATATGCTTCATGATAAAATATTATTTCATTTTGGGGAAAATAATTACTTTTTTCAGAATGTGTTTGAGCAATTGCAGATTTCTTTCATTACATCTGAAATTCAATTCTAAGTTCAATTAAAAAAGAATGATTTTGTCTTCCCCTTTTCTTTCCATTATGAAGTCTTCGGTTCTCCTTTTTTACTTTTTTTTTGCCTTTTTTCTCCCCAC
The DNA here is from genome assembly GCF_041296385.1 of Aphelocoma coerulescens. NCBI lineage: Eukaryota > Metazoa > Chordata > Aves > Passeriformes > Corvidae > Aphelocoma > Aphelocoma coerulescens. Next base: position 20,934,234 of record NW_027184085.1, on the reverse strand, counting down.
ACAATAGATGTAAATGACATAGTTCTAAGTGCTAAAATGTTCTCCTTTTTCAAGTATTTTATCCCTTCCCCTTTGAACAAACAAAATATCAAAAATTGCACTTGTATCACTAGTATAACTGAAAACCTTATTGAAACATTATAGATATTTTTAATTTTCCTTTGACAAGAATGGTCTCAAAGTATCTTTTTAAAATCTAAAATAGGTATTTTTTCAGTTATATCTGTCCTATGCGCCAAGACATGGTGGATGCAAACAATAAAATTTTAATGTATTTTAAATTCACAAGTTTATTTACTGTTTTCCTCCATCAAAGGGTATTTTTATGCATCTTTATATGCATCTATATATTTTACAGTACTATTCTACATCAATAAGGAAATAGTGACTTTTCAGGCCACAAAAGTGAAAAAGTTGTCTATTAACTCATTTCTATTCCTGCAAACAAGCAAAAGTGCTAAACAGAGAACTTGGCTTTACCAAGTACTTTGAGAAGTGCACTTTAGAGGTGTAATTATTTCTATTTCTAGAAAAAAATATTTAAAATATTTTACTTTGTTAAACTGAGGTGAAAATTCGTAGCTTCTGATTAACCATGCCATTATCAATGTAGCAGAGGTTACATCTGAGCATCATGACAGTATCAACTCAACCAATTTCCACAAACATATTTCTAAGTGTTGTGATTTAACAGCATACATTCAGATTAAACAGACACACAGTTCAGATGACAGAGACCTTAAATGAATTTGACACTGTGGGATATAAATTAGACAAGGTCTGTAGAAGAGGTGATACCTTTAATTAGATCAACTGATAGAAATGGAGAAAACAAAGTTTTTGACTTGACTGACATCATTAATGAGAACTGAGAAGGAGGAAAACCCAAACTAAATACAAGTGGGATGTATTTGTTTCAGTATAATAAAATTATTTCAATCAGTTAAACCACTGGTGAGAAAACAGCTGCTAACATGGATGTACGGAGGATGAATCAGCAAGAAAACTGTCAGATTTAAAAATAATATTGCTACTGTCTCCATTAAGAATGTAGTTCCCAGGATTATTTTTTAAACCTGACTTGTAGGTCCCCTGTTAGCCCCTGCTCTCTGCAAGAGATGGACTATTTTTTAAATTAAATAAATACTCTCCTACCCTTTGCTGTGTTTTGTGTATGATCTGTTATCTGTGTCAGTTCATTGTAGTGAATAATGGTTAATTAGTTTCATGCATGTAATTCTCATGAGGATGTGTGATACTTAGTGTAATATATCACCATTTTAAAGAGTGTGTGAAGAAAACCCATGGAAATTAATGGTTCTTTTGGGCACTGATATCAATTATATTAAGTACGTCAGTATTGCTTGGCTGTGCCAGCAAGGTTTCATTCTTGCAAGTGTTTGTCAGTACAAGTCTGCTTTGGATTGTGAGTTTAATACTGGAACCATTGTTTAAAAAGAGATGTGGGAAAGAAGAAGTCTTCAAGGACGTGTTTTAGTAAATGCTAATTATCTAACAATTTTTTGTATATATACCAGCACTGAGTATTATGCAATAGACAGGAACATTTTATCAATGAGGGCTTCTATTTTGCATTAGATTGATAGGTGGTATTTGGGAGGTTAATTCGAATGCAAGGCCTGCTCCTTGCAAGGCAGGTCAGAGACTTTTTTCTAGTGTGCCTCTTATAGTGGCTAATTTTCTCAAGAGTTTGTTGATTTGTGGATTCCTCTACAAAGTATTTTGCATTGTCACTTTTTGCCAGCCATGTTATCTAGAAAGGTGATGTTCATCTTCTAGTTCAGGAAAGACAATAAATTCTTGATTTAGCAGTGGAAATCTGTGGAGAAGTTCAGGTGAGGTTTAGTGGCACAGTTCTTTAAAACACTTTCCCATGAGTAGTTGATGAACATGCTGCCATTACTGGTATGAAGGACACATTTTAAAATATTTTCAAGCTTTGGTTGCTCTCCCCTACTGATTTCCACAGTTCTTTATGAGTAGTAGGCACCTTCATCTGAAAACTACCAATTTAGGTGTATCGACATTATATTAAATGAGAGAAACAACTGTTTTGGTTTTAAGTTCTTTCTTTATCTTTGATAGAAACCATCTTGGATTAAGCCCCTGCACAACCAAGAGACCTTTGGGAGAGAAATCCTCTAATATGGGAATATTCATAAACTGCTTTTTAAGACACTCAAATGTAAATGGCACTGTTCTTGTCAGGCTGTTCAGCATTTTAGAACTATGCGTATATTTTCTTATGCATACTCTAAAGAAATGGGAAAATTCCAGGGTGTGGTTGTGTTCTTTTCCATCACATATCTATTTTTACTATATAAGCTATTTTGTCTGTAGTTCAGCCATGTCTTTATGTGTTAATACAATCATAAAACAAATAGAGTTCTCTGTGTGTATATATATATACACACACACATATAATTGATCCACAAAGGCCTAAATCTGAAATATTATGAGATGTATAGCTATATAAATCAATATGTGGCATTTACATATATTTATGTATGTGTGTATATATATATATATATATGTATGTATATGTATGTGCACAAATATTGAAGTGAAAGCATTCACCCTTACAGTGTAAAATTCTTATGGCATAGATTTCTCTTTCATTTTAAGACAGATAAATGTCAATAAAAATATACAGACACAAAAGTAATGTAAACCATACATATCTCTAGAAAAAGTAAGTGATGTGCCAGAAAGTCAGGTAATTTACTACTGTCACAGAGATTTAAACTATAAGGATCTGCCTTTTCAAATGCAGAGATATTTTTCCTAGGAGTAATCTTATTGCCTTCACTGATATTGCTAATTGAAATAAGATGCTACACACCTGTCTCTAGATCCATTGCCTAAGGGCTTGTTTACACTGAATCAGAAAAGTACACTAACTCTGTGTACACTGAAACACTTGAATTCCATGTGATACAGTTTTAGTATGTACTCACTGTTGAGATAAGGTAAAGCCTACATACCCATCTGAAGCTTATTATATGAGGCACACATAATGTTTTACTGAGCTACTGCCTTCCTGCCTTTCCAAAGCTGAGAATATGCTGGAATGAATAGGAAGGTAAGAAAGGCCCTACTTGCCCCTGAACTTCACTTCCTCATTACAACATTGCAGGCTCCCAACACAGCGCAGCAACTCCTTTTCACCTCCTTGTTCTGCAGAAATCAAATCCAGAGCTTCAGGGGGCACTTACAGACCCTCACAACACCCTCCTCATACAGTGGAAGGAGTTTAGATGTTGTTGAAATGAAGACCACCATCTCTGGCTGCCACAGGCAGCTCAGGGCACATGTCCTGTGCTGCTCTATTTCCATGCCAAATAAAATATCATAATCCACTTCCAGAGATCAAAAACAGATTACCAGCAATTCTCCTTTTAGCTGCTTACATTAGGAGAAGCCTGACTGGGTTTTATCAAGGAAAGACATACCGATGTCAGTTTGCTGTAGGCAGTGCTGATGCCAGGGAACATAGTGAGGACTCTGAGGCTGATACATGATGTTGTCAACAAGGCTCACATAAAAGCCAGGACCATTTTGCCTGAGTGGCTGAGTGTCTTGACTGGATACATGCAAGGGGAGCAGGACAGGTGCTCAATTTGCCCATCTTATGGACTACTTGTGCTGGCAATCCTGAGAAGGGAACATCAGCCAGTAAATCTCCTTGCTTTTCCTGGTTAATATGCCATTAATGTGAAAAGTTACGGAAGACGTAGCAGTGTTGTAGTTCTCAGGTGAGGGAGTATGACTTGCAGTGTTACTTGTAGGCATTTAAAACTCCTCTGCTGCTAATAACCAGCTGCACTCTGCAGATCTCTTCTTTCCCTAAATGCTCAGTTCAGTTGCCTTCATTTGTATGACCATGCTAGAAGTTTCAAGAGCTAGTTAAAAATAATGATGTCTTAGCAAATGCAATAGTTTAGTCACTCTCAGATGTTCAGTGGAAAACATTCCTTTCTTTCCCTTGCTCTCCTCCCCCACCATACACATCTTCTCCTTCCTCCTCTCCCTCTCAACCACTTGAGCTTAGAAGGAAAAAGTGGCAGCAAATGTGTCAAAGTTCTTTGCCATCATCCCTTACCACTAAAAGAAGAGGCATGAACCACTGTTAGCTACTGAAATTTTGAATAACCAAGCTTCACTGGAAAGAAAGCATTTCTTAGGGGAATAAAAACTGAATTTAAGATGCCAAAATTATTATTTCACAGCTGTCTTGTTCTTTATTTCAACATTGAAAGCAGTGACTATGCTTCTAGACAAGGTTAGACTGCTTCTGTGGCACTATATATAGACAATGTCCTATGAATCCTTTCTTTCTATAATGATTGCACAAAGAGGGAAATCACCCAGAGCCAGTGCTACCTTCTCTCTCCTATTTATGGGACTGCAATAAAAGGAGACTGTTTAACTGCTAAAGAATACTGAAGACCTTCCTGGCGCTGAATGAAGTAGTTCAGCTGTCATTCAGAGAATGACCAGCCTTTGACGGGTGAAAAGCAGAGTGATAAACAGAGGTATTTTGGTCTCCGGTGAAGAAGAGTGCTGCCTTGGCAATAGGTAAGTCCAGTCCCACTGCGGAGTGAGTGGAGAAGAGGCCAGTTTTACCACATCCAAATATCATGCAGATGTCCCAACAGTTGTTTTATTTTCTTGTGTGTGAAGTAGATAAAAGTCCTGGCAAATTCCAGTCATGCTACCTGTACATACAGGCTTCTGGAAATGCAAATGTTAGTTTTCTTGTAATGGAAGAATCAGCACTCTGAAAACTGTAGGAGTGATCCTTTAGGAAAGAAATATAAGCACAGATTTGACAAAGAAGGCTACAGTGTAGGGAGAAGCTGCTGACATTGAGAAACATGAGGAATAATACTTAAAAAGTAATACTTGTTGGTCACTACAGAGAAAATGGATGTGAGCAGTTATTATGTACTCTCAAGTTAATGTACAACTGTGAAGAAATGAAGGATATAAATGAAAATAAATATTATCGAATAGAACAGAAGGATATTCAGTGGTCTTAGTCTTGGGAGAACAGGGAAGCTGAAAAAAGAAATGGAAGGAGGTGAACTAATTTTCAAAATTAGTATAGTCACATAGGTCTGGGAAAACATGGGCATTCTCATTCAGTAGTATAAGCAGGGAAATGCAGTTGGGGCGAACACCATGTTAGGCATAAAGCTGCCAGGTCCATGTTTTCTTATAACGGTGCAATAGTCACACCACCCCTTCATCAACTCTTTCATCATCCATCTCTCTCTTCAGGGTAACTTGCTTTTTTCTCCTAGGACTTTACTGAAGAGTGATGAAGTCTGATGGAAAATGAGGTAAAGAAAACCAAAGGATTGGGAAAAGGAAGAAGTCATTCAGTCTGTGGTGAAGATCACTACAAAGGAGAGGGAGACTAGTAAGTGGAGGGATAGAGAGGAGGGAAGGGTAAGGAGAGGACAGAACACATAGGCAGTAAAATGCCCCATTTCGGCCCAGCATGCCATTCCAAAAAGAAAACTGCAAACCTACACAAATATCGTACTCCACTTAATGAAATCAATAAATACATAACATCAGGTCTCTGGAACTTCAGGCAAATATTTGAACGGGATTTCAGTACTTTTCTGTTTTCAGCCTTACAATGCTCTACCAGAGCCTTGTGGTTGTTTACAGCCACTTGAGGATTAAAGACTGAAATGAATTAGAGACTTTTGAATAAAAGGCTAGAACCTAGAGCCAATAAACGTATTTTGGCATTTAATTCCATTTATTTTAGGGGAAGTAAGATTCCTAAATACTTCCTCTGCCATGAGCTGGATGTGTTACTCACGGAAAGTACAGTTACAATGGAGGCCCTAGGACTCTCTTAATTGATCCCACTTGAGAATTCTCATCACAGATACAGGAAAAATCCACTGTGGCAGTATGAACAGTGAACATGACCCATCTAAATTAAGGATATTTTGCTTGTACTTAATAAGATATACTCAGATATAATATTCACCCAGTGCCCAGGTTAAAAAATTAAACTGGGATATATTTTAGTTGTTCTCTAATGCTTGAAATTAATTAGTCACGTGTGACATATGTTGAGACATCTAAATGAATCATATTGCACACAACTGGTTTTTTTATGTAACTTGCAGCCTTTTATATAACTGAAGTATTAACATTATGCCAGTATATGTACATATTTGTAATTTTGAATGTTTTGCACACTTTTTTTCAATTTTCTTTACTGAATAATAAAAAATGGAGTTTCAGGTCATGTGATCTTTGCTCTCTAGATTATATAAATTTTAAACAGATAAAGTATTATATATATAGAGTGGCATTTATTCACTAGGCGTTTTAGTGGCATTTATTCACTAGGCATTTTAAACAAAAAATACTGTGCAAATACTCTTTTTTGTTGTTGATATTTGTTTGTTTGTATTTTCTTTTGTGTTTTGTTTTTTAAGAAACATTTTCATATATATTGAAGCTGACCATTTTTAAAGAACAGTATCTTTCTGAAGAAGGCTGCTATATAGCCAACATAACTGTAAAATCCATCTTCTATGAATACTCTGATTCGACATTCACCACTACTTATTAAACTTTGCTAACAAAAATATTAAAAGAGTGGACAAGTCACACTGCTACAAAAGGATAAAGTAAACCCAGCAGTGATAAAATGAGCTTGATTTAACCACACTTAAATATAACCTGTCCCCTTTTTGTTTTCTACAATACATACCATTATTTTCCAGATGGGATGTCCCATACTAAAGAAACACAAGAGAGACCTTGTATCTATATACAGAATGAACAAAATTAGTTTGAGTACAAACACAGCATTTCTAATGACACTGTTGTGTGAGGTCAATGTTCTGTTTATCTACAGATATCTACAGATATCTACAGGCTGTCACTTAACAAAAAGAGAAAGACAGTTTTACGCATATCAAGTGATCATAGAAAATTGTTAGTGCCCTGCAGCAGTTTGACAGCACAGGGGAAGAGAGGCAAAGGCAGAAGTTTAAAAGCTACCAATTCCAGTAAATACAATAGACCAAAGATTGAAGACAGACTTTCCATGTAAGTCTACATTTTTTTCTCATAAAAATGTTCCCGAAAAAAGTTCTAAAAATGGCAGATTCATTAAGAAAGAACTAACTTGCCAATGTATATAGCTTCTTATGGGAAAAGTGATAGAGTAGCCTGCTCTCTGACCAATGTAAAATCATTAGAAGATGCTCATATTTTCCAAAATCTCAGTTAAAAATGTTTTCAGTTGCAAAATAAATGTTCTGTTATGAACATTACATTAGTCTTCAACCAGAAAACTCAAAATCAGCATGCCTTAAAGTAACATCAACTGAAGTTTTATATATGCAACATGAAATTTAAATTATTTGATCTCATATTTTCCAGCATAAAGGTTTTTTTTCAGAAACAGTATGTTGGGTTTTCTCATTTAAACTGTGCTTCTGAGAATCCTGAGACTCTGAGCAGCACCTGTTAGTGCTGGGAATTTCCTGCTGACTTAGACCTCAAACTAAATTAAGAATGACAGTAATAGGCATGTATGCAATGAAGAATAAGAATCTCTAAACTCTATTAGCAGTTGAAAAGAGGTATACTTGTTTAGATCTCTCACTGAAAATGGACATTTAGATCACAAGGCTGGAACGGAGAAGGAATGTGCTTTTTTAGTATAATAAAGCCAAGTGTAATATAGTGAAAGCATAATTACATTTGATTAGAGTTCTTTCGTGCCATGGATTTTGACGTGAAACAGGCTAATCATTCAGATGTTGGGGGTGCTAATTGATATACTAAAAGAAGTGGAGGCAATTAATTACGTAATTCCATTCAAATTGTTTTTAATTTTTTTTACCCAAGATCCAGTACTATTTTCTCCAGTAGAATATTTTTCTGGATGCACCTACCATTAAGCAATGTTTTACTTGAAGAAATGAAGAGATAATTCTTTCACATTGGCTAAAATACAGTTCTACAGCATCTATCCTAATGCAACTTAGGTAATATGTTAAGAACAGAAATTCATTTTTTGGTCAGCTGAAGAAAGCAACCAGAACAAGTAAGGGGTTTTTTTTGTTTGGTTGGGTTTTAGGGCTTTTTGTTTGGTTGGGGTTTTTTTGTAATAATAAGGAATTTGATATCTTGATTTTAAAAAATTGTTTAGGACACAGGAAAGCAGGTTTTATGATTACAATAAACAGCCCCAGTTCTGTTCCAAATCTGTGATGCCTGTGCAGTATTCATTGATGCATTGCTTTTAGAAAATGCTTTAAGAATAGCATTTTTACGCTGTGGCATTATTGCAGATTTAAAAGAGATACAATAGTCTTTTTCTTGGTCAATCAGCTTCATTAGAAAATGGAAAGCTCGCCTACAAATAAACTCAAGTATTTTTTTGCTGGAAAAATATGTATCAATGGTTTACTACTTCTGGCTTCAGTTCAGGAAGGACTGCAGCACTAAGGTAGATCACCATTACTTTTATTGCTCCTCTGTCTTTGAACACTGGTAATTGTTTTTCTTCCAAAACCATTCTTCTGCTTGATTAACTGCTAAGTGGGATTGTATTGGTTCCACCATTACCTCCAGCAATGATGCTACACTTAACCTCATAGAAAAAATTGCAGACTTTTGCAGAGGCCAAGAAATCCAGCAAAAGACAATGATGAACACTCAGGATCACTAACCCTGTTCTAACCATATTATACATGTCACTAGTGTATTTTGTTGCTTTTGAGGAGAAAAAAACCTTATGGAAATGAGCATTCAATAAGCAAACAGCAAATCAAATAAACAGAGTAGTCTAAATATTCAATTTAAATGGTCTGAACTGAAGTGGCTGTAAGATTTTGTTAAATTCACGGAACTCTTAGGCCCACTGATGTTTTATTTTTCTAAAATACTCAGGAGGATGCAAATCTTTCAAAGTTAAGCTGGTAAATACATATTTTTAGGGTTCTGCTTATTTGTAACAATCCTAGAGTATTGTTTGTTAACCACAGTTGCTAGACAATCTTTATTGGGAAAACTGATGGTATATCCATCTACTAGTATTTTCAGAAATATATATTAACTAATTTCAGTTCGATAGTTAAAAATAGTATCTTATTAAATTCCCACTGAACTTTGGTCCTGGCATATATGTTCAGCTCTAAAAATCTTCCATTTCAAACCACTTTTATCTTTCAAATAACTCAGGTGTTTCTCCCCAGTGGCATTTTCCAGGCAAAAGAATTTAACAACTGAAATGAAAGCAGAAAAAGAGTGACATTAAGGCATGTTTAGACCAAAACACAATACAAAATTGTCAGAGGAGTATGTTAGGTAATTTAAGATTCAGTGTCAACTCCATGTACAACAGTAGTTTGGAAAAGAAGGAAAGAAATTTCATGCCAACAGTTTATCCAGTCATGCAGAATCAAAGCCTCCCCCCACAAATAATTTATAATGAGGAAAAATAAGGCAAGGCTTTGAAAGTATGTATGCTATATCACAAAATTTGGCATGAAGACTTGGCTACAGTAGCAGAATCTGCATACTCTTTTCTCTGTAAATTCAGTTTTCAAAGCTAAAACACCCTGTGGGGGGAAAAAAAAGAAAGTTTTCAATTATCCAGAGCAGACACAGTTCAGATAGAGAGATAGAGAGCACTATAGTGGCAAGAGGAGCCTCTCGACCCCAGACCTGGAGGAAGACAGCTGTGGTACCCTGGGTAAGCTGTGCTCCTGTGATGGTGTGGGAGCAGGGTCCCGGCAGGATGGACCCAGCGATGCCACAGTCAGGGCCTCCAGCCTCGCAGGATAAGGAAAGCAACAGGCATATGCTGCCTGTTCCTGACCCAGGCTTGCACTTTGGCCCTGACTAAGGCGTGGGCTGCAACACAGCACACAAGTGACATTTACTCTTGTTGGCCAACAGACAGTGGCAGAGGCGTGGAACAGCCTCAGGGGAAGGCTGATGTTCCACAGCTGCTCGGCTGCAGCCAGACCATGCAATGTGTGCAGCAATGTGCTGATTTCTAAATCTGTAAAATCCCTTCCTGGAGCATGGACATTCCTAAGACAGTCTGGGTATTGCATATTTCCGATTTCAGTGGATTTCACACTAATTATAAACCTCAGGAAAAATTAATGGAATAATACAATCAAAATGTGCATTTAAACAACTAAAAATTGATTTCAGTGGGAAAGTGGAAGTTCCTTGCTTTGGGAATATGGCAACACTGGGAGTTGGCTATTTGCCATCAGTACAGCTCTGCTTTCCCTCATTATCATGGCCTGCCTGAGTTTTGCTGGAAATGCAGATCATAACAATAAACTAAATGATAAATCAATAAAATCCCATGGAATTGGGCTAAGATGTATTACTGGGTTTTTTGCTGTTGTTATTATTATTATTATTATTATTAATTTACTGGATAGCATGGATTTTCTTTCTCATTGTGACACATCCTGATGGGAGGACACAGATCCAGTTCTGGAAGCATGTTAATGGTAGTTTTTCCACTGCTCATGTTCTTAACACACAAGTTTCAAGCAAACACATCTACAATTAGGTGATCTTTTCTCCCCTCTCTCCTCGAGGCCACACTAGGCAGTCCTGGCAACTTCCGGGCACAGCCACCATTGTACTCAGAAACTGGTGTCTGGAGCTGAGATGAAGCACTCTGGCACCAGCTCAGAACAATTGAAGCCTTTTAAGGGGGACACTGAAGGGACACAGGGACAAAGCTCCTTCCATGATATGTACTGAATTTAAAGCTGACATGATGAAACCTTTCATAACTCCCACCAAATGCAGAGTGCACATCCCGTGACAGGGGACATGGCTGGACACAGCTTTTTCCTCCACAGAGGGCACGTAAGTAGCCTCTTGGTGGGTATATGAGTCCCCCCCACACACAGAAGGGTACGCTGCTGTGTGATGCTAACAGTGACCATCCACCACGTTCTGCACTGAGGAGAGGAGCAGTCTGAGTGCCCTGACACCTCTGTCATTGCACTGAAGTGCTGCCATGGTTTGGCCGAAGTGTGTGTGAAGGAGCCCAATGCAGGCCAGGCCCTATCATAGTATCAGAGAATGGCTTGGGTTGGAAGCAATCTTAAAGATTATCTAGTCTCAACTCCCCTGCTGTGGGTAGAGATACCACCCACTGGATCAGGTTGCTCAAGACCCCATCCCATCTGGCCTGTGGGCACCCCCACACCACTCACAGACATGCATAGGCTGTATCTGCTGCAATGTTGTTACACCTGCAAGAACCTGGTCACAGAGGGGCACTCTGTTTTTTCATCCTCAAAAGACCCCAGAAAACACAGAGGCTGCAGGTGGCAATATTGTAAAGAAGAAGGGAATTTGTGTGTTGAAAAAGGTGTGAAGAGGAAGGAATAGAAGAGGTCTGCCTCTGCTGCAAGAGAATCTAGGGAAAGTGTGTAGTTGAATTTTTGTAAGAGATCAGCTGAAGGCACCTTTGGATTTACAGGCTTCTGTGCCAAAGATATATTTTAAATTTAAGATTTGTCTGTGACTTTTTCTTTCCCTTAGACAACTCATCACTTTGTCTTGGCTACAGCTATATTGCTTGGGTGTAACACAATTCTTCATATAGACATATCATAAATGTCAGAAAAGGGTTTATAATACAAATGTGGAGAGAAGCCTATGTACCCGATGCAGGAAGTTGCTCTGAGGAACTGCATACACCCAGCACTTTGTACAAAACCTGGCCCATAAAAACTCTTTATGGGAGACCCACCTCCATGGCATCTAAGATATCAGCAGAGCTGTTGATCAGGACAAACTGCTGCTTCTAATGCCATTAAGCAGAAGACTAAGGCATGACAGCAGCATGTATTTAAGTACTAGGACATCTGCTCTTTCATGGAACAACTTATTTTCACTATGAAAGCATTCATAATGTCACGGGAGCTATTAAAAATAAAAGACATGTCAGCAGCATAACTTTCAAACAGCCTTGCAACTGACAAGTGCCTGTATCTGTATGATCAAGATTGCACTTTTACACTTTACCACCAGAGTTGCGGGTAGGTTGTTTTTTTTCTTAAGCATAAAATGTAAATGTATTACAGTTCCAGGAAATTTAATGTAAATAGTTTTTGGGTGTTATCAAAATCTCTCTCAATCTTGTTTTCAGAGTGAAAGGATAATCTTGTTAATTTGCTAATCTAGGATTTAGAAGCTCTGAACTCTATCCTGGTCTGCCACAGACCACGGGCAGCAGGACTGCAGCAATCTCTCCAGCTTTGGATCGTACACAACCTGGGAGAGGGAACCTCCCTTATTTAGTATTTGCCGCACTTGGTACGCCATTTTAATACAAATCATAGGTGCTGCAGTGTGGGAGGAAACTTGTCAAAGTCACTGAGCTGTTGTTCGTTGTGTGTCAATATCTGCTAAGCCGCCGCAGGAAATGTGGCTGACAAATGCAGCTGGGTCACCCAGCACAGGACTGCAGCGGTGCTCGGTCTGCGGGGCTCTCTGGTGTCAGTGACCAGTGGAGCGTGACTGGCAGCATGGGGACTAAACTGAACCTTCTCCTTCTGGGATCTGAGGAGCGAGTCCCCCACAACTGCTGGCCAGCAGCGGAGTTGCCATGCTGCTCCTCTCCTTGCTGCTGAGGGCCCCAGGCAAACCACAAACTGCTTACACCTGGCAGGGGAACAAGAGGAGATAAATCAATTTAAAAGGCAGTTCAGCTTGATAAACCGGATAAGTTTCTACTCTTGAAGGCTTGTGACATCTAAACACTATGGTAATAGCTTACCAGAAGAACAGCAAAAGTGATCATACATGTTTTCTTTAGCCATTCAAAACTCCCAGGGTTGGCACAGACCCTGTGTGGACTTTGGCATGCCACCTGCCTTACAAAAGCTTCTGATGCCGCGCTTCATTGCTCAGGGGTAGTGAAGGGCACAATATGCTTGTGTTTTGTTGTTTTCTTCCCTGTAAGTCACCCTCATGCCTATGAGAAACATTTTGCCAATTCAGCCTGCCAATAAGAACAGGTGCTTGCACAGCTTCCACTAAAAAGTGCAAAAAGCCACATAGCCAAGGACACATCAAGGGAATAAATAAAGTATATGGGGACAAACTCAAGGTCAGGAGCAGCCCAGGTGAATGGTTTTGTTGTCAGCACAGCACAGCCCAAGGCCCCGTTACTGAAGGTACGAATGAAGACAAATCCAAACATGGGAAGCACATTTCAGTGGGAAACAACAGCGTGACTAGAGCAGGATCCTCTCTCTAATAGAGAGAATTTATCATTTTGCTTCTGCAAAGTGGACTTAAACATGAGTGCCAGCATATAGAAATGGTTCTCCAAAGCACCAGTCTGAGCCATTTGCATCATGTGCAAAATGGTACAAGTTTACCTTCTCCCACCCTCTCCAGGTTTTCCTCTTCACTAAAGCACACCCATATTTGCTGTTCACACAATTCTCTTTACTCTCCCTCCTGCTTTTTCCCTTCTGTCTCCTCTAGTTCTGCTTCATAAGAGTTTTACTTTCAAATACAAATGGCACTTGGAATGAAGTAGTCAAATTATTAGATATTCTGCATGTAAATTTTAAGTGTCCAACAAACCAGATCAACCATCCTTTTCTCTGACCCAGCAGTCTGCAGGCTTGCTGTGCTAGATTCCCCATCTCCAAATGCCAGTTGTTTGCCTGCTCTGCAGAACACAATTGGAGATGAGCGGAGTATGCTATTGGATATTCAGAACAGCTTTTCGTTCAGTTTTTCAGTTTCAGATCATTGTTACTTCTGTGTAAAACAATTAGAGTAAATATCCTTAACTCTGCTATTTCATTTGTAGACATTTATGAGTATTCTATCCCTGGTTCACCTACTAAATTTCTCCATGAGGAAAATTAGTGTGATAGCCATCTCTCTGCCAGGATGCAAAACAACATCATATGCTCTCATTTAGCCTGTTTGTTTTCCAGCTGCAGAGGACTCTGAGTTTTTTGGGAGATGGGACATCAGGCTCTGTAGCTGGCTGCTCAGAGGCAGAGGAGATTATAAAGAATCAGTTTTCCCATGGTTCTCTTCCCAGTTGTCTTTAAAGCATTATGAAAGAGACAAGTGAATGAGATACCTCCTCTGCTTCATTCCCTCTCCTATGGGGTTGGAATATTTGTCCGATAGACATGTTGCACATGACAAAGTAATTTGTAGCTAATGTGCAACCACACAAAAAACACAGGAGAAACATGTTGGGCCTTTAACCCCAGGTATGAGGACATCTAAAATAATCATAAGCCAAATGAGGACAAGAAGACAGCACAAGAAGTCTCACACTGTTGCCTTTGTGTAAACACTCTATCAAACTCTGATACTCAATAACATGGTTTGTTTGTGTAAGTAAGTAAATTCAAGGAAAACACAGAATCTCTAAGGCTCATCAAGTCCAACTGTGAACCCAGCACCACCATGTTCACCGCCCCAATACAGGGACTAATTGTGGTTAGTAACTATGTCACTTGTCAGTAAAATAACAACAGCACTATATGAATGTCATTATCAACAATCCTTTTTTGTTCCCCTGCTCTCAGGTTTGCTAGCCATAAAACAACCTTTTTTCTCAAAAAAACCTTTCCTTTCCTTTTCCTTTTCCATTTCCTTTTCCTTTCCCTCTCCCTTCTTCAGGCAGACCCATCAATTGGAATTTTTTTGTTTGCTAGCACATTAAGACCCTTGCCAAGTAGAGAAAAGTATAACTTACAAGGTATCTCTTAGCAGGGAAAAGTCCTATGAACTAAAATTAGTCTCTCCTTGCTTGAAATTAGGGAAGATAAAACATGCCCAAATATTAACTCTCACTTACTTCAGGTATGTAAAATTAGAAAACTGATCCTGTGTCATCAAAGCTACACCAAGAATAAAAGGAAGTAACTAAAACAAATGCAAATATTTAACATACTATATTTGGATATAAATAAATAAAGTGCCCTGATTTTCAAAATTGATGATCATCCAGTTCCTCCTTAAATCTTAAGGCACCATATATTATTTATCTCTGATTTCCCTATTGTTCTTATTTAAGTAAGCAGGATAGGTATACTCTCACTGTAAACAGCAGATTTGCTTAGAAGTGAAATTTACTATGAAATGCAGAATAAACTTTATTTAGCCAAAAATAAAAAGAAATATATTAGCTAACAAAGAATTTTCTTTTAAAATATATCAGTGCTAATACCAGAAAAAAATATTTCTGGCTGTTAATATTTCCAAAATATTCCACAGGAAAGGAATTTATACTACAGAATCTTTATGATCCTTATTGAATTATGATGTAATTTAAAACATCCTGTGGAGGAGCCTGTCTGTAAAGCCAAACACTCTCTCTTGAAGCGACTTGTTGAAAAGCACTGTTTAAGTGCTTTTGTTGGAGCTGGTTTTGAGCTCAGAAGCTCACTGAGACAAAAAGCAGGATACCTTATGATTTTCTCTTGCTCACGACTCCACTCAGATCACTTTAGAACTTTCACTCCGGGGGACAGAAATGTCATACTTGGCTTTGCTGAGCACAGTGAATTCCCTGGAATCTCTGCTGCTTCATAAAGAAAATGTTAATAATTTGCATTTACAACATTCAGGAAAACGCCACAATTACACACTAAGAATCTCAGTATCTAGGAAGTTCCTGTAGCTGATGGCAGCCTAAACAAGTTTAATACTGACTGTTAAGTCAGTGACATAAACCATTCTAAAGGCAGTCCATTTAAAATTTCAGACACGCTCAAAGCACTGATGGGAATTTCCTTCTCAAAATTTGCCTAGTAGACTAGGCCCAAGAGTCAGGAAGTGGCAAAGCTGTTGTTCTCAGCCCAGGAGGCTGCAGGAAAAGACAGTTGCTGAGTCAGACAGAATTTCCCTTGAGGACTCTGGCTGCAGACCAGCCTCTAGAAGACCTGCCAGCTCACCTAAGGGTAAAATCAAAGCTTTAAAAAAAAGACAAAGCTCATAAAAAAAGAAACCAAATTTTGGAATAGCTTTTTTGGTATTTTAAGTTAGGTCTGTGGCAAAGAAATCTATGGAATCTTGGAAAATCTGTATGCACAATTTGTATAGTACCCTTCCAACCTTAGCCACTGCTGACATAGCCAAGAGCTCTGAGTGCTGCTTGGCTGAATGCTGCTGTACCTGCTCCTGTTACCATGGGAATGGACACTGGCAAAAGTAGAGTAAGAGCTTTAAAGTAATTACCAATATAATTAGCACTTTAACCTTTTTGGAGATTGCCTCCTCAAAAGCTACCAAATAGTGAAACCATCCAATTCAGACTCATCAATATAACAATTAGTGTCTAAAGAGGCATCAGTTAACATGATCATTGTGGGAATGACACATAAAAGGAAGGCATTGTTGGAGCCGGGAAGCAGTGGGTTCCTGTGGCCTTCTTTGCTTATTACTAATAAGGAACTCTGCTTCTTTGCTATGAGTCACTGTTCCAGTTTCATCCTTAATTAATTCAGCATCAAGAGAAAGGGCACTAACATGAAGAGAAGCTCCCAGAGATGGCTCAATGAAATTTGCAGAAGAGGGGGAGGGGAAAGAAGACATTATAGGAATAAAATTTGAGATCATAGAAAGAAAACTTATGGGGAAATCTAAGTACCACTGTCTGAATGAAATACAGACAAAGAAATGTTCGTCAGAGCAGTGCTACCCAGTCCCCATGCACGAATCTTTCATCCAGGCAGTGAGTGCATCAGTTAGTATACCGTGATCTGCACTGGTTTCTACAACATGGCAAGAGCCTTCAAAGGTCCCTCAGTTTTTCCAGCAACATTTTTAACTATGGAGGGTCAGAACGGAATTTTGGAATTTGGTACAGTTTTGTGCTTCTTCACTTCTTCCACAATAGTCTGCTTGTATTCAGGTTGAATACAGAACTCACCTTCAGTGACCAGTGAAGCGACTCCTTGCATAATAATCACTGCTTCTAACAACAGTAACAGTAACATTTGGCCTGAAAGGTTTTGGCTGCGGTTATTTAGCAGAAAAAGATGCGCTTTCAGAAGGAGCTGATGAACACCCTGAAGAAAGTTAGGGCAAGATAGTAAGTATATTTTTGTAGATTTATTGGCTTACTAGTGGATCTTGACAGTCCCTAAACACATATTTGTAATTAAAAAATATATATATACTGATTACCTCTGTTCATCCCATACTGTTCTTTCAGGCTGCCTTTAGGCAGGGCTGGGAAGCAGAGCGAAGCTCCAGGCAGAACCTGTGAAATGAAGCTGTGTCCCTGGGGATGTCTTTTGTGCAAGTCCTATTTGCTAGTGTGTTCATACACTCCAATCTCTTCCCTTTGGAGTGTCTTGTTACTTAAGTGTTATCGCACAGTCTAGTCACTGCACAGCAGAGCAAATAAAGTGTCTTTGTCCCTCCCATCCCCATCAACAGTGATGTAAGGTAGCACAGTGAACTTTCACTTTGTTAGCTAAATATAGGGGGGTACGGGGTGGAGGGGGAAGTGTGTTGCTTTAGGCTGTATGTGTTGTACAGCTATTTCTCATGCATCTGGGTTTTCAGGACCCTTTAAGACATCAAGTAATTTTCTCCTACTTATTCAGTGCAGGAGTTTTTTTAAAGACACTGAGATCCAGAGTTACTGTTATTCTTCAACAAAATACCATTGAGACAAAAGATTCTATCACCCAGATGCATTTGTCATAGTCCATCTCCCTGCCTACTGCTGTTAAAGGCTTTCGAATGAGTGTGAAGTTAGGCCAAGTTCTTCCATTAAGGGCAAAACATTGCTGTGGGTGGAGCCCTTCTCTGCTTTCCCCATGACTACATAGACCTAACTGGCTGGACAGCTTTCCTACAATAGAGCACCCTTGAGACATTTGTGCATGTGAAAGACACACATTTAATCATGGCTCATTTCAGAGAAGTTTGAGGCTTTTTCCCAGAAAGAGAGGTAGGTAGGTGCAAGAGTGGTGAAGATCACCGGTGTGGAGGGAACTGTCACTCCATGTGACTGTCAGGAGGTACTGTGGCTGCTAGGCATTGTGTTTTGCTCCAACACACAGTTTGGACAATTTCCAAAATGATGCTGTCTGTTCCAGATGCTCCAAGATGCTTCCAAGATTCCTAGGCTCCCCAGCTGCTACCAAGAGGCCTCTCAAACAGCTCTCACTCTCCCCAGAAAAATAAAGCAGCCAAAGCCCTCAGTAACAGCTTTACTTTCTTCACAGTCTACTGCCAAATTTCTTCACTAACTAGCTTAAAAAAGTTAAATAGATAGAACAAACCCACTGATGCTTGTATTAGTCAAGTGACTGTCTTTAGCTGTAAGAGGGTCACAGTTGATACAACCATAGTGTGTTTCATGGGTCAGCACAGTTACACCAGACTGAGTTTCAAGGCAAGCATGCAAAGAGTTAGGAGGTGCTATAATTAAGGTACATAAGGTTAGGAGGTGCATAATTATGTTCAACCATAATTACACCCACTGGTGACTGTGCTTTATGATATAGTCTTCAATTACATGACCACCTCCTTTCTTCTTTTCCCTATGGGATCTGCGGCTCTGTCAGGACTGACCAAATTGCCATTAAACATTCCATTTAGCTCACTGGGAAGTGCAGTAGCATTTGCATTGCATTCTGTTCAGGATGCTCTACCTTCTTTTGCAATAGAGATGTTTGAGGCATAGGAAGTCTGAGCTTACAGATTGAAATGTTCTCATGCAGATTTGAAAAAAAATCCAGATTTGCATGTCTGGCTTTCATATTATTAAAGCCTGTATTTATAAATAACTTCTGATACACAGCATCTTTATGAGCTGCTTTCTTAACTATTGGATAAGAAGCTGCTTACCAGGACTGAACTTTTTTCACACAAAAGGCCTTACCCAGCCTCAGTTTCTGTAGTAAAATTCTTACTGGCTAAAATGGGAGTGGGATCATGCCTCCGGCACCTGCCATCCTGCCTCATTCCCAAAAATGCATTGTTCAGTTCAGCCAAACCAACAGGAAAAACTGCAAGACTAATTTCTCAAGTCACAGCACAAATATATGCACGTAGTGTGACAGACTGGAAGGCTATTACTATTGTTTACACTGAAAAAATGAGCTGGCTCTTCAGATATATCTGGGAAATCTTTGTGTGTGCATGCTGAAAAGCAGAGTGGAGCACTCATCTTTTACAGGCACCCACATGTCAGCATCATGAAGAAATATACTGTGAGCAGCTAATAGCAACCTTTCATAATTGTGGCTTATTAGCATCTCCGTATTTCTGAAGCATGGTAGAATCATAGTTTCAGTGATACTTTGGGAATAACTAATGCAATGGCAATACAGACATGTAACTATTCATAATTTCAGGGTCTCTGTCTGAAATAAATAATCTATATAGCAACTATACTGGTGGTACTAAAATACAGTTGCAAATGACAGGCTAACCAAAATCTGATTTTTGAAAATATACCATTAAACTATAGATCTCCTTATAGTGTAAAACTAGACAACTAAGTCATGGAGCTTGCTCTAGAATAAAAGTGTACTTGAAAATTCATGATTACATGCACCAAGGAAAGCATACAAAGACTTTGCTTTAATTAACAGTATAACTATCTATCGTATGAAATAGGAAGAACTGCAGAAGAAATTAAAAATATGCATCTATCAGAAAAATATGTAAAGAGGTACAAACTTAGTGAGGGAATACAGAAAAAAAAAAGAAAGTATTTCACAATTAATTTATTTTTTATGTGCTGTGACCAACCTGGGAAACCATTCTATGAAACAACTCAAGTGAGGCTACTTGCTTTCCTCCAGCAGAGCACTTGGCATGGCATTCTTGGCACCACAAATTCCATCAATAAATCTCAGTAAGATTTTTGGCAGCAGGAATAGAACTATTTCTACCTTTCTTTAATCACACTGGACAACTCAGAGCTGTTACGGTTCAGTGTCCCTGGAACAACAGGAGAAGATTTTTTCATGTATTACATTACACCAAGATAAATAAGAATAAAGATCTTTTTATATATCTGGAAATAAAACAAGTGTTTCAATCAAGTTGTATTCCCTACCTCCATCGTCCCACAGCAATAACTTTTTTTAACTTCAATCTGTTAGTTACACCCTGTTTATAAACACACAGTTTTCTTACCAAAACCTCATTTACTCTAGTTCATTCTCTTGGTGATATCTTTCCATGTTCCCTCTCAAAAGTTAAAATACCAGGATATCAGATTTCATTATCAAGGAAGAATTAATGCTGAAGCTGAAGATTACAGTCACCTTCTCATTTACTCCTACAATTACTACCCACACAATCTTGCTTTTAGTTTCAACACATTTTCCAGTGAAGCACATACACGTTGTTGTCATTTGGCAAGTTACTCTCCTGCCCTTCTTAGTCTGTGACATCTACATTTGCATGTCAGCCTGACATCCCTTTTATCCACATCTCCAAGTGTTAGGCACAGAGAAGCAGCCACATGGATATCTAGCCTATTCCATTGGCATCAGCAGCCTTCTCAGTAGTTCTCACCAGAACTCACAATTCTGGCTTTGATGCCAATCTTTGAATATACCATTGTTTGAAATAACTGCCTTGCTTTTCCCTTACTTCCCACAATATGAGATTTCAGATCTAAATGAGAACACAGAGGTAGTACAACACATATTGATTAAATAATAGGATGGCAGAAATAAATTTATCCCTTACACATGGATATTTTCTCTTTTTAAAGTTATACAAAAAGTTACGATAGCAGACATTTAAATACTTGGTGAACCCCAGAGTTCACTTATTCTGTTAATGCAAGCTGACCTAGACAGCTCACTTAACAAAGCTCCACTGGCTTTTAGTAGACCTGTATCGGTGAATCCCTGCTGAAGATTCATTTCCGTTCCAAAAGCCATCTGAAAACATATCTTATGCATGTTAGAGTAAAACTGAACTCTAAATCTGACCATTCTATAAGAAAATAGGTTATTTTTATGGAAAGGAATATGTCTGTAAGAATCTCAATGAAGAAAAAAATAATTTTCTCCATTAATATTTCAGTCAAGTCTTAAGGACAGCCCATGATCTAAATTACACAAAGACATCTGATGAAATAAATGTTGAAGAAAAAAAAAATCATGCTGTTGAAGTCCAAAACTCTAATTAAAAATACTAAAACATTTTAACCAGTACCAAGTTTGATAAACCATTCCAAGAAACTCTCACCTACTTTAATGAACTCTCATCTTATACTTAGAGGTTACTTTCTACATGTGGTAAACTGTAGTTTGGGCTTGTAGACCTGTCTGCAATTTAGTTGCCCCAAAATTCCTATTATAATAACCTGTTGCAATTTCTTTTAAATTTGCCAATTTGCCAGCAGTTTGAGCTGAAGCTCTCCATGCTGAATATATTCCCCAGGCTGATTCTGGTGAGGAAAATTTCAGCTGAATTATTTTGGCTGGCTCTGAAAACAAAGCTAAGTATTATACATATTATATCAATAATTAAAAACCTCTGATAGCCATGCTTTAGAGTAAGATTGAAACATGGCAGAGAAACATTTTGTTCTGAAATATCCTTTCAGCTGTTCTCATGAAGATACACTTACATTTACCCTGATTACATACCTCTAAGAACATGCAGTTTGGTAAAAACTTGCTGCAGCTATACAGCTGAAAATCTCTGAAATCCCCCTGAAATGCTTGAACCTGCCACGGCTTAGGGTAGGCTCAACTGCAAACAAGCCATTTTATCCCAAGCAATAGTTCTCTTCTGGCCACAAACACAGAAGTGAAGTTGGGCAGACTATAATAACAGCAGCTAACCCGCTCAGGCTACAGCAAGATAAACCAGAACGGTGGAAGTGCAGCTCATCCCTCTTGTGCCCTCAGTGGTGAATTTCCTGTAAGCAAATAAGGAAGTTGGAGGGAGCTCTCTGTTATTAATTAAGAAGGAACAATCTGCAATGGAACTGACTGAACAATTTTTCTAGATCTTAAACCTAAGACACAAACTGTAGATTGTGAGTTACAGTAAGTTGTGGCACGTAAATCTGTGCTGGAGAAAAGAATATGTAGATAGTATCCCATTACTTCCTTTAGTGGAAATAAAGTCTCAGTGGACTGTGAATGTATAATTAAAACCAAGATGTACTTTGTGCCCTTTGTTTCCTAGTGTAGGTTACTAATTCTGTCCTTGTGAAATATATTTAAAACAGATAATATTTCTCTCCTTGTCAGGGACTTTTTTCTTTTTCCCCCAAGACTGACAATATAGTCCCTCACTGGCAACCACAACAGCACCAGCACCTAAGATCAGTCAAACTAATGGCATTACTGACTGAAATGCTCAGCATAGAGGGCCACAGCTGTCTTCACCCAAGCTCATCACCTTCCATGTTATAAGAAAATTCAGTGCCAAAAGTAATGAATTCCAAGAGTTAGAATTTATTTACATTTAATCTTTAATCATCAGAGCATTTGCTCGAGTACGGATTGACGGTTGGTATATGTGTTGAGAGAGCATGCAAAATAAATAATTATTTTCATAGTAATTCCTTTTGTGCATTTTGGTCACTTAAATTGCACAGGTCAGCAAAAAAACCCCTTGAATATCATTGCTTTTGGCAATGAAAATTGCTCTAGTACTTTATATGCCTCTTTGTATGATAGTTTTGATATACTAACTTTAATTTTATATTTTTGTGCATATAATAAACAATGTATTCAAATTTGTGTTTTCTGGCGAAAAGTTATAGCTATAAAGTTCTTCCATTGAAGGGAAATTTTATCATACTTTACTGATCTCTCCCTGTTCATATTCAAATATCCTGTAATCATTCCAAAGATCTTCTACTTTTCTGGCTGAATATTATTCCCTCCCTCCCTCCCTCCCTCCTTCCCTCCCTCCCTCCCTACCCCCCCCAATTAAACTATTTACCACACTTGAATATTGGTTCTCTAAACAAAAGAGAGATAATATAATCGACAATAACTGCAGCATAAGGAATCCATGCTTACTTTTTCAAACCTCTAAGACTGTTTAGTAGTTGCCAAAATACTCACCTTCTCTAGATCTCACTTTTTTATATGTAGAGAGAGATATTCTTATCCTTGTTATCCTGTAAATCTGTATCTGTTATTCTGTAAAATGCTTTATACAAAAAATGGTCAGTAAGAGGAGGACAAAAATTTTTAGCTGTTAGGCAGGTTACCATAGTACCATAGATTTTTCAGCTCCTTCAACAATGGCTCTCATTGAGCTCAATAGTTCCTCAGTCTGAAAAATCAACTTAAATAACTAAATAATTTAAAATAACTAACCCTGGACTCTGTATTTTAACATGTAAAATTATAGCTATAAAATGCTGTTAATAAACAGATTATACATATAGGACTTATACTTTGTGCTTGGGGAAAAATCAAGTAGTTATTTAGATTCACTCCTTCCTTTTCTGTCAGCAGAATAAAAGAAGCACTTACAAACACAGAACATTTCAAGGTGAAAGTGGCCACAACACAGGTACAGAGGGCTTACGGAGGTGAAACTGCTACCAGACCACAAGGCATAACCAGGACATAGGAAAAGAGGGGAGGGGACTTGTAACCTTCACGCTCAACCTGTATTTGCAATGTGGGATTGGTTAAGGTTCTCTCAGGACAATCTGATTAAAAGTGAGCAAGAAATGTTATTATGCGCTAAAGATATATCAAAAAATCATGCACTGTTCCAAGGGGTGCTGTTGCTTACACTGAGGTATCAATTTTCAAGTCATGTACAGAACGTTTTCAAACACTTTCAGATCTGTTTCAGAAATCACTAGCCTGAACTCATGGTACTATCCAATTATTGATAAAACTGTGCAACAGCCAAATCTAATTAAATATCAAGAAGAAAATTATATTCTCTTGTCCTTCCTTTAAACCTAAGGTAGTTCTTCTTCGTTAAGTCTATGAAAGAAAATTAAGTATCTTATTGTCTTAGATACATTGTTGATTTTTAATTCTATGACATACAGCAATATTTCATAAATAAAGTAATATCTTGTTTTATTAAAAAAATGGAAGAACCTTCCTTAGCTATAATTTCTCCTCTGAGGATATCTAGCACACATCAGAAAACAAAAAGCCAATATAAAATATGTAATGCCTCAAAATTAGGTAACATCATACAAGTTAGCTGCTAAGCTCTGAGATAAAATCCTTAGTGAGACATTCAGCAGTGAAAATGATTGAGAGATTTATTCTCTTGCATCTAAAATTTTGCTTCTGAAATTTCCAATTCTGCTGACACCTAAATTTATCTTTTATTTTTATGTTAAATTCTATCTTCCTAACATAGCACTTCTGCACAAACTGAAAGTTCCTTCTTTTTATTGAAGTCAGCAGTATTTTTATACTTTTGATGCCACTTTCTATTTTAAGTAATGTTGCACAGAAAAATTGTATCAGCAACATAAACATCTTCATTATCATAAGCAAATAATCTAGAGAAGCACCATTTTTGCTACAGGTGTGGGCGAGCAACACTAATGAAAATGTTTCAATAATAATTTTTAGTATTTCAGGAACTTTGTTGATAACTAAACAAATGCTACTCTAACATACGTATTAGGGTTTTATTTGGAAAAGCATTCTATAGTGGCCTAAGGAATCACATCTGTGCAGCTTGCCAATGTGCTGAATTAGAGAACTGAGCCCAAATTAATCAAATACATGTATCAGGCAAGCAGAATTTCTACTCTCTGAGGTTTCTCCAGCCCAGAAAGCACACAAAGCAGCTTGAACTGTCTCTTTTTCTCTTTTTGTTTTGAGACAGTTAGTAGTAGTCTCCGCTTTTGGGTGTGGAATGTCAAAAGCAAAAAAAAATCAAAACCACAAAGCTACCCTGTCACCTACTCCAAACCAAGAAGAAAGGGCACCCCTTCTACTGCAGAAACAATCTGTGATTTGGAGCTTGTCAGTTATCTTCTAATCTCAATATACTTAAGAAACATAGAATACCAGAAGGGGATATCAAGGATCATCTGGTCCAACATTTCTTTGCAAAAGCATGATCTAGACAAGACGACCCAGCACCGTGTCCAGCTGGATCTTAAAAATGGCCGAATTTGCAGAATCCACACTTCCCTGAGGAAATAATCCAACTGCAGTTGTTATCATTGAGAAAAATTTTCCTGTTGTGTCCAATTGGAATGCCTCCAGCAATAACTTGTACACATTATCCCTCCTCTTCCCCATGTGATTCCTCATAAATCTCCATCTTCTCTGTAGCCACCCTTTACTGGATCATGGGGATAAGGTCTCCCCTAAACCTTCAAGGCCCTCAAGGCTGAACAAACCCCGTTCCCTCAGCCATTCCTCACATGCCAGACTTCCCAGCCCTGTGATTTTCTTTGTGGCTCTTCTCTGGATCCTCTCCAGCCTGTCCACACCTGTTTTGTACACCAGGGGCCAAAACTGAACCCACTATTCCAGGTGTGGCCTGACATGCGGTGTGTGTGGTGGGATAAGGAATTCATCTCTGCTGGTGAAGCCCTTGTTAGAGCCACCAGGATCCTGTTCCCTTTCTGTGCTGCAGGAGCACACTGGTCCCTCAGATGGAGCTGAGTCCAGCAGGTGCCCCAGACCCTTTCCAAAAGAGCTGCTCCCAAGCTGGCTAGATCCCAGCCTGTGCTGTGCTGCTGGATTATTCTTTCCTGGGTGCAAAACCTTACTCTTTTCCTGCTGAACTTCACAATGTTCTCATTAGCCCACTATTCCAGCTTATCCAGGTCTTTCTGCAGGGTGGCTCTCCATTCCCAAGTATCCACTTCCTCAGACAGTTTGTTACTACTGCAAAATTTCACCTGGATACACTTGATCCCATCTTCTAGATCATTTTGGAAAATAATCAGTGGTGGGCCCAGTATCAATCCCTGGGGACCCCACTTGTGACAGGTTTGAAGAGGAGTGATTGACCACTCCCCTGGGTGCTGTGGGTCAGCCAGGTCCCCACCCACCATACAGACCCCTTTTCTAGGCCATAACACAGCAGCTTCTCCAGGAGGAGGCTGTGGGAAGCAAGACTGAGAGCCTTGGAGAAACCCAGGCAAGCAATATCCACCACTCACCCAACATCAACTGAGCAGGTTACTGTATCGTAGAAGGCAACCAGGTCTGTCAAGCACAATTTGCCCTGGGTGAATCTATGGTGGCTTTTCCCAGTCATGTGCTTCATCTAACACATGATAAGCCCCCAGGAGGATTCATTCCTTAACTTTCCCAGGGGCTGAAGTAAAATGGATGGGTCCATATCTTCCTGGATCCTCCTTTAAGCCGTTCTTGTAGATGGGGGGTGACATGAGCCTTCTTCCAGTCTTCTGGGACATTCCTTGATGTCCACAACTTCTCAAAGATTATGGAGAGTGACATGATCCAGCTCTCTTGACCCCTCGGGGGGTATCTTCCCATTGAGTCATAGGGGTCAAGCTCCAGTAACAGCTCATACATCAACTCTGCCTTCACTGACAGCAGGCCTGTGTTTGCATCAGCCTGGAATTTTGTTCCTGACACCTGGAGCCCAGCAGTGCTGGTGAAGAAACTGTTGAGAACCTCTACCTTTTCAGACCTGTTGGTGAGTGATTCATCTCTCTTGTTTAATAGCAGGCCAGTATCTTCCTTCTGTTTCTGCTTGCTGTTTATGTACCTGAAGAAGGCTTACTTGTGGTTTTTAATATCTCTGGCCAATTTCAATTAAAGCTGAGCTTTTGCTATTCAAACCAAACCCTCTGCACATCCCGACAATGCCCTTGTAGTTCTCAGTGGGTATTCACCCATTAAGAAGATAATATATGATTAGCAAATGCAATTCCTGCCATTCCAACCTGGGAAATTACTAGAATTTGAGAATTTATAATGCTCAGGCTTTAGACATGCTTTTGAAGAACCTAGGTAGGATCTTCCACTTGAGACTGACTTTTCTGCCTTGAAATCTATGAATGGTTTCATAGTATATCTCCTTCTGTCCAGGAGAAGGACCATGAGACACAGTTACATGACTGAACTAACTACATTTTTCTCTGATATGCAGATAAACTTTTCCCTGTAGTGAAAACCTCTTTTCCTGTGATCCTAGATAAGTCTTGGAATTCATTAGACAGTTCTCTGTGTTGTCTCAGTGATGACTACTAGTCTTCTGTAAAGGCTGAAGGTGGGGTTTTATTGTCTGTTTCTTTGTTTCTTTCTTCTTTACAGATCATACCTCTCATAAGGGGTCCTGAATTTCATTTTCATATATATTTGGGGGAACAACCACTTTTCTAACATATCATTTCTTAACCACATTAAATTTACTCTTGTACACTAAATTTATGTGTTACCATGTGAGTATCACACCCCTCCCCTTAAGTTTTCTCCTTTTAGTCTGAATAGAAAGATAGCATGTTTTTTTTCTATTCAGAGTAAACAGAATCTATTTCTATCTTACTTCTCTTGTCTTCAAGGCATGCAGGTTTCTAGGTACAGCTCTACTGAGAATTGATCACACTGGACACCTGATGGCATGAGAGAAGGGCTAAAATGAAACTAATTTGTGATTTAATCAATTTCTGTAAGAAGTCAAGCAAACTCAATGTTATTCCTAAGGAATGAGAGAGAAAAGAAAGCCAGCCACATCAGACTTAAGCCACACTTTTACCAAGGACTAATGTGGTTAAGTTCTAAAAAGCCATCCTAGACCAGAAGTTCCTTCTTCAGGTTAAGGGGTATTGCTGCATGTCTCCAGCAGAACAAAGTGCATAGAGAAAACAAAATGAAGGAAAAAAGAAGCTGATTTGCCAGTAAGTCAGATATCTTCAGGTTTTTGTCTTTATGCAGATCCACGCTCAATCTTTCCCTTGTGCACTAAGTTCCATTAGAAATGCTGAAGGAGCCTATGGCTGGGCTTATCCAGGGTTTACCATGTTTGACAGGAAAGAGAATTACTCTGCTCCTGTAGAAATAGATAAGGCATAAACACACTTGGGCAAAAACATATTCATAATGTGAATATGTATACAGCTTACCTATAACACCTCTCAACTTCTGACGATTTTTCTTATCATCTCTACGATACATCTTACCATAGAGAATGTGCGTTTTTTGTATAAAAATTAAACTTCAACATAAGAGGCTATTAATTGCACTATATTAACTAATATTTAAGCCCTGTCATCTTTATGGGTCTTAATTCTGAATTTTCAATAGGATTAAAGTCTTACTTCTTGACTAAGCTTAAAATACAAACCCACACTTTTAAAAATTTACCAAGGTGAATAAAATGTTATTCCTCTTGATGTAACCTCTCAAAACACAACGTGTGCTTTGAGACATTTCTCATTAATGCTTTAGGCCAAAACTTTCTCATGTTTATAGAATCAGTAAGTCCTTATAAAAGCTTTCCGTGACTAACAATATTTGTAACATGCTATACATTACATTGCAGTAAAACTCTGACTAGATTCCTGATCTTTTACCAGATTTTGGTAGTAACTTGTCTTGGATGCTGAACCATGACTAGTTCTTATCAAATAAAGAATTTAATAAAAGGAGAAATACAAATTGCTCAGTTCTTTGCTAAGTGCTACTCCCAAGTTTAGGCTATACATCTCAGCTAATGTGTTGATTAAATTCCTGAAGACAGCAACACTTCAGTGGAGAGGAAAGGGAGAGGGGGAGGATAAGTTTTGGGCCTGACAGTGAGACCAATCAGAAGATACCAGCTCTGTAAAAAAGAAGTCATTTTAAGAAGTCAACCTAACTGAAGTGTGGACATTCAAAGGGGATAACACAATGAAGAAAAACTAACTTTGGCTACTCAAAAATCCTATTTGTAACAATAACTTTGGAGTAATACTCAGTTTCTACACAGAAAAACACTGCCTTCTTCAACAAGAAATCAAAGGATGAGTTTATCTTCTATCATGTAGAAAATCATCTGTCTGCTCATTTTTCTTGTAAAAGTTTGTATATCCTACAATTATGCAGTTAAAGAAAATTATTTCAGGTAAAAATGTTTGCTTAACTTTCAATTAGTGGTTTAGAAGGCAAGAAGTTTTTGGCATTGAATTACATTTGGTAGTTTTACACCTCCTCCCTGCATCAACATGCAACAAATGTTTTTGCTAAGATATGGTTTATGGAATTGTAGAGTTTTAAGAGGAAAAATTAAATCAATCTGATTTGTATATTACCAGCCATTTTGTTTCATCCAGTCACTGTGAATGAAATCTAAAACATGTTTGGTGAACATGTACATCCTAGAAGAGGTTTCATTTGTCTTGCTTTGAAGACATTAAGAACGGACTAACTATTGGGATAAACTGCTCACAAAGTTGGATTTGTCTTCAGTGTTAAAAACATGATTATTTTCTCTTTGAAATGATTGGCCTCAGCTTCTGGCTGACATTTTCCTACTGAAGAGTGTTTAGTATCTGACAGCAATACCTAGAGTGTAAGTCATCTTCTGCTCTTTCTCCAGTTTCTATACTAGATAAAGCAGCACACTGATTTGGTACAGTAGCCTATCTCTAGCAGTGGCTAAAAGCAGATGCCTAAAAGAAATGTTAATAGGGCTGCAACACATGTTAATATCTTGGATACTGTTCTTATTAGGAAAGACCCCCTACTTTGCAGGGTCTTTCCTAAGGATGAAAAGGGTTTAATGTTTTTAAATACCCTCCACTGGCTTCTCTTCTAAGACTGAATTGTGTTGTTTTATTTTTAACTCACACAGAACTATCACCTCTACAATATCCTTGGTAAGGAGTTCCACAGCTTAACTTTACTCTAGATATAGAACCACCTGTGTTTATTTGGAATAACAGTCCCTACTAGCCCCAGTTAAAAATCAGGACACCAAAATTCTGTGCAATTGCTGTGCCCATTTGACTCCTATGGTATACAGAACTAGCATTAGTAACTTGCTCTTATACTTTTGAGCTCATCCATCATGAGACTGCCTAACCATTTCTTGCTACAGTCTCCAAACAATTCTGATTGAACTGGCTACTGTAACTAGCCTCTAGATACTTCCAGAAGTCAGGAATTTACAGAATACAGTCCTCCAAGCTTTAGTTTTAACCTACATTTTAGTTGCTACAGGCATGTTCCTTTGCCCATGGTACATCTGAATTTCAATCTAAAGAATTCATTGTGATTGCTGTTTTTTGTCAGTTCCTTACAAATTCTATCACCACTGATTTTATATTATTATTTTACATTTTTATAGTCCTGTGTGATGCCTGAAGCACTTAGATCACTGTATCCTATTCAGTGGTAATTCTACGCCAACAAATACTCTCAACAGTTAGCTGTTCTTAATCCATCTTATATATCCTCTATTGATATCATAAAGTGTTATTTTAAATGAAAATATGCAGCTAAACCAAATACTCCTTACATAAATCTCTCTGCAACCACCCTCAACAGGCTTGTAATGGCTGTAAATGATTACATCAGGCTTGTCTGAAAAAACTTGTTTTTCATAAAATCATCTGCACTCTATAAATTATATTCACTGTTAATTCTTCAGCAACAAAACCATATTTATGCCTTCGTGTTGTTTTGCTGAAGCTGGATTTCAAGCTATGTTATCAATAGTCACCTATTTGGTTTTTGAAGACTAAAACTCATTAGCAGTGTTCTGGTACAATGGCACATACCCAGTTATCCCAAAATTAACAGCACTGGGAAAAACCCCCTCACCACTAAGTGTTGTTTGTTTGTAGGGTACAAGTTATCCAACCCTACTCATGCCACAATGACTATTGCTTAATAGTATTGCTTAATATGCTCCTCAATAGACTGGAAAGTACCCCATTGTTCTCACATGACATGCTTACCTCACATTGCTTCTTTGTAAATGCAGAAGAGAAACTGAATTAAAAATTGTCTTGGTTATCATCTGCCATATGAGCATTTCCATCCACTGAAGGGTCTGTAACACAAGTGTTATTTATTTGTTCTTAACATATTAAGTAAGTTACACAAATTATTTGCTGTAATACTTTCATCCCTTTTTCTTTGCCTTGACAGTCTTAACTTTCTTTATAGTTTTTAACACTTTACAATTCCTCATTTTATAACTATTTCCTACTTCTGACCACGCACTTTGGTTTTGTTTATTTTTAATTGCTGTTTTTACTGGTGAGCAGAGAGGTTCTTAGTCAGAATTTTTCACAAAGATTTTTAAGTTGTGAAATTGTGGGATTTTGGCCAATTGAATCTCAAAGACATACAACTTTTCAATCACAATTAAATTTTTTTTTTCCAATAATTTTACTTCATGATTCTCTTAACACTGATATTTTTAACCTTTTTAATTCATCAGGAGTATAGAGCAAGCAAGTATTGGTTGAGTTTATTCTCTGTTAATCAATACTGAATAAAATTAGGTCACGATTCTTGGTTTCTAGGCAACCACTTACTTCCAGTTAATTTACTTAATTTGTCTTTATCTATCCTAATGAGGTCTAAAATAGATTGACTGCTGGTTGGGACCACATCTTTAATATCATCTACACTTTTTACACAGGCCAATGATGATTCGGTATATAGGATTTCCAGCATACGCCCCACAAACTGAACTTCCCCAAAAACTTCTTTCCTTCCACTATGAGAATCTATTATTTAAAATATATTAATGAAGAAAATAGTGGTGAAACAAAAAATTAATGTCCAGATGTCAGGAAGAAGTCAAGTTATCAAGTAACAAGCCAGTGCGTAGTCTCACGTTCTCTGGCCTGCAAGAATAGAAATTTATTCATAGAAAAGCATGTCTCATTTCTAATTCATAAAATGACGAGAAGCATTTAAATAGCCTTTCACAAATCACTATACATCAAGTTAGTCTTTTCCTGCTATCTGCCTCTGACATCCACTTCAACCCTTCTACAACTATTGTCAAAATACCCTTCTCCAACTTCATCCTTCTACCTAGCTGCTTTCCTTCCTTCTCCTCTAACCACCTGATATTTAGCCTCTCTAATCCCTATGAGTAATCGCTTATCATGCAAACAGCTCCGGAAAACCCCTCCAGGAATCTCCATTTAACTCAACTATCTTGCATGACCTCCAAAGGTATTTGGATTTAATTTCATTTTTTGAGAGAGAAGAGTAACAACCAACAGCCACCACATCTCACAGAGCAAAGTTTAAACATCTTATTCAGACAGTTTTTACCACTCAGGTTTAACCATATGACTTGCAGACAATCCAGAAAGAGCCTACATGTTGGACCTATGTCAGACAACTAGGCAGCAGGGGCTGCTAAGGCCAGCACCTAGCCATCTCATGACCCAGCCACATGCTCAAACCATTCTACCCTTTACAGTGAAGCAACAGAAAGAGAAAGCCATTGCTTGTCATCCACTTGCTCAGTGGATAATAGGCACTCTCTCCTGAGTCTCTGATTTTACCCTTTCCCTTTCCTTTGAAGCTTTTGTTGTGAAGCCAAAGTCCAATCTGAATTTCTAATACAAGAAAATAATAACCCTAAACACAGTGAAATTCTAAGAAGATACAATATTAACTTTAAAAGGCAGCTGGTTGTTACAGACAAAAACTACAAATTACTTTCTTGTTTATTACAGTGAGTACTTAAAGTTGGATTGGAATAAACTCAGGCTTTCATAGTTTTGAAATTTTCAGTGGAAGCCTGGGTCTAGCAACTCTAGAATAGGCTGGGCTTGTCAGATACCTATGTTTTGCCATAGTTTCATATACATGAAGGTTTCTGGTGGTGTCAAGGTTATCAACTCATGTTTCCAAAGCAGAAGAAGTATTCATTGTTTTATTGGGGGACCCCATGTCACAGCCTTAGAACAGTGTCAGAAAAAGTTTAGTGTATAGTGTCCTATATGAAATTTCATGCCTATTATAGACAGGTGCAGAAACAGAAAAAATGTCTTTCCCCAGGTTACTTTTCCATTCCAAGATCAGGTATTTACAATAGAAAATGTGAACATCAATTTCATAGAATCATAGAACAATTTTTAGTTGGAAGAAAAAAAGTCATTTAATCCAATCCTGATTTAATTCAGAAGGCTCCAAGAAGCCAATATAAAACTTAGCAGATAAGTTTGATATGTTACCACATTAAGATTTTCATAAGCACTTCAGAACATACCCATTAGTCTTCTGCGTTGAGTGTAGTTTTAGCCATAGGCTGATCTGACTTAATTATTGCCTGATGAAGGAACAGTAAATCCTATTCTTTGGGAACAGATATAGAACATAACACTTTCATTTGTGGTTACAATATGGTTTAGTTTTTTTCTCCCTACACACATGGATATCCATTTGCTGCTAACATAACTGTACAATCACGCAGGCATTTTCACACACACGTAACAGCAGACATTCTCCTGCACTTCAGTATCTTGCCTACTCTACATTGTACAACACACAAGCACACACACTAAAGAGTAAGAAAATTAAAAATTCAATTTAATTGTCATACCATCAGTACTGTCCTAAGTCTAACTTTTAAATCACCACGAGTTTTTATCATCACATATTTTTTGTCTATAATTACTGTACTTACAATTATCTACCTTGATCCAAGACTGCTGATTTATGCAGAGAAAGGTCTCCCTCATGTGGAAATCTGCCTACCAACTGTAAAATAAAAACTGCATTTTGCTTCTTAATGAAGATTCCATTGCTTAGATTTGCAGATTCATTTGGGGAAAGTATCACTTAGTATATTTTTTACAGTGTTTTCATTCTTAGGAGCTATCATTACAGTGTGAAAGAAAAAAACATGTTGCTAAGACAGAATCACAAGAATTTTAAACATATAAAAAGACGGTGAAATACTGTAAGCAAAAGAATGTGAGGGAAATCAATCTAGGCAAAATTCATAGGTTTTGGGATAATCTTGTCTGGCCATGCTGAATACTGTTCAAGATGTTTGCATATATGTGATTTCCATCTATTGTATCCTATTGCCTTTTCATGATGCAGCAGAACTGTGGCCTAAAATTGTGACTGACTGTAAGAGTTAGATTTGACTTAATTGTGTGGTCTGGGCAGACTGCAGAGTTTATCTGTTTTGGCTACAAATACTTATGATTCCTCACATCTAACTGGTGCAGTTCAAAGATAAGTCCGTTCAAATTTTCCATTACAGAAACTAATTAAGCTCATTTTTAACTCCCCAGTTTCAATGCTCTACAAGAAAATAAAAGGAAAAAAATACAATTTCTCACTTTGAGAAATACTCACAAATTGTGAGAATACTCCCAATTGTCAGATTTCTTCCCCTAAAACAAATTGACAGATTTGACCCAAAGCGAATGATATCAGTTCTCTTTCGCTGAAAAAAGTCTTTTGAGTTGACCAGGCACATTTTCTTATCTCACTGTTGTACAAAAAAACATAAACCCCTACCACGTTTACAACTGTGGTTCAAATGTCTAAAATGTATTGGCTAGTAAAAAAAATTAAAAAGTTGTTCATATACATGCTGTAATAGTAAAACCACAGTAAGATATGATATCTAAGACAAGAAAAGTGCACTTGGATTAGCAGCTTTATTTAGATGGTGTAGAGTTGGCTTGTAGGACTAATTTTTCCTCATCTTGCAGAAAAACTGCAGAATAATTCCTCGATTACTTTCACACTCCCACAGCTGAAATCATTAAGTCTATTGCACTTATTTGTACCATCTCTCCATGCCACACTGGAAAGGAACAGGAAAACTTTTAATTGACTTTTATCATTCCCACCAGGGGTATCTTATTTCCTTCCTTCCTTATTTGTACCTCAAAATACTTAACAAACCAACTGAAGCCACTATTACTGCTCAAGTACAGTATTTCAATGCCAGTGTAGATATAATTGGAAAACAAAGAACTGATTTGTGATCATCAACAGAAAGAGTGGTGGAATAACTGAAAAAGTCATAGGTTTTGGCTGATTTTTAGTTATACTTTAAAAGTATATAAATAGTACAAAAATTTAACATGCATCAGAATTAAGTTTAAAAGTATCACACAAACAACTCTGCTGTAAAGGTATCTGGGGCAGGTTCTCAGTCTTGAAATTTGTCAGGTAGTGGACTGAACTCAGACAATGACATAATCGAACACACTTCCTGTCCATCAGAGACCCTGGTGAGCCATCAATACAATAGAGAATAGAGAATAAGAATTAATCGGTTTCCTTTATTGCTGGCAGTGTTCTTTTTATCCCCTTCAGTTTTAAAATTCATTCACAAGACATAATTCAAGTGCATCTCTTAAAAGAGAAACATGGCATTAACTCCTCATACTGATTAGTATTAATTAGTATTATTTCATAACAATTAAAAAAAATTACCATCCAAATTCCTCAGCTTCTGCACATCTCAGAATTATTTCCCTGATATGTTGAATTTTGTAGTTCTACGAAATCTTTTTGTAAAAGTCACATTTTTATTTATACAATTTAAAAAATCATCAAAAAATGACCCAGTTTCCCTAGAGTGATACATAGTTAAAATGTGAAATACACTGACATTTCCAGCTCGTTCCATGCTTATATGCCATTGCAAAGGAATCATAACTTTACGGAACACGTAATCCCTTACTCAACAGGAAAGCTTTTTGGCTTGGTTTACGCTCCAAGAAATTTTGTAGCATATCCATTCCATCCAAAGATCCTCCAGGTTTCAAAATGAGGTTTCTGTATTTCATCCCAGCCTGATAGAAGGTAAAGCAGAATGTTAGTACTACTTATCTTTCCAACTGCCTCTTTTTCTGTATTTTTTGCATATTGAAAAATATACTCATGATAAAACAACGTTTCTCCTTCCAGATTTTCCTAATACCAAATTAGGATATACCAGGATATATCACAAGTATAATTTAGATCTGCTGGAAGAACTCAGAAGAGCAGAAATTTGACCAATTGTAAAGAAATTATTTTTCTTGTGGTTTTACACTGGTTTTCAAGGTACAATCACAACTTGTCTGAAGACATTGTATTAAGTATAACAAGCACACAACCTCCTCAAAATCCTCAGTGAAGGACTGCCCTTGTGACTGACAGGCAGGAAGAGGGAACCCAACATCCTTTCTCTAACTGATGATTTCTCTTTCTTTAATCCCTGTTTGGATAACAGACATGATACTTCAGAGATAAGACAGATACAGCATTGTGGAATGGCATGGCACATACCCCATATAATATACATAGTTGTATATATCATACATACAAACACATCTAACTCACCTATTAAAGTATCTTAAAGAAGATGAGACTTAACTCAGGTTTTAATTTCAGGCAGAAAAATTATTGCTCCAGAAAGAATGGATTTCTTTTAAAAAATGAATGAAGTTTCTGAGAAAACAAGTAATGAGGAGTTTCTTAAAAAGAAGTTGTATTTTATGGAACGTATATATATGAAAAACTCCGGGATTCTGAGACATGACTACAAATGAGAAAATGTTATTTTGCATGCAAATGTCCCAAATGCTTCTGATACTGAAGATAATGTTCTTCCTTTTAGTCAGTGTATATACACATAGACACTTCCCTCACAACCCAACAGGATCACATTGCTTCCTCATGACTGTACTGTAAAAACAAGCAAAGGTGTTTTTAAGTGATGGACTTCCATGACCTAATTTAACTACCATTTCCATTGTCTGAATTACAGCTGCAAAAATCTAAAATAAATAAAAAAAAAATAATAATTTTTTAAAAATCACTGAAGCACTGATCACACTTCACTATTTTTGTTAGTTTCCTGAGCATCAGCAGCAAATTAATATATTGTTCCTTGTAGCTTAAAAGTATTATTTGAGTAGATTCGAGTCTTTGCTGATGTCCTTTCAGAGTCAGAATACTGCTCAGTTCTAGGGAGACCTGATCTTATTTCAGATAAAGTGCAAGAATTGAGGAGTGTCTGTCTACCAATTAAGTTAGAGTAATTATTTGTTGAAGAATTTTATAGATTCAGTCTCTGAAATTAGGCTGTATAATAGTTGCTCAAAACAGAAGGAGAGCTTTTATTCAAACAGGAAAAAGTAAGCCAAATTTCTATAAGCCCTAGTCATAATACCTTAACCATTTTCCTTTTCTGCTGTTCTGAAGACTAGTCTAAGTCTACATATAATGAAGTACGAGTAACTACAAAAAACATGCTGCTATCTAGTATTTATTTATAAAAAATGGTTTGTCCCATCCTGTGGGATGCTATCACAATTATTTGGGTTAAAAGAGAACTAATTTGAAAAGATAGCATTGAAGAGGGAGGGAAAAAAATCTCCACAACTACCCCTGAAGTTATATCAGCATTCACACAAAGTGCTTGTGTGCACATATGCCAGAGAGTGAGTGACACACAGAAATAATCACTTTTCTTCTTCATTTCTTAGCCTGGATAATAGGCCTCACAATAAAAGAGGCATTAGTTGTCTTCCAGCTATTCCACAAAAATATTCACTTTTAGCATAATTAATTTCTTCTCAAAGCCTCCCATACACAGGCAAAGAAAACAAAAATTCTCACAAAAAATTAGAATACAAGGCATCCCTCAGGAGAAGTAAAGGTAACAGACCAATTCTGCCAAACTATAGCTTAGGGTTTTGCCCATACAGTTACTCAAAATAGAGTTTTGAGAAAAAAGAGTAAAACTGACAGAACAAAAGTGTGATGGCACTGGAGGGATGTGGGCATGTCAGAACAAAAACCTGACACAAAGTTCCCCAGCATCATTAAACATCTTCCCCAAAGTTATAAAAGACAGCATGTCTCACCCCTCCTGAAATACCATTTTTAAGACCCATGAACAACATTTCATTAAAAGTTATTTTATATACTCATTTAACTTGACACTTCTTCTCTACTGCTCTTATTTATGAGTGATGAGATTCCAAATGAAAAAGCAGGTATGCTTATTCTCATATGTACCTGTAATGAATCCCTATCCCTTCACAATTAATCTTAACCTCCAAACCCTATGTCACTTCTTCTCTCAAACTGTGAAGTTGGCTGCTTTCTCCATAAAACCCCTTTTGGGTTTTGTTGGCCTAACCACTGCCTTAGTTTCACAGTCCTACCACGTGTATTCTTTGGACTCCTCTCTTTGCCCAGAGAGGAGTTTACTATCTCCATCCTCTAGAGGGATGGACAGTTCTAGAAGTTCTGGTTGCTGTAGTAAGTACAAGGAGGAAAGAAGGCAAATTCCAGGTGAGGAAAAGGACAGTCATGCATTTTCTACTCTCTCCTTTATTTCTCTCTTATACTTCTATCAAAAGGTAGAACTACTGCTGGCAGCTGAATCAAGACCAGAGTTAAGAGGATCAGGAAAACCAAAAGGTCTTTCCTATGATAGAACTCATCTATCTCATCTGTAGCACCTCAACTAATACTATAATCCTATA
The DNA here is from genome assembly GCF_041296385.1 of Aphelocoma coerulescens. NCBI lineage: Eukaryota > Metazoa > Chordata > Aves > Passeriformes > Corvidae > Aphelocoma > Aphelocoma coerulescens. The sequence goes on along the minus strand of NW_027184085.1, from coordinate 20,895,788 downwards.
ATCTGTGAAAAACGTTGCCAGAATTGGCAGAACCACTAACCACATTATTATTTAGCCGTTTTTTCTGCTGGAGGCAGAAGAGGCTGGAGAATTACTCTAGGGAAAAAAGACCCAGTAAATCTAGAACCTCTTAATGATTTGGACTTCAAAAGGGACTTGGGATTTAAACTGAAGATGAAACAATTTTCATATTATGCTATGCTGTGACAGAAAGCTCAAAATAAATTCAGTTTTCTAAACAGTAACTACATAAAAGGACCACACAGTTGACATACCTAAAATGTAATGGAAATGTAAAAGAAACAGATCACTACTATCATACAGGTTTCACAGCATAATGAATATACATCTGCTTTTGCAACGGAGGAATGTTTTGTCAGTCTAAAATTACAGCAGAAGGCATTAGACAAGGCAACACAATATCTTAAAAGTACTACAGTATTAAATATATGATGATTTAATAACTGTATGTTGGGGCTTTAGTTATCCTCCTGCTTTCTTTTTCTCTTAAAGGAATTTCCCCCATACATGTTGCCAGGAGGACAAATTACTGGGTGCTTAGGAAAAACAAAAGACCTGGCCACAGCGGTGGGGTGCATCTGACTACTCTTTTTCACTTGGGTTTGTGGGCAGTCAGTTCCCAGCATTTGGACGGAGAGAGAGGCTGCTTCTTCAGCTGCCTTCCTTCTACCGGAGAGACCCTGGAATTCCCAAGTCCATTTTTCCCTGCCCTGCTGGGAGCAGGGCTGTGGCCGCCCTGCCCCCGCCGTTGCTTTGAGCCTTCGCTACTCTGTAGCCCTGCTCACCCTGCCTGCTGAGACCTCCGGGGTTCCCACCGCAGCTCCTGAGTTTGGATACATCTTGTCTGCCACCCAGGATTTGTGCTCGTCCCTGCTGTTCCAGCCTTCTGTTCCTGAGGGTCCGGCCGGACACCAGGATCAGCTGCCCAGGGGGTTTGTGAAGCCTTTGTCCCATCCCTCCCGGGGATCCCAGGGCACCAGAGCAGCCGTGTGCTCCCCGAGCTCGCTCCGGAGCGCCCCCTGCAGCCGCGGGGGAACCATCGCACCTGCCCTGCTCACCGGGAGCCGCCAGCGCCCCTGCCGGCTGCGAGCGGAACTGCACCCGAGGGGAAAGGGCCCGACAGCCGAGAAGGCTGGGACTGGGTTTGGGATTGTTTGCTGTTACTGCCAGAGTTATTGTTGTTTGTTTGACTGGTTATACACATATAGATATATAATAGTAAAGAACTGTTATTCCTGTTCCTCATATCTTTGCCTGAAAGCCCCTTAATTTCAAAATTATAATAATTCAGAGGGAAGGGGGTTGCAATTTTTTTCTTCCATTCCAAGGGAGGCTCCTGCCTTCCTTAGCAGACACCTGTCTTTCAAACCAAGACAGATCTTGGTGCCCAATGTGGGGCCTGAGGGCATTAAGAGAAAGGGGTGAAAAAGGAATAACAGTTCCTGGGTAACTTAATTTTGTGTGCTGGATATAGGAACCTTGTTAGGCAGCACTATGTAGTCTAGTTTACCCTGGCTCAGGTGGCAGGTGGCTGTGGCTATATTCTTCCCCTTTGCAGCTCCTTACCTAAACATGGGTCCTCTGACTAAAGCTACCATTGCTGCTATCCAATTTGCACTATGGGTCAAGAAGGTGAGGAATTCATGGGCTTTTAACTTCCTCTGGAATGTGGGCACGTGGATAAAGGGCTATCACACACTAAGTGCATGTTTTTGGGGTTATGTTAACAATGGTACCTTCTGTAAGGAAATGACACCAGGGGAAGTTTTCTCCCAACCCCTCAACCAGTTCTTTGGGCCCACCCCACCCATTTTTGAAGGGTTTAGATTTCCTCTGAGTACTAACCAATTGGTGCTGATAGGCCTACTCTATTTAGCATCCAGGGATAAGTTGAGATTGATTTGGATAACTACCCAGACACTGGCCCCAGAAACTAGAGATCCTACCCCAGAGCCTGATCCTGCCCCAGAGCCTGACACGGCCCCGGACACTAGAGATCCTGCACCACAGCCTGACCCTGCCCCACAGCCTGATACTGCCCAACAGCCCACCCCAGAAATGAACCACCCAGATTTAGTGAGGGCACTGGTGAAGGAGATGCGCGAGATGTGCCAGGTGCTGCTGAGGGATTACACCTCCCCAGCTAGTGGGAAACCTTCTCCCTGCCCCAAAGGGGGACAGTCTGATGGTGCAGCAGCAGAACCCACGGATGTTACAACCATTCAGGTTCCAGCGGAACCACAAGGGCAATCACAGCCAGCAGCAGTACCCCGGTGCAAAGGAGGAAGTATAAAACCAAATCAGTACGACCAGCTAATAATGATGATGGGGAACCAGGGCCCTCACAACCAGCAGGGCCCTCACAACCAGCAGGAGAGTCAGAGCCAGAAATCATCACTGAGTCCCTGTCGTACGACAGTCTCCATAACATGCAAAAAGACATTGTGCGGCGGGGGCGTGAGCCTCATACAACCTGGCTGCTTCGGGTTTGGGACCTTATGGGTACAGGCGTGCAACTGGATAGTGGCGAGGCAAGGTATCTGGGATCATTGACCCAGGACCCAGGTGTGGACCAGATATTTGTGAGGGAGCCAGGGCCTGTCATAGGTTAGCAAGCTAAGTCTTGGAAGTGATGTTCTTTTTACAGCTTCCTCTATGACCTGACAGAACCTATCAGCTGGCCAGTTTGAACACGGACAATTCTTTAAGCCACTTAAAGTTGTGACCGCCTCTGTGATCCACACTTAAGAACAGGAAACCCTGAGGCGGAGGCTCTCTCTTGTTTCCGGCACTGGGCCAGGTGGCTGCGAGCCTTGTGTGGGGCCAGTGGGCCCAGCCCAGGCCCTGCTCGGGCCAGGCCGGGCTGGGCCACAGCCATCCTGGAGCCGATGGACCTGTTCCACCCGTGGAACTCCCCCACAGCCCTGCTGTGGGCAGCCGGAGCAGCTCGGCTTCCCTCCCTCTCCACTGCAATAAGCCACATTCCAGCTGCAAGGCCTGGGTGAGATTAAACCTTTTAGTGCTGTGAAGAGCTGAAAACCTGAGGGAAGAGAAAGAGGAGATGCTTAAAGCTGAAATTCTGTTGTGAAGCTATGATATATCAGAGTATCCCGTTGTAATTTCATGAAGATATGGGGGGTGGAGTGTTCAGTTCAACTTGTAAGCAAAAGCACCTGCGCTGAGATAGGCAGATGCTGACGCAGCTGTAATTTCATGAGAAGCTTGGACAGGGAGAGATGGAAGCGATGAGGACTTTTGCTCCAAATGGGAAAGGAGAAGACCTCAGTTCCTAGAGATGCTCCCAGAGATAGTCCTAAAAATGAAGATGAGGAAGACCCTTTGCTCCCAGGGAAGGAGAAGGGCCTCTGTTCTTAGAGATGAAATGCTCCCAGAGATGGGTGAAGAGAACTTTTGTTTCTGAACGGCTCAACCTTAAAATTGTACCCCAAAAAACTTCAAGAGTGGACCCTTGAAAGCAGTTGTGGGAAAAGCTGCAAGTTGGGGGAAGGGACTCGCATGCGAGCAGAGAACCAACCCGGGCGGCTGTCTCTTGATAATGTGTTTATAGCATGAGCAAGAGAGACTCCTCTTCCTAAATGGACTGAACAAGGTTATTATGGAAGTGGTAAACAGACTGAACATCTTAAGGGTTGTCTTTTTACATTGTCACTGGGAGAAGGGAGGAAGGTGGGGGGAGGAGAAGAGTTCTGAAGGTGTGGTATGATTTTTTTTTCTTTCTTCTTTTAGGTCTGTTAATAAACTTCTTTATATTCTTTCAAGTTTGATGCCTGCTTTGCATTTCTCCTAATTCTTATCTCACAGAAGATAAACAGTAATGAGTATCTTGGACCAAACCACTACACTAAATTGGTGTTTCCACCCAGTTACAAACTCAACCCACTACAGGCCCCTTTCTCTCTGGGAGCGGCTTTTAATGGGTGTGAGACAAAAGTTCATTCACAAAGACAAGACTGCAGGAGTACCATCATAGAATGCAATGGAAGACACTTGAGGAAAGGATCCAGCAGCTAAGAGAGGTGGCAGTATTACAGGCACTCTTTGGGAGGGATGGACAGCATGATAATGACCCCAATAGGGTCAGGTGCACAGGACAGATGTTGTGGAATCTGGCAAAGCTAGGGCCACTGCAATACAGCTCCTTCATTGCAATGACTGATGCTGAGAATAACTGAGAAACAGTGGGCTCTGTTGTGAACAGGCTCAGAAATTATGAGAGTACAGTCAATGGTCTGCTGAAAGCTCATGTCTCTGCTGTGGTTAAGGACCTCAAAGAGGAGATGAAAGAGATGAGGGAGGAGATGAGGAAGATTAGTGTGGCACCAGTGCGAGTCACAGGCCCCCAAGTCAGAGCCCATCATCCCCTGGCTAGAGAGAGAGAGGGTACACCCCACAAGCTGAGCTGTGTTTTTTTTCTGTGCGAGCATGGGGAAGACATGAGAAGGTGGGATGGGAAACCCACTTCTGTCCTGGCAGTGTGGGTGTGTGAACGCAAGGAGGGAGGCACTAACCGAGGGGGTTCCGCTAAGGTGAAAGTAGCCTCAGCCTCCCGTGACCGAGCTGCCAGGTATTACAGAAGGGAGGATGATATGTCGGATCCCCTTGAAGGGACCTCTAGAATGTATGCCCAGGGAAAGAATGATAACCAGGGCTAGAGAGGCCCTGACTCTAGCCAGGAAGAGGCACGGGAGAACCGGGTTTTCTGGACGGTGTGGATTCGATGGCCTGGCACATCAGAGCCACAGAAATATGATGTGTTGGTTGATACTGGGGCGCAGTGTACTTTAATGCCATTGGGACATGTGGGGGCAGAACCTGTATCCATCGCTGGGGTGACTGGGGGATCACAGCAGCTGACCCTTTTGGAAGCTGAAGTGAGCCTGACTGGGAAGGAGTGGCAAAAGCATCCGATTGTGACTGGCCCAGAGGCCCCGTGTATTCTGGGCATAGACTTCCTCTGGAACGGCTATTACAAAGACCCGAAAGGACTCAGGTGGGCATTTGGGATTGCTGCTGTGGAGGCAGAGGGCATTAGGCAATTGAACACCCTGCCTGGACTATCAGAGAATTGTTCTGCAGTTGGGCTCCTGAAAATGGAAGAGCAACAAGTGCCAATTGCCACCTCGACAGTGCACCGCCGGCAGTATCGGACGAATCGAGATGCTGTGATCCCCATCCACAAGATGATCCGCGAGCTGGAGAGCCAAGGGGTGGTCAGCAAGACCCACTCACCCTTCAACAGCCCCATCTGGCCTGTGTGCAAGTCTGACGGGGAATGGAAACTGACTGTGGACTATCGTGCCTTGAATGAAGTGACTCCACCACTGAGCACTGCTGTGCCAGACACGTTGGAGCTCCAGTACGAGCTGGAGTCCAAAGTAGCGGAGTGGTACGCCACTATTGACATTGCCAATGCATTTTTCTCCTATTCCCCTGGCAGCAGAGTGCAGGCCTCAGTTTGCCTTCACCTGGAGGGGTGTGCAGTACACCTGGAACCAACTGCCCCAGGGGTGGAAGCACAGTCCCACCATCTGCCATGGACTGATCCAGGCTGCACTGGAAAAAGGTGAGGCTCCAGAACATCTGCAGTACATTGATGACATTACTGTGTGGGGGAACACGGCATCGGAGGTATTTGAGACAGGAGAGAGAATCATCCAGATTCTCCTAGAAGCCGGCTTTGCCAGCAAGAAGAGCAAAGTCAAGGGACCTGCTCAAGAGATCCAGTTCCTGGGAGTAAAGTGGCAAGATGGACGACGTCAGATTCCCACTGAGGTCATCAATAAGATCACTGCAATGTCTCCACCAACCAACAAGAAGGAAATGCAAACCTTCCTAGGTGCCATAGGTTTTTGGAGAATGCACATTCCTGAGTACAGCCAGATTGTGAGCCCTCTCTACCTGGTTACCCGCAAGAAGAACGATTTCCACTGGGGCCCAGAACAACAGCAAGCCTTTGCCCTGATCAAGCAGGAAATCGCTCATGCTGTAGCCCTTGGCCCAGTCAGGACAGGACCAGAGGTGAAGAACGTGCTTTACTCTGCAGCTGGGAACAATGGTCTGTCCTGGAGCCTCTGGCAGAAGGTGCCTGGTGAGTCTCGGGGCCGACCACTGGGATTCTGGAGCCAAAGCTATAGAGGGTCCAAAGCCAACTACACTCCAACAGAGAAGGAAATCTTGGCAGCTTATGAAGGAGTCCAAGCTGCCTCAGAAGTTATCAGCACAGAGGCACAACTCCTCCTCCCACCCCAACTACCAGTGCTGGGGTGGATATTCAAAGGAAAGGTTCCTTCCACGCATCACGCCACTGACGCTACTTGGAGCAAATGGATTGCCCTCATCATACAGTGCGCCCGAATTGGAAACCCAAGTCGCCCTGGGATCTTGGAAATAACTACACACTGGCCGGAAGGTGAGACTTTTGGGTTATCTTCTGAAGAAGAGGAGCAGGTGACACGTGCTGAAGAAGCCCCACCATATAACGAGCTACCGGAAAGTGAAAGACAACATGCCCTCTTCACTGATGGTTCCTGCTGAATTTTAGGCGCTAGCCGGAAATGGAAAGCCACTGTATGGAGCCCCACACAACAAGTTGCACAGGCTGCTGAAGGAGAAGGTGGATTGAGCCAATTTGCTGAACTCAAAGCCGTCCAATTAGCTCTAGACATAGCTGAAAGAGAGAAGTGGCCAAAACTCTACCTCTACACTGATTCATGGATGGTAGCCAATGCTCTATGGGGTTGGCTGGAAAGGTGGAAGAAGGCCAACTGGCAGGATAGAAGAAAACCAATCTGGACTGCTGATGAATGGAAAGGCATTGCCACTCGGGTAGAGAAGCTACCCATGAAAGTCTGTCATGTAAATGCTCACATCCCCAAGAGCTGGGCTAATGAAGAACATTGTAACGACAAACAGGTAGATCAGGCTGCAAAAATAGAAGTGTCCCAGATAGACTTGGATTAGCAACATATAGGAGAGTTGTTCTTAGCTCAATGGGCCCATGATGCCTCAGGCCAACAGGGTAGAGATGCCACCTATAGGTGGGCACGGGATTGAGGGGTGGATCTAACCATGGACAGTATCTCCCAGGTGATCCATGATTGTGAGACATGCACTGTGATCAAGCAGGCCAAGCGGGTGAAGCCCCTGTGGTATGGTGGGCGATGGTCCAAATACAAGTATGGGGAGGCCTGGCAGACTGATTACATCACACTGCCTCAAACCCGCCAAGGCAAGTGCTATGTGCTCACAATGGTAGAAGCCACCACTGGATGGCTGGAGACCTACCCTGTGCCTCATGCTACAGCCCGGAACACCATCCTGGGCCTTGAAAAGCAAGTCCTTTGGAGGCACGGTACCCCCGAGAGAATCGAGTCTGACAATGGGACTCATTTCAAGAACAGCCTTATAAACACCTGGGCTAGAGAACATGGCACTGAGTGGGTGTACCACATCCCTTACCATGCACCAGCAGCTGGGAAGCTTGAGCGGTGTAATGGACTGCTTAAAACCACCTTGAAGGCACTGGGAGGCACTTAAAAAAACTGGGAGGTGCATTTAGCAAAAGCCACCTGGTTAGTTAACACCCGAGGCTCCACCAGCCAAGCAGGCCCTGCCCAGTCTGAACCCCTACAAACAACAGACGGGGATAAGGTTCCTGTGGTGCACATGAGAGGTATGCTTGGAAAAACTGTCTGGGTTAATTCTGCCTTGAGCAAAGACAAACCCATCCGTGGGGTTGTCTTCGTACAGGGACCAGGTTGTACCTGGTGGGTGATGCAAAAGGATGGAGAGACCTGATGCATACCTCAAGGGGACCTTGTTTTAGGGTGAACTGCCCATGGCTCTGTGCTTGTATCAGTATCTGCATGTATATATGTATATAATTCGGGTGATGCATGGATGTATATAGTTAAAAGGGTTAAGTTTCATGTAACATGTTAGTATGGGAAAAATTTGTGGTGGATAATGTTGTGGTTTTAGTTATCCTCCTGCTTTCTTTTTCTCTTAAAGGAATTTCCCCCATACATGTTGCCAGGAGGACAAATTACTGGGTGCTTAGGAAAAACAAAAGACCTGGCCACAGCGGTGGGGTGCATCTGACTACTCTTTTTCACTTGGGTTTGTGGGCAGTCAGTTCCCAGCATTTGGACGGAGAGAGAGGCTGCTTCTTCAGCTGCCTTCCTTCTACCGGAGAGACCCTGGAATTCCCAAGTCCATTCTTCCATCCCCTGCTGGGAGCAGGGCTGTGGCCGCCCTCCTCCGCCATTGTAGTAAATGTAGTTTCAGAGACAAAGTGCAACAGAAGTGTTTATCAAAAAGTATTCATCACCTACCTTTGGATTCATTATTCCTTCATGCTTAAAGCAGCTATAAAAGATATCCATGGAAAACACTTCACTCCACAGGTATCCGTAATATTGACCATCATAACCACCTGCCAAATGTCCAAAAGTAGCTGGCATGTTTGTTCCTTGAAAAGTAGATTAACATCAAGTTACTGAAATCAGTTATTTCGTTGATGCATACAGCAGTTCAACAATAAATAAATAAGGAATTTATATCAACTACTTTGAAACTTTTAACATAAAGGGTCTGAGTATGTCTCAAAGTATTGAACATACTCTGTTGAAAACAAAGGAAATTCAATTTGCCATTTTAGGCTACTTGTACATCCAACACAGATGTGACAGAATATCTAAAGCGGAATTCATGTCATATCACTCTAAAATATATCCTGCAAAAGACTAGGTTTTATACTTACCTTAATCTTCCTTCAGAAGAGATCATTAAGATCATCCTAAGTTTCAAAATAGTTATTTCAGCTTCATAAAGTAGATTATTCCATAAACAACTCAGATTTTTGTATGCCAAGCATTACTGAGAAAGAAAAGCATGTTAAATCGAACCATCTGGACATGGTGTACAAAAGCTTTATACTGACATACCTGGGGTGGCAGGAATTCCTAGAATCTCCATACAGTATTTTGCATATTCATCTGCTGGGTCAACAGACAGCTTTGTATGCAGTGCCTGGTCAACTTTGCTCAAAACAATCTGACGGAGGGTTAGAAGGCCTAATTGGGTAAAAACATTTAATTAACCAGCATCAAAATAGCTGGAGTTTTATTTGCATCTTTCCTTCAAAGATCTCAACATGCATACTAAATTATTAGAATTCTGGAGTTACATCATTTCCATCTGATTTACTCCACCTACAAAGAGTTGAGAGGCATAGTTTTAATAAAGGAATTATCATGCTAAGCTCCATCTTTTTGAATATTACTTTCCTCATAGATCAAAACTGAAATAAAGCAGGTATTTTAAAAGCAAATTTTAGTATTTAAAATGTTTTCAGTTTTCGTCATTTACCATATACCATTTTATTCAGGGCCTACTCAGTTATCTACCCTAAGACACTTCAAAGGACACCAAGAACTGCTGCTGCAGCTGCTGTAAGCTTTTTTTAAGGAGCTACAAGATATGAACCTTTACTCAGACAAAATTCTTATGCAGCTAGAGTCTGTGCAAACCACAAGCACAAAGACTTCTTGTTCAGGATAGGAAAGCAGTATGAAACAAGCAGGAGTAGCTTAATGATGAATTTGTACCATAAATGGGAAGCTCTGATTATAATAATAAAGAGGTGGGAGTGATAGAATAACAATGACATGATAGGTAATGACGTGAGATTACAATGTTAATGGAGATATGTAGAAGGTCTACAGCAGTCCTGTCTGGGATATGTTACGTCTGTTCAGTAAATTTGCAAATAACTTTCATATCTGTCAAGTGTCGCATGCAAATCAAATGTAGACGATACATATAGATACACTGTATTCAAGCAGACTGCCTGTTCTGGAGTATAAATAAGATAAAGAACCTCACATAAACCACACCAGACCACAACAGACTACCCTCCTCCACCCCCCAGCAACACCACCAATTTTAAACGAGCAAAGCTGGTAGGCAAAAAAATTTACAGGGAGAGGAAAGGTATTTTAGTCATGTAGGTGGCCTGGAAAATCAGAGCTGCTACTGTTTCTGCAAAGAGTTCTGTCATCATAGCCTGTATTAGTGGGGGTACCCATGCAAATAAACCCAGAAAGACAGTGGTAAGTGTACACACAGAAGAAATTTAATAGGCTTGTTACGTTTGTCAGTTTTTAAAACTATATACTTTCATACATATACTGTGGGGAAAAAAGGCAGAGAGATACCTGTGTTAGCAAGTCTAGAGACAGCAAGTTTCTCAAGGAGTATGTCTCCAATATGGGTTGCATCTTTATAATGTCTTGACATTTGTTGTAGTGGCTCTTTTTCCCACACCCAGTTCTCAAACATTTGTGAAGGTACCTCTACAAAGTCTGTTTCCACATTAGTTCCACTAAACCTCGCAAAATCAGTCTAGAAAAAAAAAAAAAGCCATTGAATAAAGCTAAAATAAAAGCCAAGATTTTTAGCAGAATATAACACTTCCGATTTCAACATTTCAGTTTAAATCACAGCAAAAGGAATAATTTGAACAGACCAATAATAATAATAGCAACAATTTAAAATTGAAATTTAAAGAAAGGAGGAAAAAAATCAGACATAACACTATTATAAAGGAATAAAGTAGACTACTCAGTAGTTAAATACTACATTATCTACTGGTGTAGAACAGTACTTCCATTTTTTTAGTATTACTGATTTTTACTTTTTAGGTTATGACAGTAATACAAATGTTTTTATGCTGTCTTGTGACAATGATATAATTTGGAAGTTATTATAGATTTTTGTTGTGTTACACCAAAGTAAAATAATAAACTCTAACTACGCACTTAAGAAGTTTATTGTATTGCAGTCTACCACACCTGATACATAGACTTTACTTAATGAACTTATTCTATTAAGCTTTGCCCTATTTGTCATCATTTGTAATATATGTGGTTAACATATAGCACAATTTTTTCAGCCAGTAATAGATGGACTTAAATAAATAAATCCTAGCAACCTTATTCATTAAAAGTTTCAAATCTGACACTTTGATAAAATAATCTTTTTTCTGAAAGCCAAGCACATTAGAACTTTTTTTTTATTTTAGTATTGGCAATAACTTCATGCTTTAACTTCATGTTCCGCTAATATTAATTTTGAAGAAAAGTTTGTACAGTTAAGAATCCTCATTAAAATATACTCCAAATCCAAATATTTCTAAGAAGTCACCTCTGAAATTGTTCAAATGTTGTTCAAATACACAGAAATTATTTGGTCTCATAGAATCATAGCATCATAAAGGTCAGAAAATACTTTTAAGATTTCCAAGTACAACTACCAACCCAGCATCACCGCCACATTCACCATTAAGTCACTGAACCGTGCCATAAATCAAATCCCTCGTGATGGGAGAGAATTTTCTAAAAGTCCTTGCAAGGAGTTTCAAAGATAAACAGAGACTTTTCCTGGAGTTTCAATGCTGCCAGATAGTTGTTTATTAAGTCTTATCAGAGGAACAGAGCCACTAGCGTGACCCAGGTACAGCATAGAGCACAGAAAGCAGGAGAGAAGTCAAATTATCAAGATTTACGTGGCCTTTTAAAGATAATTTAACCAATGGTTACTAAAAACGTACATTGTTTTCACTTTCCTACCAATTATTCAGTAACATGGGCAGGAACTGCGGAATTTTCTATCCAATCATTCCAAACTACTTTTACTGCAGAATATGGAGTAGTAGAAGAAGGAGAAGAAGGTTTAGAGAACAACAACAATCCTCCATTTTGATATTTTTTACTCTTATCTATTTACTACAAACAGAAGCCCAAAACCTCTAAAATTTCTTACCCTGTGACAATCTTACATAGTAGTCTATCACCTGATTCACACCGCTGTATTTTCTAGTTCTTGTCTGATCGTTGGTAATTTTTTCCAAGGTTGGAGGTTAAAACAATGTTGTTCAGGGGAGTAAGAACCCTTAAAAACAGGCAGAGGAATATTCTCAGCACTCTGGGTTCCTACAATTAAGCTGTTAACCTATGTCCTCAAGTACCATATCCACACAGTTTTTGAATGCTCCCAGGGCTGCTGACTCCACCATTTCCCTGGGTAAACGATTTCAAAGCTTTACAACTCTTTTAGTGAAAAAAATTTTGACTAATATCCAAACTAAACCTCCCCAGGTGCAACTTAGACCATTTCCTCTTTTCCTGTCATTGATTTCCTGGGAGAAGAAGCTGGCCCCCTTCTGGCTACAGCTTCCTTTCAGGCAGTTGTAAAGAGCAATAAAGTTACCCCTGAGTCTCCTTTTCTCCAGGATAAACACCCCCAGCTCCCTCAGCTGCTCCTCACAGGACTTGTCCTCCAGATCCCTCCCCACCTCTGTACCCATTCTCTGGACTCGCTCCAGCACCTCAGTTTCCTTCCTGAACTGAGGGCCCAGAACTGAACACAGCACTCGAGGTGTGGCCTCACCAGTGCCCAGTACAGGAACACAATCTCTGCCCTGGTCCTGCTGGCCACACCACTGCTGATCCAGGCCAGGATGCCATTTGCCCTCTTGGCCACCTGGGCACACCCTGGCTCATGTTCAGCTGCTGCTGACCAGCACTCCCAGGTCCTTTTCCTCTGGGCCCTTTCCAGCCACTCTGCCCCAGCCTGTGGAGCTGCCTGGGGTTGTTGTGACCCAAGGGCAGGAGCCAGCACTGGGCCTTGTTGAACCTTATTCAACTGGTCTGCTCAGATCCCTCTGTAGAGCTTTCCTATCATCACTCCACCCTTGTCATGTAGTAAGTCCTCCTCCTCTTGCCAGCTCAATTTTATTTTCTTTTCCTTCTCATCAACATACTAACAAAATATTTATGTGCTAAAAGAAAAAGAACTCTCTTTTGAGAAATTGAGAGAGAATTGTCTCTCTAAGATTCTTAGAGAGACAATTCTTAGAGAATTGTCCTCTCTAAGAGATGTTGATATTCGTACAGTCCACCCTCCAGTGGAAAATAGATGCTCACAGGATTACACACTTTCGAACTTACTTTCTTGCAGGGTTACCAAAAAAAGCACGTATAATACAGGACATAACCTTGAACTGACATCTGTGTCACATGCATGTGTCTTCCTCTCATGTCTTCAGAAGAACAACACAAAAGGAGTAAAGCTTTGGCTTTTGTTTACTCTTGCAGGGTGCCCAAATCCACTGTTGTAACAGGCTGGCCCTTCTTATTGTCCTTGCTGAATAGCAGCTCTGAAGAACAGCTAGGAAGCATCAGCTTCAGGGAAGAAATGGTGATAGAAGTGGCTAGAGCAAAAAGCAAGTGACCTTCAGATACCTTCATTTACCCATATCCAAGCACACCACACTAACAAAACACATCAAGACAATTTGGTTTGAAGTTACTTCAAGAGCTCTCCTTCCTGAAAAACAAATTCCCTCCCTGCCCTGATCTCACTCTCCAACAGTATATCTCACTTTTCCAGTATATTACTTAATCAGACCTTTACCAGCAGCTCACAAATTCCCTCCCAGTCTTATCCTTGCATAGCATTTAATTGTCAAGTCTTAATATGCTTAAACAAATCATCATATGAAACAAGACAGTGCTTTGTACACACAAATTCCAGAGGACAGGATGTTCTTATGTGGGACTAGTGAGTTTGCACACATGCAAATAACTATTTACATACAATACAGAAGAAGTCAGCATGGCAGCTGGGCACACAGAAAACACCAGAGCAGTGCAAGAAACAACTGGAAAGCAGGCCTCTCTGATCTGTGTGCAATTCCATAGCAACTGAAGTACATATGCATTGGAATTGCTGGCTCCAGAAGGGACTCCGAAACACCCAGGCACATCCTCACTGGTTGTCCAAATGTTGGTACCATTTTATAACAATGCCATATATGCTTCATTTATATACAGCTTCTATATTGTCTAGGTTTTATTCTTCAATTTCTGATATCAAAAACACCTATCACAGGGTGAAGATGATAAATAATAATTATATTTTTACCTTTAAGATGATTAAAAAATATCTAGGCAAGTCTACCTACTTATTAACTCTGTATTTAATATATGGAGTTCTGTGATTATGTTGTTTCTTTATTCTGCAGTCCCAGTCCCTAGGATCATGGTCAAAAAATCTAACGTGGGTCATTTTTCCTTGATTTTATTATTTTGTATTTGCTTATGCAGAAGATAAAGGAAGTGCTACACAAAATCTGAATTTGTAGATAACTATGTGAATTTTTTGGTGTGTGAATACTGACACTCATGTCTTTCTGAACTATAAAATTTTCATTAGGCTAATAATAAATTTATCATTTGGCAGTATCAATTTTACATGTAAGTAAAAATGAAAACAGCAATTTTACAACTTTATTAGTATCCTGATGGAAAATCTGAAACTACCTTCAATTCTTTCTGGTCACTGCAATAAACCTAACCTGTCAGATAGGAGAAAATAAAATAGCTCAGGCAAGACCTGTTTTATGCTTGTGGTGTCAAGACTGATAGGTCTCAACAGTACTAAATGCCAAAATGCTGGAGGTCATCTAGCTTCAGAAATTATTTTCATTCCTAGGCACAACAATTTTGTTTCTAATACCTAGTATGAAACAAGAAGTAATAAAAAGCCCTCTGAACAAAGCCATGACTGAGCATCTTCTTCACCTTACCTGTGATGAGTGAATAGACTCCTGCATGATGCAAATGCAAAAGTACATGTTCCTACAAAATGTTTTTTCATAAGAAGATGTATTTATTGTTTCGGTTTTAAATCAATATTAAAACAAAAAACAACCTGACGCTTTAAAAAATAACCAGAACTCTGCATATGTGCTTTACTAAAATTAGAAACCACCAAAACAGACCTATACCTTGCTTTGAGACAGTGGAGAAAGAAATAAGTCTTACACTGGAATAGAAACATCACTAACCTGTGCACATATCTGATGCATTACGTGACCAAATTCATGGAAGTAAGTCTTTACTTCATCATGCCGCAGCAGTGATGGCCGATCAGATGCTGGCTTTGTGAAGTTGGTTACCAGAGCAGCTACAGACATCAATCTGCTGCCATCGGAGAGAAGACAGCCAGGTTGCAGACCAAAGCAGGCTGCATGCCCATACTTTCCCTCTCTGTATAAGAAAATACATCAGACACTATCTTCAAACCACAGCCCTGCTCACCAGAATGGCAAAGCCTATTCAAGAACAGGGACAGTCAGTCAGTGTCTCTACACAAAAAATGTACATCTTTTCATGACTTCTAAGACTCTATAAGTTAAGAGCACAAGGGGAAAAAAAGGCCCTTCTACTCTCATACTGAAATCACAAGTTCAAGATTCCCAGCAGCATTTACAAGAATCTGTTTTTTACTGAAATGCTGAAAATATGTGTATTTCAATGTCAACTGTTTTAAACTGCTACTGCAACAGGAAGGACTAGGTTCTGTTCTCTGTCACAATTTTTTTTTTACTACAGGAGACAAAAGAATACAGTACACTGCATTTTCACTGTGATACAAGAGTTTAAAGAGAAATTATTTTGACATTTTTGCCCTAAACTATTCAGTTAACTACTCAGATTAAGTCAGAGAAGTCTTACTAACACATACCTTCAGCAATTCAACTGATACATATAAAGGTGGAAGCAGGTGAACAGATGAAGGAGATAGTTATGTTAGATATTGTATGGATAGATACAGTAAAAAGAACAATTTCTGTACTACTACATATATTGAGTAACCTAATTTTCTTAGGCCAGAAAACCTTAAATCAACTTATATTAAAAAAGAATATCAGCAAATTTATTAAATGCTAAATACTAACGTAAAAAACCCTACACCGAAGGAAACAAAAAGCCAGCGACAAATAGCCAAAAAGGACTAGCTTAGAATAAATCCTGTGAAACCAGTCCAGTCTCCTAATCTTTGACAAAACACAGATGATGCTGTAGCTGTAAACAGCTACAAAGAGAGATGGAGAGCTACAAAGATCAATAAGGAAGTAAATCTGAATATGTGCTCAACAGGAATCAATTTTTCATATTGATCTATTTGATTTAGCAGTCTGGGCAACAGGGTAGAAAATACACATCAAGAGTAAAGAGGAACTGGGAGAAACTAGGAACTCTTGGCAGACAGAAATAGAATTGATCTGAGCAAGCTGGAGTAACAGTTCAGCAGAAATGAAACTTAAAACGCAGTAGTAGTTTAGGAAGAAAAACACGTAGATGCAAAATATTATAGACAATTAACTAGAGAGCAGTACTACCAAAAATATGAGTGAAGTAGCAATGCTTCATAAAATGAATATAAGCAAGAAATATGGAAGTACTTAAAAAAAAAAGGCAGAAAAATATCTGAACACAGTCCAGAGAACAACTTAATGAACACACTAATAATCTTGTCAGTGGAACAAATATTTACTTCCAAATGCATTTAATTTTAACCAAACACGCAGCAACCTATTAAGACAACTTCCATTTTAAACATGTAAGCAAAACACTAAGTCATAGTTACCTGGGGTAAAGATCCAAATAGAACTGCCCTAGCATTTCTCCTGTTGATTTATCCTTTACTGTATAAAGAGTAACACTATCGTGCCAGACATGAGCATCTTCTATTTGCTCAAATTCAAGCCCCAGCAGCTTCTGGTAAATATTCAGTAAGCCTTCTGTAACAGCCTCAATTGGGAAGTATTCCTTCAGTTTTTCTTGATCTATGGAGTACTTCAGCTCTTCAGTTTTGTTCATATAATAATGAAGATCCCATGCATTGATTCTTCCATCATAATCAAAGTTTCTTTCTTTACATTCCTTTTTCTTCAGATCTAGAATGAATCGTCTTTCTTCCTCAACCAATGGCTTTAGCTTTTTACTCAAATCATCTGAAAGAAAGATTGCCTTGGAGTCAACTTTCATGTTCCTTACTATAATGTGTATTCCTATGAAATACACTCAACACTTCAAGCACATACTCCAGAATTGGATGTTTTCCATTCATTGACCAACAGCAAGCAACATCTGTTTTCTTGTCCTAAGTCTATAGCAGGCATGCTATAAATGATACAGTATTCCATGTAGGTCTAGGAGTGGTGTGAAGGGTTTTGGTAAATTTAGACTTTTTCCAAGACATCATAAATAAAAAGTAACACTAGACACTTACGTTTGAATCCTTTGATTTTACCTCATGTAATCTCAGTATTCCTCATACATTTCTTCAGCAACAGCCAGACTACAACTACTATTAGTGGAAGGAAGTACAACACAGAATTCAATACTTCTAGCTAAAGTCCTCCAAAAAAACCAAGAGACTCAAGAATTCTAGCCTGTAGGATGGCTGGCTTCCAGACTAGCCCTTGGATATTAATGTCTATGATTCAAAATTTTTCCAATATACTTTTCTTGGACAAGAAGGCATCATAGCCTTCATGAAGCAGACATATTGAAATAAAATATTTAGGCTTACTGAAACATACTTTACTTTTTCTCTTGTAACTATTTCTGGTTTATCAGAAACTTTTTTCTTCATTAAGAATTCACATTAATGTTCATTGTTGATACCTAGAGTGTAAAATTTAGGAATTGCCACTCCTGTTTCTAGGAAGGCTGTAAGGCATTAAATGCATTTACATGATTTAAATACTGTTTGCAGCTTGTACTGTGTTAAATTCAGAATATATCACAGGAGAGAATGCTCTTCTTCCTAGATGTAAGATCACCTTATGCACATTTGATTTAAAACATTAATAGATAGGAACAAAGTAGAGCAAAATATACTGTCATGCTTGTAGCTGAGGATATATCAAAAGAACTAAATTAAAAGTGACAATTAATCTAAAGTATATTCTCCCTCTGTGAGAATTACCATGAAGCATGATATTTATGAAAAGTATCTGATCTCAAGCTGTAAAAGCAGATGCTAAATTATGCGTGTCAGCTTCAAAATAAATGAAAAAACACAGTATTACAAAAATATAATGGATAAAGAAAGTCTAAAATACTTCAAGTACGCTTAAAATATCTAACATTTAATAATAAATCAAAAGTATTAGGTAATTTTCAAGTATACCGATAATTAATATTGCCAAATATGGATCTGATCTCATGAAGGAGCATTCCAAGAGAAATGCAACAGAATTATAGGTTCAGAAAGAGGGCCATTTGAACTTTTTACTGAAGCATAAACACAAAAATCCACTACCAATAAACATAACTTATTTTTGCATTAATTTATTTAGGTGGGTTATTTGTATGACACATCATACATGTCCTGAGTGGTTTTAGGACACAGTAATAAAGGAACACATTCTGTGGAGCTACATAAATTCAGAAAGTAGAGGTTAACTCCGTGTCCAAGAGCCCACTGACAAGAACAAGACCACTCAAAATTAATTCATAAACTACTATGTTTAAAATTTTCAAGATACCTCTGTTTTCAGATCAAATTCCATTTCAGGGATTTTGAATTCCAGATTTAATCCATCACTCCAGAAATAATTTTTTTATTCAGCTCATGGAAATTGCATCATCACATACAGTAATCTTTCATTAAACTTAATGCATTTCATTATACTGTATCAGAAGAAGACACCAAGGCTACAGATGCACAAGAAATTGGGAATGAAAAGCTGCAATTCTGATGCAGCCTCTTGAACTGATAAAATTGCTTAAGCTGCATATGTTATTCTGGTTTTAAATTAGGGTAACTGCATTTGGGGCAGAGAAAGACTTAACCATTTGCTTATACTGGCTTTCACAAAGCAGTTTTTCTCAGAATTTACCTTGTGCTTCCTGGTTTGGAACAACTGCATTTGTATAGCTTTGCTCTAAAAGATATATATATGCAGAACAGAGACATAAGAATTCCTTTTCCAGCTAAACCTCATGGACACCATGACCTAGTTATGTATTTAAATTCATCTTGGCTGAAGAGACATGTTACTACATTAAATATACAAGTATTACTTTTAAATATGAACAAACCTAAGAAGGTTGTTACGTTATCTGTGCTCTTCGCAGTGTTTACTTCCAGGACAAAGTTGGCATGTGTATTATAACCAAGAAGCTCTGCTACTTTTGCCCTTAGCGGGAGCAATTGCTGCAGAATTTTTGTGTTCTCCTAAAAAAGAAAGCAGGCAAATTTGTAAAATGAAACCAGAAAACACATTTTGTCAAAACAATTATCTCAGTAATATCTGTAATCCTATGAAACAGAAAACATTTCAAATTAAACACTTAAAGGTTAAAATATAAAATAAGCTAAGTTTAGCTAGATTCTAACAGTTTTTCTCAGCATTTGACTGCAGGTAGCTCCTTATTATAACTTACCTTTTTAAATTAATCAAAATATACAGCATTTTCTTTTAGGTTGTGAAGAGTTTATTTCCTTTATCAATCACTTACATGTGAAAGATAATAAGGAAATTGCTGAGAGCAGGCTTAATTGCTTGTAAGTGGTGAAGACAGGTTGCTAATCTATTGCGCCAAAGTTTGTTTGCAGATTTCCCTCTTTTGCCACTGACAACAGCAGTCAGAGAAAGATCTGAAACAGATCCTCAAACCTTGACCTAAATGTGTTTAAGAATCCTTGAGAAGCTGAAAATGTAACTGTGTAAATCTCTAGTTCTGGAAAAGTGAGATTTGTCAGGGGAAAAAAAAATCAAACACTAGATTTGAAGATTGTCACACAGTTTTATCATTAAATCTCTTTATGTGTGTTGACTTGCAAAGTGTTCAGTACGTGGTGCCATTTTATCTCACCTTGTACTCATCACATTTCCAAGCATTTCAAGCACAAAAGCTCAGCTCTACTATTGCTCTCTAATGCATGGCTGGTACAACTGTCTCAATGACATATCCTCTATCCTTTCAACACATTTTTTATTTTGTACCTGTCTAGTTGTGCATATATACAATCTCTACATTTCTTAGTTAATCACCTGTATTTGTAATTAAAACCTGTGCTTAAATAACTCCTCTCTATTCTGAAGAATCCCAAAGGACTACAGAAGCCACAATCAGACATCATTTTCTGTGAGGAAAGTGTCAGTAAGCATCTGCAGAACACTGTAGGGAAACTTCACAAAAGATTGAAATCCCACTTTTATTAACAGAACTCCTTGAATATTAAGATACATACAATTCGACATATACAGAGGCAGATCATCAATTTCTAAGGTCTCAGGACATCATAATAAATTGGAGCAAGGCACTGTTAAAGATCACGCTGATAAATTTTGATTCCAAAATACTCTACAACATGCAAAACTCAAATATAACATTTGAATGTCTACCTCCATTTTTCAGCTCTGTCACAGCACTGTAGAACAGTCAATACACAACATACCTCTTTGCATCTCGAGTTAAAGGCAGATTCCATTTTTCTCCTGGTTTCTGAAATGCAGCACTTCTTCATAATAGGAAAATAGTGGGGATATTTTAAAGTAACTTTATATTTGTCTTTCTCAGTCTTCTCTAAACTGTTAATAAAGTCATCAGGAAGGCCATCTATAGAATACAATTTAATAAACAATGTTTACCAAAATTATCTACTCCCCCCTGTTTTTGTGAGACTGCTGCATTTGTTTTGCTGCAGTCCACTTTGACATCAGAAATCTCCACAGAAATACACCTCCCTCTTTACAACAATTTGCTAAAACTTTTACAAATTCCACCAAGCAAAACAAAATTTGGAAACACCTGAGAGCAAAAGAGAAATAGGTGTATGACTACCAGATAAAAACTAAATTACATTTAAAAATCTCTGTTATTATAGCACATTTTATGTGATGCCCTTCAGATAATGAATCCCCAAATTATCTGTCACATGATTTCCCTAGCTTGGTTTAAATTACTGAATTAGTTAAACTTTACTGCAGGACTAAAAAAGCTTTTCCAGTAATTACACAGGGGATTGCTTGATAATAACTGAGAAAAGGTACAGAATAAAGTTATGCTAAAGAAAGTAGGACCAACATGCTAACTTGATGCAAGGCAAACAGCTCAGGAAGCACAAATATATGAAGACATCATGAACACCTGCAAAAGATAACCCTAAATTGGTTCTGGAGAAGGACTAAAAAGGAAACAGAAAAGACTGGGAAACAGTCAGAATTTCACTTGATCTAACCATCACTCATGGGGCAAAAGCCAGTTACTCCAATAAAACTGGAAGGTTGAAAAAAGAGAAACAGAAAGCATCCTACTCACCAAGTTCTTCCTTAGAAAATACAAGAAATGTGTTTTCCTCATTCAAGTTTTTGTTAAAGTCTATACACAGCTCATTCAATTTTTTCTTCATTGTCTTTATTTCCTGTATCAGGTATAAACTGAACTTAGTGGAAAAACAAACATCAAAGTTGGCAATTTTTATCCTCCAAATGAATAACATTTCATTTTTTTCAGATAGGCTGTCTACTAACCAACAGTAAATACCAGGACTGAGCAAATAACACACTGCAGGTAGCATCATACTTCACAGCCTGCCAGTCTTCCTTTTATGTTTCTTTTGGTCCTGAGCAATATTGTTGCCAAGGGCTGTCACTCCAACATTTTAAACTCAGATTAGAGGGGACTGAACAGGTTGAACACATTCACTAAACAGTTTCATGTGTTAACATTCAATTATTTTCTTTTATTTGAAAAGCTAAATTACAATTTTAAGTGTAAAAATATCCACTAAAATCAATGAGAATGAAGGGAGTAAAAAAACATGCAACCTACTTAAAAACACCACTTTGGAATTGTACAGAAAGAAGAGGCTGCTCTCACAACACAAGGCCATTCCAAAACCTTTTTTAAAACCCTGATATTCACATTTCTGAAACATTTTCTAATATGTCTCATGGCAAGTTTCTATTTGAATTTTACAGTAACACGTAAACATAGTAGTTCTCAGTAACAGAATGCACACCAAATATAAAACTTGGCAAAGACTACCATTAGCCAATTTTTAACCTAAATATAATTCAACTATTGTCTCCCAAGGAATTTCAAAATGCCTTTAGAGGCATCAGTAACTCCTAAGCTATGAAAATGCATGCCAAACTGTTCTCACTAGCTGAAGGATATGGATGAAGAATGATTGTTTTCTCCAAAGGATTAAGTCTATTCAACAGTCAGAAACAAAGGTCACAATAAAGTCAGAAATACCACTCCGAATTTGAGGATAACTATGTTGGCATCTGCAGAATCCCAGAAGATAAGAGGCTAATGTGTTTGTCTCAAACACCAACACCAGGATAGCTATGGCACCAACCAAGGACTGTAGGTAACAACAGCCAAGGACTGTTGGCAGTAACACGCTGTGAGAAAGAACAAGATGTGACTGGACCAGGGGCCATAAGGAGGTAGGACAGCACTTTTCTGGGACAAATGTCCTTGATCTACCTCCTGGAGATAAGCACAATTCAGTACAGCACAAAAACAGGAATGAGGTGGAGCAACAGGCCTGGAATGTAGAGAGGGGGAATAAGACCACCAAAGGCCCCCAAAGCCGTCTGACCCATTTCTAGAAGAGTCTAAACAACAGACTGTGCATGATGACTAATTTACGCAGAATGTGCAAAACTTTTCTCCAGGGCAAGGAAAGCTTGTCTATAAAACAGTATCTGCACCCAAGCCCAGGCAGCACCTCCAGGACTCTGGACACCTAGGCAGCTGGATTGATGCCGGAAGCATGAATGCTGATCTCTCTTTCTCTCGTCTTCTTTCTCTTCTCCCCTCTTTAATTCATTTATATGTCTTTTCCCTTTCACTCTTTTTATCCAAAAAGATTCACACCCTTTTATCCAAAACCCACTCCCATGTGTTTATACTAGGTCTGGGACTAATGTACCAATTTCCACACCAAGTACATAATTTACTAATAAAAGTTTTTTGCAGACCCTCTGATTTTGTTGCTCCTTTCAACCATAAGCATCTATATGAATCTTGGCTGCTCCCTTCCCCTTAAGGGTGGGATGCCACACCATCTCAGATGCTGACAATTTTACTTCCTGTTTTTCTGAAGTGACAATTGCTTTCTAAGTCAGTTCTCCCTTAACGAAGAAAAATTCTCAGAGCAGCTTGTTTTCTCCTTTAACCTACTGTGATTTTTTTTTTCAGGCTAAAGGCTAAAATCTTGGGTAGATTTTACAGCATCAGTTAACTGAAACTAGCTGTGTTTTGCAACAGTTATACATACTTTTGAATAAAAGTGCAGGCTCACTAGTAACATTTTTTGAGAGGTCTCTTCCCCAAAAATCTAATTTAGGCATTCTCTATAATCATAATATATAACAAAACCTTTTCAGCTAGGCTTCTTTTACTCTCAAGGTTATGAGGTGATGCATACCACCTCTATCCACTGTGTACCATAGGTGTCTTATTAGATTAGTTTAAAAACCTTCAAATTGAAGGTTTTTAAAGGATGGATCTGGAAGTAAGAACAGTTAAGATGAGAGCAGTAATTCAGCAGGTCGAAAAGCATGAAGTTCAAATATATGCTTAGTACAGCTAACCAACCATAAATTTATCCCTTCAACAGTTTGTAACCTTTGCTTTATAAACAAATAGTCCATATTTACTTTCTGCACTTCTTTAGGAAGATGGAGTCCATTTCTTCTCCCCACTTGAACAGATTTCTCTAGATATCGCTTTGTTTCAGGCTTTACATTTTCAAGATCACAGGTTTGCTGAAATGACAGTATAGAATAATTGAATTTATAACACATTGTAAGAAACATTGTAAGAAACAGCATTAAAAGGGTTTGAACAGATTTGTTCTTTAGAACATTGTCATATTAAAAAAGGGAACATTCTGGATTTTAATGTGAAGAACTTCCCAAAAACACTGTGTTACCTTACACAATAGTATTCTTACATTCATGTAGAATGTTTTTAAAATAATTTTCTTTTACCAAGTGTCTCAGCACATTTACATGCTGTCATAATGGCAAGCCCTTTCAGTTTACAGTACAGTGCACTTAAGCTTCTTCTGTACAGATAGCTTTCTTTTACATAGTTGAAGAAAATCAGTGCTATAAGGTAACACTATACCGTAAATCAGAGGAACTGAAAAAACACCCCAAAAGATTAGAAGTGTCACTTAAGATTATCAGATGGCATGAAATTTGGGCATATATGTCTTCTTCAGAACCAAGCTACCAGTGACAATAAATAAAACAGGATCACAGAGTATTTTGAGTTGGAAGGTACCCACAGGGACCATCATCTTGAACATACTACACACATGAAGCTTTGAAACTTTCCAGAACTTTCAGAATCATCATAGTTGATGATTTTATATACCATTTCATACTTTTTTTGGAAGACAGAGTAAGAAATAAAACCTAGTTAGAATTCCATGAACAAAACCTGCAGCAGCTGTTTACATCAGGCTGTTTCCTGAGGGCCCGTGGGTGGAGAAGACTGGCAACATTCTTAAGCATGTCTCTACTAGTCAGCATGTGCAGATGTTAAGAGTAACAAAATTTAAAATGACAGTTTCACTACAAAATTCACCTTTATTCCAAGTTTCAGACCTCAAAATACAAGTTTTTCAAAGAATAAGATCTGGAGCATATTCAACAACCTAATTTTATGCAGATTTTTTTTCCCCCTAATGGGGAAAAGTAAGTGACTCCATTATTCTAATATTTTCTTAAATTAAATATAAAACCTCAATTATTTTCCTTCATCAGCAGCTCTTAAATTAAGCATAATTTAGAAAGAGTACTATTGTTAACTTATAAAAGTTCAAGAGCTAAAGCATTCAGCATGTCACTGAGGTCAAGCAAATTTGCTCATCTCTTAGCGGACTGTGTTATAAATAACATGGAGTGTGAGGGATCTCATTCTCCTCACTCCATTTTAATCTGGCCCCATGGAGGATCATGAAACTGAATTCATCTACTTGAATTATTAAATCCCCAGTGAAGCCATGAAAAACCTGATTTAATCCAACTGTTTACCACTTCATTTGAACTGACGAAATAATTTCAGCAGAAATCTGAATTCTGTTTGTGAGAAGTTCTTTCTTCATGTGTTCCTGAAGCCCAGCTTTTTAACTGAGGGTTTCTAAGAGGAGAAGGTGTTAGAAATTTAGCAAAAATTAATAAGAACTTAATGATTTGGAAATAGCAATATTTGACCAGTCTGGGACTACTGGAAATTTCACATTTGTTCTAGAGCAGAACTCTTACTACTTTACAGTTATTATGAAGTTGATATATGCTCAGAGGTTGCATCTCTGCCAAACTAACACTAAAATATGCTTGCATGCTGCAGTTAAGAAAAATCTCTAAAAAAATTAAATGGAGACTTAAGCAAAAATTCTGTTACAAAGGTCAAAGATTGCTGCAAGGGAAAATGAAGTAGGAAAACAGTGAAGGAAAAAATAAAACATTTTAAAGAAATAATAGTAGTGAATAACAGCAATCAATTTTCACTACCTACTGTCAGATATTCCTGTAAATTAAAAATAGATACAGAGATATGTTAGATTAGTCCTCAGTGTATCTGTGTATTCTATAGTGGAAGGTGGGGAAAATCACAGTAGGTAACATATACAAATCAAGCCATTTAATTTCTAGCAATAGAGCAGGGGCAAAAGAAAAAAGTCAACATAAAGTACATGGGGGAAAATACCAACACAAGGCAGTATCTGCCAACACACAACACAATATACTCAAAATGGGGCTATTACATACTTCCACAAACATGTAACAAGAATACCCAGCTACAGGAGAACACTTGAAAATTTCCCTGGAAAACACAGTAAAAGAAGACAATGGTAATGGAAGGCACTTTAGTAAGGTTCTGCAAGCATCATTTTAATTCCCAGTCAAGCCTGCAAAAAACACAAATGATGACTCCAGGAAACAGGGCTCAAATACCTTACGAGCATTACAAGAAGATTAAAAATCAGTGGGGTTGAGAGGAAAAATTCACAGCTAAAGCACAGAAAAATATATATTTTTTGGTTATCACATTAGATAGCTTCCTTGCATTACCCTTATATTGCACTTTTTAGAAAATTATTACTAAATGTCATTAGACATATTTGAACAAAACCAAATATTCTTTCTATTTCTGCTACAAAATATACAGTACAAATGAAGACTAGGAGATACATATAGGTGCTCAATTAAAAGAGAAGCTAAACAGGAACACAAAAGGGATAAAAACTAGTTCAACAGTAAATGCATCTTTTAACTTAGTTTTATTTTGAGGCTGAAGAAGAGGATACACTGTAGCTGTCTATAACTAGCAGGTCAAAAGCGGTAATTTCGGAGGTCAAACCCATTCATATGTTCTCATTAACCTTCATAGCTTGAAACAACTTTTAAATTTAAAATTCTCAACTTTTTCAATAAAGGGTAATTTTGGACACAAATTCAAAAGCAGTATAAGCCAAAATAAGTAGAGTGCTATATTGCCTCTTTTCTTCCTTCCCTCTTGGAACAAAGTCAGCTCAGCCAGTAGAAACCAAAAAACTCTTTTCCTAATAGCTTTCCTTCTGTTAGTTTAGCTTCCCTGTACCAGTTCATTGGAAGACTAGACAAAAGTCAAAGCTATTGCAATGGAGAGAGAAGGATACAGAGGTCTAGATATGAGAGGCAAAGAGTATGAACAGCATGACACACTGTTTTCTGTTGTATAGCCGTGTCCCACTGGAAAGATTTGAGTGGCACAGACATAGAAGAAACACAAAGTCATCTTGAAAAGCATTG
Organism: Aphelocoma coerulescens; assembly: GCF_041296385.1. Classification (NCBI taxonomy): domain Eukaryota; kingdom Metazoa; phylum Chordata; class Aves; order Passeriformes; family Corvidae; genus Aphelocoma; species Aphelocoma coerulescens. Next base: position 20,869,054 of record NW_027184085.1, on the reverse strand, counting down.
TGTATACCAATTAATTTTAGATACATGTAGATGCATTTCACAAGTTATGCTGACATAATGTTATTTACCTGCAAATAAACAATCTTCTGAAAAACATCTTCTCTCATGCTCATCTCCACATCAAAATTTGACAGTTTTTTGTCAGCTTCTGTACTTGCTAAGCGTATCTCTTTGTCAGGGGAGACATGCTGGGGAAAATCCAACATGCTTCTTTCCACTGTTTACGTAAGAGGCAATGAATACAGAAGGATAGACATGCTTTAAGGATAAAGAACTTCCCTCTTCTGACATTTATAAAACACATAAGAAAAAAGTATTCAAAGCAACCTGACACATACAGCAAATGAAGCGATTACAGGTAATGTAAAACTGGATAGGTGAAAGGACAAAACCACATACCATTGTAACAAACATTTTACAGAAGATTTCTAAACCCCAAGCCTAATTATCTCATCATCTTCTACAAAATCAGCTGATAGGTATATAAATACATTAGAAATGGTTCATCTTCCAAAAGCCATGTAAGTGAAGACTGACATTTTGTAGCTGGCACAGATGCTTCCATGTTAGCATTTAAAGTCAGAAGCTCTGAATCTTTCAAACATGCCCATCTGTCCTGAAGTTATTTTTACATTGTTATGAGCACAGTGTCAAATCCCCATGTACTGTACTCTTCTGTATTTAAGGAGAAACAACATGGCAAAGAGAGAAGCTGCTGTCCATGAGTTCTGAACTTCTAAGAGATTGGAAGCTGAGTAATATTCATTGTTTAGAATATACTTTTGAGATTAAGTAAATCCTTGCCTATTAAAGGAATATTACATTTTACGACGACATTTTATAGAAATCCTAAAATAGAAATGAATTTGCTTAATTAAAAATCAAATTATAATGTCTCTACCATCCACCTTTCCAAAAGCAGATCTTAGAGTAACAACATATTAGCCTGATTTAAAGCTTTGTAATTTTAAGTGATGTGCAGTCATTTTATCAAGCTCTGAGACAGTTTCAGAAATGCAAACATGGGCATGTGGTTCTTCTTTAAGCCCATAGGAAACTTTTCCCTTCACCTCCTGACCTTATGCCAAGATGTTTCAAAATGATAAAGTGAGTTTTGGCAGCTTCCAACTGAAATTTAAGGTCTGTTGTCATCTCTGTCTTTTTGGATAATAAGTTCCAGTTACCGGGGTAGGTCTTTTATGTGAAAAGGATACACAGGCCTTAAATTCCAAGGTCCTAATGGAAGTCTTGCTGTGGTAATGCATCCCTGTGCCATGGGCTGTTTCACAGCAGGTCATGATAATTTCACATACAGCTTTGAAGATCAGTGTTAAAAGCTTAAATGTGACCCACTACTGCATAGGATGTAGCGAAAAAAGTACAACTTTCATGAAGTCTTTGTGGCTATGCTGAGAAGCTGATGGCCACTATTTTCTGAGTCAAACATAGATTTTCATTCTAGTTTAATTTAAGGAAGAGAGTTCTGTGCCTTGGTGAAAATATGGTATATTGGTACATCAGTAGAATTAAAACTGAATCTGGCAGCAAGCTTTTTGAATGAAGATTACTGTCTTTCTGAGTATGGAAGCATAAATTCCAGCCAATTCACTGGATGTGCCTAAACTGCAATTTCAAGTAATGTGAAATCCACACTAATATTACAGTACAATCATTTGAGCTGCAGGCTGCTCTTTTCTGCTAGGCAAAGATTTTGCTCCAAGCCAAGGTGGCTGTTTCTAGCACATCTGTGGCTACAGTAGATTTTTTTAAAGTATGTAAAAGAACTTGACATCTGTTACACTCACTGTTTTATAAGTAATGCAGCCACCATCTGAAAGGTTTTTCTAAACAAAGATGCCCAATATGCAGTTTGTATTTTACCCATCTCCTCTGACAATTATTAACAAATTAACTGAATTACCTGTGTTTGACCATTAAACCCCACTCACATATTGGTATGGCATGATAATTCATTCAGAACAGTCTCAGTGTGACTGCATGACCAACCTCTCCCTGGATTCTTCAAGGCCTCGTAGGCCACAATTTAAAAGTGAGCAAGTAAAAAAGTCTTCTTTCAATAACATATACAAAAATTCCTCATTCTCAACCATCACATTTTCTCCACTACCAGTTTATCAACCTTTCCATTACTCCATTCAACTTTCTTGTGTCAGATTCCGCAGTGTCTGAAAAAAACACTGCTTACCACATTTAATGCTCTACACATACCACAGACGCTGCAGTCTACACTGCTGCAGTGTCCCCTGGCAGCTGCACACAGTTGGAAATGTACCTGGGTGAAGGATCACATGCAAAACTGAAACAGGTGACTAATGCAGTTCTCTGAGAGGACCTGAAAGATTATTAGAACTCTTGAGAGGCCTCTACACATTCTACACCTGAACAGCAGGGATCAAAACTGTAAGCAACTACTACCTTTTCTCAGTGTTTCCTTACATGCAAATGGAATGGTTTATGCAAAGAATTACAGAGAACACACACTAACCTGCGTATTCCACTTCTATATCTGCCAAAGGCCGTACGGTATTTTCATGTGTTACTTCTTCAGTTTCAAGCATCCCAACACTGTCATATACATGCTTTGTTTTCCTGATTAGTTCTTCTGTTCTTGTTCTAATTTCCTCTGGTGACAGGTCCCATCTCAGAAGGTTTCGTCCTGATGCTATGCATGAAGAAGCCTTGAGCTGGCTCGTAATTTCGGCTCCTAATGTCATTCTCAACACAAGCCGTGGCCCAATGGACCTGAAAGTATAAAAATGATCTCTGCATAACAAGATTCCAGCTCAAGAGACAGTTTATAGTAAACATCAAAAATCCAGCATCAGAAATATTTTTAGAAGGAAGAACAAAGTTCTTTTTAGAGCTGTTATCTTTATCAATTAAGTCTAATTTAAAAAAAAATCTGCCCTCTACCTTTTCCGTTTAGAGTATGAATAAGATCAAACAGGGCCAGAAACTTTTGTATTGACAAAACCATGCAGATTAAATTACGACTCAACCCTCTAAGGAAAACAGTATTGCACTTACTGCAACTCTACAGAAATAGACAGTATTAACATTTTTGAAGTGAGGAATAAAACCCACATCATGATTTGTAGATGACAAAGAAAAGAACTGCAAACTTGCACAAAATAAGACATATAAAAAATATCACTTGATCATATTCATTATAGCAAATAAGTTTATATTTCTACAGGATGTCTGCCAGATAATCAGCATGGGAGGAAACCTTCTACTTGTTACTCATTTGCAAATTTATTCCTTTAATTGTTGTGGATTTTAAATAGATAGTTTCACTCTTTTACCAGAAGAGGTACATTCCTTTACTATGATTTATGTATTAATAATCTATCAACTGTAGTTCTAACCAACTGTATTTCAGCTTCTTTCAGCTAGCAAAAAAGCTTACATTCACACAGTAGCGTGCTGAGCAATCAGTGGTTGCCTTTTCCTAATCTTTTCGGCAGCATTCAGAAAAAAAGCAGCTTGGAGAAATGAGTACAAATATATTAAGACTGAAACTGGCTTCAGAAATACAGGCTTCTACCTTTCCCCCCTGACAAATCAACATTCAGCTTGATTGTATGAAGGAGAAGAATACAGAATCAGGCAACTGATTGAAGTGGGACTAATAGAAACCTGCACAGCCAACAAGATGTCCACCCAGTGACTACATTAATAGCTCAGTTACATATGAAGTCCTTGCTTGAGGAAAATAGTAACCTGATGGTAATTAAAAGACAGCTTGCATTTAAGTAGTAAAACTTGCTGCAGGGTTTACTACCATAGGAGGAACCCTGGCTGCCAGGGACTTCCTACCTGTCTTCCTATTTCAGCCACATAATTAAAAAAAAAAAAAATATAAAAAAGCACATGTTGTTATGGTAATAATGACAACTTAAAATTTTCAACCATAACTAAAAAAAATACATAGAGATCTTGCTAATAAAGGATGTTTACTTAACACTATTTTACATTAAGTAACGTTTTCCCTTAACACTAGACACTGTACCTGTATTGATTTTATTGTAAAACCTGTCTGGTATGTGTAAGTGCACAGAGAGGTTTTGGCATGCAGTGCAGGGCAGGGAGCATGCATAAAAGACAGGCAGTTTTAGCCTGAAGGAATAACAAAGCAGAAGAGTGAAATGCCAACAAACTGAGAAGGGCTGCATGCATGGCTTCTGTTTCAAGGAAGGCAAGACTTTTTGTCAAAAGTCTTCCAATTCTATAATATGATTTCTCCAGAAATAGCCTAACCAAAACTACTTGATGCAAGACAAAACCAAAAGACAACATTTCTATCTACGCTTTATGTTGAAACTTTATTTTCCTTGTTACCACGGATTCATCAAATCTTCCCATTCCAGTGCAGGCAAGTTGTTTACTTTTCTCTTTAGTAGCATACAGACACATCAATCTCCAGAATATCAATAATTTCACTTTGAAAAGGAAGTGTGAATAGAAAACATTTGTTCCACCTCTGGTCTCTTTCTCTGATACCAACTGGCACCAATGTTTAGTTCTGGCACCAATGCTTTAGTAACTTCTCCACTGGACTACTAAAACTTTGAATTCCAAATAGAAGTTTAGGATAAATGAAGCTGCTCTGATGACAGCAAAAGCTTAAATATTAACATTCTCAGAATGCATCAGTTTCCCATCCCCAAAATCTACTGAACTCCACCCTGAATCTACAAATCCATTAAAGAACAGTACTTCAGTAAGTCATTAACAGATTCTCAGTGGACTGCCCTGTGTCTAGTTTTTCACACACTGCTAGTACAGGTCTGATACAACCTCTTGGGAGCTAAAGGGGAAGCTCTCCAGAAATTTGTTCAAGGTTCTGAACTCTATCCCACACCACCCACACCCCAGAACATCAGAAAGACTACACAACGTTTCAAATTAAAGTCAAAATAAAAGTAAAGGGGAGTCAAAAGAAAACAACAGCCTGAACAACATAAAAGTATGCTAAAGTGAAGGATACAAAGCAGCTACTCTTTTTTAAAGGGAACCTATAGCTTTTGGTCATTCAGTATCTTCACCTAGAAATGTAGACACTACAGCCCTACCACCGACCAATTATATATCATCCAAAACAAACACTGAAACAGTCACAGCACCAACATATTACATCAATTTCAGCCCGTCCAACAAGATCTATTAATAATTAAAGTTGGACTGAGTTCATGAATTGGGATGTAGGGTCTCAGATTACTGCAGAACACTACTTTTAAATACTAAAAAAAGATGCCACCTGATTTTCTTAGTATATTAGCTAGTTTAATTAAGATATATACCTATGAATTTGAGAGCTGCATAAATTATTGCCATAAATGCCAACAAGTTGTTGTCTACCTGTTAGAAACAGGAAAACAGAACTCATCAGTTTTGAAATGCTGATACCTTGTTTGTTTCTGCTGATAGGAAGATGCAGTCATTTATGTAGATTAAAAAAAGCAGTACATATCAGAAAGTTTTTCTAACTGACCCAATGAGATGGTGGGCCTTCAAAAACTGTAACATAACATTTAATGTAAAATCAGCTGTTACACATAATTCTTCATATAATCATTTACAGACATGTATTGCTACCTTCCTACCAGTCACTCAGACTGTACTAAGAACCAAATTAACTGACATCAACTTAATAAAAAACTGTGCAAGCAAATATATTTGCACAGGTGAAATCCTGGCCATTTCTTTCATGGCCTAGTGTTTTGAATTATTTATCTACATAAAACTATAAATAAATATATTCCCGAAACTCCATGTATCAGACTGCAATAAAAATGGTAATTTAGTAACTTTATTCAAAAAGAAAACAAAGAAACAAAGCCAAGGTCAAATATTATAAATAGACCACAAAGAAACAAGAAAGAAGCATGTAGCTAAAACAGCATTAAGTTCAAAAATACTCTGCAGTTACACTTGTCATGCTATTAGAGAGAAAATATTAAATTGTGTCACTGAGGGAACCTTTAACTTCCCAGATATATAACTGGAATATAAGTTCTATTAACAATGCTAGGAACCAAAAGAATAGCAAAGAGTTTTCTTCAAACACAGAACTAAGCAGGCACAATTATATTTTAGGCTTGCTTTTGGTAAACAGCAGCAACATTACAGAACAGCCAACTACTGCTTGGATTGAGCAATCAGAATTTGATTCAGTTTGAATTACATGGCAGGATGTTGCCAATGCCTAAACTGTCTGGTTCAAACTGTTTCAGCTATCACACTCAGTTTTCTCTGGTGCAGTATAGAACACTGGAGGGATCTAAACAAGCCTGGGTTAAGTATAAGGTTCGTCCAGAAACAGTACTGCCTTAAGACACTTCTGTCAGTGATCCTCCATCAGTTGCTCCTTTCTGCCCTGTACCCCACTCCATCAATGGCATCAGCACAACTGTTGCTAGGGTCATACTTAGAAAAGATTCAGGACAGCATACAGGTGAAAAATAAAGTGGACCAAAAACATCCAGGGGGGACAGCTTTTTACCAACTAACCAGTTCCATCACCCATCTGATAAGTGACTTCAAAACAGCTGTGTTGGCCTAAACAAAGGATAAAGAGGGTCAATAGCAACCTAAACTTGCACTACTGCTAGAAACACATATGAAATGCATGAATTTAGTCTAGCAAAAAGAGTCTCAAGATGATTTCTGTCATTAAGCATATCATTTAAATGCCCTAAAGTAAAAAGAGCTATTGATGCTAAGAGGCAATACAGGCCTAAGAACAAATCAGAATAAATTGGTCAGGAACACATGGAAGCTAGAATTTCAACAGACATTTGCAAGCATCAGGGCAGTGAGATTCTGAAAGAGAAGCCCAGTTAAGTCCCAGCAAGTGAAAACACCCTATTTATAACATGGTGCTTGACCAGCTTATAAAAGGTATTAAGTTACTTGGTTACCTAAGGTAGCATGGGACTAGATTTGATCACCCCAAATGCCCTTCCAGTCCCTGTGTTTCTGTGAGATCTTTCAAAATTAACATACCTTTATTTATATTGCATTTTTACAAAAATATCTAGCTGGTCTCTGTTGGCAACTTGCACTGGCCTTTTTCTGGGGTGAGTCCTATGGCACCTAATAATGTCAGTGGAATGACATACAGGGCAGACTGAAATATTTTACGCATTTGTGCAGTGCTTGGTCCATTTAGGAGAACATCAGGAGGAAAGGCACACAAGGTTTCATTTGGACTTTCAGCTATAACAGAGATTATTAGAGAAGCTGTTTTCACAAACTATGGTATTAATCTGCCATTCCCAAAAGCAGTAAGAATGGTCTTTTCTACCAAAGCAGTGTAAGTTAATAACACTTCAAAGCTTAGTAGCTACTTCTAAAAGAGGATTTTAAAGAATAAAGCAAAGCTTCTAAGTTGCAGACTGCAATAATTGCAGAATGCCAAGTAATTTCTTTTACCAACAAATCTATAATTTGATTACTTGCTGCTCCTGGAAAATATAAATTTGATTCTATTTTAGAAGAGGGAAGAACCTTTATAATACTCTATTACACCAATAGAGTGGCCAACGTAACTGCTGCAAAGACAAACAGTGCAACTGAATTTACAGACTTGATTTCTAACTTGTGCAGTATCTTAAACATATTAAACATTTGTGTACATCTGGTTTTGCTTAGAAACATTTTCTGTGACTGAAATATGTGCCAAGCAGTCTTTTGTTGGCATGTTCCATTAACACTATTAAAATAAAACAAGAAAGCCACAATCTGTGAAGAAGCAGCAGGGAGGCATAGCACCAGCTTTAGAAAATACAGACAAAAACCTGCAAGCTTGTCCACAACACATTCCTACTACAGACAAGCACTATATATTACAGTCAAGATTTAAGCCTGCTGTCTCATTTAAGTCTGATTACAACCTGATAGTTATAATTCCACCCAAACCTCTTTAATGGCACTTTCAGTTTTCAAATTAAACTTCACCTAAACAGTGAAGTCACAACAACAAGTACAATTTTACAGAGTAAAGTAAATGAACTAATATATTTCTGGGAAAAATATATACAGACCAATTTATTGTACTTGCAAACAGATTCAACAGTTGTAGCCACACAAAAATCAGGGTATATTGGACTCATGCAGGATGGAAAACTATATTCTCTCCTGACAAAAGACCTGAGATAACAGCTTCAGAAATGAAGTGAGAGCCAAGATTTTAAAAAGAAAGACAGAGAGGTCTGTGTGTGGGGCTGTGTGTTTGCAGATTCAGATAATTTAGTTATTGAGTTTTTAAACACTCTCATTCAAATAAACACAATTAAGTTTTTCTTGCTGGGCTTTATGTATAACTTCAGAGAACATTCTTATGGATAAAAGTAAGAGCAGATTTGCAAATCACACTAATGCCATCAACAACTCTTTCAATCAGTAACATACAGTATTAAAAATGCTGGAGTTTAAATTCAAGAGCAACATTTTGGTCTATTTTTTGAAACAGCATATCTTACCTAAACAACACTTCCTGGCCTTCCAGGATGCAGGAGAAGCAGTGCTGCATGCTGGAAAGCAGCACTGCGTATGTGAAGACCATACCCACCGGTTACCTGCAATCAATATCTACAGGGGCTCAATGTTTTGACTCCACCTAGCGGCCTCACCGAAATGAAAAACAAAACAAGAAACTAGACACACCCTATTAAGGCAATATAAAAACGGACAGCATTAAAATGATATGTTTAATGACAAAACTGATAGGACAAGCTATTTGGTACCCGAGTAATATGCTGTACATAAGCAGTTCCCAGGAAGTCAGACTCAAGTGCTACCAAACGTACAAATGACAGCAGACAGGCATTGTTTAAGCAAAGTTTTTAACAGTCTAGCCTCACATGAAATTGAGTTTTTTAAAACATTAAAGCAAATATAAAAAGGATTTCAAAACCAAATCACAATGAGTATTCAGCACCATCTAATTAAACGTACATTACAGTTGGTCTGTTTCACAGGATAGGCTTTAAGAAGAATTTAACGGGCTAAAATATTTGTATTATTTAGAAATCCTTAGTTTTTGCTTGAATTTTAAATATACTTTCATACTGCTTTCAGTTTTGACTCACAACTTCAGACAAGAAGTAACTGTGTATCTTATAGTAAAGCAAGGACAATATCAACCAAAATAAGAGAACTGAGTAGCATAAGATAAAAGCAAGAATGGAAAAAAATCCCAAGACAGAACCACCAGAGTTAAATGGATCAAAGATAATCACAGGGCAATATTATTTCAGCTGAGCCAAAGGAATGAAACTATAATCCTTCAATACAAATCATCACTTTTTCCTGCCAGACAAACACATCTGAAGTCCTTTTTCCATTTCACTTCTCAGACCTCTCATCTGTTTGGCTCTTAACAGTATATGGAACATGCCTTGAATTCCTGGGCCATTTTCCTTGGAAAAGTATTTGGCTCTGTGCCATAACTGTTTGGCACAGGCATATCTTACTGTAGCAAAAGGATAGCATATTTAGTACTTCCCATTTTAAAGCTCCATAACTGCCATTAGAAACTGATTTTTTAAGCTGCATTTGAAGAAATAGAAAATCCAGATTTTGACACTAAACCTTAATTTTGTCACTACACCTTTCAGAAAAGAAAATTTATTGCAACTTAGTTTACTGTACTGTCCACATTAACGATACTTTTAGCTCTTCCAATTTAAATGAGCAAGTCAAAAAAAACCTACAAGTCATGCAAACATTTAAAAATATTTACTGATACATTCATTACCCTCAGTGCTCATGACCTTACTATCTGACAACAAATGTTTAATGGTTTTCCAACAGAATTAACATCAGAAAACTAACTGAAAAGGTGCTCCATGGCAGCTAACAAAAAGCCCAGACCTTAAGTAGGAACCCAAACCAGTGTGCTCAGACATGATACAACTTATCTATTTCTTCTCCCCTTCCCCCCAGTTCCCTCCAACAGTCTTTAAACAAAAGGAATTCGGAAACTGGTCTGATTAACTTTCATATAAGGAGGTGATTTTCACACAGTAGTCTGCAATGGAACACACAGAAATGCTAGGGTATGGCTTCTGTGGAGTGACTGATCTCTAAAATTACGGTATCCACAGTTCTAGGGGAAAAAACCAGCACAAAACCAACCAACCAACCAACCAAAAACACAACATACCCAAAAAACCCAAATCACAAATTACTAGTACTACTAATTTAGGTTTCACAGCATTCTGTGAACTGTATCCATTGTGTGTCACAGCAAAGCTCCATCACAGTAACTTGCTTGCAGGATCTTAGGATATGCTTATCAACACTTGCATGCAGATGGTAATTGTACTATACAGAGTCAGAGGCACAAGGCATTCATTGAGGTTGTCTTATTGTTTTGTTCTACTGTCAAGTGAACTCTGGAAACACAGTGGGGAAAAAAATTGCTTTTAAGGTCCTACAGCTCTCTCAGGTGCTGCTGCATAAGCATATATCATATTTCCATCATGCCAGCAATAAACACCAGGTGAGGCGCAGGCTGTTTAAGTGCAAACAACACACTCCCAGGATAGCTCAGTACTTGAATGCAATCAGCCAATGCATGAGAAACAACTTGTTGACTCTATCTGAAAAAGAACTGGTACTGCAGGACAAAGGAAAATACTGGGAGTTTGCAAACTTTCTCTGATTTACACCCAGTGCTAATCAGTTCAGCCTCTTCCATAGACATATGCTTTGATTTCTTGCTAATCTTGTCTCATACAGTCAAAGCAATGAGAAATGTTGTCTTGCCATCACTAGTTAATTGCAAAACTCTGTGTTTTCATAGCAGATGATGACCTATTCTACCTTACTCACTTGCTTACCATTTTAAATCAGTGTTCTTCTTGGGAAAACAGTGCATTATGAACATAACCATGTTCATTTCAGTGCTTGCAAAATCTCAAACAGCCTGCTCAACACCACAGATAAGTGGTTTCTTCTCTGGCTTTTGAGTGAAAAGTGATTTAGTCACACTGTGCTTCGCACGTGGTTACAGGTTATGTGAAATACTGTTCCACTACAATTAACACAGCAAAGAACTTTGCTTATTTAACATTCCACTGTAGAAATAAAAAGTGTATGTTAAAGATAGAACTTCTCTTAGAGATGGTATGAAAAACACACGTGCCTAGCAATACTTTGCCCAGAAATAAGTGTAATTACCACCACCCTCCCCTAACCTTCCCTAATCTAAACACAGATTAACATTTACTGAAAAAGTGTCCTCTACAGACAAAAATTCAGACTCATGATCAGTTAATATTTTATTTCCACAGACTATTGACCAAAAGATCCTAAAGAAACCATGCCTATGAGATGAGAAGGTAGATCCTCTTGCAGGTAAATGGTTTTTAAAACTAGGCTGTTAAAAATGGCTGCTTATTTTTCTGAATGAAGTTATGAGACTTGTGGAATCCTGCAGGGTTCCATATTCTTTCATGTCTTTATACATCATCTACAAAAAGCTGGGATTAATGAAGTGACAAAATTTACTTATGATTATTTACTCATGATAATGCAGCGTACTAAAGGCAGCCACAAAAAGATGAAAAAGAATGTCACAACACAGAAAAGTTTAAAACCACTAACAAAGTGAATTTCAGTCTTAAATGACACACACTTCTGATTTTACATACAGAGGACAAGCTGTGAGACATTTAATCCTTCTGGAGACAAAACAGTTCAACAGAAACATCAACAAAGAAGCAACTGCAAAGAAGGAAATAACAGGATTTAGTAGAGTTGGAATAGAACAAAACACAGAGATTCATAATCCCGCATGAATGAAGCACATGCATGCTACATGGATTTCTGATCTCCCAACAGTTGAACTCTGTCGTCTTCTCCCACTTGCCAAAACCTTTTTCTGTTCTACCAAGTCATGATGACTTAGAAATAATGATGACTTAGAAACAGTCAGCTGCATTGAGCAATGGACTCCATTCAAAGTACAAATACCAACTAGTCTGGGATTGTTTGGAGTGGACAAAAAAAAAAAAGCCCAGAAAAAAGCACAAGCAAGGAAGTACTTCAGAGATCTGAATGATCACGAAGAGGATGGAGAGAACGAACAAGGATCAATTTTTAACCTGTAACTTTCAAGATAAAAAGCAAGAGAGTTTTAGGAGACAGTTTCAATATAAAAAGGTATCACTGGGCAGATTTTTATACAAGATGATATGAAAAAAATGGTTTTGTGTTAGTAAGTCCTAATTCCTAGACTGTTCTGAAAAGATAGTACTGAATGTACATATTATCTTACATGCCTTCTGAGGTACCTCATCCCGACTCCTGCTGAACAAAGGTTAGACTTTTGAACTAACCCAAACTATTTTAAAAAAATCTTTCCAAGCCAAGCATTTCCTGCTTTATAGCGAGAATGACAGAACACGTATGTCCTCAAAATACATTAACAGCACTGCTTAGCGTGGTCTAACTAGTGCTCCATGGGTAAAATAAAGTCCACAAAATGCTTCCCAGTTCAACAGCTTTGTCTCACTCAGCCCAGGAAATAATTTTGTTCTGCAAATTCTGTCTAATAGATAAACTGCTCTTCAGGACCCTGCTGTGGTTAGAAAGGTGGTAGCTGTTGCTTTTGACCACAGGAAACTGCAATACACAGAAGGAATACAGAGAATATGCAGTCTACAGATCATAGGAAAAGGCAAAAGTGTCCCAAATGTCTTGTCTGGCCTTTGCCATTTCTGAGGTGTTGGACCTGACCTGATACTTCAATGAAAGCAAACATACACACTACTGTTATAAGTATGAAATAAGAAAATTACTATAAAAGTTCTTCCCATTTCTTTGCCCCGCAGTGTCATTCCTTCTGCCTCTTCCCAACCTCAGTTTCTTGCTGGTTTTCTTCCTCAGCAAGAGAAATGCCAGTGTTCAGAGTTTCTTCCCACTTTCTTTCATTATATTGATACTTGTATACAGTATGTTGGTACCTGTCTCACTCATGTACATGGATTTTCATATTCAAAACCTAATTTTGAAGATTTTCAAAGAAACACCCCAGAATTCATGAATCCAAGAAAATTATTTTAGGACACTGAAATTATTTAAATCAGTGTGTCTTCTTTTATTTTTTTTCATATAAAAGAATATCCTCATAAGTAAACAGACTTCTGTGCTTACTGAATTAATCTAGCTGGCTTATTTTCCATGTATTTTATTGAATTAAATCTAAATATCTTAATCTTTTGAAACTGAATGGGGGAAAAAAAATTAATTGGAAAAAGCCTCCTTCTGCAAAGCTGCCTATTTTAACCAAAAGAATCAAACCTTAACATCATTTTATTTAATGTAAGGTGTAATACTTGACACTTGCTAAGAGCAGTCATTTTTATCTCATGTTAAGATGCCCTCAGGAAAAATAGAAGCTGGGACAGAACCTATTCAAGATTTCTGTGACCAACTCATTAACTTTTGAAAGTTAAGAGGTCACTATGACATGTTCAAGAATACTCTCTTTTATGAAACAGTTATTTGGGCACACTGAAATGATGACTTGGAAAAAAAAAAATCACAGTTAATGAAGTGCAGTGACCATTCCCCATTCTACTAATTTTTACTTAAGAAGGAGGTATCTTCATTGTCCAAATGCAAACTGCAATCAAAGATAAACCTTTCATCTAAAGAAAAACCAAAAAATCCCTTCCATCCTTTCCTTCTTTTTAATGGAAAAATTTGTAAGACAAAGACAGTCAACCAAAAAAAAAAGGAGAACAGTGAAAAAGACTATACAAAAAAAGGAATGCAACTGTAAATTAGGAAAAGAAAATAGATGTGCACTTTATTTAGCACCAGAAAATAAATTACTTAATTTTCAACAGCAGCATGAGCCTTATGAAAAAAAATTCTGATTCTTATTTTTTATATGCTAATTCCCCTCAATCCTAATTTGACATGAACAAAGGCTGTGAAATAGGACAAAAACTGTACACTTTGTGCACCAAGCACACGACTATCATTTCTCAAAAGACCATGTGAGGCAACCATCTTTTTCATTTCGTGCTGCAATTCAGCTCCATTCTCTTTACCACAACGCGACCCTCCTACTACTTCAGTGCTTCCTATCAAATGTAGCCCTTCAGAAAAATTGAGGCCAAAATAAAAGCATTTATGCTCATTTGTCTAGTCTACCTAGAATTGACTACAAGCTACCTCTTACACCGGTTTTCTGGGGTCCATTTACAGTTAGTGTTCATTACGGAGAAAAGAAGTAATCCCCTATTTTAAAACCTTTCGACAGTATACGGGTACCTGTCTCACCTGTCCTACAACGTGTAGTAGTGACACACCTTTTTATAAAGGTGCTATAAGCACGCTGCCGGTCTCGCTTCACATACCCCCTGCTGCAGAGCCCCGCTGCTACAGCCGTATCCCTCAATCCATTGTGTTCCTGCCCATTTCTCCTGTAGTGGGTCTGACACCCAGTGTAAAGAGTACCAAGAGGAGACCTCGCCTCGCCTCGCCCACCCTGCCCACCTGGAAGCCGTACATAACGGAGCTTACGGCAGGGAGGGCAGGCTGCGGGAAACGCGCCAGGAACTGAGGCAATAAACCCCACAGGCAGTCAGATTTCCTGCCCCACTGTCTGCCTGGCCCCTCGGAGCGCGCCCCGTACCCCTGCGGCAGCTCCCCCTCGGCCAGGGGGCCAGGCCCGGCTCCTCGAGCGAGGGACGAAAACCTCCCGTCAGCCGCGGGCGGCTCCGGGCTCCCACGGCTTCCCGTCCGGACGGGCGGCCCCCGCCCTCGCCCTCAGCCCTCACCCACCCCCACAGCGGAGACCGCCCCCGTCCCGGGCCCTGCTGCGCCACCACCTGCCCTGCGCGCCTACCTGCGAACCGCGCCCGCGCACAGCGACAGCATAGGGGCGGCACGGGGGGCGGTGGCGGAGGAGGGGGAGGAGGAGGAGGAGGAGGAGAAAAGGAGGAGAAAAGACCGGAGGAGGAAGGACAGGCGGCAGAGAAGAGGAGGAGGCAGGAGAGGAGGGAGAACTGGCTTTGCTCCCGCGTCGCTCTCTCGCCGCCCGCGGGCGCAGCGCTCAAGCTCCGCTCCGCCGCGGTCCTGCGCATCCGCTTCCGCCGCCTCCTCACGCCCCCGCGCCGCTGGTGGCAGCGCGGACTCGCCGCATCTCGCACGGTAAGGGCGATGCCCCCTCCCCGGGCGAGCGCAGCTCCGCGGGGATGATGGGGAGGCTGCGCGCTGCCTCCCCGCAGTCCCCGGTCCGCGGAGCTCGGGGGCGGTGGGGCGGATCGGGCCCCGGGCGGTGTGGCCGCGGTCCGTGCGGGGTCGGGAGGGGCCCGCGCCGCGGGTGGTGCAGAGTTGTCCTTGGGGACCGAGCGAGTGGACCCGGGCCTGGGAGGGACCGGCAGGTGGGCGTGGGGAGGGAGGGCGGCCCGGCCGGTGGGTCCCATGCTGTCCCTCATGAGAGGCGGATGGGGGACCCCAGTGCTCGCGTCTGTGCATCCCCCGCCAGTGGGACCCGCTCTGTCCCTCGTGGGGGGCGGATAGAGGACCCCAGTGTCCCCGGCTGTGCATCCCCGGCCGGTGGCCTTCCCGGCTTTCCCCGTCTCCGCGATTGGATTTGCCTGGTGTGGGTTTGGCCGCACACCGGTTTGCTCGAGGGTTGTGGAGAGAAAATAACGTAGCGAGAGCTGGTCCTGATCTTGCCATTCATGCTATATTTTAAACCTGCTTTGCTTGGAGAACTTGATAAGGTTGTGCCCTTTTAAATCAAAATGGTTTAACGAAAAATAACTTAGAAAGTTGTAACTAAAATTGTCCTCCAAGTTATGTAACTTCCAGTTGATGCTGAATGGAAATCAGACTGAGCCAGTAGTGTCACTAATCACAAGTATGCACTGAGGTCACAGTGTTCCATTTCTTTGTCCAAAGTGACAATAAACTGCTCAGAGCAGCCTGTCACACCATAGAACACCTTTTATGAAAGGATAACAGTGTGTCACACCATAGAACACCTTTTATGAAACAGTAACACCGTGTCACACCATAGAACATCTTTTATGAAAGGATAACACCATGTGTGTCACACCACAGAACATCTTTTATCAAAGGATAACACTGTGTGTGTCACACCATAGAACATCTATTGAAGGATAACACCACAGACCATCTTTTATTGATGGATAACACCATGTGTGTCACACTGTAGAACATCTTTTATCAAAGGATAACACTGTGTGTGTCACACCATAGAACATCTATTGAAGGATAACACCACAGACCATCTTTTATTGATGGATAACACCATGTGTGTCACACTGTAGAACATCTTTTATCAAAGGATAACACTGTGTGTGTCACACCATAGAACAACCTATTGAAGGATAACGCCACAGAACATCTTTTATCAAAGGATAACACCATATCAGACCATAGAACATCTTCTATCAAAGGATAACACCATGTCATATCATAAAACAACTTGTACTGAAGTGTTTCTTTATGTCATTACAGTTATACAGTAGCTTTTTAATTGATTTTGACTTCAGCATGTGCTCCTTGCAATATGTCTTAGAAATAAAGTGCAAACCATTAAAAAAGCCCTATAAATGACAAATAAGTTGCTAATTATTTCAGCCTTGGTGAACTTTCCTCCAGGAATGAATTGGAGCAAATATGTGGGTTTTTCGATAGTTAGAAGAGATGATTGTAGCAGTTTCCCCTAATCCATGCAATTTCACTACTTTTTTCAAGGTATCGTGCTACTGGGCTTTCTGGTGAATGATAAGGTTTTATGTATTATGTATACTTCTTACTGAGGTTACTAGGAGGTTGCAATACTGTAGGAATTAATTTTTCTGAAGTAAGAGATTCTGTTGTTTTTAAGACATAACAGAAAATCAATTTCAACATGTCATCAGTCAAGCGCTTGGTTTATGCAGTCATCCATTTCTTGAGAGAGCAGAGTCAGATGGATACTTTCACTCCAGATGAACAAGAAAGCCTGGAAGGTAAGCAACAAAGGTGCTTTCATATATATTTATTTATATATATATACACATATATATGTGTGTTTGTATGTGTCTATGTATATAATACCTACACAGGTGTTAAATTCTTTATGTATAATATGACAGAAGGTAACTGGAGTGATGTAAATGAAACTGCCACCAAATATTATCTGCAAATAAGATCATGATCTTAATGTTTTTGAGATTATTAATTTAAAGACGTCTGTCATTTAAAAAGTATTATAAAGCTACAAATGTGTAGTGCCTTAATTTGAGCAACAGGTACTTTAAATCACATCAGTGGCAGGGTTCTTCCCCAGCCTGAACCTATGATTCTAAGTTAAGCAGTGCTATAATGCAGACACTGGTAATGACTTGCGTATGTGTCCCACAAATTTCTGCTGCTTCTTTCTCTCTTTTATGTTTGGTTTCTTTCTACATTTCATATCTGTTACTAGCTCTGCTGCTTACAGAGGAAGCAAAACAGTTACTATATTGGTTTCGGTTTATGAGAAGAACTGTTTCCTACTTGCAAGGATACTATGTTACTCGTGAGGGAAAAGACATCTTAAGAATATGGAAAATAAGATAAATGCTTTGCATTTCTTTTTTACTTCAGTACTGCCTCCAAAGAGTATGTGGTAGTGAATATTTTCAGTATGGTATAGCTTCTATTATACATCCAAGTTCATCTGTCTGTAGACATAGCTACAGACAGATAAATAGATTGTCTTTGTAACCTTGTAGTATTTGATGTTTTCCTTTATACTGCTCTTATTCCTTTTCCCTAATTCCTGGAGACTTCATGCCAGGTGGTATCAGAATGTGGAATTGAGAGAAGAATAAAGTCTTAATACTGCAGTAAGTTTTTCATAGCATCTTTTAAAAAGATCTTTCTACTGTTTCAAGCAGTCTTTGATTCTGTCCATCTGCCAGAGGAGGAATTTGGAGGGAGAAGTCTAGGACCAGCAGTGCAGTTATCACTGAGTTCTGTGAAATCTTAAGCATGGAGAGATGCTTGCTGAGATGCAAAGCAAGTCCTGTTTCTCAGAGGCATAAATTAAAAGATAAATTTGGAGTGTGCTTCCTTCTATTATCTGTTGGTTATCCAGTGCAGTTGTTCACCAAAGTAAACAAGAAAGAAAGCTTTGTGTCATTATATTCAAAGGATAGTCCCAAAGGAATTAAAGCCAAAAGATTTGGTTTTACGTCAGAATCTGGAGCATTTTGTACATTTGAAAAGCGGCAGCCATCAACAAATTTAACCCGTGTCAGATTATGATGATGTTCATCTGATGAAAGAAAACAATGCTTTTGGAAATCATATATAATGAGAGATGAAGAGATTTACTTTTGGTTTTGTAATGGAACTGGTAAACATTGGGTAATGGTTGAAAATTTACCTGGTAACATGTCTTAGAGCAGCCTTAGCCAATGTGTAAAGGAAAGAATGAATTTTAAGGTTCAGTTTTCTAAATAAAAAATATTACAAAACCTCAGTTGTGCTTAAATGCTAATGCAAAATTTACCATTTTAATACAGATCTGAAATCCTAATTTTAGATCTCTGCTCTGCCACAAGCATGGGACCATATGCTATGTGTTAGAGGATAAGAGGCGGGCATTCTGAAAAATAGCCTCATTTTAGTTGTGCAAAGTATCTTTAGTGCATGTAGAGTAGCAATAGCCCAAGTCTTACTCACTGAAGTGTTTAATGTTAGGTGGAGACATAAAGGATGAAAAGAATTGACTGGTAGTTTTTGTTGGTACCTTATGTACCTATTTGGTATCTGTGAAAAGATAAAACACTGTATGATTAATTGACTGTGCCAAGAAGTAATTAAAACAGTTCCCTTTTCCCATAAAACAACAAAAGACATAGAACATTAGAAAAAAATTGAGCCTTTATAAAATACAAGTCTAGGATGTATTCATACTTGATGATAACATGCATTCTGCATGTTTGAATTTTATAGTAATGTCAATGAGAGCGTAAATTTCCTTTAGGAATTTTGTACTTGCTTGATGAATAAAAATGCCTTATTTTGAGAAAGAAGAGTAATTGGAAGGTATACCAGAGAAATATATTCCCTTAGCATCCAGAGCAGTGTTACAGGTCCCCAGTGGTTAGCGCTCAACTCTTTTGTATGAACTACATACAAAAGAGAAGATCCCTTCTTCCAAGTTGTGTTTTAGACTGTGTTTAAATTGCAGTTATTTCTCTTTCCTGTTTACAGGGTGGGTTTTTTTTTTCTCTCTGTTGCTCTCTCTTTCTTTCTTCTTTTCTCTAGCACCTATTTCTGTGGGATTAAAGGAAAAACTCTCTACAACATGCACAAGGCTGTGATTTTCTTCTTACTTCTATGATTGATGTACCACAACTAATTTCTCTAAGGCAGTGTTTCCAAAACAGGAAGGCAGTGGATGCATGTAATACTTGACATGGGTAAGGTTATGTGTAACATGAAGCAAGATGATAGCAAGTACTAAGGAGGCCTCAGCAGCCCAATTAATGCTCATTATTCAGTGATCAATAGTCTGCATGTTGGCTGTGATGCTTTTGTGTTGCTTGGTGATGCAAACTTGTGTTTGGAGAGCAAAAAATCACGGAGCTATGTGGCACTGGGGATACAGAGCTGTGCTCCAGCACAGCCCAGGTGCCGGTATTGTCAGATAGTGGGTGTTTGTGTGAGCCCCAGCTGCTCCAACAGGGAGGTGGGCATCTGTACTGGTTTGCAAGGTGGTCACTTGAAGCTTCAGCCACCACCTATGTGGATCATGGTAGAGCTAATTGGGAGAAGAGATAACTTTGGCCTTTGAAATCAGACATAGGAAAAATCTTGGGTAATAGCTGACATGGTGCATCAAGTCTCTCCCCAATAATACTGAGCTTGCAGCATTTGACAGTGCCTCACTTTGATAAATGGGATAGCAAGGTGCTGGCAGTCTGGCCTTCTGCAAAACTTTTCAGGCAAAAAACAAGTTTCCACTCCTTTGAGTCTACTGGAGTCAGGTTTTCATGTAGCATTAAAACAGGGTAGTTGCTGATCTTGTCACAACTTACTACATCTTCTGATTTGAAAATATTTCTGTTTTGTCAGTGTTTATTTCTATGTGGGTTTCTATTGTTGGCTTGCATTTAGCCAGTGGTTATTCTAACCTATTGATTCATCCTATAAGAGGTCCTAATTTTATCTGTGATAGATAGAAGGATTATAAATTCCATTTTCCATTTAAAGGAGAAATATGGGAATTCACCGCACCAACTAATTATTTGATGGAAATGCTGAGTAGTAACAATGTTATAGTCAGAATTACTTTGTGTACACATAATGCGCACTGCTGCATTTTGCAAAACTCTTCTATATCATTGGTGTCATAGATTTGATGCCTTGAGAAAGATAAGGGATGGGGCTGTATTTTAAATTTATGCAAAACTACAGATGAGGTGAGGCATTCAGAAAAGGGAGTGTCTTTAGTTAAAAATAAACTGGCAGGGAACATTAGTATGTAAACTATTGCAAGTGGCTTAAGTCATATAAGGAAAGTCATATAAGGAAAAAAGATGTGTAATTCCACTGATTTTATAATCAGCTTGGTAATAAGTACTATTAATATATATAATTCAAAATTCAGTGTAATCTGTGTTTACAAGAATTAAGTTTTTCACATAGCAGGAGACAAAAGGGTTTAACCCAAATCCCTCAGTGCTCTTACTGGGTGATTTAGAACCTGGTAAATTGATTTATAGATTATAGGAACAACTTGTCTGCACATTTAGCAGTGTATTCAATTGTTACATGTTATCAACTTTTACTTTGGGTCATGCTATACTGTTTGTAAGAAATTTCTATTGTATGTTATAAATTTTTTTTAAATTACATCTTCTAGGTTTTACTATTTTACAAATCTATTTCCCCCCCTTTCCTGCCTGCTGTGACATAGAAGATAAAAACTGGCCTTACTGTTGCTAACCTTCAGTAATTTTATTTTTCTAATTTTGGATCAGTGTTCAGTGTCATTGCAATGCAAATAATTCAAATTATATCTATTAGGTAACATTGGATTGAAGGTAAGTTTAAATACTAAGAATCTGCTTTTACTGATACTTAATTTGAATTCAGATACTGCTGGTTGTCTATAGTTTGAGTTAAAACAGCCATTTTTCTGTTCAAACTAGGGTTTACAAAGATCCTTCTTTGTTCCTCCTCAGTTTTCAGTCTAAAATATTTAGATGATACATGTTAATATAAACATTGTACTACGTTCTTAAGATTATAAGGAAAATAATTATATCATTTGCAGTAGTGTAACTGTGTGTATGTATAGGTATGTATATATACAGAATTGTATATAGTAATTGCCACTGATCTTCTTTTGTCTAAAAATATGAGCATATTTAAAACTTCAGCTAGGGATATGGCTCTACGTTTTTAGGCTTACTGTGAGTGTATTTGCATTATTTCAGGTTTTGGAGGGCCATTTAATCCTTACGCACAGAACATGTGAAGGGATACTGCAGATATATTTTTTATAGGATAAACTTTTGTGATTAATGCAGGATTTTGTTAATAAAGTATCTTCAAATAAATATATTTGGTTCCAAAGAAAAGATAAGTGTAATAAGTATCTTGTCTTTATTCTGTACAGTAAAGATGAGCCCTTTTCTTCCAGCTGTTATGGCACACAAATATATGCCAGTTGTGTGCTTTGAGGTGGGGTATGTGACACATGGACGTGCATAGTTGTACTATGAGGTGTGGTGCTTTTGTTAAATCACTATAGTTTTATATTAAGAATAAAAGACTGAAAGAATTGAAATTAAGTTTTAAATATAATGGCCAAACTATATGTGGATTGTGTATATCTTATATCTTCTTCAGCAAGCTAATTCTGTGGGGATCAGGTAGCCTCTCTTTATTTTTTGATATGTTCCAAAGAGCTGCTTTTACTAGCTGAATAAGGAAGTGAGTCACAGCTTTATAAATAAATCAGTGAAGTTATGCTTCTATTGAGAAACTGGTGACTTATATTGTTAATTTTTTTTCCTGTAAGTTGCAATTCAGTGTCTGGAGACTGTGTTTAAGATTACCCTGGAAGATACTCATCTTGCATCCTCACAGCATTTGATAGAAATGTTCACTAATTCTATTCAAAAGGTAAGAATTTAATTTAGATTCTAGAGTTACTCTGCCAATATGTGCTAAGGTTTCATATTGTATACACAATATTAAAGAGCTGTGTAGGTCAAAATGATGTGAAAACTTAAGGAAAATATGAAAAAAGCTAAATTTCCATGAAAGCTAGCATAATGAGAATCTTTGGGGGCAGTGGGAGGAATTCATTTCAGCTAGACAAGGAAAATTCTATATAGAAAATTACTGAAGAGTGGATGCCTCATTCTCACTTGAAGTATTTTATTCTTCATTTAAGCATTTTGCAATTCCCAGAGTTAAATGTCTGATGTGCCTGAGGTCATTCATAGTTTGCTGATGCTTCTCAGCTCTTTCTGAAAGTTTTTGATAAAATCAGGGCTTATATATTAAAGGAAAAAATCTTGGTTTTTTTTTCATACAGAATGACATGCTGCCTCTCTCACGTTCTTTACCAGAGGGCGTTGTAAAGGCTGACCAACTGAAGGATGAAGGTTTGTAATAAAAGTAAAAATAATTTGTCTTATGCTCTTATTACATTTCTGCATTATTGTGGGTAGTGATAGTATAGCAGCTGGGTACCAAGCACCCCACAAAAAACTTCAGTTTATACATTCTCTGGTGACTGCTATGTCATAAGAGGGCTAGGTGATTTTTCCATCCAGGAGGAAAAAAATAAATTGTTTATTCTCTTCCTATCTCTAGAGGTTGCTTGAAATCTAAGGGATAACATGTAAAGGTGGAAACATTCCTAAGTAGCAGAAGCTTTAAAGAACAAACAGCTGTTGTTTGGCTGTTTGTACATGGAATTGTTATACAAGTTTCTACTTTTATTGAAATAGTTATATGATGTCAAACATTTGTAAAAAACTGACCCAGCAGAAGCCAATGGAAAAATTCTTGTGAACTTACTGGGGTTAATATTTCACATATGTGAAATTATTTGTGTGCTTTATAAAAATTGCAGACAAGCCAGTTGTTTATTTTCCCTTTGGCAGCTGTTACTGCTGTTCTGTAAGGAAAAGCAGCTGTACCATAGAAGTCACTAATGCTGCCTAACAAGCAATCCACGTTATTTCCCCTCAAAAAGAAGGGGAGGGGAATGGAAAAAAAGCATGTAGCACTGATGACTGTTACGAATTGTTATGGATTGATGCCTTATGAATTACATTGTTTATGACCTGTTAGATTTTCAGATAGTTGAGTTTTATAGGAAAAATAAGTAAACTTCTACTTGCAAGGCAAATGTAATCCTCTCAAAATTTCCATAATAATGTGGAAAAAGTCCTACTGTTTTTCAAAATGAGTTCCATGTCTCGCTTGTCTTAAAATTGATCATCTGTAATCATAAATGCAGTCCACTACTGGCTCTGAAAGTAAGCTTTCCTAATTGCTGGAGTTGCTCATTAGCTCTTTAATTCTGAGGATGAGAGCTCAAACATGGTTAGGTCACAGGTGAAAATTTGTTAGTCAGTTGTAACCTACCTGCTGTGCATGCTGGCTTTTCATTTTGCTGTTACTGCCAACTCATGGAAAGTGAAGAATACCTCTAGGTCTCAGTATGGTTATTGAACTGTAGGAATAGTCAGCACTTTGCAGGTGTGGGTGTTACAGCTGTTTTAAATCTGTAACTTCAGTCTTGCTATCTTTTATCCCACAAGGGTTTGTGAAATAGACTGAGAAAATGAAATTAGTGTGTGCTATGTGTTAGTCTTCATGTGGTTTTACCAAAGTAATTCCACAGCTCTACTGAAAAAAATTGAACTTTAACAAAGGACCATTTCAAATGTCAGCTGTCAGGGGCATTAGTAAGCAGTTTTGAACTGCTTGAGATGCCTCTGGTAATTTCCTATAATAAAATTAAAACCTAGTGTCCTGCTTTCTCTGTTGTTTTGATCCTTCACATATTCACACACATATAATCCATCACCACTATCATGCTTTTCAGTTATGAGTATTTACTAGCCCAAGTTAGAAAATAAATTGGGTAACTTGGGGAAGTCTACTTGACTTGTATCTTCTTTAAGATCTATTCTATAAATTCTGTAACTGTGATTTCCTCATTTCTATCTGTATGTCCTTACCAATGGAATAACTTCCGTCACCTTTGGGGCCACCAGCCTGCTCCTCCTATGGTCTCAAACCAGCTCTAATATTTGTAGAAATTGGCTAATGAATAGAAAAACAAAATCAGGGAGCTGAATTTTATTTCTTGGTCCTTATAGAACCAGGAAGTAATATACCCTTCAGACTACTAAATACTTGAATTTACTTGCCTAACCTTGTATATCACTTGACACTTTGGCTTAGTATAAGAGCACAGATTATGTGCAGGTTTCAATAGTGTAATGGTGGCCTGATCATAAAAAGATCTGTTTTTTATTACCACAGTATAATTATAACAATAGGTAGTATTCTCAGTATAGAGGACACACATACAAAAGTATAACAATTCGTGTAACTTTTTGTCTTAAGGATTTTTTATGATACTAAAACAGAATAGTTGCTTTTCCATATCTCAGCAAAATTAGTAGATCTAGCTATTTTTCTGTTTTCCTTTAGCAAGGTTGCAGCTGGAGAGAGAGATAACAAGAAGGGTATGCACTGATACTATCTCCAACTTAACCTTGCACCCTGGATCATCTTCAGACCAGTATCAGAAATTCTAACATTGACAGTCATTGATGGAATTTTTGTTTTAAAGGAACACTGACTGCTGGAATCTTGCTGAGTGCAGCTAACTTTCAAGGCTATTTTGTCTGACAACATAATTCAGTGTACAGATCTTTACCTTAGAACAAAGGAAAGCTGCATAGACAGTGGGCCTCTAGAAACAAGAAAGATATTGTTACGTTCTCTGTGTATTTTGAAGGTATACATGCAAGTACAGTTTGTTTGACTTCTCACTGGAAAGGATTGCTGACTATAATTGCAGTCTAGTATAGCACTGTTAAGACGATGTGATTTTGTACTACTTTGATGATATTTTGTTACTTTTGTTACTTAAATCTGGTTTTGTTCTCCGTGTTCACAAATAAATGCAAGTACAGTTGTTTCATTTAGTGTAAGCACAGAGGACTTGCTTCACAGTCTTGCTTTCTGTCAAACTGTTGTGCTGACTGAACTTTTCTCGCCTTTGCTTACGCAGTTACCTACCTCAGTAATAACTTATTGACCTATCCCTTGACTTGTTTATTTTAGGAGAAGGTTAAAATATTTGGCCAAAGTACAAGAAGTCAGTGGAAGTCTATAATTTTCCTGACAATTTCTTAGTGTTTCTAGGAAGTCAAGGCTTCTGTAGGATCTAGCTGGCCAAAAACTGATAGTATCAGGGCCACAGACAAGTCTGGGCACTCTGAACTAGGGTTTTTTACTACTGCGTCATCAGAACTACCAGGATTGCCTTGTGTTGGGGACAAAAGAATGTGTAAGGTGTCTTTTGCTTTGAAAGATCTTAGTCCAGAATTTTCTGTCCATAGAGAAGTTACATAAATGTTTCTGGGGTTTTTTTCACTGGACGTAAAACATATGAAATGTGAAAATTTGTTACAGAATAGAAGTTCTAAGCTTCCTTGGTGAGAAATTTTACCTCTGAATCCTTTTAGATTGCTTATGCTATACATTTCATTATCTTAATCAATTAATTATGTAGTATCACAAAAACGCAGCTTATGTACTTAGTTTTACTTTTGTTTGATTTTTTTGTTATGTAGATAGTTACAAGGAAGTTGTTGGGACATATAAGAAAATGAGATTTAAAAAATTAACATACTGGGCTTGCAAAGATAGTTAAGACTGATGAATCTATAGTAGAGTGGAACTGCACTTACAATGACACTTCTCAGTGAAGTGATCTTTGCTTAACAGCAGAAACTAGCTGGAAAGTCTGAAATACCAAGATGAGAAGAGGAAGGTTTCTATGATGTACTGCAATGTACATAATAAACTTCACAGACATAGTAGATATTTTTATTTGCATTATTCCATGACATTTCTGTTTAAAAGAATGTATCTCAAAAAAGTGCAGTCATAACTCACTTATATAGATGCTATAAGGTAGCTGCTCTATTTCTTTCATAGAGATCTGTCTCATCTAACTACATACTGTGTCATCTAACTACTTAAGAGCTTTTTATTATTTATTTCAGGTAATAATCATATGAAGGAAGAAAATTATGGTGCTGCAGTGGATTGTTACACTAAGGCTATAGAACTGGATCCAAACAATGCAGTCTATTACTGCAACAGGTAAAACCAAAATGATACACACCTTTCATTCCTTAACTTTAACAGTATTTTAAAGATAAATTGTGTTGCAGGTCGAAGTAACACAAGGCTAGAAACCCCTAAACTATTCAGAAATCTATTGTTAGATTTGTAAAATTTGAGTGAAAGTGAGCTCATTCAGCATATCTGTATGAGTTAAAGATGTGACATGGGCTTTAAAATTACTTACAACTCTTCAGACCAGGTATTGTGTGTCAGGTTGTCTATATGAAATCATAACATAGGCTGTGATTTCCAGCCTGCTGAGAGTAGTAAAAGCCTTTTTCTCTGGTGCTCTAGTGACTCAGCTGCTCCCTCTATCTCCCGTAGTACTAGCTATCTCTGGCAAAAAAAAAATCATCAATGTGGGAATACCATTTTGGAGATTTCAAGCGTTTTGTAAATACTCAGTATTTTTATGTGAGACCTGTTGTAAAATAACAGTGCTGCTGTTACAATTTTGTTATCTAATCTGTTCTTTACCATCATGAAGACATAGCGATTTGGCATCAGATAAGCTTGGAAGGGCATGTTAACCTAGTCACAGTTGTCCGCTCTTGTGGAACACTGCCTGGATGACCAGCCCAAGAGCAAAGGCAGTCTTGACTGTGGGCCCTACTGCCTCTAGAGTGCCTCCATTATTAATTTAAGGATATAGGATATATTAACTGCTGTCAATCTGGCCTTGTGGCACTGTACCCACTGGATTATGCTATTTTTGGAGCTCTGCGTCCATTGCTTTAGAGTCTAGTTTGTGATAAATACAAATGAAAGATTCAGTGTTTAAAGGCAAGTATAAAGAGAAAGGAAATACACACTTTGCTAACATTTTACATATTTAAGATGGTAGTTCAAAGTGTAAATCATCTATATTCCTTGTGAAAACTGATCACATGAGTAACTTTAGGTATAAAGTGGAAATATCAGACCAGATTCAAAAGCTTCCCAAAATCACTGGAAGTTTCCTCAGTAGAAGGGGCTTAAATGTCAAAGCTGCAATTAGCAAGAGCAGAAATACTTTTTGTGTTGCATCATCACATACCACATTTGTGAGAACCAAACGTCTTGATGTCAGTCAGTACAGTATTGTATGTAATTATTTAAAAGAAAACAGGAGTTGTTTGGAGTTTTGTGGATGATAGGGTGTTTGAATAAATATACCTTATTCTTATCTGAAGCTTGTTTAGGAGCCACGGGGACATACTGCATTCAGTTGGATTGTTTTGTATTCACAGCAGTGCAAAAAAGAGAGGGCTGACATGCTCTCAGAATTTTAACTGGTCATATAAATCTTCTTGTGAACATGGAAAAACATTTTCTGTTCAAATACATGCGAGAACAAGCATTGCCCCCAGCTTTTATTTATAAATCTTCACTGGCATCTGTGGAGTTGGACAACTGTTAAACAGCCTAAAATACATAAGTAGTCCAATTCAGAAGACATTTTAATCAAAGTCAGAAAAACCCATGCAATTTGGAGGTAATCACAGGAGAAAGGATTCTTAATAAAAAAGAGAAATGCTTTATGCAATGAAAACATTGTAATGTCTACTATTTCTTTTAACCAAGGAAGAATAAGTTAGAGTGGTTTGAGACCTTTCAAACTGGTGAAGTTTTGATTTAGTGTGTTTCAATGTCCTTTTTAATTTGGCTAAGTCTTTACTCTTATTGTATTAATATCTGCAACATTTAATATTTCTCCAATATAGAGATGCAATTGTAATTTAATAATTCAGAGGTTATTGAGAAATGTTCTCATGCTTTACCTACAGGAATGAGTTGACTTTTAAAAAACTGAGCAGGGAGAATCACAGCATTCCTCTGAATGGCTGTAAAAACGATACTTCTTGCTGGGAAACACCAATTGTATAAAATATTTCCCCATTAACAATGATTTTATATAAACTACTACTTGACAGTTTCACTTTTTGTAATAGGTTTTATGATTTATTTTGTGCACAGTCATATGCTAGATCTTAGACAGTTCCTTAGAATTATTTGTCCTTTGTGTCCTCAGAGATGTGCGTGTTCTCCAAAACCGAAGCCCAGCAATGCACCTATGCACATATTTAACCCATAACATTTGCTTGTCCTACTCCATTAAAGCAAGTTAAGCATTGCCTAAAAAGCGAATGAAAAGTCACTAAGATTAAATAAGTCACAAATGTAAATATCTAAGCTTGGGGTTTGGTTGGCTTTTTTGGTTTTGTTTTGGGGTTTGGTTTGGTTTGGTTGGTTGGGTTTTTTTGACAAAGCTCTCATTTCCTTACCGTCTTTCTCTTAGGGCTGCTGCTCAAAGTAAGCTCAACAACTTCAGGGAAGCAATAAAGGACTGTGAGAGTGCCATAGCAATAGATCCAAAGTACAGCAAAGCATATGGAAGAATGGGGTAAGCTAACAGAAATCTGAGTAAACACTGAAGACCCATGTGTACATCACCATAGATTTTCTGAAATATGTGGAGCCAGCTTGTTTTATTCAGCTGATATTCTTGTTCTGAAAGTGTAGGAATTTTCTGAAGATGACCCTGTCAGACTGTCAGCTCTTTTTATACGTGATTAATACCAGCATTTTCATCTTATTTCATCAGTTTGCAGTTTTTGTCTTTCAATTTATCAACTTGCTGGATTTAGTTGAGCAAATAATGATGGTTGTTTCTTACCTCCTAAGTAGTTACAAGTAATCAAAATTCTCTTGTTGGAACACTGAAACTGTTAATGATGCTGTTAGAGAACAGCACTGGGGCTTCACACTAGCAGGAATAAAGCCTTAATTTTTCTGTTCAATAATAGCTCTTTGGAAGCAGATATTTTAGCAAGAATAAGCTATGTCTCTTTGGCAGGTTTTCTCAGTAATGTCTGAGAGATTACCTGTATAGCCTCTTAAGGGTGGATTTAAGTGTTACCTGAAAACAATGTCAGGAATGCTCTAACAGGCTGTTGGTTGGAGTGAAGGGCTGTCCTTCCAGGATGTCTAGCTTTGCATTTTCAATAATCAAGCACATTTTGGTAGTGGACTTAATGCTGCATATGTCTTTTGAGGTTATATTTATACCAGTAAATTAAAAAATGCTTGGATTGTTTGTTGCATCAGGTGGCACAAAATGGCTCATGTCCATGCTATTAAAATTTAGTTTGCAGTATGGAGTGGCCACATCCAAACAACCTATTTCTAAACTGCATTGTCTGTCTGAAATTCTGAACCATGTGCTGAAACTGTGTCCGTGATAATTCTTGTTGGCCTGGCCTGGGACAAAACCATGCAGGGGACATTTATTTTAAGATAAAATGTGGTGAAATTCTATCACTTAAAAACTTTCCACAATACAGTTCATTTAACTAATACCAACTTCAACTAAGTAGCTTTTGAAATTATTAAATAATTTTGAAATTTTAGGAATTGACTGTTGAATTGGTTTTGTTTCATTTAATTATCCTTAGATTGTTTCTTTGTATAGCACAATCCAAGCTCCCTCAATTTCACTGACATGGATGGATGCTACAGGCTCATTTAATTGGAGATTGGAGATTATTTTAGAGTTTTGGTTGTAAGACCAATATTTCTTTGATACACACTGAAAGTGGGACCATTCTCAGGGAATCAAGCTTCTCTTTGTGATCATCTGCTTGTTTTAATAGAGGACATATCTTGAGCTACAAGTCACTGCTTAACTCAGCAGATGAGTAAACATTTGGCATAGGCTGAATGAGGAAACCATGCTTGTTTAGTAGTAAGTGAAAATCTGACCCCCTCCCCCAGTGTAGGAACCACCTTCTCAACAAGAAGTCCTTACAAAAAAGATGTGTTCTCTGACTGCATTATGGAGACATATCAGTTTTTCTCAGAATTTGACAGAAATTCTTTATATGTCACAAAAAGATGCAGAAATGGCAAAAAAAAGTGGGAATGTCAGTTAAAGGTGGTATTTCCAGCATGACCCTGAAAGACCACTTGTCTGGGTAGGAATTGTGAGGAAAGAAATTGTTGTCTGCTCTTCTGACTTGTACTGTGCTCCAAGAAACCTTCTCTGTATTAAATACTTTTTCTGTAGAAAGCACTATTGCATCACAGAAATAATGGACTGCATTTCTTGTCTGGTCAGAAACTACTCTGGCAAGTTAATGGGCCATAAGGGAGACTGTTTTTTATGGGGGTAATTGAGTTACGGGAGAAAACACTAATATTGTGTGGGTGCTTCTAGGAGCAATATTGGAAACTCCTGGAGTTTCGTAGAGCAATGACTATCACAGATGTATCTAAAACACTGAACTTGTTTCCATCAGACGAAAGACCGAGGTCTCTTAGTGGGCACAAGCTTATCAATCCAGTCTGTGTAGCTCACCACACACAGATGGTGAACTAAAGTACTAAATAGCTGAATGTGGGTTACACAAAACTTTGACAAAATGTGGAATAGATCAGTTTAGCTTTTTGGTCAGTATAAATTGAAAATACAGTAGAAGATAGAACTGAAACTGCAACCAGATGGACTTCTGGAATAGTTCAAAGAAAGATGATGTTTTAAATATAGTAGCTAATTGAATTTGAAAACAAACACTGCTTAAAAGTAGTAGGTCTGTCCTGTGCTCTCATGAGCTGCTGGAGCACAGTCTTTTCAAAACATTAAGTAGGCTTCCCTGATACAAGGATTTCTTACAGCATTTTAGAGATATTACTGCTATGCTGTATAACCCATTTGTCAAAAGCTTTAAGTACAAGATCCGAAAGGAGAACCTTTGCATTGATCCTGAGATAAAAATCCATTATGCTGAAACTTGTACATCCAGTATCTTAAAATTATTAGTAATATTTTATATAAAAATGTGTAAAGACAACAATATAATTACCAAAGATCTTCTATGTTCAAATTTTAATACAATAATTATTATATATAAAAGTACATGGTTTTTAATATATAAAAATAAATAATGTATTTGTAGGTCCAATTTCTTAACATTGCATTACTCGTATTAAGAGTACCTTTGCCCTACTTAGCCATTTAAGTTTCTAAATAATGTCTTGGGTCAAAAGAACTGGAAAAAAACACTTAGAGCGTATGCAAAATGTCACACATGCTAGATCCAGCTCGTGCTCTTAAAATACAGACTAAGTCTCACTTAATGATACCAAGGAGTTTTTAATTAAACTTGCATATATGTGAGACAGACAATGCACGATGTGTTCTTGAGGCATCCCCTTTTCTGCAAAAACAAGTGCTTACACTAAGCAGTAGTACCACAATAGCAAAACCTGTTTTAATTAAGTGGTCAAGCTAAAAATCAGTTGTGAGATACTGTTTTACTTAGAACAGAAGATGTATCATTAGCTTTTGATAATCATTTATGTTCTAACCAGGACTTCTTTATTTCACATTAGGTTGGCTCTGACCTCAGTGAATAAATACGAAGAAGCAGTTACCAGTTATCAAAAAGCACTGGATCTTGATCCAGAGAATGACTCTTACAAGTCAAATTTGAAAATAGCAGAACAGAAACTAAGAGATGTGTCCAGTCCTGTAAGTTTGCTTTGTATCTATTTCTTTACAATAGTTTTAACTGGGATTTTGTAGGAAACTTAGCTTCAATTGCAATTTGTTTGTAGACTGGAACTGGACTGAGTTTTGACATGGCAAGCTTGATAAACAATCCTGCCTTCATTAGTATGGTGAGTATATCTCAAGGTTTTAAAAACTGAACTTTTAAGAACAACTGTTGCTCAATAACACAAGTAATTTTAATTATTATTGTTATTATTATAGCAATGGTTTTATTACAATGAATTTCAACTTTCCTACATCATTTTACACTCAAAACAAGAAGTGAAGCATGTGTCTCCAATAATGCCTGTCTTATTTCCAGTTGATTCTCTGTTACTTACAGAAAACAACACACACAGATTAGCTATGCTATTTTTATGTATGGTATGACAGTAAAGCTCTTGTCAACAGCATGATGAAAATTTCTTCAATTCTCCACAGAGCAGTTAACAATGATACAAGGACTAAAGTAACTCTCCTTTGGGAGAACTACCCAAGAGACTCTTCTGTTCTTACTCTTTCAAATTATCCCCAATAACCTTAAGAGTTCAAAAATTAATATAAATAGTGCATTATTATAGTGCATTCTTTTATGTTCAATACAATCACAAATTGTGTATTTCTCCCTCAGTATTCTTTTTTTTCCTGCATGGCTTTCTTAGCTAAATGGAATTAATTAACTTTGTAGAATGGAATTTGGAGAAAAAAAAAAAACAAAAAAACGTAAAAACAAACCCCAAACTTATTTCCTTTAAGAAAGCAGTTAAAACTGTACATGCCTTTTGGTACTGCAATAGCACATTTCAGCCAGTGATTTTGTGTGGAAGTGTGCTGCAGTCAAAAGAGATCCATACATACATCTGGTTTGATAACATGGTCCAAATAATAGAGACAGTAGGCTAGGAAAGAGGGAGCAAGTTCTCTGATGGCACTCATGATTAAATAGCACTGGAACTCTGTGTACCACTTCACTGGCCACATGACGTACTCAAGACAACCTGTGTCTGTTCAGAATCAATGATGTATGGACCTGCCTTTTGGGAAAGATCGTTTTGCATTGTTTCCAGAAGATGCCTGCTCAAGTAGATAGAACACAGGGCATTTATCCAGGAATAAATGAGTTATTTTCCCAAGGTGTAGTTACTTGTTTTGTTGTTAAAGTGAAAAAATTGCTTCACTGGCTGACCTTGAGAAAATTGCTTGTAGCCTCCATTTTGGGCCCCTAAATAAAATAAGGCTTATTACTGATGGAAGAAACTTAACTCTGTATTAAAGACAGAACTGATGTCCATGTGATATTTTATAACTAACTATTAACTAGAGAAAAAAGTTCATTTACCTTTGAGTTATCTATATATGGTGGTATATTGATCAATAGAATGAATATTGGATATATCTCATTTTTGTAGTACCTTTAATAAGAGAGTTAAGAACCACATACTGTGTTTTGTCTACTGGTGGTGTATTCATACAGACACTTGATTTCTGTAGGAATTACATTACTAATGTTGAAAAATCACATGGTTTTTTCTATAGTATCAGTCCACAGACACCCTCACACTATGGTAAATTCAATGTAATTTTAGAGGTATCTTAATGAATGAGAAATTTAAATAGCCTAATGCTTACTACAAAATAAGAAGATATGCAGTTACCAGAGAAGATATGCGTTACCACAAAACCATGCTACAAAGTAAGTCCACATTCCGGTTTACTCCGAAATATTTTGTGGCCATAATCTTAACTGTTAATGCCTGGTACTAATAACAGTTGCAAAACTAATTTATCCAGGCTGAGAAGCAACAAAATACAGATTTTTGTCCAAAAAGTCCAGTAGGAAACATTTGTCCTTGCAATTCTTCAATGTTTTGTTTGTTTGTTTTGTTTTCTGGTACTGGGTTTTTTGTGTTCAATGGCTTGTCATATTTTTCATGTCTGAATCTGTAACCATTATTTTTTCTTTAACACATAATAAACTTTATCAGCTTCATTTCCATTAAATACATTGCTGTATTCTTTTTGCTGTGCATGTAAACTTAATTTTGTAATAAAACAGAATACAGCATGTGGGGTTTTTCTCCCTAGTTTTTCTCAGTGATACCCAAGTAGTAAATGTTTTATAACTTCAGCTGTATGTTGTTTATTCTAGGCAGCAAGCTTAATGCAAAATCCTCAAATTCAACAACTGTAAGTATTAAAATGGGGTACCATTAAAAAAAGTATCTTTAGAAGTTTGAGTTAATAAAAGATATATAGTACTTACACCTATATTTTTGAAATGTAGATATATTACTGAAAATGTAATTTTAGTTTTGCTTACTGTAAAAGTGTAGTTTCTTCTCCTTGCAACTTAGTTCCTCTCAGCAATTCAAAAAAGAACTGGGGTTTATTGCTTACAGTAAAGGTCCCTAGACACCCAATACCAACACTGTGCTAACTGTTCCAGGATGTCAGGGATGATGTCAAATGCCATTGGTGGCCCTGCTGCTGGGGTTGGTGGCCTATCAGATTTGTCCAGTCTGATTCATGCGTAAGTAATAGTTATAACTGTCACATTTGTAGTAGGATAACCGTGCAATATCTATTTAAAAGGGTACAGTGTCAAGTGAATTATACTGTGGCCTATTCCCACTGTTTGTTACTAAAACCGAGAACTCGAAGACTTATTTTCCAGGACCTTGTTTGTTTGCTCCATACATTTCCATCAATTGGATTGATTGAACTACCGTGTGCTCAGCTTCACTTCCTGGTTCTCATATGTTATTTTCTAATGCCACTTACTAAACACATTCCTTTAAATCTTTAAGTACTCCTACATGTGTTTTCAAATTGTGTGGATAAATTTACTACCAGATATTTCAGATACTAGTTAGGAAAGCTACAGATTTACTTAGCACAGGTCAAACCAATTTCTGCTCTGGCATCCCTCCATTTAGATGAGGAATGTTTCAGGGAACTCAGTATAATGAAGAATACCTTTACAAAAACCAGGATGCAAGGCTTTTATTGTATAATGATGATACCCATCTGGAAGGGTCTGCACAAAAACATGCCATTTGCTTATATGCCAAGATCTCTTAAAGGGCATACAATTTTACTTTATTTCAGCATTCTAGCAAATTTCAAACTATTTTTTAAGTTTCACCTCTTCAGGGCAAAAGTAATTTATAATTTACATAACAGACAGAAATGTATCACTGCAAAAATCTAGGGCTGTTTTCACAAAGAAAGTTTACTACACAGTCAATGTGGCTTTCTTTCAGTCTGCACTGTGGATTGAAGGAGTCTTGATAGTTTGCTATTTGCACAAGATGTAGAAGTAACAGAGAGGACAAGCTAGGCATTTTGTGAAGTCATATTTTTTACTTACTTGTTTTTTATTAGTAAACAAGTGTTACGCTTATCTTTTACATGGAATTAGTCTCACCTATTAATTTAACTCTTAAGCTACAACTGTTACAGAGATGGATGTTATTACTTCAATCACGCAAGATCTAAAAATTTGATAGTATGCTTGCTTTCTACTGATGACATCTTGTTCACAAGTACAAGTTGGCAGCTGCACACTGTATTTCTGGAGCCATTAACATAAGGTTGCACATCAACTCTTAAGAGTAGTTACTTTAAACAGTTAGAGTGGATCCTCTCAAAAAGAAGGGAATAAATCACTGGAGCAGATGTGTTATTTTACCATAAAAGGTAACATATTTTGTAAGGTGATACTTTTCTCCTCCATGTTACCAAGTAGAAGTAATTGTACTAAAGAATGAAAATAAATTTATGATGATGATCCTGTTCGGAGACACCTTAACCAGATGAAGTCATAATACTGCAAATACCTTAAAATGGTAAATCAAGATATCTTTAATCTCAATTTTAATGTAATGCACCTTTCAGCTGTGTTGGCATATCCTGTTTTCTTACAAATGCTACTTTCATTTGCTGATTTCACTTAAAACTGTTCAACACAGGGGGCAGCAGTTTGCACAGCAGATACAGCAGCAGAATCCTGAGCTTATAGAGCAACTGAGAAATCATATCCGGAGCAGATATTTGAGTGGCAGCACTGAAGAACATTCCTGACTTCACGGAGTCATATGAATTGGAATGATATATAACCCCAAAATGCATACCATAGTTAGTAGCAAAAGCACCATTGTAACTCTTCTGCTTGAATAGAAGACAAGACAATTCTTTGTGTGTGTTTGCAAACAAGAATAAATCTGGTAAACAGATCTCTTGCACATAACTTGGAACATAGCGTTTATGTATAGTTACTCCTCTGAAAATTAATATACTGAATAGGTGGTTTATTAAAATCCCCACGTCCAAGTCATTTCAGTATGTGCATTAGATTGACCTCTGGGGCTACTGGGTGGGGAGTGTGCTGATCTTGCCTAACAGCTACTTCTAAATGCAAGTGCAAAAGACATGTTACTCATATGGTGACAGTCATGATGGCTGTACTCCCTTAAACAGTATTGAAATACTGAAATATTGAAACAATAAGCCCATCTGATGTGCCCTTTTATAATGAGCATTAAGTAGTGTTGGAGTATAGTGTACTAAAAACTCATGCTTGAGAAGTCTGTTTCTTTAAGCCTGGGGAGGGGCCTTCATGAGTAACGGGAAATATTTTTCAACTTCATTGGCCAGGAGAGAGGGAAATGATTGCATATGAAGGAGTACCACAGATTGTAGAGAAAAAGAAGACAATAAGCCTGTGTAGGATAATGCAAAGAAATCAAAATGGAACTTGGCTTGGGAAAGGAAAGAAGTTCTAGGCTTTTCTACTGCCATGTATACCCTCACATCATGATGGTAGCCCTGGAGGTCAGAATTATGGCACTATGTTCCTAGGCATGGCAAGCTGTATTACATTCCGTATGTATGCAGTATTTAATATAAACTTAAAATTCTTAACTGTAATAAGCTAAAACTGAGCCTGTGACTGTACAAATAACTAGTACTGAAAATTTTAAAGAAGAACTGCCTTAGAAGGATTCTTTTTCTATTCTTGTGTGATAAATCACTGGCTTAAACAATCGGGGATTTTTTTTAAAGTTTAATTACACATATCTATCTAATATGATGGTTATATAGTCAAGTTAAAGATTTTTCCACTCTATAGTATTTGTTTCTTGCTCAGTTAATATTACTCTTTCAAGACTGCTGCTCTTCTCTATGTCTAGTACGTTAACTTTTTTTACTCTGCTTACTGTTGCACACTGCTTTCTGATACAAAGTACACTTGTTCTTAGCCCAGGGAGCTTCACAACACACTTTCCTCTTGGTATATCTAAACTAATTTGAGGAGCTGGCTTTCGTTTCTTAGACAATGGCCAGTTGGTCTGGAGGAGGTATGTGGAGCAGTAATAATAGTTTCCCAAATGGAGAAATACACAGGAGCTCCTGAAGCTCAGACTTTATATTCAACAGAGGTTGTGCTCATAAAAGAGCTTCTCCAGCAAATGCAAAATTTGGGGTTAAATAATGACAATAATAAATTATAGTTGTGCATCTATGGTATGAACCTTACCCTACTAAACCAGTGAGAAAAACGCAGTTGGATCCAACAAGAAATGAAAGGAATTGAAGAATACACAAATCTAGGAAATCCATATTACCATCTATTGAATAAAGAGGTAAAGCTTAAAATTGTTTATCTATTAAGACATTTCATACTTTATTGAATAGCTTGCCTTCGTACAGCGTTAAAATGCTTTTTAAAACTCTCTCTTTAAGTTGGTGTAGCTGCTTTCTTGAGGCTGTAGAGATACTTAAGCTTGACATCAAATATATTTTGAAGTAACAGCTTCTGACTCAACATCTGATGCCAAGAAAGAGAATCCCTAAAGGGATCCTTTTACAGAGGTAGCTCAGATCCTGAATCTAATCCATTCAAGAAAACTGTTACTTAAGTTTAATTACATTGAGTAGGACAGGAATACCGTTTAGAAGAAAGATTTATGGAGGCTGTGGGTGGGCTACCAAAAGTGTATAGGTATTACTTGGAATAGTGTATTGTGTCGGGAGAGAAGCATTGCACCTAGTATGTATCCTGTTAAACTTCACAGTTCCTTTTAATTCTCTCTTTCGTATCTTTAACTGCTCAAAGTGTTTTTCACTAACTTTTATAGGGGGAACTAAAAAATCCATGGTGGACTGGACAGCTCTGCCAATATCTCTCTACAAACTCAAATTATTCTCACTTTGCAACAGCAATCCTCATGCAGTTACTTTTCTTGTGTAAGACAGAGTTATCAAGAATTTCATGAGAGTTCCTTAAGAACTACAAAATATATTAATATCCAAAGAGGGCAGAAGAAGTTGTATTGTCAAGTACAAGCTCCATAGCTTACTGGATTTATGGGAGGACAATCTCCAAGGTTAAATGAAACAAAGCATCAGTTAGTTATCTGAAAACTACTCTTGAAATCATCTTCGTAGAGTTCTAACTTTCATTTCACATGCTACAATATTGTTGTGTTTAGGTTTTACTTCAGATAATACAGAGTATATATTAAAACATTAACAGCATTAGCTAAGCCTTCAGGAATGTCCTACAACTGACTGGCACAATACTTTACTAGTAAACATTCTCTGTTTCTTGTGTATTAACAGAAAGGGCTTTATAGCCTAAACAAAAAACAGTGAAACCAGTAACAGGAGCTGTCATTACATGCTTTTCCACTGAAACCAGGAACAGAGAGATCATTTATGCTGAATTCTGTTTTTCCTTGAATTGCCTAGATTGTTTCAGTCATGCAATATGTCTTAATCACAGGGTGTGGAAGGAATCTTTCCCTGCATAGTAACTGCACTGTATCTTGCGCTAAAGTTTTGCATTCTGCTAGATAAAGTGGTAAACCACAATCCCTGTAAATATTGCTTTAATTTAAGATCAATTGCAGTTTATTGTTCAACTGAGCAAATCCACATTTACACCTAATTGGTTTTGTATCATTACTGTTCCATCAGTGTATAAGTATGATAATTTGTTAGATAAGAAAATATTTTGCAATCAACTGTAAACTCCTGTAACCTGCTTGCATGGGAGTATATTCTTCTATGATCATAAAGACACCTAATGAATTATTCAGCTTAGAAACTGCTTCAGTTGCACTCTTGGTTTTGTAACAAGTGCAAAGTAAAATCACTCATGCATACTGAGATAGAACTAGCTCTGTAACTTTGAGTAGACTGTTTCATGGCTAGAGCAAGTTATACTGGTATAATGCAACCTGTCTACTATTTCTGTATTTCTCCTACCTCTTATTGCCATGTGGTTACATCTCCTTCAACTTGTGTAGTTTAACTTGAAGATATATTATAAATAAAGTTACATACTTTTTTGTCTGTATAGTTGTGGTTTTCTGGTTTAATTTTTTAATGTATCTCAGGAAACAGGTAAACTGCATTCTTTAAATTACCTGTTCATGTTGAATTTTATCACTTAGGCAGGATACATTTCCAATTTATTGTTTCCTGTATGGACTTAGTCCCTCAATATACAAAGCTGGTCCTAAATTTATCCAGTATTTTAATGTTGAATTCTACACTTTAAGATGGGAATTCTACACTTTTATACATGGGAAAGCCTTAAGTAAAATATTGTCAAAACTAACTGAAGTTGCTAAGTGCCAACATGGTAGCTGAGAAATACAAGCTGCTGATTAGAGTCTTTAACACTAGTTTACCTAGTGTTAAACTTGGAAAGACAGACACCATTTTATTTATTAAATGGCTGCCTCTGGGTGATCACAGATATTTCAGCCAAAAATGTTTCCAGTTTTTGTCAAAACAAAGCTAGGGAAAAGCACATTGTAGTGCTTGAGCAGATCTAAACTTCTTTCTGTATATGCTTTAGAGAACTTGATCTAAGGCAGCAATGCAGGGGGGTTTTTTCCATCTTTTTCTTAAACATCTATTTAAATGCCTATGGGATGGAAAGAATAATTTGAAAGAATAATTTTATTTTAACAATAAAAAACTACCTGAGTTCTGCTGTTTTAGTTTTCAATTTCCTACTAACTGGAAAAGAACATGCCTGCTAACAGCATGCCGTGTAGTGCAGTGATGCACAACGCTTGACTACAGATAATTGGGACACATTTGCTATATTGCTTCCTCTTCAAAGAGTGAGCCACAACCAACAGTCTTCGGCTTACACTGCACTTCCTAGCTCCTCATGCCTCAACAGTGCCAGCACTCTTTCATCTCATGCCTTTGGCAGGTTTTATTTCCTATGGCTATACATGTACCATGCAAATACACTGCCATGGCAGGTATCCCACATTATTTCTTTTAGGGATTTCAGTTCCAGGAACTTGTCTGTAAAAGGTCAGTTCCTTTGAACTGAAGCAGTTTTGTCAGAACCATGATTTTAAAAGGGTTTAAATACTTTAAAAAAATTAAGAAAAATATGTACAAAATGCTACTATTTCTTATCAATCTCATTCCCCTGTCCTGAGTTGATGTAAATGCAATATAATTTGCTAGAACTACACTTTTTTCAAAGGTTTTATTTTTAGTAGATAAAATGCATATGCATCTTTTAAAAGATTTTAAAACATTCAAGAAATGCTCAGAGAAATTAAATAATCATTATTACATTTACAGCTATATAGGGATTTGGTTTTGTTTGTACTCAATACAATTGGACGGCAAAATCATCAAGAAGTTGGTCAAAAAAAAAAAAACAAGCCCAGCAGAACTACAGAATTTTTTTCTTCAGCTTTGCTTGACTTCTGAAGAAACTACACAGACTTGTGCAATATCATCATACTCGTATGTTCTCTTCAAAAATGTGTCTGTAAGTCTTAGGCCAGAGACACTCTAGAAGGGGAAAATATTTATAAAAGTTGTTATTAGAAAGAACAGTTAATATTATCAAACAGCTACATAACAACAAAACTGTGCTAATAACTTACCTGCAATCCCTGCACTGATGACAACAATGTAAGTGCAAGATGGAGGGATGAGCTTGGGTGCAGCTTCCCAAGTTGCCTTCCTGAAACTCCACACCAGTGGATGGAATTAGTATTGCACATTTCTAAAACCAGATCCATAGTCCTTTCACTGCTAGAGGAAATCAAAAACCAAGAATAAATCTGTGGGCTTTTTTAAGCATTCAAAATTGCAGACATTAAAAGCTTGATTATTATTCACGTTACTATTAATCAAGACTCATAAATAATTATAAGGCGGCAAGCAGTATTTATTGTGATGCACAGGAATTCAGCTGCAGAGAGCTGTTTGACCCAAGCATCCTGTCATGGGTTTAGCAACACTGGATAACATAATAGTACTTACAGTTTGGGTGGACTATAAGCTTTTCATGAGAAGTATCTGCAGGCCAGATACATGCTTTAGTCCCTGGCCTCAACTTCTATTTAGAATTACTTCATTTAATGAAGTCACTCTTGCAACCCTAAGATGAGTTGTGATATGAGGTGCAATCTTAAATAATACTGCAGACAGATCCATGGAATTCCTCTACAGATTTATGGGTATTGCCTAGTTCAGACAGTATTAACAGATCATGATAGAAGTTTTTAAGTCATAGTTGTTTCTTCATGTTTTTTTTTTTTAATCTTGGCATTTCAAGTAGTTTTATGTTGCTACAAATCATAGTAAAGACCAAGTTTAAGTAGTTTCAGGAGGAAGTACTGAAACATGAAACAAAACCAGCCACAACTCACCCACTCAGGAAAAAGTACAAGAATCACATGACATTGTTACCTGCAATTTGTTATTTTACATGTAATGTCAAAAGGTTCTTCCAAATTTACAGTATCTGGTATTGTCTCCAGTGAAAGCCTTACATCGCCATAACCAGGAGCCTGGAAAGGAGCAAGAATGTATATTCTTAGATGTTGGATAAGGAAGTTGAAGTTTTTGCTAAAGTTTTAATTTCCTGGAAGAAGCTTGGAATAAGAGAAATCTGAAGAAAGAAGACTGACTGTGCTTTTGATTAGTATGGAAATCACAGCAGTTCTCCATCTTCAGCTGATGACCACCTTCTTTATAGGTTTAACAGTTCATCAGATAAGGATGATCTTTATTATTACATTTTTTCAAGATAGTTTACACCCTTAAGGTTTGAATAGCCATATACAGTTCCTGAGAAGATCAGCTTTAATCTAAGACCTCTGTTAGACAGATAACAGATCTGTGTGGACAACATCAGTAAAACTTCCCTGATAAACCCACCACTATTCCACATCCTAAGGAACAAGAGAAACTGCCATTTCAGTCCTCTATGCCTCTGGCAAAATAATTAATTGTAATCAGTTATAAAGTCACATGATAGGAATACTTGTCAATTATCCATGAGCCAGATACATTTCATATGCTCTAGTAATAAACTTATAATAAATATCTTAGTTACTACCAAGCAGGGTGGTAAAATAGTAACTTGCAGATGAAAAAGCATGTTTAGATTTGCAATCCCCACAAGTGATAGATCATGAGGGAAAAATAGGGGAAAAATTTGTCCTGCCTGCCAAGGCTCAGTTATTGCACATGTTCCAATTCTGCTGATGAAAGGATGATGTATTGAAAGTTGTATTTACAGCACGACTGAAAGATTCCCCGAAGAGGTCCAGAAAAGTCAATGACTGAGAGGCTGAGAACAGGTTTTAGTCACACAGAATTTTTGCTATAGACTAATGACAGATGACATTTTAGAAAGCATATTAAATTGAACATTAAGAGTAAGCAAAGGGATGTCAAACCAATGCAGACTTAGATTAGTCAAACAACATATATTTAGAACCTTGCAAGAAAGAGAATTAACTATTCAGCACTGGAAAAATGCAAATATATTCAGCTGTATTTGGTGACAAGGAGGAATTTACTGTAAAAATTGCACTCACATCCCTAAAGAACAGGGTTAATTAACATTAGGCTCTTCTTTTACCAGAGATATATTAAGAAAAAAAAAACAACAAACACAAACCCACAATAAAACCAGTATTTTAGAAAATAAACTTAGCATCAACTGGCCAAATCAAAACAGGATCAGAGCAGATGAGGCCTATACTGCACCATACCTGTTGAACTCAAAAATGAGATACCT
Organism: Aphelocoma coerulescens; assembly: GCF_041296385.1. Lineage (NCBI taxonomy): Eukaryota > Metazoa > Chordata > Aves > Passeriformes > Corvidae > Aphelocoma > Aphelocoma coerulescens. The sequence goes on along the minus strand of NW_027184085.1, from coordinate 20,825,984 downwards.
CCAAGAACTAATGGTTAGAGGCAAAGGCGTTGAAGTAACACCCAGAGGAGTAACATAGGTTTTATCCACAACTGAGGTAATTGCTCAGATTATGGAATCAACTAGACAATTTCCCACCTGTGCTGCTCAAGAATAATGTTCTTTAACTTCGGACTGGTTCTATTCTGGTCCTGTACTGAATGCCTATGAGCAGGTGGAGGACCCTTGGCATACTGTAGACATGCACCTGCCTGGTTTATTGCCTCCCTGTAGACTGTAAAGACTGTAGTTGTGAATCCCAAGACCAAGCCACATTAAAAAAGAAAACCCCAAAAACCCAAACCAAACAAAAAATCCAACCAAAAAACCAACTAAAACCACAAATTATGCTATGTGGGTACTCATTTCAAAGGTGCATTTCTGATCTAAACTGAAACAATGACTGAGGGACTCAGTACAGGTAAAATTCTGGACCTGGGTGGGAAACAATGGTTATGATCAACAACATCAGTGATGGCGAATGGATTAGGAGGAAAATGATTAAGGGTGACATCTAGAAACTAAATAATCTGACAGTACTTAAAAAATAAGGAGAAGAAAAGAGGGAGTTGCCCTGCAACGCAGAGGGGAAAAAACCCCAACTGCTTTTCTAAGGACAGATGTTGCTCAAACTGCACAAAATAGTTAATGTTTTTCTGTTAATCACAAGGCACAAAATGATGCATGACCAAAACTGTCTTGGAGTGTTGAAGTGTGTGCTTCACATGCAATTCTCAGAGGTTCAACAAGGGATGCAGAGTGAGACAATATTGATTCAGGGAAGGAAAAGAAATGTCTCTGAAGAGAAATTATAGGAAAGGCCAGTTGAAAATGAAATAGTTTATTGTTAAAAATAAGCAACAGGTTTCAAAATAACAGGAGTAACTAAGTTTAGAAAAGGGCAGTTTCTAATTTGATGGGGTTATGCACATTCTCAACACCTCAATTAAAAATCAAGAGATATTTCAGTGACTTGGTGACTTTTTAGTGACTTTCCTGTGAACTTCCAGGATCTAAGTTTGCTTGCCATAGTTCCAAGCCAATGTGATTTCCCTACAGAACTGCTCAATGTTCTAGAAGACGGGACTGGGGGAAAGACAGAGGCAGAGACCCAATCATAAGCTCTGTAAACTCAGATTGAGATTCAATTGTCAAAGTTTTTTTTTTAACTACTCTTCCATATCTCTCTCACCATCCTCAAGTGAGAAGATGCAAGTCAGGTTTAGGCATTAGTATAGATGGCTGTGGAGCTGACTTAAGCATGACAGTAATTACAACTTAAAATTCAAGAACAATTTATGAATCAACCAGAATAGACAGACTTAATCAAAAGTGTGGACATGAAAGATAAATAATATTATGCATAAAAAATTTTACTCCAAGCTAAAATGTTTGTATGAACTTGGGAGCAATTTCCATGTCAAGAGTTGGCATATTTAAAGAGGCTCTTTTGTCAGTTTGTTGCCAAATGGTATTCAAGCAGTTAATGTGTTTTGCAACACTGGTTACTGGATACTGACAATTAAAGTGCTCACTCCATTAACTTATTCACATTTTACTGAAGAAATATAGGAAATAACTCTCTAATACATACAGAAAGGTGTGAATAAAAAATGAGGCTCAAAAGTAAGCAGCTCACACTTTTCCACGTCATTATGAAATTGTTCATTGAGTTTCCTTAAAAATGAATGCCAAGTTAAGTTAACACTCAAGTTAAACTTACCATTCTTTGGAGCTGGCTAGTTTGCAACCTTCCTCGTTCACCCAGATTAGTTTTCCATACAATGTCTAGTTTACCAATCACTGTTACACCTTTTATTACTCCAGCTTTCTCTGCAAATTCTTGCTTTGGTTTCAGACAGTATAAGTATTGACGTGTATCCATAGGTTGTAAATAAGTCCTTGCGCCAAAAGTAGACTCACTGAAAGGAAAAAACACTGGGTCTTAATTTAAACAGTCATTCTGAAGAAGACTTAAGAACCTAACCTTTTTTCCCCATCCCCCACCACTCTCACTGTATGTGTACACATAGTTAATGGTAAAACACGGAATATTTTTCTGTTTTCACAACAGGAAACAACTCTAGAATTTATGTAGCACCATGGAGACCATGGAGAAATAAAAAAAACCTGTTCTTCTCAGCCAGACAGAAATAAGATAGAAGTCCACTCTCCTACATTATAAATTATTATCTGGCATCTTATTATTTAAACAAAAATGCTGGTAATTTTTCTTCTGCTATTGTTCTTCCCTCAGAGTAAATCTCAGTGTCGTGAAACTAAGATTCCTGTTCAGCAGAAAAACTATTACAGTGGATGCAAACACTTGGTAAGAACAAGGCTTCATTATGCTGCAGGTGAATCCTTCAACAGGCAAGGAGAAGACAGAATTTTCACTTCAGCCCTTACTGCTGAAGCACTCAAACGTCACCTCCAAAAACCCAAGCAACTGCATAGCACAAACAACCAAACTTGACTTCACAAGCTCTTGTATCAACAGGCGTCAATTATTCTGGTATTAGCTGTTTAACTAAATGAAATTTCATTTATTTCAGCATGATAAATTTTTATATTCTAAGACCCCATAAGGGTGTACCAGTGATTCACCTTGACTGGTGCCTTGCTAGATCATTATTAGAACAACTGAAAACAGTTAAATTTACTGATAGGAAGCAAGGATTAGTCAGATGGGTTCTGTAAGGCTGAGTATGTACAGAGAGATCAGGCCAAAACCAGATCTGGTTTAAATTTTATATAGGAGATACTGAAAAAATAGTATGCTTTCATGTTACCATGTCCTCATTGTTACAAATTATTTGAGGATTAAGTTGGATATTTGTTTATTAGGTAGAATTATAGATTTTTAAGAATAGTTTCTATGAAAAGAAAACAAACAAATTTTCCAGTTGAATACGTAATAGGAATTTGATATTTTTACTCAAGAGAAGACATACAATCCTCCCATTACAGACAGCTGACTAATACTTGTATCTCATGAAATATTAATACAAAGAGTTTCAAAGTCAAATGTCCTGAATCTGAACATACCTTTCCCCTGCTGTGTCAACTGTGTTCAGTTCTGCAACATTGTACATCATAGATGGTTCTAATGAAACCTTCTCCATAAACATTGGAGAGGTAGTGATATTCTGAATTTGAGCTTCCAGAAACACTTCATCTGTCTGAAAAAAATGAAAAGTGCAAGTTCATGAAAATATGATTAGTGTTATTAAAAAGAGTAGGCAGTCCTATTGTTAAAAAAAAAGTCACACATGTTTAGTTCATGCCTGCAAATCAAATTAATTAATGCAAGAAAAAACCTTAATCCCAGTAACAATAGGAGCAAAAGTGTTAGTCAACAGTTATCTTGCCAAACAATGGATGTGGGATAATTTTGCTATGTTCTAGCTACTGTTTATTTGTAATGCATCAAATCACCACTTCCCAAGAGTTTAATCAACTTAATAGCATCGATCTTTTATCCAAATTATTTAAAAAATGGAATAAATGGTAAGGAATTGCAGTGCACAACAACATGCCATGCCAGATTACTAGCGCATCAAGCTGTATAAAAAAATTAAATGTGCGTGTTTTTCTTTAACTGAAGTAAAAGAGTTCGGGTACATGCTCTGAGATTTTATTATTAAATACCAGCATTCTAGTTAAAATGCAAAATCCAGCCCCTTCTCTCACTCAGCTGCACCATGCCAAAGGTTACTAATACTCTATGTGTCCAACAATTTAACTGTGCTCTACCTTCAGAACATCTCAAGCTAATGCCTCAAGATGGTATTGAAGGACCAATTCTAGTACAGAAATGAAAACTATAGACTGTTAAACTTCAGAAGATGTAAAACAATGGAACTAGAGATGTTTTTGACTCACTTCTTTTGTGGAATTGCAGACCAGTGAAGTCACTTTGCCTCTCTAGAAATCTCAGGATAGAATAATTATGGAAGACTCAGTCTATTAGAGATATGAGCTCCCAGAAAAGTGAAAACTACAATTAAAACAGTGCCAATTAAAAGAAGGGGGATACCAAATTTGCATTTACAAAAGAGTTACTGATTCAGACCATTGGTCTAAATGATTCTTGTAGGTCCCTTCCAACTGAAATAGTCTATTCTACAGATTCAGATTGGAGCAGTTTGAGTATCTTGATATGATAAATTTTAAGAAAGTACTTTTGTGAGGAAGGTGGAACAAAACTTACAGCTTCTTTTTGATCAGTGTAAATAAATGATTCTTTATACAAATGAAGTCCTGCTTGTAAATTACAAAATTAAAGTGGGACAAAATAGCCAAAACATGTTTAGTCTCAAAAAATTGTTAGAAGGAGAAATAAAGAATGGTTGTGTAACTTTTTGTATTGTCTTATAAACACATGAAATACAAAGCACCATATATATAGTAATGAAAACTGTGCAACCTCAATGGGTTACAGAGACACCTCAGGCTTGCAGGAACTGGAAATAACCCCAACAAAAACATGGTTCTCAGTAATCATTACTACTACCTAACTGTCACTTAATTTGATACCATTTATATCCCATAAATCCATTGCTCAAAGTGTCCATTTACCCAAATATTAGTAGTTTTCAAAGCAGCAACCATAGGCAGAAGTTTTAAAATGCTAATTTGAAAGGAAAAAGTAAAAACAAGCAGCATAATGAAAAAGCAAGTTAGTTTTGTGTTATTTCTAATTTGGTTTAATATTACATGGTTTCAAAAAAAAACCTTTTCAAAATATGCAGTTTATTGTAATACAAGGCACGCCTTAAAGTGAAATCAGACTGCAGAAGTAACATAGTAACTCAATCAACCGTTACATGCAGTTAAAATTGTGAAGTGCAGTTCCAGCTAGCCAAAGGAAGGAAGAACATCCAACTGCTGCTCTCTCCTCAAACCCACTGTCTCCACCAACCAGATGTGAAAAGTTCTGTCACAGCTTACACAAACAGTGCTGTAGTGAAACCTACATTTCCAGGGTCAGAAGCAGAAAAATTTTAGAAAGAAGTTAACTTCTCTTTTCAAATAATAGGTCTAATAAAATTTTGGTGAGGTATTTTATAGGAGTACCCCCACAAGCAAGAATCTGTAACTATCAAGTTCTAGTTTCAACAATGGGTATTAAAGAAAGAGCTAACCATTTAATGATTAGCTGCACATATAGAGATGAGAAAACATCAGTTTATGATATGCGGAACAAACATTGCTTTTCCATTATGTTTGTAAAGAATGTCAATAATAAGCACAGAGACAGTTAAGCAATTAAAAAAGCATACATATTTATAAAAAAATAAATAAAAATTACCACAGAACTGAGGTCACTCTAATGGGAAAATAAAAAAAAGAACACATTAGAGAAATTAGGGTTAAATGTTAAAGAAAAAGGAGGCTAACTTCCAAACAAAATGCATTTCTGCATTTTTTTGCACCATTTAAACAAGATAGCATTAGTAAGACAGAAACATAAATAAAAAATGGATGCAAACAAAGATGACAACTACATTTCTAATAACTTATAGCTAGTATGGTTACATGGTTTACTAGCTTTGCTTCAGAACCAATCCAAAGTAGAGCTTAAGGCACACAAGTCACAGACAAGATATGGTAGAATAAACCGACTCAAAAAAAAAAAAAAAAAGATAATTAGTTTTTGAGCAAGTTTAAAGTTTGTCCTGAATTTAAATCCATGCAATGGGATGTATATGAAATGGAAAAACAGTCCTTGTCACCTTACAGATAATTTGAGGTCTCTGCATATATAATGTCTCAAAAATAATGTGGTAATGTGTTCTAGCAAAGCTACCATGTTGCAAGGTGTAAGAAAATTTGGCATAATATCATCAAGAAAAACTCTTTTTTCAATATCCATCAATCCAAAGACCCAACTTTAATTGCAAACTTTGTTGTCTGCCTCCCTGTGCATGCGTGCAGGAACAGAACCTTTTACAGAGCCTTTTTCAAGGCACATTAAAGTCAGTGAGAGAGTAATTCAATCCCAGGATTGCAGCAGGCTAGGACAACAGGGCATGTGTTCTATGCATAAATTTCAGAGATCAACTCCATCAACTCCATACTGCAATATAAGCAATAAGCAAGAAAATAAAGATTCAGCATCATTCCTTGTCTTAGAAGAAATTATTGATTATCATTAGAATATTAATAGAAAATAATTTTAGTAACAGGCATTATGAATAGACAACACATCCGTAATATTAATGGTAACAGTTTAACTGGTTAGTCAACCTTTAGAGATCTTTAGTTAACTAATAACTGACACATACCATTCTTTTCTCCCCTGCTCTCAAGGATAATAGTCAGGATTAATTTCTTGGTGCTTTCACAGCAATGTAGTATCACACACAACATCTAACCAAAGACTCGTTTCTAGGTTTTTAAAAGTTACTTGAATTCTATGGTCACAAGACATAGTAACACTCATATACTTTCAGAAATCAGATAGGAGTGCTACAATATCAGTTTGGTGGCTAATTGAGTTAATTAAGACCCGTATCAAGACTCGTGAGTACAACAATTTTGGAAAAAAAAGGGTATATTTTTATCCATGTAAAAAGTTTGCCCAGAATTACCTTAAAGAGGTTTTAATTTCCATTAATTATCAAGTGTTTGATAATTAATCACAAAATTTACACATGAAGTATAAAGAGACCGCAACATTTAAGATATCTGTGCCTCCTTTCCCTATCCCATACTTTATATCTGAAACAATAATATAATCCACATGCTAAATAAGATATTTATTTTGCTTCCAGAGAAATTACCTCATTTGTTAGAGTTATTTTTATTTTTAAATTACAGCAGCAGACATTTCCAGACATTCCCACTTACAGATAAGAGCAGTTCTATAAAGGACTCAACCAGTGCTATGTGTTTATGCTCCAATTCTGCTCAGGTATCTCACATCTGGTCAATGTATGGTTTGAAGCCTGTGGCCTACAGATATGTACCAAATTCTTCCCATAAATAGCCGAAGGCTGACATGTAATTTTGTCCAAATAAATATGCAAGGCATTTATAAGGTCATTAAGTTTAGAAGCACTGTGTATGACTGTCACAAATGTAAAACTTAAATTACTGAACTGAAGGGTCATAGTTAAATAAGGGAAATTTAAATTTAAGCAATTTAAATTTTCCCCACTCTGATAAATTGTCATCTCCTTTATGAACAATTAATCTCCTTTACAGTAAGTACTCCATCAGCCTAAAAATATGAGCAATAACTTAAAAGTATTTGAGTTAATGAGAAACTGGAATATATGCAAAATTGTTAGTCAATTACATTAAGGTCCTGACATCTCTTTTGCCCTTTCATCAAAATTGCCTATCTATTTTTAAACTAAACAATATATATCTACTACCATTTTCCCCTTTAGAACAGACCACCTTTCTCAGAAAGGTGCACTTACAAAGCACTTTGAATTCAATCTAAGTAACAAACCCAGCACACCAAAACAAACCTGAATACACACAGTTCTCACCTCCGCATTGTAGAATTTGGTTTTCACATCTAGTGGTTTAAGAACCTGAATGAAATGGGAAAAAAGACAGATTGACAACTGGTTTTCCAGACAACTTCAGGAAAGACTGCTAGGGTCTTTTACTAAAAAGTGTTGCTTTTCTTTTTGATTTTAGACATAGTAGGTGCATGACAGAATATATGACAGAATCAACTCAAGAACATATCCGTGCTGCTTCTTACTTGCGCACACTTGAATGCTTCCCTACTAAGCAGTTTCCTCATATTGAAAACAAGTAGTTCTCCACCTAAGCAGCAGTCTCTTAAGAAACTGCCCAAATCCAGTGCTCTAAGTAGATCTGTGTCTTTAAATAAATAATATATCCATACTGGGTCCTGCAGTGGTCTGCATTTGCTTTCAACTGTGAGCAAGATCTAACATTTCTAACATTTACAAGTCCTTCAGAGCTCTGCAGCAAAAATTACTGAGGGCTTCTCTAAACATAAATGAAACAGAGAACTGTCCATGTGTTTAGCTTTATTAGCCTTCACTTCCTTCTTGAAAATGAAGCTGTTTCAAGAAATTAAGAAAAATCATAATACATAAAATGAATAAATAAATAAATAAATCACATTAATCTTGAGATTAAATCGGCAAAAAAAACCAACTCGATGTTATAAAATATGAAGTGTTATATGATAAACTACAAAGTGTTGGTTCGTAAGTGCTTGAATTTTGTGCATAAAGCCACTGCAGTTAACATATTCAAATATGAAATGTATATAAAGTAATGTAACTGAATGAAATATTTTATCATACTTGTAGGGAAACAAATTTAAATTCTGTTTCTGAAGACATGTTTCCAATTACACAGGGAAACTTTTTTTGATTGCTTGTAAGTACACTGCATCCTGAGAGATCACTAATGTTCCAAGTTGTCAACAAATTTTTTAGCACTGAAGACTTCAACATCAAAAAGTTGTCCTCACAGAGATTTCTGCATTTTAACAGACATAAAGTTCAATTCTTTCAAGTATTCATAACTATCTCTCTCTCTCTAGTCAAAAAAAAAGAATTAAAAATTTTGATTTAAGTCTTTGTTGGTTGAGAGAGGATTTTTTCTGTCAAATATTTTTCTTCAGTGAGCTTCTTATAAATTTTCCTACATGCTGAATTTTTTTCTCTCTCTTCTGATAAACAAAGTCTTTCCATTCATTGCACTAAACCTCAACTGGTATTCCAGTAAAATACAAAAAATTATTGTGATATTCACAAACCACCCCTCAAAACCAAACAACCACCAAACCCTAGGAAAAATCATTCCTTCTCCATTTCAACATAATGCTATTAATTACTTAGAGAAAGTTTTGGAACCGAAACACACTATCAATCAGTATAAAACTACATATAATGGTTTAAAAAAAGAAGCTGATTAAAACCTACTGACACCAGTTCAACTTAAAAGATTCTAGAAAATGTAACTGAAAAATCTGAGAATCTGCAAAAGAGTAGGTTTTTTTTGTTATAAAATAGCTGGTGACATCTCAATCACTAGGAGCCATCAATTCTCACTGTAACATAGTTCAGTTTTCTGTAACGCTTCTTTTTGTTTGTTCTCAGATTTTCTACTGGTGTCTCCACATCAAATTTAAAAATTAACAGCCAAAATTCTCAGTGCAGTTCTTTTCTCATAATGAATCAGAGAGTATTTATAGAAGGTGGGGAAGTATATAGATGCTTTCTGAGAAGCTCTTATGCTTCCTTCTTTGAATGAAGGGCTTCACATTTCAGAGACAGCTGGCTTCTGGCAACTATTTTCACAATTCAGTTGCTTGTGCTGGGTTCAGTTAAAAAGCATGGCAATTACGCCATGCATGCAGAGCCCTGAAAAAAGTGCACAGATAAGTTTGCACACAAAATCTAAAGAAGACAAATCAGCGTTTTGTACAAAGCTCTGACAAGAACAACATTAGGGAACAGAGAGAAGATGAGATCTGAAGCTTGCACATGCATGTGTAAGCAATCAGAGAAAGCCTAGAGGGGACAGAGAAACAGAACACTGAAAAGAGGAAAACAATGGAGAAATGGAAAGGGAAGCAGTTTCACAAGGAGCGCAAGTCAAAACACACAAAGATAAAAATTAGCTTCACTAAAGAAGAAACTCTACAGAGATGCTAGTTTCAGAGAGAGGGTAACACAAAAACTTATATGGAACCATTTTCCCCAGGATTGTCAGTAAACACCTTTGACTAATCAATATCTGGTGTTTCAAGGCCCGAAGTACTAACAGCACTCAAGTGTTCTTTGTAATGCATGGCAATTTAACCTTCTAAAGACTGAAATTCTTTTTTCTGAAGTATCTAGACAGAGTACTAGAAAACAGCAAAATGCAATCACCCCATAGTATTACAGAATATCCTGAGTAGGAAGATGACCACAAGGACCATCAAGTCCAACCCCCAGGAGTATGTGCCTGAGAGCATTATCCAAATGCTTCACGAACTCTGTCAGGCTTGGTGCTGTGACCACTTCCCTGGGGAGCCTGTTCCGGTGCCCAACCACCCTCTGGGTGAAGAATCTTTTCCTGATATCCAACCTAAACCTCCCTGACACAGCTTTAGGACGAAACTACATAATGCTCCTGGTATTACCAGACACTCTGTGAGAGTATCTAAAAATGTATTCAGTAAAGAATGTCATGTAATCCTCCATTCCACGAGGATTAGTCCACCAATATCCAAGTCCCAATATATTTCTCTAAAAAATTAAACATCCATGAAATACAGAGTAAACAGACTCATTCTTGCCAGAACCAGTCCACAGATTAGAGCCCTTTCCTGCTTTCCTCAGTCACTCTTATTGCAAGTCTTGAATTGTGCAATGGAACAAAAGGTTTAAATTCTGTCAATTACTTCTGTGGGTATTACACACAATACATTAGACTTCTTTACTTAAATTCCTTAAAAACCAAACTACTTAATTCCAGTTTAATAAGGTTACACTCACTAAAAGAAAAATTAGATTTTTACAATATAATGGTTAGATATATCAAAGCCAGAATGACCAACACTTGCTGTGTTTAAAAATAGTCATAGAGCTGTCTGCTATAAAAAGGGACTTTAAGAGTAGATTTATTTTCTCAATAAATTAATAGAAATTATAAGATGCAATATTTATTAGTTCTGAGATGTTTAACTGTGTGGTTATTAGAAACCACCAGTTTGTGTGAAGTTTGAAGCAGGGGCTTTTAATGGTTCACTTTTAAAAATGAACAGATTTTTGGTATGTAAAAATGCTTTTGAAGTATCAAATGTTTTAAAATGGCTTTTCCAGACTCACACACTTACTAAAAGCAGAGTAAAATACTTCATGAAATACCTGAAATTTGAAGAACTTTCTGAAGTACATCTTCTCTCCAGTCTGCGTAGTATAACTTACTGCACAAACTAAGCTGAAAAAGAAACAATTGGGGGAAAAAAAAAGTTGTGTTACTTTAAATCTCATACTGTATCAAAAGCAGAATAGTATGCATGTACTGCAGTTTCATTTAAGCTCATTTAATAGTAGAAAAATTTAAAATTTTACATGTGCGTTCCTATCTCCTTTACTTCATGATGGATCACATCATCAATGCAACAGTCAGGTTTAAGCTCTGCCACTGCAGCACTAGAAGCTGAAAGGTTCAAACGCTGAGAACTTGTCTGAAGATCAGCCTGGACACAGAAAAACAAAGCATTGGTTAGAACTACAGCTGTTCAACACAATCTAAGGAAAAGTAACTTATGCTATAAAGTTCTAGGTTTCACTGAGCATTTTGTACTCTACATGCTTTCATACATATTGTAAGAGCTCAGCTGGTCAGAACATGGGGCTCACAACACCAAGGCCACGGGTTTGATCCCCACATGAGCTACTGACTTAAGAGTTAGACTCACTGATCCTTGTGGGTCCCTTCCAATTCAGAATATTCTGTGATATTCTTGACTCAGACACCTTCTGTGACATATATTGAGATGACTTACAAATCTAAAGACAAGTTCTAAAACATATAAATAGTCCAGTCCTTCACCATGCAGCTTACAAAATCTCTATTTACTTTTCACATTGAGTTCCACAACGACTTCTGAAATTTCTACGCTCAGTGTTTTCTTTGTTCAGCAGTAAACACAAAAAGCCAATTCACTAGAAAATAACTCATACAATATACAGATCAGTGTACACTTTACAGGAAACTGCTTTGAAGACCTCATTGAAAGTGAAGGTAAGTCAATATAACTCCATTTTTTTAGCTGTGGAAGTTTTGCTACACCAATTCTTCAGAGAAACTTTAAATACAAGGGTGCATGTCCAGAGAAGGTCAATGGAGATGGGGGTGTTTAGCCAGGAAAAAAAGGCTCAGAAGAGGTGTTGGGGTCCTTTTCCCCCTGCCACGTGGCCCTGGGAAAGAGGCCCTGGGGGGAGACACAGGGTTTCCCTGGCCCCTGGTCAGCCTCGTTCCCCATTGGTTGTTTTGTGTTCCCCTGCGTGGGCAAGGACCCTCGGGTCCCGTGATTGCTTCAGTTCCTTGGCAGAGCCCTGCAATGCAGCTGGGGAAATAAACATCTCTGAAACATCTATAAAGAATCAGTCCATACATATTTCTTTCCACGGGACTTGTTGATTGATACATCGTGTTGCAGTTTCCCCTTTGCAACAAAGAGGGACTTCATTGCTTTCTGCAATTACCTGAAAGGAGGCTGTAGCCAGGTGTGAGTCAGTCTCTTCTCACAAGTAACAACACGAACAAGAGGAAATGGCCTAAAGTTGTACCAGGGGAGGTTTTGATTGGATAGCAGGAACAATTTCTTCACCAAAAGGGCTGTCAAGCATTGAACAGGCTGCCTAGGGAAGTGGTTGAGCCACCATCCCTGCAGGGGACTGTGTAGATGTGGAACTTAGGGACACAGTTTAGCAGTGGACTTCGCAGTGTTGGGTTAATAATTGCACCTGTTGATCTTAGAGGTCTTTTCCAACATAAACTCCATTATTCTGTAATTAAGTCCATTTTTTGATACAATCCTAGTTTTTCATTTTAATCTTTGAAGATTTCTATAATCATTTCTATTTTTATGTCTTACTCTTTCCAATTTCCAGGTATATTTTCTGGATTGGAAAAAATGACATGTATTTCCTGAAGTCTATGTATTAGCATCAAACATACAGTATATTGTCAGAAAATAGAATCATCATATTGTATTTTTTTATAAATCTTTTGTAAGTGGATTTCTACTCACATACCTTCACCAGTATGTCCTTGACAACTTGATTGCTATCATTGTGCACACTAATATAACTGGAAAATGTCTCTCCCAGAAATATATTTCTGTATTTCAGAAAAAAAAAAAGAAAACAAAATAGTTTTAGTAACAGTTATTAAAAAACCAGAACATTTCACTGAAACACTTCTAAGTTCACACACACACAGAGTTGCCAGATCAAATCCTAGAAGAAGACTCGAATCTGCTCACCCATACTTCTGAAGTCATCCTTCTAAGACAAATAGCTTTAAAAGAAAATAAAAAAATCAGAATTTCTTCTAGGTAAAAATCTGAGAGGAGTAAGAAGATGGCTTTCAGTACCCACAAAAATCACAGTAGTAAACTCTACTAATATAAGATGTGGTTTATAGTAGTGCATTACCTTAGAAATTCACCCACAGCTGCAAATCTCTTTCAACTTTCAATCCTTACTAGGTTCAATCAGGCTACAGACAAGAAACATCAGGAAGCATACATATATGTATTTCTAAATCAAGCCAGATATTATTTTTAAAATGACTGAACATCTCATTGCAGAACAACGGTATTCAAATAGAAAGAGAAGTATGAATCCTAAACCAAATGAATCCTAAACCTCGCATATTACAGTTACAATCATTCATTCTTACCCAAAATTTTGAGGCAAAGTCAGCATTTCTCCTAACATCAAAGTTTCGGCACCTTTTACAGTAGAAGGATCATCTTTCATGAGCTGGTTAAATAGATTACCTGTAAAAATATCAAGGTGCTATTAATTAAATATTTGCTAGGTCTAAAGGTTTGTCTACATTTAAGTTAGACATTTAATCACTGACTCAGATGTATTTTATTTTAGATATATTTCTTTTACAATAAACTTGTTTAGGGATGAAATACACATCCATAGGCCTGCTTATAAGATATAACTTAACTTCAAGGCACTTGTGTCCAATAATTTATTCAGTATATACATACTGAAGGGCACAATCCCAAAGGCATTTCCCAAATGAACACTGAATTTTAAGAGAAATTCTATCCATCTAAACCACATTACATAACAGAACTAATCAACCTCACTTACTTTTTTCCCCTGCTTGCTTTGTATTTCCATACAACCCTTCTTGAATCTTTCCTTTGACTCTTATATTTGACTTCTAGACTTCAACTATTTCTGGGAGACGACCCAGGGATTTTCAATTTATGATGGCATACCAAGCATAACACAACTCAAAACCAGTGATTCTTGTAATATTGTTTTTCTACAGAACATTCATGTCCTGGTTCTAATTACCAGGGCCATTTCTCCAGATAAAAAAACACAGTAATGCCAATCTTTCTCCACTTACACATTTCTCTCATAGAACTGCCTCTCACTGTGTATGTCAATGGCTCAGACTTTGAGGTCACGTGCTTGAGTATTATCACCAATCTTTCAAAGACATAGGTCAAGAGCTATAGAGTGAACCTTGCTACTTTCTTTCAGTTATTGCCAAATCTAAAATACACTGCTCTTTCAGATTAGAGTCTATGGGAGGTCATGACTCCTCTAACACCTAAGTGTTAGATGACCACAATGCTTAAACGTGGTAATGCATACATAATAATCAGTCAGTAGAAAAGACTTACCTGGCAAATCTCTTTCTTCACAAGTCACCGGAATATTAGTGAATAAGGTAGGTTTGGTTAGCCTCATCACTGCAAAAATCAAAAAACAAACTATAGGTCAATCAAACAAGCATTTAAAATTTTTTTTTCCAAGTATAATTTTGCCTTGCTCTTCTTCCACAAAAAAAAAAAAGCCCCAACAAACCACAACCACCAATTAAACCTTAGCCTGAAAAAGGATCACATGGCCTTTTACAATATAAGAAAAACTCCCTGCTATTCTGAGATCCAAGAACACTGGTAATGCCATTGCTCCCTCTTACTTTCTACCTCTGGTGAACTAACCTACTAATAATCTACTGCTTTCAACTTGATGTGCTAAAGGTCTTACACCTGCTACAGTGTTAAGTGCTTTGTGATCTCCAGGAGTGTACCAGTTCCATCTATTTGTGGACTTTTCCAGGTTAAGTGCCTGTCCTGTGATCCTTTTTGATCTAGAATGGGACATGATGACTCACAAAGACCCTTTCAGTCAAACACCAGCCTAAAAGAAATTGCATTAACACCTTAACCTATAACACATACACAAGGTAGAGTTACAAGACTAAAAGCCTACATTATTTATACCACTGCTTTTTCTGTAAGTCACAAACTTTAAACTCAAGCCAGCAAAACCATCACAAAAACCTCACGAATATACTTACAACGGAACTATATTACTCATACTGACAAAATCAAAATCATTGATATTTTGCTATTAAAAAATCTCTACTTCAAGTAAGTAATATTTTCAAAGGCTATTTTAACTCACACACAAAATTACATTATTTTTACTTATATGACAGATTTAAATGCTACTTCTTCAAAGAATTTCTCCATCTTCAAAATAACCAAAGGCCCTAAACTTGTATATAGCTTATCATGAAGGATTCATATGAAACAAAATTGAGCATTTGTAATCTTAGGTGCTAATATGAATATGTAAAAACCATTTTTTTTCTTTGAAACTTAACAAACATAAAACCAACTAAAACTAAAAAATAAACCGAAAGGATTTCTCTTGATTGCAACAAGTTAACCAACACCCTTGCACTGACACATGTATGGTGGGTTTATCTTTATTGTACTTTTGTACAGCTAATGTGTCCAGACAACACTCACTGTTTCTACTGGTGTAAAGTATTCAATTACTTTAATATACATTTGGGTACAGTGGGCTGTATTGGTTCACAAGAACTTACACTACTATCCAGCAGACCTATGCAAATAAGCATTGACACAAACAATTCTCACTTTTCACAAGAAAAAAAGATAATATATTCCCTTTATTACAGTGAAAAGTTGAAAAACCAGGACCTTTGAAGACTTAGAACCATGAGGTATATTACACAAAACCCAAGATATCAAAATAGAGTGAATAGTGAACCACATTCAACATTGAAAATGAAAAAACAATATATACTGAATTATACGCACTTATGGATTAAGCATTCCTCAAACAGAACAAAATGAAAGCCTGGATTTCAGCTTCTACACTGGTGCTAACCAAGACTGCAGTAATCCTGTAGAGCAACCAAAAATGGTGCTCACTCTTTATTACAAGACAGTTACCAGCTGAGGTGCCCACAGCTAGCAGTGCACCTACCATTATTCACGTATAAGCCAACCCAAAGCAGCAGAAAGCTGGCAGCTACAGAGACAATAACTGCTCTTTTTAGTAAAATATTTGTTTAGCTCTTTTGTCAGTATATCAAATTAATACAGTGTATTATTGGCATTACCTAATTTTATCTAAATTTACATTAAGCCTGTATAAACTAGTATTTGCTGACTGTTTCTAAAGAAAGAGTTACACCACGTCTCAGAAAATAAATAAATACATCACAGAACGAAGTCAAAAGAAATGATGTTAGCTATGTTATCATATTCATTACGACTACTAACACGTTAGAAAATAAATCACCTCTTCTAAGATCCTAGACAAAAAATACATTAAATAGAATTCAAATCACACTGCATTTTACTTTATCTTATCTTCCAAAATGCTGATGCACAAAGAAATTTTGTTAATGTTAAGCTCAGAAAGATCATGTCAGTGAAAAGTTGGCTATATAAGCTTTAAAACTAATAACAACCCTCAGTTGCTCTAGAAAGCATTTTGCATCAGTTTTGCTAAGTGGTGACATTAAATGTCACATACACCCCAAACATCAATATAAGACATTTACAAATGTCTCAAAATTCAGTCAAAGCTTAAAAATACATGTCAATGACTCAAATGGAGCAATTTTAATCTAAAAAAAAAAGAAAATGTAATGCCTATAATAAAATATAATTATTCAACACAAGGATGTCACGAAAACATAAGTCTAATGGGCATTTACTTTGTTTTTACACTGAGGGATCTCTGTTATACTTATGTGCACTTTGTTAGATTGTCATTAATGCCAGTCACATCAATCTACAAATATAAAACACTTGTTTTCCCCTTTTTCCAGATGCTACAGACCTTGACCTCCAGCTACAGCAGAACTATCTAGAATTAGTAGGAGTGCAAATGCATACCCTTGCAATCATATTGATCCCAGTTTAACTTCTCTACTGACCCTCCAAACACTCAATTGAGCAGGGACAGCATGACCTTGGAACACTTCATTCTTTCAGGAGACAAAAAGTCATGCTGAACTCAGCCTTTTATGACCATAAAAGGCATTCAAATTCTCAAAGACAACAATCTCAAAGACAACAAACAAGAGGTTTCAGACACAAGTCTCACTTCTTATTTTCCTCACTTTTAGCTGGAAGCTAGTGTTTTCTTGTTCTTAAATATAGAGACAAAAGAACAGAAACATCAGGAAAAAAAAAATCTTATTATCAAAGGTGTAAACCAGCAATTATTAAGTTGTTTATTATTTTTCACCCCACAGCTTCCACTGAAGCTATCATTAATATTTCTGTGAAAATATAGGTAACATTGCTAAGACAGTGGATATATGCCACATAAAGTAAGTTTGTATTTCATGGGAGGGATATGCCTTCACTAAAAAAATTCACACACTACTTTCAGAAAATAATCAGATCTTGAAAGTCTTAATGTCAATTACAACTATTATAGCAATTATTACAACACACTTAAAAACATTTTTCCTTCTCCTAATTCCAAAGAAGCAGAGAGGACATACTTTGCTTAATTGAAAGCATAAATTTTATTATCTTGAATAGTCTGGAATTTTCACTTAAATATTTTCCTTTAGACCAGCAAGGTAGAGAAAAGCTATAAAATGCAGTACTAAGCCAAACAGAAACTTACTAATATTAACAGAACTATAAGTATTGAGACAAAACAAAATTAAAATATATCATTATGGTTAGAAGACTGTAGCAAAGTAATACAAATTGTTTTCTTACCGCTAATTTATCAGCTGAAGTCTATATACACTTAACTGCTTAAAAACTCTAGTATTTCAGACAGTAGTTTTATTATTAAACTACATCTTAAGTTATAAACTAAATATAATTCCATATTTATGTACAAGCAAATTCATTTTATCTGTAAGGCTTAGCTTTTCCCTAAGAATATTTCTAACATATTCACAGTATAATATATCACAGAAAATCCATATCTGTCCCACAGATCTTTGGATAGTAGCATTGCAAGATGGCAATTCATTCTGTTTAATGAGTCTATTCAATTTTATCCATATGTCCTCCAAATTCTGGTTTTTACAAATAGACTGTTCAATTGTCCATTTTGCTCTACAAAATGCATGCAGCTTTAGTCTTTCCAAATTATTTTGCAGTTCTTGAGATAAAGGATGAATCTTTTCTTTGAGTTTAACACTAGGGAGAGAGACACTCCAAGACCTTTTCAATTTTTGTTTTCCATTAGGTGGTGGTTCTCCTTGATAGTCCAAGTTAATTGCTCTGTGAACAGCCTGCACGTGGATTAAAGTTGGACCATGTTTCATGCTAGAGTGAAACTCAAGGAGATTTTTTGTGCAGTCATAATCAGGAGATCCTGTAACATATTCTGAAGATGTAGAAAGTTGTTTCAATTCTTCCACTTCCTCACAAGAAATAACAGGTGCTTGCTTTTTTGGTTTGAGGGGAAGTCTGTGTAAATCACTTGGAAACCAGGGTGCAAATCTTGGTAATTGGCGAATGGGAAACTCCTTCACTGCTGCTTCTGCAAATTTCTGCAGTTTTATTAGATCCCTCTGATGTGGTCGATAGTGCAAGACCACTTCCATGCTTCAACAGTAGGAATCCAGTGATTCTTAGGAAAACAGTCTCTTGATTAGGATTCTCATATCTAGACTGAAACATCTTTTTTACAAGAATTTCCTTGCCCCATGACGCAAAGATCAGTGGAAAACAGGACCTAAAGCAGAAGTATTATAAAATGATAAGATACTACCATATTAAGACAAACATTGCTAGGATATTTTTCAAGAAAGAAACAGGGAGTAAAAATACGTGAGATATATATCAGAACATTCTATTTTATCTAGGCTGAACATTAGTGGCTGTATTCCATCATTACCAGTGTAACTTCACTACAATGAACATTATCCACATGCACACTGTTTACTCAAAACAGTCCCTTTCCAAGACAATGCTTTTACTGTCACCATCTCATATCTGCCATCCATCACTATTCTTGTTACACTGTTGTGATGCATATTTAAAGGCCCACAACTACTACTGCCTATTTTCTCAAATTTAGCAGACAATTTTTTTTAAAGTTTTCCTCCTATGTATCAGCATTTTAAGCCAGGGCATATAAAGCAACTAGAAAACACATGTGTTACAGAAACCCTTCCTGAAACAGTACTGACTGATATAGTAGTTTTTAAAGTAAAAAGTTAAAAGGGAAGTGCTCTAGGCAAATTAAAGCTGCCTGTTTCCATTTTGTATCAGAACTACACATCCAGTTTTAGCCGCAAAGCTTCCAAGCACAACATGCAACTATGCTTTAATCCTTAAGGAACTGATAACTTCTTAATTGATTAGACTTTTGGAATAACTAAACAACTTATTAAGTCCTCAAAGGCTTTATACTTTCATACAAAAATTATATTAAATACATGGGCATGGTGAAGGGAGAACTACAAACACTGTTATGAAACATAAGTAAAATATGCACAGTATTGCTCTCCTATTTCCTACCCTTCTCCCCCCTTCCCTTGCTCCTGCAAGAAATTTGCAATCATTTAAGGTTCCCTGATGGAGAGCAGTAACATACAATGATATTAATATAGTAAAATCTAGAATTGCCACTGTCAAGATTTTGTTTAATACAGTCACAATGCAAACAAATCCTCACACCTTCCCCACTTCGGCAAAATCTATGGCCTGGACACTGCATCAAATTCAAAACAAACCCAAGGATTGCACCGGTTTCTTATAAAAGCAAAATGATCCACCATAAAGCTTTTTGCTTTGAATTAATTACTATCAAAATGCACTTGTCAGCTGACGATGTTTCATGCTCTCAGGTTTTTGACTTTATTGTGTATATGTATTTGAAAAGAGCTTGTTGAGCTTTGAGTTATGGTTAACAGATTTTACTATCACATGCAGACACCATTAAAAACTTTGTCCAGGAGAGTTTCAAAATGAGAAGATGGTCTCTGAAATTACTCATACCTGTACAATTTTATCCATCTGGGCAGCCTCACTGATCTAGAATGCTTGCAGAGCTGAGATTCTAACCAGCTCCTTATTACATAAACATAACTAGCAGCACTTATGATTCAGAAATGATCAAATTTCTTCACAGGGCTCTCTTGATTTCTACATTAATTTTGGAGGCATGCAATTGTATGCACAATTGTATTTTCACTATTTGTGATCCCTGAATCAAGGAGGTAAGCCTCGTAGTTGCACATTTAGCATGAGGTGAAAAGGGCAAAAACCATCCAAAAGGAAATCACGGAATGAATTTGGTTGGGAAAGACGTCCAAGATCATGGAAGCCAACGTAAGACCGAACACCACCTTGTCAAATAGACTATGGCATCAAGTGCCACGTCCAGTCTTTCCTCAAACACTTTCCAGGACGCTGACTCCACCACCTCCCTGGGCAGCCCACGCCAATGTCTAATCACCCTTCCTGTGAAGGAATCCCTCCTAGCGCACAACCTAAACCTCCCCTGACGCAGTTTAAGACTGTGTCCTCTCGTCCTGAAAAACAAACAAACAAAAGAGGCAGCAAAGGAATTTTAGCTAAACATCTTCTTGTAACTGAAGCCTTGTGCAAAGCACCCACACAGCCGGGCAGCCGGGCTGAGCCCCTCACACCAGGTGCACATCCTGTGGTGTGCAGGGCATGGTAGAAAAGCCCCCACCGCTCCCTTAGCCCTCCGGCACCTCCCGCCACGGGCCCCGAGTACTGGGCCGCTCCCTGCTCCACGTCCTAAACCGGGGGAAGAAACACCCTCGGCTGCCGATCAGACACGCTGTATCCCCACCGGATCAGGGCCGGGCGGGCGGGAACCGGCGGGGCCGCGCTGTCGGTACCTTTCAGAGCCAGCAAATGCTCCTGCTTGGGCTGGTTGACATCCATGGCCGTTTCCCCGCGGGATGGCCGGCGCAGCGGGAGGAGCCGCGCAGACTGCGGCGGCAACGGGCACGGCCGTCCCAGACTGCAACGCGGCGGGCGGGACTACAGCCCCCAGGGCGCCGCGGGCGGCTCGGGCGCAGCACCGCCTCCTCCGCCTGCCGGGGCCGCGGCGGAGCACGATGGGAGTCGTAGTTCTACGGTTCTGTAGTTTTGCAGTCCTGCGGAGCGGCGCCTGCACCCGCCGGGGTGGTGCCTGAGGCGGCGGCGGTTCCCTTCTCCTTCCTGCGGAGCCACGCTGCTCCGCCCTCCCCGAGATGGCGGCCCTGGCTGTAAACAAGGCCGGGGCCGGGCCGGAGGGTGGCCGCGGGCCTGGGGCTGGCGGTCGCGGCCCGGCAGGCGCTACGGTGAAGGTGAGGTAGTGGCTCGGCCCAGCCTGTGGCGGGGCGGGTGGTGCCGACCGAGGACGGGGCGCGGGAGGCCTGTGGTACAGGAGGTATCCCCTAGGGTCCCGGCTTATGGATTGGTTTGGGGATTTTTTCTTTCTGAATGACCATCAGTTTTGCTTTTCAGTAGTAGCTTGAGATGTTCCGGCCCTCAGCTGTTTGCTCCCACTAGCTTGGTGCTGCGTTTGTAGCTTGCTAAGTGGCTCACTTAGTATGACTGACCTGTTTATGAGCATCAGCTGCTAGGGGAAACTGCACGAGCCAACACTCTGCTCTGGCAGGGTCTTGCTCGCCTCTTTTCCTGCGAGGATGTTTCTCCTGGTTGTGCCTCTTGACCAGTAGGCTTGTCTTGTGGCAGTGTATTAAATGAAGTGGGCAGGAACTAGTGGTGATCAGGCACGATATTGAGGAATTAAAATATTCTGTTTGTGTCTAATTATTTATTTCCTTTTAAAAAAATCCATAGCATGATCGTTAGTTGTGTGCATAAAGCAGAATTACTGACTCAGCTTATGTGCTGTGATTGAATTTCTGTAAAATAAACTGTCATATGGCTTACTGCATGAAGTCTGCTTTTTATTTAGCTCAAAACCAAATATGGTCTTTTTTGACTTACAGGTCCTTGAGTGTGGAGTGTGTGAAGATGTATTTTCTTTGCAAGGGGACAAAGTTCCCCGGCTGCTTTTGTGTGGCCATACTGTCTGCCATGACTGTCTTACCCGGCTTCCCCTTCACGGCAGAGCAGTTCGTTGTCCTTTTGATCGACAAGTTACTGAACTAGGTAAGAAAATACAAGTTTGACATTCTTAAAACCTCTCAGTCAAGGATATCTAGAAGATAATGCTAGACATAGATTTTTAGTGTTGCACTTAGTGGTAGTATTTCCAAGTAATGAATGTGCAGTGTTCCTTTTCATTTATAGAAGTTCGTACCAGTGTTAAACACTAGTAAAGTAGTTATCTTAGGAAAAGAAAGGAAATATTTTGCCTCTATGTTCTTGAGTCTTGGCTCGTGCGCTTTATACCTTGAAGTCTTTTTGTACACCTATATTTACAAAGGGACTACTCTAATGTTTCTAAGGGCTCCTGAATGAGTATTAGTTTCCTATTGTCCTAAACAATAAACCCATGCAATTAAATAGCTTTTTTGACAAACATATTTGTCTGAATTCATGATGAAGTGACCTAGGGGGAAGGATCAGTGATAGCAAAACTGGTTTTTACTATGTTAGTTACTTCTATACATGCAATAATTGATAGCAGCAGGCTATTAACAGGAATTCCCCTACTCTAAGAGTGTCTGCACATGCTATTTGAAAGAATAAGATGCGGCTTTTGTCTTGCAGTGGAAGATTTTTTTTAGGCAAAAGATGGCACGTGCACATAATTTCTTCAGAATAAGAATTATCTAATCAACATGGGGATACAGAGAAGACAAGTTATCAGAGGAACCTGTAACAAAAAGAACTTGTTAATAGAACTGGCTCCAGCAGCTTTGAATAGCACTGGAGGAAAAAAAGAAAAACTGTTGAAAGGAGAATCTTTAGAAAAGGAAATCTCTAATCTGGTAAACCATGAAAAAAAAGTTTGAGTATCAAATTCACTTGATTTTGCAGTACAAGAATCTCCTAAATTGTAGACCAAACTGCAAGGAATATTAAGGCACTCTGCAGGATGTTTTTGTGGAGACAGGAATCAGGAAAAGAAATATCAATCTCATTTGAAAGGGGGGCTTGTTTTCTGGGTAGAGGGAGGTGGTAAAGTATGAGCATCATGAATGATTGCCAATCTAGGAGAGCGGTTAAAAGAGTAATGGTTTTTTTGACTTCTTACCTGTTACTGCACAGCTGCACAAGATTTCTTAAACTATGCTTTTGGAGAGAGAATGTTAGAGCACAACGCTCAGTCCTGTTGTTACGAAACATTTTTGTCTAAGTCCACTGCTTTTTTTTTATTGTGATGGGATACTTGTTGCTGCTTAGTTTTTATTGTGCAATTTTTCCCAGGCATCTGAAAGCATCCTATCATATTTTTTGGTGTGTTTCCTGTTTGGTGAAAATGAAGCTTTACAAAAACATGTACAGATTTTTTTTTTTCCATCTTTCTGAGGAGCTTTCTGAATGCAGTGAAATGTTATTAAACCTCCAAGTCTCCTGCAGTTAGGAAGAGGGATAAAAAGCTTCAGGTTCTTTTTATATTGAGGATAATAGACTTGCATCCTGCTGGCTAACACAAGAAAGAGGAATACACTGTGATCAACAGTTGCTCACAAAAGTAATAGGTAGAAAATCTCAGCAAAACAGCTTGAAAGTGAAAGTACTTCTGTGAATAAAAATGTTCTCCCTGGTGATCTGAGGCAGGGGGAGGTCACAGCTACTTTTAATCTCTCCATATCCAACAGCCTTGAGAAATAATATTGCTTCTAGGATATAAACCCAGGATGTTTTGTGGAGCGAAGCTCGTCATGGCTCCTCTTTGAGACATCTGTACCTTTGTGACCTTGCTCTAATCACCTAGTAGTTGCTGCTGTTGGTTAAATTTGCTGCACTTGTAGTTCTGTTTTGTTCTAGAGCTTAGGAGCTGGGAGGGACAACATGGGGCCCAGGGGAACTTTTCATACTTCCCTCCCCTCCTTTTGAAGATATGAGAAAGCAAGCTCCATGTTCACCCTACTTCCATTCTACCTTATAATTAATTTAATGAAATAATGCTCTCTAGTATCAGAGAGCTGTTTAGTATCTAAATTTTGATTATAGGACCACTGCCAAGAGAAAATTCAATTGAAAGAAAAGCTGTAAAATTAGGACATAAAGCTACCTGTGCTGAACACAGTTTCTTAGTCAGTAACTATGGATTTTATGGAGACTTTTAGTTGGTTATTTAACCTATGGTTACTTTTTTTCCTTTGCCCTTATTAGTAAAGCACTTAATATTATATTCTTCCAAGTTTCCTAAGTAATCTTGGGAACTTTTTGAAATAAATACTTTGGGATCTGTATATGGATAGATGTAGCTGTATTTTTTGGAACTGAATTCTTGGTTTAAATTTACAAGGCTGTCTCTTCTTTCTGTATGTAACTGTATGTGAGGGCTGGGTTAGAAGTACTTTGTGAATCAGCATTTTTGGAAATACGTGTTCTACAACTGAAAATTGAAATGTTGTTTACGTGCTTAGCAAAATTTTCTAATAGTTCATAAAATCTTATTACAAGAGAAAACATTTTGTAGTGAACAGATAGGACTAAAGCCTGCCCAAATCATTCTGCATTGCAGAATAGACAAAACATTGATTTTTTGTTGGGTATTTAAGAATTCTTTGATGAATTTGCCTGTGATTAATCTTCTAATGGAGAATTTTAAATGTACATGTTGAAGGTATGTGAAGTGTTGTCTTCAACTGGATTAACGTTTTTTAACCAAAAAGGTGCAATGGAAAAGTTCATTTGATTTTCAAAATTTTTAAATCGTAGGTTCTGGAGATTGTTGATTCAGACAGTTTATATGGGGAAAAATCCAATCAATGGTGTCTGTAGAAAAAGAGGCTGCTCTTAAAGCTTTTCCTTAGAGTATATTTGGTTTGGAAGAAAAGACAAATAATTTCTTGCAAACTGCTTTCTCTTTTCCTATGTTGGATTACTAGGGGTTTTTTTGGGGTTTTTTGTTTGTTTTTGTTTGGGGTTTTTTGTTTGTTTGTTTGGTTTTGGTTTGTTTGGTTTTGTTTGGTTGGTTTTGGGGTTGGTGTGTCTGTTTCTGTTGGGTTCTGGGTTTTTTTTTTAAATAAATATGTGGGCCCGGGAATTTTTAGGAAAAATGTGCTTATGTTGCAGCTTTGGAGTTTCTCTCTTACTACAGAGCTGAAATTATTTGCTATGATTAAAACTTGTTCACATAGATTTGCAGGTGATAGCATTCTTCATGGAATCCATCTGATTGGTGTTGCTTACATTTACACATGCCTTTGCTAGTGTCTGAGTGCCAAGATGAAACTTAAAAATACTGTGCAAGAAAAACCATTCTTTCAAATCTGTTTATACATTTAGACAAAAGTTGTTCCTTTATTCCTTTCATTATTTGTAATACTTCTGCAGTCAAGATTCATGCTTTGAAGTTGATACTTGTATCGTTTGCTGGAGTCAGTCTTAATATCTTCACTCTGTCACTATCTTGCTCCTGGCTGACACGTTTCCTGCTATTCATGTCTTACTCTTCTTTTGAGATGACAATCATAATGTGTAATGATTTTTGTAATTGACACAAACATGCTTTGTAGGCACAAGGATGAGATCACTAGACTCTTACATTTGTGATTGAAGCAGAATTTGAGGTAAAGTCCAAATGATGAAATGAATGTATTTATACAACTCATCTTTTAGTGATTTTAAATATAAAATAAACACTTGGTCAGATGTGTTGAAAATGTGTAGGTCAAGTACATAAAAATTTTATAGGTAAATTTGGAGTAAAAAGGAGCAAAGTCCCCTTTTTGCAAATATGTAAACTTCATGATAGATACCAGTGAAATGAGACATGACTTTTTTATGAGAATGCGTGCTTACGACAAGGTAGCCCACCTAGCTGATCAAGGGAAGCTAGTTGATGTGATCTTTTAGGATTTCAGTAAAACTTTCAATACTGTCTTTCACAGTGTCCTGCTGAACAAAATATCCAGCTCACAGCTGGATAAACACATCATATGTTGGGTGAGCAACTGGCTCATGGGTCAGGCACAAAGGGTTACAGTGAATGGGGTGACATCAGACTGGGGACCTGTCACTGGAGGGGTTCCCCAGGGCTCCATCCTTGGCCCTGTGCTCTTCAACATCTTCGTTGGTGACTGGGTGCCTGACTGGGAGCTATATGAAGTTCCCAGATGATGCCAAACTGGGAGGAGCTGTTGACTCCCTCGAGGGCAGAGGAGTCCTGCAGAGAGACCTTGACAAATTAGAGGACTGGGCAATCACCAACCATGTGACATTCCACAGGGCAAAGTGCCAGATTCTGCACCTGGGATGGAGCAACCCTGGATGTACAGACAGACCGGGGAATGAGAGGCTGGAGAGCAGTGCCATGGAAAGGGAGCTGGGGGTCCTGGTGGATGGCAAGTTGAATGCAAGTCAGCCGTGCCCCAGCAGCCAGGAGGGCCAAGTGTGTCCTGGGGGGCATCAGGCACAGCATGGCCAGCCGGGCAAGGGAGGGGATTGTCCTGCCCTGCTCTGCACTGGGGCAGCCTCACCTCGAGTGCTGGGGCAGCTTTGGGTGCCACAGGATAAGAAGGACAGTACTAGAGAGTGTCCAGTGGGGGGGCATGAAGATGGTGAAGGGCCTTGAGGGGAAGCCTTATGAGGAGCAGCTGAGGTCACTTGGTCTGTTCAGCCTGGAGGAGACTGAGGGGAGACCTCACTGCAGTTACAGCTTCTTTGTGAGGGGAAGAGGAGGGACAAACACTGATCTCTGCTCTGTGGTGAGCAGTGACAGGACTGGGGGAATGGCCTGAACTTGTGTCGGGGAGGTTTAGGTTGGATATCAGGAAAAGTTTCTTCACCCAGTGTTGGGCCCTTGAAGAGCTCCCCAGGGAAGTGGTCACAGCACCAAATCTGCCAGGGTTCAAGAAGTATTTGGAGTGTGCTGTGGGACATACAATGTGGTTATTGGGAATGGCTTGTGAAGGGCTAGGAGTTGGATTCAGTGATCCTTGTGGGTCCCTTCCAGCTCAGGATTATGACGTGATTCTATGTTTTATAGGATGCTTGCTGGTTATAAATTCTGTTTTACTAGATTAAAATTAGCATGTAAGCTTTGCTTGTTTTTTATCTGTGACCAAGATGGGCATGTTGTACAATTGCTAGTGCTTGTATGAGCAAGTGTCATGATACATAATAGAAAGAATGTAGAAGCGTAAATTTGTTTCTCATGACAGCGTAGAGTTATGAACCAGAAAATAAATTCAGAATAGCTACAGACTTATCTTTTCTGATCTTGTTGCTTACAATTCAGTAAATTAGCTCTGTTTTGACTTTCCCTTCACTGCTAGACATGGAACAGAGCTAATGTGATTAAAATCAGATACAAGGTTGTAAACTGAGAAGAGTACTTCTTGGTGTCCAGGGCTTTTTTAATAAATACTAAAACGTGACAGAAAAGACTTCTATAAGAAACTCTGTAGTGATTGAGTAGCTTCTTTCTCTCCCAGCCTTACCTAGTGTTTGCCTTAAAGGCTTGGACAATGTTTGCTTAAAGACTAGGAGCTATAATCTGTTCCTTAAGTAGGTTTACCCTTTTGGTGCGTGTGCCTCCATTTATACTGGGCTATTAATGGCTATCTGGATTAGTGCATAATCTGAAAATAGGAGGTCCGTGTTAGTATCAGCAGTCATTACATTGGTGTGTTGTTAATGTGAGTATTTTGTATGCTGTAGAACCTGAAGGTTGTGCACAGTCAGATTGTTGTGGGAAAGTGCTAAACACTGTAGAAGGGAACCACATAGCCACTTTTCAGTGCTTTGTTTTCTGAGGGTCTGTCTAGATACATATTGAGCAAATCCAGACTCTGTTTACCAACTGTTTTGATGTAAATTATATTCTAGATGTGGATATAGTGCTCTGTATTTCTTCAGCTTGTAATAAGAGGTGACTCTTCTTTGCTCTGTGTTAAAGAAACAGTGATCTTGCTAGGGGTGCTCAAGCAAAAAATTAGTAAGCTCTGAAGTTAAAATATATCAAGGCAGATGACTTTGCTGGTGCTTAGTGTAATTGTGGAGGGACAAAACATACCTTCTGTAAACTCCTTCAAGATCTGTGGTAAATAGAAGTTAAAATATTTTGTTAGTTTGTTTTCAACTTATTTTGTGAAGTGCACTGATCTTAGATTGGGTGTTGGCAATGTAATGCTTCTCTGTAGCAGAGAAGGCTTCCACCATGGAACTGATAACTGCAGAGGTCACTGACTTTAAAAGTGCTGACTCCTTGCTTTATACCTAACTTCAGAGTTACTAATCAGTGCTTTCATAGGCCCATTTCTGGAAGCAGCAAATGCATGGTCTTTACTGGTAAGCACATTTTTTTAAACAGGTTATCAGTGTTGTTTTTTACCTGTTGAGGATGTTGGAAGTTAGGTTAAAAATGCTCCCATTTATAGCTAGAAGAAAACAGTAGCATCCATTTTATTGCCTGTAATCTTTCAGGCACATAACTTCTCAGTGGCCAAATTCAAAATAGAGTATTATGGGCTATAATTTAAACTGTGAGGAAGATGGACTATGGAGGAAAGTTTAATGAAGTTAAACTGGAAGCTGCATAAAGCAGTGAGGTATCCAGTGTGGTTACTAACTGGATATTTCCCATAACTACGTAGATGTTGTCTGTCTGGTCATTTAGAACCGCACTTTCACTCTAAACGATAAATCAAAATCTATGGAGTGTTTGATAAATCTCCATATTGAAGACAGAAGACTTACTGTCTGTAAAGGATCAGCAAGATGACACTGAATTCCAGAAGGATGAAGGGTACATACTCCTACCAGACTGCCACAGGGCAGCATAATTTAGGAAAAAAACATGGGACAACTCTACAAGTAGTCTGGGCTCTCTGGGAAAACATGTGGGAATACTGTTTTCATTCGTTCATATAGATAGCTGGTGTGTAGTGTGCACAAACTGAAACACAGAAGTTTTGTCTGCATATAAGGAAACAATTTTGACTGTAAGAGTAAGAAAGCTATGCCACAGGTTGCCCAGAGAGGTGATAGCACCTCCGTCCTTAGAGATCTTCAAAAGATGCCTGGGAGTGGTCCTGGGCAACCAGCTCTAGGTGACTTTGGCAAAGTGATGTCAAGAGGACCCTCCCAACCACAACAATTTTGTGATTTTGCTATGGCTAAAAAGTAATGATTCAGTGCTCAGAGATGATGCTTGATCTCTTGAGCCACCTTTTCCTTGCAAGAGAGAAAATGTCATTAAATTTATGACAATTATGCTGAAAAAAGTCAAGGGATGATAATTCCTTGAAGAAGCAGCCACTAAGATTCTCTCATATGCCATGTGGCCTATATAGATACCTTTAGCAGCAGTTATTGGGATGCAGTTCTGATTTTGGTTCTCATGTCATTGGTTCATGTTAACTTCTTCAAAATCAGGATCATAGAGGAGTAGACATGGATTTCTGCTTTGCTCTATGGATTATGAGTGATCTTCCTTTTTATCAAATAGCGTAGTACCTTGGGTTTTCTTTATGAATATTGTTTTAACTCTTACTTAGGTTTTGCTGGAATGCTGCAATAGGTGTTGCATCTTGTGATTCAGGGAATAAGGTTTGTCAGTAGGGAATTCTTCATGGCTTCCATTAGTACAGTAGAACTGTTCACTGTACCTCTGAAAATAATAATTATGGTACACAGTGTTTGTGTGTTCCTTATATTCTTTAGTTGTTAGCTATTGCAAATTATTTTATAACTATTTTTACTGAGTTTCTCTAAATTTTTAATAATCTTGGCATCTTTTAAGTAGGGAAAATGTGCATAAGTATTAAATAGCTCAGTGATCAAAGGAAGGAAGAGGATGGAGTGAGCTTGCAGAAAAAATGTTAGTTGTATCTCACTTTGTTAATATTAATGTAGTTGATGTGGTCTTAATGTTTGTCAGAATCTCAGTAGTTTGTGTAATTTCTCAAAATTATATGTTGAGATTTGTGTTCCTCTCCTCCCCTTTGTTTAATTCTTTGTCAAAAATAGGAGATTCTGGTGTCTGGGGATTGAAAAAGAACTTTGCTTTGTTGGAACTCTTGGAACGGTTGCAGAATGGACCTGCTGGGCAGTATGGGACAGCTGAAGAAGGCATTGGTCTCTCTGGAGAGGTACTGAGTTTTAAACAAAAGGCAAAAAAAATTTGTTATGTTTGCTAGAAGGTATCTCTAAAAAGGAAAAAAAAATGAAAATCAGTTCTTTGCCAAATGTAATTTCACCAATAATACTATTAATTTCTTCTAGTATCTAGTACTAAGGCTTCAGTTAATTGCTTCATAATTAAATGCTAATTTAAGCAGAAAATAAACAGGTATTAGTAAGTATGCATACTATTTCCCCCTTTTTTTAATGCCTTTAGGATTTTTAGAAAAGGTTACTCATTTTGATATTTTAGTTACAGTGGTATAAGCACAGTTTTCTAAAACTCTTTAGGAATTCATCCTAAAGACTTCAGCTCTTCTGGTCAGTAGTTGCCTTTTAGTCATTTTATTACATCATGTAGTACTTCATTACCAAAACTAGCTGCTTTTATCATCTCAGTATTAACAGCTGGTGTGCAGAATATCTTGCAGTACCATTCTAGATGTAGATAACTTTCCTAAGTGTTTATTTGACCATTGGTATTCTGTTTTTCTGTAACCACTTCTCTGTTCTGTAATGACTGCTTTGGAGGAAATTCCTGGAGCCAGATTTATTTTCTCCTCCAAAACTTTACAACTTGCACTGAAGCTTGGATTTATAAAATCGCTGAATGCTATAACCTTTTGTTTTTTGTAAGTTTATTGAAAACTTAAAATGAAGTTTCAGAGTAGTCCAAATATTTATTTACTTTTAAAGAAATCTTACATTGTTGACAGGTCTTCTGATTTTTCCTCCGTTATTTGGATTATGTGTTAACTACTTCAGTTTTGCCTGTTTTTTGTTGTTAGAGTATCATTCGTTGCGATGAAGATGAAGCCCATGTTGCATCTGTGTATTGCACTGTTTGTGCCACTCACCTGTGTGCAGACTGTTCCCAGCTTACTCATTCTACTAAGACTCTAGCGAAGCACAGGCGTGTACCTCTTGCTGATAAGCCTCATGAGAAGACGATGTGCTCCCAGCACCAAGTGCATGCCATTGAGTTTGTTTGTTTAGAAGAGGGCTGTCAGGCGAGTCCTCTCATGTGTTGTGTCTGCAAAGAGTATGGGAAGCATCAAGGTCATAAGGTACTGCTAGTAATTAATTTCTGGTTATGCCGTGGGGTGGCTTGCATAATTATTTATCCAATTAAAGTACAAAAGGTTGTCAAGAAAGGAGGGTAGACTCTTGATGTGTCTTCATCCCATTCTTTCATTTTCCCTTCATGTCAGATAGTTGCCATGGTAAGATGAAGAAAAAAACTTAGAACTCAGTGAGTTACTAATGTGTGTATATATATGAAGGACAGTCCCTTTATCTGCTGGTTTTCTGAACTTCTCATAATATTGAGCCATCAGTTTTAAAAGCTGTTTTCATAATGCAGACACTATGTACACATCGCATCACTGGTGCAATCTTACCATCCTTCTTTTTTTAAAATAAATTATGATAAACAGGCAAGTTTTTGTTTACTTGTGTAATTGCTAGATATCTGAGTTAGTTTCAGCATAATTTCTAAGTCCTGATTGTATATTTAAATTGCAAGACGGTTTTAAGTTCTTATTTGGCTTTCCTGTATATATATATATGTGAATATATGCCCATATACTTGCACATGTATATTAAATATGTAGTAAAATAGAAAAGATTATTAAGGAAGATAGTTATGATTTATATTTAATATGTTGCTTTTAATTAATAGCACTCCATCTTAGAACCAGAAGCAAACCAGATTCGTGCATCCATTTTAGACATGGCTCACTGTATAAGAACTTTCACAGAAGAAATCTCAGATTATTCCAGAAAACTAGTCGGAATTGTTCAGCATATAGAAGGAGGAGAACAAATAGTTGAAGATGGAGTTGGAATGGCCCATACTGAACATGTATGCTTTTTAAAAATTTTTATTTCCCTTGCATAGATTATTTGCTTTTTGGTAATAACTAGGATAAGGAATTTCTTTGAAAATTATCCACAGGTTTTCTAGAACAAGACTTAAAAGTTCTTTTATTTAGCAAGTCAGTATTGAGGCTTAGGTCAGCAGATAGGTGGGAACTTGTGTGTTACAATGTTTTTAGGCTACATGAAAATATGGAGGCAGTGGGAAAAGTTGTATAACTGCTAGTGTACAGATTGTGTATGCTCTCAGGTGGTATGGGACTACTGAGGCTGTTTTCCTTGGTCTTTTTTAGTAAAGTGTCTATACATGCAAACAAGCTACTTGATTATAGGAGGAGTAACTTCTTGAATGGTCTTGGTATGGTACAGAAAGTCTTACCAGCCCTAGCTGGGACTTGAACTATGATGTAGCCAAGCAGATGCAAAAATAAGTGTGAATCTGGAATAAAATTTAAGATGTGATTCTGGAGTCAACTGGTGTCCTTAATCTCTTGGAACTTCTTGCTTCAACACTCTAGGTACCAGGAACTGCAGAGAATGCTCGCTCGTGTGTCCGAGCCTATTTTTCTGATCTTCATGAAACCCTTTGTCGTCAGGAGGAAATGGCTCTAAGTGTTGTTGATGCTCACGTGAGAGAGAAGTTGATTTGGCTAAGGCAACAGCAAGAAGACATGACCATTCTCCTGTCACAGGTTTCAACGGCTTGCCTTCACTGTGAAAAGACTTTACAACAGGTAGGCTGGCAAGTGAGCTGCAGCATATGGCAATATACATGGAACTACAAATTAAGTTTAGACTACAGAAAACCAGGTTAGATGGTACTCTGCATTATTTTCTTAAAAGATTAAAACAATCATGATATAACATGAGATTTAAGTATTCATTGCAAGGGAGTGTTAGACAAAGATAATTAGTACAAAAGTGTGGACTCCTCCAGTTGCTGGAAACCCTGTGGCATGACTTTTCTGGAGTAAGTTCTGGTATTTGTGAGTTTAGTGGGAGGACAAGACAAGACTGAAGCAAAAAAAAACCCTACAGGATTTATCTGAAGGATTTTGCAGTTGCAATTACAAGTATAGATGTTTGAAGCTGGTAGTCATACATGGCTGGTAGGAGAAAATGTTTTGGGATTAAATCTCTTCCAGTAGCACTTGTAACACGGGTAATTCAACATCTTAAATGTATGAAGTGGCTGTGTGAGAGTATCTGACTGATCCCTTATTCATTCAGTTTAATTATAGGAAAAAGTAAATAGTATTTGTAGCAAATAGTAAACCAAGTGTGAGAAGCTACTTCATGAATGTGTTATTTGTACTTCTTTCCAGATTTGTTTAGAGCTTGTGTTTTGTTGCCTAGTCAGATTTAGCTATACAAATGTTCTGATCATGAATGGGTGGATACTAATATTTTCCTCTTAAGTGTGTTGCTGTATACTGCAAAGTACTTGCTCTATTCCATCTGTTGGAATGATATAGGAGAAAGATAAATATTCTTTATGTGTTACATTGTTATTGTTTCTCATAATTTATATGGCTTGTAAAGAAAGTTTGTTGGTTTTTATCTTTAACCTGCAGAACTGTTTAGTTTCTATTAGTGTTAAGGAAAAATGTTAAGATACTCATATTTGTATTGCAATTTTAAATAAATCTATTTTGTAAACGTTAGTTTATTGAAGTAGAGTATTTCTGTTTAAAATATCTTCTTTCTAGCAATCATATCTATATTTTATTTGGGGTTTTTTAAAGTAAATTGCTAAAGGAAAGGCATACTTCTGGTTTTTTTGTCTGTTTAGGA
Source organism: Aphelocoma coerulescens (assembly GCF_041296385.1). Lineage (NCBI taxonomy): Eukaryota > Metazoa > Chordata > Aves > Passeriformes > Corvidae > Aphelocoma > Aphelocoma coerulescens. The sequence continues at coordinate 20,792,044 of NW_027184085.1, read as the reverse complement.
TGACTGCAGAGTAGTGTTGGCCAAACAGGAAATTACAAGATTGCTAGAGACATTACAGAAACAGCAGCAACAGTTTACAGAACTTGCAGATCATGTACAGCTGGATGCTAGCATACCTGTCACTTTTACAAAGGTATTCTTAATCTCATGGAAGTACAGCTATCGACTTTGTGATGTCCCAAATCTAGTTTAAAATAAAGCAGGAATAATGTATGTACATTATGATGCTGTATTTGTTGCAACAAGTTGAAGCACTTCAGTATCACTTAGAGCCACAGTGTCTTATCACAGCATGAGTGCAATGTGGTATTAGAGCAACAAACCACTGTGCTGTTATAATTAGGGTGAGAAATGTTCATTCGACATTGACCACATCAGTAACTTTTTGCTTTTTAATATGTTGGATAGCATTTGTGAGTTCTAGAAACACCTTTCTTTGGAAACATACCTGATTATTTCCTGACAATTCCTCACTTATTTTAAATGTAATACTACTATTATAACTTTCAGTTTATAATGTTAAATATTTCTTTCAGTTCATTAAACGGTCAGTTGTTTTGCAGTTGCTTCGTATTCACTGAGAGCTTAGCTTAGACGTGGTTCATCTTCTAAGTAGGTTTGGGTTTTATTGCTTCAATATAATTTCAGTACCACTTTCTTTGAAAGGAATTAAATTATTCAAAGTTTGATAACGGTACTTCTATTTGTTGTGTATATATATGGTATTTATTATTGAAGATAGTTCCTCATAGGCAAGTAAATAAGTTTGAAACTCAAGGAACAAGAAATACTTTGATATATGGCTTTTTGTGCTTCTGAATGGGTGAAAGAGGAAGAGGATCTATTGCTGCTGAGACAAAAATGAGGATTTAACTGTAGCTGTTGAAGCATTTACTGTAAGGAAATGAATGCTTCCATGGGGATTCTATGTCAGTTCTTGTTGACTTAAGAAATTAAATCTTCAAAATAATTTATTTTGTAACTTCAGTATAGTTGCATTAACATGGAAATAAAAAATTTTCACTTCTGCCTGTCTCTTTCCCATTCAGCAGAGACCAGAGTTGGTAGGGCCAGGGAAACCTCTTTTGCAAACCCTCATTATTCCATGAATGAAGCAGTAATTACAGAGAATTCTAATTAATTGCCACAAACAATTCCTCACATGGTTTCAGCCAAGAATGATGAAAGAATTGAAATTTTATCAAATATAGACATAGTATAATGAAACTGGCTGACTTTCTAAAAGACAGCCTGAGAAGACTCAGGTAGAAGTTACAGGTTCATGAACTACAGAGTATTGGATATTTTTGTTTCTTTTATTGCTGGAAGGGATTGATGATTGTGCCTTGTACTTTTGGATATCGTCCATTTAATAATTTTAGAAATGGTGATAAAATATGTGTTTTAAACATAAGGGTTTTCTAGATTGAATTTCCTAGATTTGCTGTTGTTTTATGTATACTGTTTCTTCCAGGACAACAGGGTACATATTGGACCAAAAATGGAAATTCGGGTTGTTACTTTAGGATTAGATGGAGCTGGCAAAACAACTATTTTGTTTAAGTTAAAGCAAGATGAATTCATGCAGCCAATTCCAACAATAGGTTAGTACCTACAATTTAAATGTAATGACTTTCCCGAATGTATGATTTATCTACTGATTTTGATTATTTTATGTTCATACAGAGTAGGACTGTAAAACTTAAATATTTTTATTCCAGGTTTTAACGTTGAAACAGTAGAATACAAGAATTTAAAGTTTACTATTTGGGATGTAGGAGGAAAACACAAATTGAGGCCTTTGTGGAAACATTATTATCTCAATACGCAAGGTAATACTGATACAACTCTTCAACTGCATTTTGTCTTCTAGCTTGTGTTTCAGAGCCAGAAAGATTATTAATAGAAATAACTTATGACAGTAGAAAGTTGTTCAGTTAATGCAAAGTACAGCTGTTAGGTTCATGAGCTAATAAATTTTAATCCAGTTGGTCATAGTGTCTACTGCATGATAAAGATGCATTCTCCATAAATCCATCAGACAGTTCATGGAGCCAAACAAAATTAGAACCTCTGTTAAATTGGTTCTAGCTGACAACAGACAAGGTACAGCGTTCCAAAGTCTGCATAGTGAGAAGCGGTACTTGCCAGGTATGAAATATAAATAGCACTTGAAAATACTCAGCTTTTAGGAGCCTTTAGGTAGCAACATAAAAAAATCTACAAAGTTCTGTAACTTTTGACTTGGTATTGCAGTGTAGTATCTGATTATAGACTAGATTACTGATTCTGAAAACACTGATACATATAGTGCCAACTTAAAAATTCATGTTGTCCTTTTTTAAATCCTCCATAGGTTTTTCTCCAGTTCAGAAAGAAGTTCCTCTTGATTAATTAATTCACAATTACCTGAAATACTTAGGAATTACAAACACCAGCTCATGTGCTCTTTCTGCATTATTTCAGCCTTAAATGCAAACTTTAACATTTTAAATTATTCATCTTTTCAAACTCCTAAAAATTGTATTTTGGGATTTCTGTTATCCTCTTAAAACATACTGTGTAAAGTAGTGTGGAATCATGCCTGCCTTGAGGGATTTTATGTTGGACAGAAAGCTAAGCAGTTACCCTGGTACATAACTGTAGTAGGTTTTATTTAGTTTTGGTGTTGGGGTTTTTTCATTGCAAAACCCTTTATTTTAAATTCTGTCCTCTGGCTCTGCCCCCTTGACTTTCCAGTCTTTCTGGCATCTTAGTTACTCTCTCTAGTGGATAGTAAAATCTAATGCTGCTGTGTTGGGTCCATGGCCATCTTCTTTGGATTGTGTAGTCTGTAGTTGAAGCAAGCTATGCTGATTTGGCTGAACCTGTGAGTATTACAGCCCATTAAGGGGAACTGAAACAGTCATATGGGAGTTAATGGAGTATAAATGGATCGAGAAATGGTTTAAACTGAGATACTTAATCCACACATAGTAAATCTGGTTTTAGACCTAAGTAGTTAAAATATCATGGTCTTTATATTAGACTAGGAAAAAAAATCAGATATTTTTTCCCTATTTTAGGATGAATTCTAGATTTCTATTTAAAATACGAAAGTATGTAAGGAATTTCTCAGCCATCCTGGATTTAAAATTGAAGTTGCATACTGCTGAGAAACTTCACTTAAGAAGCTTCTAGAAAAAAGGAATTGTGTAAGTTGAAAGCTAATTTTTCAGAGTTTGTATTTGAATGTGGATAAAACATTTCTCTTCTTCTTTCATAGCGGTGGTGTTTGTTGTTGATAGCAGTCACAGAGACAGGGTCAGTGAAGCATACAGTGAACTTGCAAAATTGTTAACAGAGAAGGAATTGCGGGATGCCTTGCTCTTGATCTTTGCTAATAAACAGGTACTTGTGATTTGGTTTTATTCTTTTCCTCAGCTTGTCTATCAAATTCCAACCTTCTGAACCCACTGTTGTTGGTAGGGAGTGCTAATGTGGAAAGCATGAAATGTAGATGTTTTCCTTATGTGTAATGCTGGTCAAATAAATGTTGGTGCTAAGAGTGCTTAGTAGACTGAACAAACAGGGGTTTTTTATGGTAACAAGTAGTAAATGCTTAGCTGTTTGATTTGTCTTTTGTGTTTGAAGAGCCTTTATGTGATCTGTAGCTTCAGTCTAAGCCAATAAAATGGCTTCAAACATACAGAAGAATAATTGAGTCTTTGTATTTGATTCTGTTGCAGGATGTAGCAGGTGCTCTCTCAGTGGAAGAAATCACAGAGCTGTTGAGTCTCCACAAACTCTGCTGTGGCCGTAGCTGGTATATTCAAGGTTGTGATGCCCGAAGTGGTACAGGACTTTATGATGGATTGGACTGGCTTTCAAGGCAGCTAGTGGCTGCTGGTGTCCTGGATGTGGCTTAACTTTGCGTCAGCTGGAATTTAATGTTGTAGTTCATGGTTTTGTTTGCACGATTTAGCGTGTTGTCACCAGGTCTTCCCTCTGAGAAGGGGACTTAAATATTAAGTTGGTGGTTACAGAAAAATACAAACCTTTGTCCTAGATAGTATAATTGGTTCACTATACTTGTGTCATTATAGTGTTTTTGAAACTTGATACATTTACCTGTAGTGGGAATGGAAGAGTGTTACAAGGATGCCTTGAAATTCCTTTTGGTGATATTGTTACAATTTAAAATTTTTCCCTGATAAAATATGCATTGGATTTCATATAATAATTATAATGAGGTTACAGTAGTTAATTGGTGTTACAAAAATTCTGAGTGGTTTAGAAATACTTTCCCATTAAGCTATTTCAAAATCCATCTCAAGTTTATTAGTAATAGTCAGCTCTATTAGAAATAAATGGTGCTACTCTTCAATATCTAAAGAATCCATAGATCTAAAGGTGGCATTGAAACTTAAATGCAGCTACACCATGTAAAGAAAATGCTTCCCTTATTATTTATTACTCTCCTTGTTCGTTACAGGAACACAGCATAACTGCACAAAGAAAACTCAGAATGGAGAAAAGTGTTGCAGAGTGAAGGGGCTGTGTCATTGTTTAGCAACTTGTGTTATGTTTTGGGGGCAGGGGTTAGTTGGGTTTTTCATGCTGAATTATTTATGGACATACTACAGTGATACTGAGGTGAAAGTGTTTTGTGCATACTTGGGGACAAAATCTGCCTGTAGAGATTAAGTTTACTCCTCAAGAAGTCAAATTAAATTAAAAAAAAAACTTCTTAAAGAAGTAGTGTGGTATAATGTCCAGCTATGTGCTTTTATGTAGAAGTCCTGCTTCCAGATTAAGGTACTGGCCTTAAAGTATTCAATAACGCAATGTAAAACCAGAGTACACTAATTATAGGTCTTACTTTAGAAGGGTAGATGGTAAAACGTGATATAAACCTTCCATAATTAGATTTTCAATTTTTACTTTATCTTCTACATGAAACTGTCAACAATGCCTCTATTTTTGAAGATTACTCGTTCACAAACCCATGAAATACGGGTGTAGTGCTGTTTAAATTTAGAGAAGGTTGCAATGACTTAGTGATCTCTTTTTCTACTGGACATGCAACTCTGCAAACAATTTTATGTGTCTGGTATGCACACCAGAATCTTCTGCCCTTCTCTTTAAGTCCATGGCCACTGCCAATTGAAGAAGCTGTGCCATGGATCCTCTTCGTGTTGGTAGAGGACCTACAACGAGTGTGAGCAGTAGATCAGAACTCTGTATCATCACTTTTATCATTAGAGTAGAGGTGAATCAGAAGAACTAGGTAGTGCAAGTGAACAGTGTTGTTTGACAGATGTGGAGATGTTTTTGCCACACTGAAAAGTGTTTACCTGTGAGAGCTCTGAACCTCACCTAGCAAAGAAAGTGTATCCCTTTATCTGTGGCTTTGCTTTCATTGTATTATTAGGAATTTTATGCTGTTTTCCTACTACATACCTTAGGTAAAGCCAAGAATGTATAAACAAATAATTTAGTACATTTGCACTTTTCTTCTAGAGGAAGCAGTTAATGTAACTACTTCCTCATAATGACATTTGTAGTATTCTTGTAACCTAAATTTCATTTATGTTAAATGCAGCTTCAGATTCAGCAAGTCTGAAAACTTGAATAATACCTGAAGGAACACTAAGCTTTAAATCGTTCAGTGTTTGTGAAGTCTTTAATGTGACGTCTTTAATGCCTACACATGTATATAGGTACTGAGACACAGGGTATTTACTCTTACTTTAGATAACCTGATAAATTTGGAAATTGCTTATAACAGAGCGAAAGGTGGGGTTTTTGCATGTACCAAACTTAAAATTGTTCATCCTTCCCAGCCTGTAACTTCTTGCACAATACACTGTTGGTGGCTGTGACTTGAGCATCTGCTTAGCCTGTTCTGCAGAGCAACCCCTGACCTAGTTAGGGCTGACTGTCCCTTCACAGCTCTTTTTGAAAAATGAACAAGTTCTGCTAAGTATGGTAGATACCTTTTCCTGTAATATTTTTAACAGACGACATGCATTCTTTAGAAAAATCCCGATTTAGTTTTATTTTAGCTGGCTTAGGCTTCAGTTACATATGCTGCTCAGTATGGTTCTACTTCAAAATGTTCAAGGTGACTAGTTTGTATTTTATGTAACATTAAATTTGAGGGCAGAGGAACAATTCTCACTTATGCATACTTTTGAGTACAAGTGATTGCTTGTGACACATGGAATGCTACCATGAAAGTGTTTTGAAATTGAATTTATTTAAGATGACTTGAAGTAAATGTGAAAGTGTTGCATTCATCTGTGAACTTTCCAGTGTAAAGAGTACACTAAGAGGTTTATTCATATTATACATTAATACAACATATGAACTGCTTCAATTATAAATTTGAGCTTGTTTCATTGGTTTTACTGAACTTTAGTTTTTAGTGTACTGACTTAATGCAATATGTAATTGGAATATTTCCTCAACTAGAACTCACTAAAGCATTGCTAACCGTTTGGAAAGACTGAATAACTTTTCAAAGGATTTTGACATAATTTTGAAATTGAGTAAATGCAACAGCCGGTGACTGTGTTGTGGCTTTCTTTATAGAACTTCATCTCAAAAATAGTATGTCTAGGCTAACTGAAAAGTCATGTTTCATCACTGATTCTGTATTCTACCTTCAAAATTGTGGACCATGAGGGTCTAATTCCAAGAGTGTTGAGTAGATGTGGATGTTACATAAAGATTCCTTTAAAGAAAGGGCTCTTTTAGTTGAAACAATTTGTGAGCTGCTGCAATTTGCATTACCCAGAAAATAATTTCTTTTCAATAAAAGTATGTAAAACCTTGAAAACTAATTTTAATTATCTTGTCTTTTGTTTTCATTTTTTTTAAGGTCATCTCAGAATAGAGGTGTGCTACATTTAACGTCCTATAGAAATTTTCTAACTGATCCTTTATCTCACTAAGGATAAACTTCCTTGTGGTAGCAGCAACTTCAGAGGGAATGAATTTGATTATCAGGCATCATATTTCAATTCATAAAGGAAGTTACCAGAATTGTAAACTCCCAAGTCTTCTATGAGTGCAGTGGTGTTATGTGAACATAAAGCAGCCATGGTCAGTGTTACTGTTTGTAGAGTAAACATAGTTTAGCATAGTAACAGGACCCTTTCAAGCCAGATTCACAACAGCTGCAGGAGTTGTTGGAGCTTTCAGTGAGAACCTGCTGTTTGTAAACAGAGAAGGATGGGTGAGTGATGTGATGTGATGTTTGGAGGCTGTCTTGGGCAAAGTGATCACAAAAGGAGATTTTGCTTCTTGGAGAAGTAAGGACAGGGATCAGCAGCTCTGCCACCTTGGACTTTCAGAGGGCAGACTAGGGCCTGTTTAGGAAACTAGTTGAGAGAGTCCTTTAGGAGGTAGTCCTTAAGGGCAATGGAGTCCAGGAAGGCAGAAGGAAATCCCAGAGGTGCAGGAGCAGTGTCTCCCCAGGTGTTGAAAAATGAGGGCAAGGAGGTCAGCCTGGCTCAAGAGAGCTTTTGTTGGAACATGTGGAGAGAGATTTTATAACCTCTGGAAGAAGGGGCAGGCAAAACTCAGCAGGACTACAAGGATGCTGTGAGGTTATGCCGGAAGAAAATCAGAAAGGGCAAAGCCCAGCTAGAACTTGGTCTGACTACTGGTGAAAAAGACAATAAAAAATGTTTTTGCAAATACATCAGGAACAAACTGAAGGCCAGTGGGAATCTCCATCCTTTATTGCATGCAGGGGGAAACAGTGACAAAGGTTTAAAAAAAGGCTGAGTACTGAATGCCTTAATTTTAAGACACCAAGACACTACTAAATCATTTACCAACAATCCTGGCTGACTGGGGAGGTGACTACAAGTTGGCAACTGTAACACCTATCTACAAGATGGGTCAGAAGATGGATCTAGGAAACTACAGGTCAGCCTAACCTTGGTGCCAGGCAAGGTCATGGAGCAGTTCATCCTGAATGCCATCATGTGCAAAATAATCAGGGTTTGGGGCCTAAGCCAGCATGGTTTTGTGAAATGCAGGTCCTCCTTGACCTTGATGGACCTAAAGCATGACACCAACCTGATCTCTATGGCAGTGTGCCACACTTAGTGGATGAGAAAAGCCTGTGGATGTTGTCTGCTTGGACTTTACTAAAGCCTTTGACACTCTCCCACAGAATTCACGCAGAGAAACTGGCCACTCATGGCTTGGCTGGGTGCACAGTTCATGGCTTAAAAACTCTGAATGGCTGGGCCCTGAGAGTGGTGGTGAATGGAGTTACATCCAGCTGGTGGCTGCTCACAGGAGGTGTTTTGCAGGGCTCAGTATTGGAACCAGCACTGTTTAATACCTTCATTGATGATCAGGTGCACCCTCAGTTAAGTTCGTGCACAACACCAAGCTGGGTGGGAGTGCTGCTCTGCTGGAGGGCAGGAAGCCTCTGCAGAGGGATCTGGACAGGCCTGAGGCTGATGGTGTGAGGTTCAACAAGGCCCAGTGCCAGGTCCTGCCCTTGGGTCACAACAGCCACAGGCAGTGCCACAGGCTGGGGGAGAGTGGCTGGACATTTCCCAGGGGAAAGGGGCCTGGAGGTGCTGGTGACAGCAACTGAACGTGAGCCAGGGTGTGCCCAGGTGGCCAAGGCCAGTGGCATCCTGGCCTCGATCAGCAGTGGTGTGGCCAGCAGGACCAGGGCAGGGACTGTGCCCCTGTACTGGGCACTGGTGACGCCACACCTTGAGTGCTGTGTCCAGTTCTGGGTCTCTCAATTCAAGAAGGACATTGAGGTGCTCCGGCACGTTCAGAGAAGGGCACTAGGGAAGGGTCTGGAACACAAGGCCTGAGAGGAGCAGCTGAGGAGAAAAGGGGGCTCAGGGGAGACCTTACCACTCTCTACAACTGCCTGAAAGGAGGCTGTAGCCATGTGGGGGTTGGTCTCTTCTCCCAGCTAAGGACAGGACAAGAGGAAATGGCCTCAGATTACCACTGGACATTAGGAAAACCTTCTTCACTGAAATGGGGTCAGGTATTGGAATAGAGTGCCCAGAGAAGTGGTGGAGTCACCATCACTGGAAGTGTTCAAAAAACATATGGATACGTGGAGACATGGTTTAATGGTCAAGATGGTGGTGGTGCTGGGTCAATGCCTGGACTTACCGACCTTATCAGGTTTTTTCACCCTTAATGATGCTGTGATTCTGTTCTGTAACTCTGTCAGGAACAGCTGATACAAAGCTTAGCTCAGATGATTATCACAGTTTAAAATAAATTAAGTATTTCAGTAGAAGCAGTAATGTTTGTAGGACTTTGGCTAAAAAATTAAGCCAGCAAAAAAGACTCACTAGGCTAAAATAAAGCAAACACTGACAGAAAGAAATCACTGGAAATACCAAACAAATTGCAGAGGACTTTATACACTGGCATTTTAAGAGCTGATCATTGCTCTTGGACATAGAAAACATCTACACAACAACTTTTAAAGAACAGAGGTAGATTACACTGTTTGCTTTTCATAGCAAACAGTATCAAAACTTAATCTAATTTTTGATATATGTACAAAGGATTGAGAAGTTTACTCAACTTAGTATTTCTGACCTTTTCCTTTGTCAAAGATTTCAGTACTGTGAAATATTAATCAAATATGAAAGATGCAAGTAAATGTGAAAACGTTACAAACACTATCATGGGACATGGTGGGGGTTTTTATCTTTAATTTTGCAAAGAAGAGATGCAAGAAAGACAGTACACTTTCTAAGAAACATGCAGATGTTTTTACTTTAAAATACAAAGTTACCAGAAATACAGAATTAGGGCACTTTAGGTACAATAAAAATAGTAGAACTGGTGATCGCTCTGTCCTGGTACTTACTGTATCTAGGAACTATCAAAAATGTTTCCTAGGTCCATTTCTGGGTCCAACATGCTCAGTTTTTTTCTGCTTAAGCTGGAACCTTCAATGCCTGCCTTACTTCACTGTTATATTAATGATGCTGATATCCTCATAGGGTTTGTCGGTCTTGGGATTGACTTTGACATTTGAGATTCTCTGAACAACTTCCATTCCTTTAGTCACCCGTCCAAACACACTGTGCTTGTTGTCGAGCCATGGCTGTTTGAGAGCATAGAAGGAGAAAAAAACATATTAAAATAGAAAGCAGCATGTAGATTAGGTACTCTCTTTTTGTTTTGGTAAGTGTAGATGGATATATTTCACGTGTCCAGACTATGGAAGGTAACACCGTGTAAATATTAGCATGCAAGTAAATACTAGAATGCAGCTAACACATACTCATTTGCATTTGAACTTACCTTTTCAACTGCTTTCTTAAAGTACTACAGAGGTCACATTCTACCAGTGCAGTTGCATGGTATAGTTTATTTTAAAGTGTATTCTCAGTTCACAGAAATGTTATTTTCAGTCTTATTTCATGGTATTTTCACAGAGCAATTTTAAGCACCAGTACAGAATAATACCTAATTCAATATTCATACAGTATGCCCAATTTGAATACAGGCCCTGATACAACTTAATAAACCTCAGAACTATGGTAGATAGGTGTTTTTTCAGAAAAAGGACACATGGCTTTGAAGTGCTAGAAGAATTCAGTTTTTTTGAGTGTTACCTTTAAGGATTTGGTTTTTATCTCTTAGATTCACATACCAAAATTTCCATTGTTGGTTCTGAACTTACACAGATCAAATGAAATTTTCAAATCTGAACACTGGCTTTGTATAGCTACAATTAGGCAATACTAGGGAGACATGCTGGCACCATATCCAAACCCCAATTAATCTAAGCAATACCTAGGTTTCCATCAAGTTTAAACCACTACTATTAATATAAGATACTCTAGTAATACATAACTGCAAACATGCCTAGGAATTTTATACGACCCTCACTCCATTTAAAGGCAAAAGGCCTCTTGATCACAAGTGATAAAGAAGTATTTCTGTCTCTTAAGAGACAGGTTCAGTGAAGCCTACACAGTACACATTTTGTGCATCATTTATTTGCAAAATAAGTACTAATGTGTTCCTTTTTCCATGAGAAAAAAACTTGATTTTTTAATATCTAGGTAGCCTCTCAGGCCTTAAATTGAGCTTTTAGTATTACTTACGGTTGGCACTACTGTTATAAAAAATTGGGATCCATTGGTATTTGGCCCTGCATTAGCCATGCTGAGTGTGTATGGTCTGTCATGTCGTAAAGTTGAATGAAACTCATCTTCGAATTCTCCTCCCCAAATACTTTCACCTCCCATTCCTGTACCAGTTGGGTCACCAGTCTGAATCATGAAACCCTGCACAGAAATGATACATTATCACATTATTGCACAGAATAAATAACCAGAAGTATTATATGCCATTTTTTCAAACTTACTGCAAACCTTACAACAAAATGTGTTAAAATGTTGTGTGTAAGAAAGAAAACATTTAAGGCTTTTTTAAGTGTCTATCAAGTACTTGTGAAAAATCAAGTTTACTCACTACTCCTGCAAGTGAAGGACAGAAACCTGACTAACTCTACCTTTTGCAAATTCTTAGGCTCTATCACTTGATTCTGGTGCAACAGAAATAAGAAGCCTTTAAAGAAAGGCCTTCTGACATGAAGCAAAGTTTTAATTCAAGCAGAATAGCTGAACTGATCTTTCAATTTTCAGTTTTCTGCCACCTTATCAACTGCAGAACAACTACTACCACTTCAGTAAGTACTAAAGCTGCTTAGAGTTGTTCAGACGTTACAGGGAACTCTAAAGCCACTCCAACAATCCTGTGTGCAAAAGGGAAATGGAAGTGTTAACAGAGGACTGACCATCAGAGAACATTACCTAAATTAACACGAAATTAACATGTTGGAAGTTACCTTGATGATACGGTGAATTATGTGTCCATTGTAGTAACCATTCCTGCTGTGCACACAGAAGTTTTCCACTGTTTTGGGGCACCTAAAATCATGTAACAGAAAACACAGGCTATGATATTTGTCTGGTGAAAAGGCCATAAGGATTTCAGCTGGGACTTAGACCCTGTTGTGCTGTGCAGTGTTTCAGCACTGTAGGAAGGGATTTCACCAAATAAGGTAAAAACAAATCTCCACGTCCTTAAACCCAGAGCTGAAAGGAAAAAGCTTGAGCAGTACAAAGCTGTGTGATTAAACACAGAGGCAGCAGCAGTGTTGATTATACAGGGATGTTTTAGCTGTTGCTGAGCAGGGCTTACACACTTGTTGAGGCCTTTTCTGTACTTCATCCCACCCCAGCAGTGAGAAGGCTGGGGCTGTAGAAGGGCTTGAGAGGGGACCTGGCTGAGACAGCTGAACCCAGCTTACCACAGGGATGCTCCATTCCACATATGGCATCCTGTTCAGCACATAAAAGCTGAGGGAAAAAGCAGGGGACATGCACAGTAATGCTGATTTGCCTTCCCAAGTACCCACTACACGTGATAGAGCCCCATTTTCTTGGAGATAGTAGAACATCTGCCTGTCCGTGTTCCTTGTTTTGCTTTGTTTGGGTGCATGGCTTTTGCTTTCCCTCTTAAACTTTCTGAACCTCAACTCACAAATATTCTAACTCTTACTCTTCCAGTGCTCTCCCATTCCACCAAGGAGGATGTGAGTGAGTGGTTCTGGGGGGCTTAGTTGCTGGCTAGGGATAAACCATGGGAACCAGAAACCAAATCTGTCTCCCCAAGGCCTGGTTCAAGGCACGACTGACCCCAGCTTTCTCCCTGCATTACTTATTTTGTAGGTAAACTATATTTGCTCCATAAGCAGAAAGTTGTTCATTCTTCTGCCTCTACACTTCTTTTAGGATATACATGCAAAGGTATCAAGTGTTGCATGCAAGAAGTAAAAATGTAAAAATAAAATGTTTTATTACAATAGAACTTGCAGTCAGTAGGATCAGTTATCCTTGTCTGAAACTACTCATCAGCATTGTTTGGTGAAGAGATGGAATCTTATTGTTGATGAACAAAAAGGGCCAATCACCTTTGTGATTTGATTTTTTACTTCTGATAGTTATTACCAAAGTGAAATTTTTTTACAATGGCTCTTCTGCTATTATAAAAACAATTAGTAGCCAGAGAAGATCTACACTGACAGGTTCACACACACATTTCCCCAGTAAGGAGAAAATGGGCTAATTGAGTCCACAGCTCTTGAGTTACTCTACTCTAACTGTGAAAAGGAACATTAGCTTGGGTTTTAGTAACACTCTAAGCTACCTTGTGAAAAAGAGCACCAGTGGCATAACTAATGGAATAAACAAGATTATAGTCCCAGTTCTTGCTGAGCAGTACATAGTCATTCACAACCTTATTTCACAATAAAATGACCAAAGAATTCAAGGGCATACAGAGCCATATCCTACATGCTCTTCTTTAAAGTTTCAATCACATTAAAGAGATTTTAAGTTAAAGCCCAGCTGGGAGAAAAATACTACAACAAGAAAGGACAAACCTAACAATAACCAACCCTGGTAATACTGTATTTAATTTAAAATTGCATACAAAACATTGCAGTGAAGCACCTTGCAATACTGTGCGTGCAGATATGACACACTAGCATGACAATTAAAAAAAAAAGAAAAGAAATAATGTAGCTTGGCCTGTCACTCGCTGGCAAGAGCTGTACCATTACTGCAACTTGTACGTTATAATTATGAATTCCAGAAACTAGAGCCTGATGCCAGGAGACACTGGTGAAGACTGCAGTAAAAGTCTGGTAGCTCTACAGCGTAGAATTGAGGTTGCCTTACCTGTGCTTAGGACCAAACATGAATTTGTTTTTGGAGAAGCATGGAGTACATCTGCATGACTTAGGTTTCTATGTATAGCAATATATTATATATATATCTGGTGTTAAATGACAGAATATTTGCAATTTTTGCATCACAAAGAGATAATGACACACTGATTTCAGCAATTGTCATGCATAAAATTTTTCAAGTCTATGACTGGTTTTGGACATACACAACACTAGTATTATATGCTGGTATAGATGCTTTTAAAGGAGCTGCAATAACAAAGTGTAGTACACTGGCCACGTTTGGAAGTTGCAACTACTATTCTTCTGGCTTGCACAGATCTGCTGCCAAATCTACTGGAGCTGCCAACATTATCATTCTTTTTCAAGATTGATGCAAACAGCATTGCCTTAAAATACAGAGCTCATACAGAAGATTATCGTGACCTGTACAAGAACTAAAGTTAAGAAAGGAATAGCCTCCCTGAACCAATAACTAAATAAACCCAAATACAATTTCAAAAACTCCTGTACCCCAGACTGTTACTTAGTCCTATTTTTACCCTACTTTATTTGTGTTTGTCAAGAGTCACATTCCTACCTTGGTGTATTAAGAAACTGTCAGGAAATAAAGACAGTAGAAAAAGGGGAAGAAAATAATTATTTCTAGCATAAGGTAAGTCTTGGATACTGCAACCACAAGGGACAGAAGAAAGCAACACTGAAACAACAGAAAAAATAGCAAATACATACTCAACAGGAAAAAGCTTGATATGAATATCTCCCATGCTTGTGTGGATGATGGCACTGTCTGACACTCTTTTGGGACCTTCTGCCTGAGTGGCTGCCATGACCTCTTCTTTAGAAGGTTTCTCATTAAATACATCTCTGTCAGAATCTGCACTCTTCGTGTCTTCTGGTTCACGTTTAGTAAACTGAAGCACAAAAGAACAGAAGGTTAACTGCTTTTTTCTTTTTTCCTCTTAAAATATACACCTGACACATCAATGTCATTATTCAACCTGCTGAACACACAATTCAATTTGAAATGTACAAGGACAATTCATAGACAGTCTATCCTTGCATTTCCATGTTGTATTAACAGCATTTCCACAGTCACAAATTCCAGTAAAACTACACGCAAATCCAAGTAATTTTTTATTATCTGTTATCTTTAAATTCTCCCCTGTACAACAGGAGTTCGCACTCATTCAGCATCTTTTCTTTAAAAAGAGGAGGAGTATACCAGGTTATTCTGCTATACTCAGACAAAATTGGCAGGTTTTATGCCAAAAGACTTACTTGTACTACATAGTTAAAATAAATCCTCCTATTCCAATACTGCATTAATATAAAACTACAGAAACCCAGCAAATTTAAGGCATAACAGACAAGCCAATTTCTAACCTCTATGGCTATGACTTCTCAAATCAGTTACTAACCACTCTGATATGGCTTGTCTGTTTGGTTCCATCACACCTAAAAACCAAACTGTGAACAGGAAGATGACTCCTGTCGTTTTTTGTTGCCTATAATGTCCTTAGGGTTTTCAAGTCCTGATGCTGGTCTGAAATTTTTTTCTATTATATTTTTTATGCATACAGTTAATTATTGTTTCTTTATAAGATCTGGTTAGTTTTTTAAATGTTGTTACTTAATTTTTTTTTCAACTAGTACAAAAGGATATAATCTTCTTAGGGGAATAAAAATTTATGAAAAAATTACAACTGTTTCTTGGTAATGTATAGATAGTTCAAGATAAAAATTCTAGAATATACTTGCAATATAAAGGAACTCCTTTACATAAGCTGCATTTGCAACCGCTCAAGACAAAAAGTACTAGAAAGGCGCAAGGAGAGAAAGAAAAAAATGATGTAGAGAAAACATCAATACAAGAATGGAGCTATTTAAATAGAAATGGCACACACCATGTAAAACCTATTTTTTTTAAAAGCTGTGCAGATTACTGTTGGATCTGCCTGAACATTCTGGAGAACAGGATTTTCAGATGCCTTCATCTCTATAGTGATCGCAGCACGATGTTTCTTTGCTACTCCTTGGAACAAAGCCAGTTGCATCATTCTGATGTTCTCTTGTTTTCCCAAGATACGAATACACCTGAAGTACAAGATGTAAAGAGGTGTAACTGTGAGCTGCTCACAGAGAATGTCTCATTTCTGACTGTTAGACTTGGAGCAAAATTCCAAAATCCTCTCAAAATCATTACTTCAAATTACTTAGAATCATTATTTATGATGTTTCTCTATTCAAAATTGTTACCTTAATATACCAGTCAGCCTCTTTACATAATAAAACCCCAACTAAATGATCCACTTTTACTTAATGTTATCTCATCCAGTTAGCCAGAGGCTAATTAATTAATTACACATTTTTAATACATACATGCTTGCCATGTTTTCTCCTCATCTGACTAAGCTTTAATCTGCAATGACTCTTTACAAAGAATGGGAGTACCTTCTCTACAGTCTAATGTAAGGCTCTCAAATAACAACACAAAACGATTAGACACCTCCACAGGCATATCAAGCTTTAAATACGCTATAAATTTGACTGAATAAAGACTTTAAAACAGAAACTTATCTCAGTATGTGTCACTGGAACTTACCTGTTAGTTTCTACATTTATGACCTTAATGCCCAACATTGTTCCATAGAGAACGAAGTGTCCAGTTTCATCAAAAATTATATTAATTAGTCTTACTGCATCCACTTTCTCCAGCTCACGCTCAACTGCCATACGTCGGCCAAACTCCATATCAGGCAGTTGTTGTCTCATCTGTTGAAGTTCAGTAAACATCTAAAAAAAAAAAACCCCAGCCCTATTAACATATTTTAAACTTTTTATCCTGTAAAACACTGATTCACATGATTAGAAAATACCCAGTTCAAGTGAGATTACTCCACTCAACTGAAGGATTTAAATAAATACATGTAATACTCTCTTTATTTTAATGACACAATAGGCATGTTGTAAGACTATGCTTAGGCATATGAAAGTGGGTAGTTGTCCAACAAATTCCTTAAAAGATGACAGATTTAATTCATTAGTATTATGTTACTTGAAATGGGCATTTTTCATAATTGCTTTCAGGTAATCTAGCAGCATGAAAATACAGATGAAAATCAACAACTGTTTCACTATGCAGGTAACAAAGATCAGTAAGTAGTCATTTTGGGGCAAAGCAATCTAAGAGACAAGCAAGAGCACACAGAAGACCTTTTTTGCAAGAAAAATATAAGAAGGAAGCTTGCCTTTAGAAATAAATGATATCTTAGGTGAATGTGCTGGCAAACAAATTCAAGTAAGTAGAGAAAACATTTCAAAGGAAGACAAACAAGACAAAACTCACACTCAGAGATTCATCAAAGACTCTCATGAGCTTTCCTGTCAGAAAACGAAAAATTCTAACTTTTCTGTCAGACCCAAGAGTGGCCATTTTCTTGCCATCAGGCGAAAAACTTATACTGGATGGGTAAGCCTTGCATTTAGCAAATTCATATAGATCAGTATCTGTTTTGTACTCCCAGTTCACATTCTTGGGAAATTTATATTCATGAGGAGTACCAGTCCAGTACTCAATCATTCCAGACTTGTCAGAAGACACAACGACTTTGTAGACAGGGTTCAAGCGTATCTGAGTAAGCGGGGACATATGGAGTTTATCAAAAACATGAAGTGGCTGGTTATTTCCTCGTCCATCATATATGAATATTTTTCCTGTGCTTTTCTCAGATGTTGCAACAGAAGATATGGCATCTCCAGGGCAATATACCCATTCACATTGGCCAGGGTGGTAGCTGCAACAAAGAGTATAAAGAAAAAAAGAATTTAAAATAAGGAATGATTTTAATTAGGCAAGAGTCAAGTTATGCGGTAAACTTGAAATCAAACATCAGAAGTAAATTTTAAACTTTATTTACTAGTTTTGCTAATACATATCTTGCTAATATTCAGCATATTATAGACAAGCTTCTTTACCAAGCATTACCACTTAGTGGATAACTACCAATTTCTGTTGCTTCCATATTGTTTTATAAAGAGGCTGTGACAGTCAAAGTAGGAAGCAGGTAAAGAGGAGGAATAAGGCTGGAAATCCAGACAAAAAGCCCAAGTGGCATTAATAGTACTCAACTTATATGAGTCAATGCCACTTCTCTTCCATCTGTTAATTGAGTAATGACTCAGTAGAAATGAAGACAACTGCACCTCTGCCATACACTTATGGGAAAGTTCAACTAGATCTTGTCAGAAAAAAACCCACAAAACAACAAAAACCCCAAGAAGTGATATAAAGAAAATTAAGACAATCCCCCTATACTCAATAAGGGTTGTGAATGCATTTAATAAAGAACTAATTTGCTACTTGCAAAAGTGTACTCTACAAACAAAACAAGCCAGAGATACAGTCAATAATGTAAGTTATGTCTGTTTTAAAGTCTGTAAGCAAAGATTCTGAAAAACAGAACTCAAATGAAACAGGAAACATCAAGAAAATTATACAGTCTCCATAGGAAACTCAGGTTTAGTTCCTTTCACAAATCAAACTAACAGATGCTGAAGGACTGATGATATTCTGACATTATGACAGACACTAATAATTTGGATTTTCAGTGTCTGTCAGTAAAGAGAAACAAACACTTAGCCTCTGGTTCATTAGAAAGAACACGATCAAATAAATAAATATGAAATCTCTGCAGGAATAGCCAAACTTCTCCAGATCACTGGTGGAACCATAAAGCATGGGGATTTGAAAAGAGACACACTGTACAGATTAGTTAGAACTGGAAAGCTCTGCAGATCAGGGCTGGTTTTTTGAGTATTATTTTATTTTTTCTATGATTTTACCAATTACGTAGTAACAGTACAGGGCTGCTAAGTCAAAAATAACAGCAAAACCGAAAGATTAAGCCTAAATGGAATTTTTCCAGAACAGACAGCCAAGAGGGAAAAAATTCCTATAGGTGAAGTACATTATCTGGAGGATGATACTAAAACTACAACTAGCAAAGCAGATGGCATAAGCTTTTATTAGATGTTCCTATGTAATAGCTATTTTCCCTAACTTTATACTTCTATTCAGCTTCAAAATTAACCAGTACACAGTAGGCTATGAAGAAGATGTTTTCCAATTCTAAAAGGCTTATGGAGAAATCAGTATTTCCACTGTTCATGATGCAGCATTCATTGATCCTCCAGCCTTTCAAATCCACTCTTTTAACAGTGTGGGGATTGTTCTTCCCTGGAATTGTTACAATTCCAGTAACATCCATTCCTATTTCTCCCAGATCCTTTAGCTACATACTGAGTAAGGACCGAAATGCTACAAGATGGAAGAAAACAACAACATTGCTTCTAGCAGAAGGAAATTGTGTTCCTATGAAAACAAGTAAGACAATACAACAGGCCAAATCCCTTCTCTAATGGAACTATGAGTGGACTGTAATTTTTAAATTCAGTACCAAACAACAGAAAGAAATTATGCCTAAATATTTGAAGAAACACCACATCTTTCTGCATAATATTTAACAGCAGGGAAGCGCCTTTCCTACTCATCTCTTCTACTGCTGCAGTCGTAATTTTTCCTATAAGTCAGGTGGTCTCTAGCCATTGAAATAATTTCAGACATTGCAATTTACTCAGCTTCATCTGACTGGGGCATGGGGGAAGGGGAATAACTCAAGAACCTCATGTTATTGACTTACCTCTTAGCAAAACAACCCCCACTTAAAATCTCAAACGAACACTTCCAAGAAGCAAGTAACTTACCCAAGTTTCAGCATGTTGATCATGTCAAAGTTGACTACATCAAATACCTTCATTGCTTTGTCATCTCCAACTGAACAGAATAATGCCCCCTCTGAACTAACAGCAATACTCTCAATAACACCTGTGAATTAAGTTGAGATACTATTAAGAAATGGGAAAGGACATCCTTAATTTCAGTATTACACAGGGAAAACCTACAGAGGTTTAAACCTGTTTCCCAACTGTTTTGTCACCTTTTTCAGTTAAAACTCTACCTGACTTCAATAAAAAATTATTTAAAAAAAAAAAAGTTCACAAAACAATACTTTATACCCTATCAGTATTTAGACTCAGGTATGTGATAATGAACAATTTAACATAAACATAAGTAAAAGATTACAGTGGCAATTAGTTCCGTTTAAAATGTTGATTTTAGAAAACTGAGAACACTATGATGGGGTAAACACCATGTGCTCCTCAGCTTGCATCTCTCAACAGGGTAAAAGCAGCAGAACTCTGTAGACTATTATACCCATGATACTCAAAATTACTCTGCAATTGAGCCTTCCATAAATTTCTCACAATGCTGATTTTCACATGGTAGATTTTGTTCTCACATTTTGCTTCTGTATATAATAAGAACCTGATAGCTAAGATCAACAACTTACTTTAGTATGTCTTGTAACTCTAAAAGAAATATACTTTTCCTACCTATTATTAAATATTTTCCTTACTGTAACATTGTGGCATATCAAACTGGACTTTTTTCCTTCAGGCATATCATAATATCTAATACCATTGAGAACCTCATTTTCTGTCCAGCCTATTTAATCCTTAGTAGTGTTGAAGAGCTTTGTGTACTTATTAGTTCAGAAAATTGGGTTAAAAAAAAAGTTTTTCCTAATTGCAATTCAGCTGATAATTACAACAATAATGCAGAATTTACTCTACAGTTACAATAACTCTAGATAAAAATAATCACTTTTTTTCCATACTGCCAGGGGGAAAAAAAAAAGTAAGGCATTGAGGTACCCTTATTTAAAGCAACATATTTTTAAACTTCTCCAGATTTTATGAACCATGTTATGCACTTTGTTCACTTATGTCCCAGATATTCTCCCCACAGGCAGGGCATAAGAGTGTAGTGGATCCACGCAAGCAGAGTCCCACACGCTTCATTCTCATCCTATCCCTGCTGGAGCTTAGGTGCAAAATACAACAGGACAGACGAATAAATGTGTCATAGGTTAGCAAGCATAGTCCCGGAAGGGATGTCCTTGCTAAGGGGTGCTTACAGTTTCCTCTGGGACCTGACAGAACCTATCAGCTGGCCAGTTTGAATATGGACAATTCTTTAAGCCACTTAAAGTTGTGACCGCCTCTGTGATACACACTTAAGAATAGACAAACTCCCCCCCCAAGCTCTCTCTCGTTTCTGGTGCTGGGACAGCTGGCTACGGGCATGGCCAGGCCCTGCTTGGGACACACCGGGCCGGGCCACGGCCATCCTGGAGTCGATGGACCTGTTCCACCCGTGGAACTCCCCCCCCCCACAGCCTTGCCGTGGGCAGCTGGAGCGGCTTGGCTCCCCCCCCTCTCCACTGCAATAAGAAAAATTCCACATTCCAGCTGCAAAGCTGCAAGGCCGAGGTGAAATTAACCCTTTTATTGCTGTGAAGAGCTGAAAACCTGAGGGAAGAGAGAGAGGAGATGCTTAAAGCTGAAAGCCTGTTGTGAAGCTATGATATATCAGAGTATCCCGTTGTAATTTCATGAAGATATGGGGGGTGCAGTGTTTGTGAGCAAAAGCACCTGCGCTGAGATAGGCAGATGCTGATGCAGCTGGAATTTCATGAGAAGCTTGGACAGGGAGAGATGAACCAGATGAGGACTTTTGCTCCAAATGGGAAAGGAGAAGACCTCAGTTCCTAGAGATGCTCCCAGAGATAGGCCTAACAATGAAGATGAGGAAGACCCTTTGCTCCCAGGGAAGGAGAAGGGCCTCTGTTTTTTGTTTCTGAACGGCTCAACCTTAAAATGGTACCCCAAAAAACTTCAAGAGTGGACCCTTGAAAGCAGTTGTGGGAAAAGCTGCAAGTTGTGGGATGGGACTCACATGTGAGCACAGAGACCTCTTCCTAAATGGACTGAACAATATTTGGAAGTGGGTGGCTGTCTCGGTGTGATACTGTTTTCATAGCATGAGCAAGAAGAGACTTCTCTTTCTAAATGGACTGAACAAGGTTATTATGGAAGTGGTAAACAGACTGAACATCTTAAGGGTTGTCTTTACATTGTCACTGGGAGAAGGGAGGAAGGTGGGGGGAGGAGGAGAGTTCTGAAGGTGGTATAATTTTTTTTTTTCCCCTCTTTTAGGTCTGTTAATAAACTCCTTTATATTCTTTCAAGTTTGGCGCCTGCTTTGCATTTCTCCTAATTCTTATCTCACAGAAGGTAGACAGTAATGAGTATTTTAGACCAAACCACTACAAAATGGAAGATAGGTAAACATCATTTAATCTTTGACTGCACTAAAGGAATCCCAAAATCTCTCTATTTGCACTCTCTTCAAACAACAAAGAGCAAGGGGGAGGAAAAAGGGAGGTCTTTTAGAGAAGAAAGAGCAACTTCTCACCCAGGTGACTTCGGAAGTGTTTAACAAACTCAATCCCTTCTTCTATTTTCTTCCAGAATTTTACATGTCCATCGTGACTGGCTGTTATGATAAAATCTGTCCTAAAATTATAACAGAAAAATAAAAACAAGTAAACAGATACATACATTATGCGCTTTCCCACTGGGCAGTAATTTGCACTATGATTAAGACTGTGCAGAAAATGAAATCTCAAGAAATTACTGTCACAGTTTGTCTGAATAGGTACTATAACTCCTGGAAAAAAACAGGTATTTTAGTGCATTTGGATTAATTTATGAAAAATCACCACCTAAACTGAAGAAACATATAACACTATCCTTTTTGAATATGCATATATAACTCCTATTTTAATTGTGTGTGTGTGTGATCTCAGCAGTTCTGGTGAATGGTACTTTTTCAGAGGCAATCAGTCAATCTTATTCTTAAAATGCACATTTTAACAAGGATTTTAAGACCCTCCTTTAGTCTATACAAACAATTTTTATCTTGCTTCTAGGTAAGCCACATAGCTTTTAAAAAAAAAAACCCACCACCCTTACAATACCACCTCAGGACATTGTAACTTTCCATTATAAAATATCTACAATGAAAACTTTTTAGCATATACAAAAATACATCCCTGACGAAGAAATACAATGGAAAACAAAAATACTTACTTAGTACATGCTACGTGTGTAATAACATCTCTGTGCATGTAACTGCGTTCATACATGGAAGCTGATGGTAGATTTTCAAGATAAACGTGTTCAAATTCAAGAACTATACAGAATAAAAAGAAAAATCTGATTTTTTTTCCACAAAGTTACATCTAGTTTCTGTTCTCTTTTACTTATCCTTGTATTTCTTACTCATATTTTAGTCAAAAATATGCAGGATTTTGTGCAAACGTAATTAAAGGGCTTTTAACTCTAGCTTTGCACTGAGACTTACACATTTTCCGTGGACTAAAGCCACTCAAATGCTGCTTTAACTCATATAGTTCTCTCCTTTTAAAGCAACTGTCACCTTAATTGTCTTAATGGTAAAAAATACAAAAACCAAAGTCAACAGTTTTTAAGTTACTGCCAGAAAACAGAAGACCACCTGAACCTGATTTCATTCTAAATGCAAAGGTTAGAAGTTTTTACAAGATTTGTGGTCCCACACAAGTCTTGTAGTCTAAATTCTTACTGCTGGTACCCACCTACTTAATTGTTTAACTGGCTGACCTAAAATAATCTGATTTCGAGCTTTGTGTCTCATTTTTAGATCCTACTCATTAACAGCTGTGCAATGGCATTTTTTACTGAACCTGCAGGTTTACATCTACTGAACGTTGTCAAAGTCATATTTACTTTACAGTGATACCCAGACAGCTGGGAGTTGCTGCACACAGCAATACCACATGCCAAAATACAGCCTAGAGGCTTCTACTGCTCGTCCAGCTTAGGGCAGTGATCTGAAAGATGGATTAATTCCACAGCCGTAAACAGCACAGTTTCAGCCTGCACAGCAGGGCTCTTAGCCTGAAAGTGTCCTCCAGAGGAAGCAAAAGCCTCAGAATCATAGAATGTTAAGGGGCTAGAATAAGCCTTAAATACCATCTAGTCCCAAGCCGCCTCCTACTAGATCAAGTTGCTCAAAGCCTTATTCGACGTGGCTTTGAACACTGCCAGGCTTGGGGCACCCAAAATATCGCTGGGCAACCCGCACCAGTACCTCACCACTCTACCAGTAAAGTATTTTTTCCCTATAGCTAACGTCAATTTCCCCTCTCTGTCAGCACCCATTACTCCTTGTGCTGTCACTACAGTGCCTGCCGAAGAGTCCCTCTCTGGCTTCCTTGTAAGCTCCTATAGACACTGGAAGGTTGCTATGAGGTCTCCGTGTAACCTTCTCTTCTCCAGGCTGAACTGCCACAACTTTCTCAGCACTTGAGACCCTCGCCCTGTAATTCCACACCCGAGGGGATCCCCCACAGCGCGGTCATTTTACATGCGAAACACCGATTCAGGATACGGTCTGCTCTCACCCCGTGGCCGCTCCCGCCCGGCGGGGCCTGGAGGCGATCTCACCGCCCCAGACCCCATTCGGGGCAGCGCTCCGCTCCTCCCCTTACCTCTCCTCTTCTTCGCCTGCGCGGCCTCCCCCGGGAGCGGCCCAACCCAGCGCTCCTCCTCATCCTCCTCGTCCGCTGCCGCCGGGTCCCCACCGCCCGCCACCACCTCCTGCTGCTTTCGCTTGCGCTCGGGCTCGGTGGACGCCATGATGCCTACGTCACAGCCCCGCGCCCCGCCGGGCGCTCTGCGAGTGACGTAGGCGCCGCGGAGCAGACGGCGGGAAACGGCCATGGTAGTAACGGGCGGGAATGGGTGGCGGGAGAACCCTGGGTGGATCCCGGCGCTCGGGGGGATCCTGGCGTTTCGGTACCCCGGGGCTGGGGGAGGCTCTCGGCCGCTGGGGCCGCGGAGCTCCTTTGTAGGGAGGGCTCTGGCTTCTCGGCTGGGAAGGGGCGATGTTCATCCCTCGCCTGTGAGCGGGGTTTCCCGCCTCACGTCCTCCCGCCGCTGTTGTGTTGCAGGGGTTCGTGTCGGGGGCGCGGGAGCTCTCTGTCTCACCGCTTTCGCGATGTTATTTGTACCCTATGTTTGGCTTCCCACGGTGCCTTCGTGTCTCTTTCACAGACCCACTGTCACTCTCCTCTCCCCTCCCGTCTCGTCTTCCCGCAATTGGTCGTTTTATGCTTGGTCGCATGACGCGTTTCGGTTTCTTAATGTTTAAAAGTATATGAGGGGACCGTGCCAAGAGAATGGATTCAGGCTCTTTTCGGTGTTTCTGAGCAATAGGACGAGAAGCAATGGGTAGAAACTGATGCACAAGAAGTTCCACCTGAACCTGAGGAAGAACTTCTTTAATGTGTGACTGAGCACTGGAACAGGTTGACCAAAGAAGGTGTGGAGTCTCCCTCACTGGAGATACTCAAGCACCATCTGTACGCAATCCTGTGCCCTGTCCTGTGGGATGACCTTGCTTGAGCAGGGAGGTTGGACAAAATGACCCTCTGTGGTCCCTTCCAACCTGACTGATTCTGTGATTTTTTCATAAAGCCTTGGCTAGTGTAGAGCCTGCACTTGGGACTGCGTGTATTTTTTACCTAATTATGTAGTCCTAAAATAAGGTAAAAAGGAATAACATGCTGAAACTGGAAGATATTAGTATTAATGCTAAGACAGCCTTCAGTTTTCATGTATGGCATGAAAATAGAGATGTAGTTTAACCATACTGAAATAGGGAAAACTGCAAGCTACAAGAAAATAACATCTGAAAGTGACACTTGAGTGTGTATACTCTGTAAGGTAGTTAAGAGCACAGCATTAAGGACTACAAACTGTTAGTTTGGCTTGTGAGAGCCCTGCCATGTCTCACAATATGTACATTTCAAAATGTGTGAAATCCATCTGGAAATTTAAAGTCAGCAACAATAGTTGTTGTAATCAGTTTTGTGTTATGGCATTTTTTCTGGCTTTCTCTTCAGAGTTTTATTTCATATAATGCTTTCATGGTGGTGAACTGTATTATTGCAGGGGACACAGGGGGAATAGTTTTTTATCCCACTCCAAGACCCCTTTCAGATTTCCATAGCCTGGGGTTCTTTTTCTCCCCCTCCTTTTTTTCTTCTGCCTCCCCACTATCCCCCCAGTCCCTCTTTGTTTGCCTCCTTTTAACAGTTTTTTGTCTGAGGAAAAACTAAGAATGCTTGGTTTCTTTCTTAGTTTCTTCTGGGCAGTGTTTGCTGGAGGCATTTCAGAAGTCTTAATAAATTATGTGAGCTGTTTCTGTTTTATATTATGGAGACATTCCAAGACTCTTTAGAAGATAATGATTTTCCTTTGCAAAAACTATGCTCATTAATTCTTAAAAGATTATGGTAACCTACATTTTGTAGTGTTCCGTTTTTAATTATGGATGCAACTAATTTTCCAGGAAGACTTAGCAGAAGTATTGGCTACCTCTGAGTTCTCTTGTGTAATTCCAGCATTCATTGAGATATTCTGATTTTCTTTCCTCATCCACTTTACTATGAGGTCCTTGAACTTTGGAAGTACTAGTTGAATATTTTACTTCTTTTAAATTGGGTTTTTGACATAATTTTCTCTGATGCTGTGTTTTTGTTCTGAAAAAGAACAAAAGATTGAGTTAGTAATTTGTGCATCATTAAGAAGGTGGAGAGATGTAATTCTTCTTTAGATCTTTATCTATTTTTAATGTTTCAATTTAATCTCAATCTGTTTGGTGGGCTTAGTGATCCACTAAGGTACTTTTAAAGGCTTCCTGCATCTGGTACATCTAGCCTGTTTGTTGTTGTCCCTTGAAAAAAAAATTTTGGCCCTTCTTATTTTTCCCCTGTTAATTGCTGATGTCATTCAGGCATGACACTTTATCATGCCATAAATCAAGTCTCTCCTGATGGGGGAGAATTTGCTGAAAGTCCTTGCAAGGAGTTTAAAAGATAAAGCAAGATGTCTTCTATAGTTTCAGTGCTTCTAGATAGTTGTTTATTAAGTCTTATCAGAGGAACAGAGCCACTAGCGTGACCCAGGTACAGCACAGAAGAAGGAAAAGTAGGAGTGAGAGCGAGAGAGAGCAATTATCAAGATTTACACAGCCTTTTAAAGATATTTTAACCAATAGTTACTAAAAACGTACATTATTTTCACTTTCTTACCAATTATTCAGTAACATGGGCAGGAACTGCGGAATTTTCTATCCAATCAATCCAAACTACTTTTACTGCAGAATATGGAGTAGTAGAAGAAGGAGAAGAAGGTTTAGAGAACAACAACAATCCTCCATTTTGATATTTTTTACTCTTATCTATTTACTATAAAGAGAAGCCTAAAACCTCTAAATTTTTCACCCAGTGACAATCCTACATAGTAGTCTATCACCTAATTCACACCACTGTATTTTCTAGTTCTTGTCTGACTGTTGGTAATTTTTTCCAAGGTTTAAAGCTATATCAGTGGTGTCCAGGGGGGTAAGAACCCTTAAAAACAGACAGAGAAATATTCTTGGCACTCTGGGTTCCTACAAGGTATCTCTTAATTGAGATAACTAGGATTAAATTTCTGAATTTGTATGTGTTTGTTTCTGACCCAACAGTTTCTCAAAGTTTTTAATTTAACTTGGGTTGATTTTTCTTTTGGCTGTCCAGATGCCCTATCTTTCAGGTTCTTTTGTTTGTTTTTCTAGTAACTTTGAGGATGCTTAATATAAATATTCTGAATTCAAATGAAGGAGAAGTAGATTAGTACATTTACTGACAGAGCAGAAGCAACTGCTTAAAAAGTTTGCAGATATATGGAGGTAAAGTGTGTCTTTGTAGATGTGAGAATCTCTTACTGTTTCTATATTAAAGTTCTTGAAAAATAAAGAAAGCCATTGCAGATAATCAAAGTGGTTATGAAAATTTAGCACTTGTCATTCAGTTTTAAAAGTAAATTATTAGTGTCTTCTAATTTTACTTAGTTATATAGTTAGCTGATTTTGCTTAATGACTGGGTGCTTTCTAGAACTTCAGGGGAGTTAGCTAAAAGCTTTGGATTAATGGAGTTTATTCTGTTACATAGTTGATCTGAAGTGGCAGATACGATTTGGTAACTGATATCAGTTATTGTAGATCTACATGGTAACTGTTCGATTTGCTTGTTAATAGGCTGAATGCTTATCAGAAATCGCTGACGCAGGTGGTCCTGTAGATGCCAAGGAAGAACTCCTGGAGGAATGTGAGAGTATTTGGAAGCAGATGGAAGAGGTATGTAAATATAATTGATAGACCAGATTTATTATAAACCTTTTTCAGAATTATTTTATTCACCAGATGCTTGCCCCAATCCCTCCAAAGAAACCATTTCAATAAAACCAAACCAACAAACAAACCCCCCACCAATAAAAAACAAACCAACCAAAAAAAACCCCAAACAAACAAAAGAAAAACAACAAAAAAAAAAGAAAAAAGATCTTCAGAAAGGTCAAAGGTAGAAGTGCTGGCAGGGGTGAAGAATGCCTTGTAATGTCAATGTGCTGATGTTATGAGTTACTTAGCATTGGAGCATATGTTAAAATTTTGGAAAATTAATCAATTTACTTCTGTTGTGGTAGTACCAGCATGCTGAGACCCTTCTGTCTTTAGTCTCACAAAAGATGGGATTCCAGTTCACATGTACTTTGGCTCTTAAAAGAGAGAGAGAATAGGGAAGAGAGAGAGGCAGGGGAAGACAATGATGTTTGCGTAGGCTTATGTAAACTGACAGTTACCTTGTCACGGTTAATATTTCTCTCTTGATACATGGTGCAGTATGCTAACAATAACACTTTAGGGCTGGTTATTTTTATTTACAGGATTCCCAGAAAAAATGAACTTCTATCAGTTCTGTGGGAATACTGTTATTCCTTTAAGATTCTGCTGAGTTTGATGAAAAGTCATGTTCTAAATTATAATTTCAGGGTCTTAATCACTTCACTCAATTTTGTATGGTACTTGCATGCTATTTGCTTGAGTTCTGAGTTGTAGGTATTAAGTATTAAAAAGTATTAAAGTATTAAAATATCAGAAACTGAAGTAAAAGTACTTCCAAATTTAGAGTAGAACAAAGTACAGACAACTCACAGTGCAGTAATTTTACAGAATTTGATTCAAAAAGACTAACATGACTTTTTTTCTTGTTGAGTATTCGGGTAAGTTTGCATGTAACAAGTGGTGGGCAAGTCTGTGTCTAAGTTTCTGAACTTTTGTTTGGCACTGCTTCAGAGGACCTGAACTTTCTTTCAAATTTTCAAATTAGAAGGTAAATTTGAATGTTTACTATTTTGAATTTAATTGAAAATATTTGATATCTTGTATCTCATTCCCACCATGCCCAAAATAATACAGGAAGTGATGTGTTAGTTTTGTAAGTTGATAAAAACAGTAGGATTTTTATTACTTTGATTTTCCATTCTGGATGCATTGATGTTTCAGCAAAAGGTTTAAACTAATAGTCTTTTAATTAGCTCTTAGGTTATGTGGTTACATGTAATGTTCCAATGATTGTATGTCATCATGAGCAGTTTTTGTGGGAGAAATCCTGTATAGTGTTCTGGTATCCAAACGTTAACAGCAAGGTTTCCAAAGTACTGCTTAGTAGTTCTGCTGTTTAGTAGAATACATCCTACCTTGTCATGGGGCAGGTTAAATTGGTGACGGGAAAAAACGAGAGTTTAGCAAGTGTCTCCTGTTTATGCTTTGGATATTTGTGGTGGCCTGAAGTTCAGACTGTATATATAGCCCATTGCAGTCATGGGAGCTGATGTAGTGTACTCCCAAAAATAAGACTGCTTCTGAATTGTACAGTATACTGCCCTAAATTACTTAAAACTAAAAATGTGTACTATAATGTGATTGCTCTCCTTGGAGATCCAGAAGAGTAGCAGAGAGTGTGTTAACTTCTCAGTAGCTTCCCTGTTCAGCCTTGTCCATGACTCTTCCCAGTTTCTCATGTTCTTTCTTCATCTGTTCTGTGCCTTTCCCCATATGAACTTCTCCCTCATAACTTGCTTTTTTACTCAAATGATGCATTTTTCTTTAGCTGCTGCTTTTCTACTTCTTGGTTAATTAAGTTCTACTTTACTGTGCTGTGATTTCAAAATATTTCTTAATTTGCTCTTCTGGGTTAGGGTATAAGGGATGTGGTAGGATCTAAGTTAAAATTCTTTTATTCCTATATTTAAAAAGTTATGTTGAAATTTCTAAGACTTGTGCTTTTTCTTACAAAAGGGAAGAGTAAACAAACTTTTTTTGTGTTTTATTTGTTTTCTACAAAGTGTCAGAGCAAGCTAATGCTTCTAGGAACAGACACACCGCTACAATCAGATGCCAAGGTAAGACAGTGGGGTTTTTTTAAATACTTAATTTTCTGTTAAGACCATAGAATCACAGAATGGCATGAGTTAGAAAGGACCTTAAACATCAGCTAGTTTTAACCCTTCTGGCATAGGCAGGGACACCTTCCACTAGATCAGGTTGCTCAAAGCCCCATCCAACCTGGCTTTGAACCCTTCTAGGGGTGGGGCATCTGCAGCTTCTCTGGGCAATCTGTTCCAGTGTTTCTGTGCTTATACAATAAAGAGTTTCTTCCTAATATCTAAACCTGCCCTCTGTCAGTTTAAGGCCATTTTCCCTTGTCCTATCACTACATGTGCTTGTAAACAGTCCCTCTCCTTTCTTTTAGGCCCCATTCAGGTACTGGAAGGTGCTATAAGGTCTCCCTGGAGCCTTCTCCAAGCTGAACAACCTCAATTTTCCTCACCTGTCTTTATAGGAGAGGTGTTCCAGCCCTGCAGTCATTTTTGTGGTTCTCCTTCAGACTTATTTGAGGAAGTTCACATCCTTCTTATGTTGGGGACCCCAGAACTGGATGCAGCACTCCAGGTGGGGTCTTACTAGAGTAGAGGGGCAGAATCCCCTCCCTTGACCTGCTGGCCATGCTGCTTTTGATACAGAGATTATGATTGGCTTTCTGGGCTGCAAGTGCACGTGTCCAACTTCTCATCCACCAGGATCCTGAAGTCTTTCTTGTCAGGGCTGCTCTCAGCCTGTAATGATGCTAGGGATTGCCCTGACCAAGGTACAGAACCTTGTGCTTGGTCTTGTTGAACTTCATGAGTTTCATACTAGCCCAGCTCTCAAGCCTGTCCAGGTCCCTCTGGATGCCATCCCTTGCCTGCAGTGTGTCACTGCCCCACTCAGCCTGGTGCTGTCAGTGAACTTGCTGAGGGTGCCCTTGATCCCTCTGTCCATGTCCCTGACAAAGACGTTACACAGTGCCTGTCTCAGAAACAAGGCCTAAGGAACGGCAGCTCATCACTGATCTCCACCTGGATGCTGAACTGTTGACTGTACCTCTGAGTGTGACCATCCAGCCAATTCCTTACCCACTGAGTGGTCTGTCCATGAAATTTATGTCTCTCCAGTTTAGTGACAAGGATGTTCCAGACAGTGTCAAATGCTTTGCACAACTCCCAAATAGATGACATCAGTAGCTCTTCCCTTATCCACCAATGCTGTAATCCTGTTAGAGGAGGCCACCAAATTTGTCAGGCATGATTTGCCCTTCAAGTCCTGTTGCTTAACACCAATTGCCTCTTAATTTTCCATCTGCCTTAGTGTAATTTGAGGAGGATCTGCTCCGTGGTCTTGCTGGGCAGAGATGTGAGAATGACCACTCTGTAGTTCCTGTATCTTTCTTTATCTCTTTTTAATAATATGGTTGTATGTCTCCTTTTCCAGTCAGTGGGATCTTCACCAGACTGCCATGACTTTTCAAATATGATGGATAGTGGCTTTGCCACTTCACCTGCCAGTTCCCGCAGGTGCATCTGTGGTAGGTTTGATCCTATCTGCCCACCAGGTGCCCACCTTAGCTGTTCACCACTTCCTTCCTCATCTGGACAGGGGAGAGGAAATATAACTGAAGCCACATGGATCGAGATAAGGACAGATTTTCTCTTAGTAACTTTGAAAAATGCGACTAATAAATGACTAACATAGGCAGCAAAATGGGAGGGGAGGGAGTGTAACTTCAATACCTATTTGGACTATTTCCTAATCAGTGCATATATAATTTCTTCTTGTTAAATGTCATTGTTACGCTGCCTGTCACAGCATTCTTCTGGACATCTGCCCAGCTGTGGGGTGAGCAGGTTCACGGTGTGCTGGGTGAAGACCTGGCTGAAGGGCAGAGCTCAGAGGGTGCAGTGACTGGGGCTGCATCTGGCTGGTGACCAGCCACCAGCAGTGTTCCTCAGGGTGCAGTTCTAGGGCCAGTTCTGTTCCATGTGTTTATCAGTGATCTGGATGAAGGACTGGAATCCACCATGGGCAGGCTGGGTGATGCCTCCAAACTGGACCGGTGCTGTTGACGCTCTTGAGGGACAAGAAGCCTTGCAGAGGGATCTAGCTGGCTTAGAACATTGGGCAGTCATCAATGGCATGACATTTAATAACAATGAATGATGGATTCTGCATCTAGGACTTGAGAGCGATGCTGGGCA
Source organism: Aphelocoma coerulescens (assembly GCF_041296385.1). Taxonomy (NCBI): domain Eukaryota; kingdom Metazoa; phylum Chordata; class Aves; order Passeriformes; family Corvidae; genus Aphelocoma; species Aphelocoma coerulescens. Next base: position 20,759,810 of record NW_027184085.1, on the reverse strand, counting down.
CAAGGATAAAGCAGGAAAGGAGTGGCTGTTGGGCAGCCCTGCAGGAAGGGATCTGAGGGTGCTGGTTGGCAGCAGCTCACTGTGAGCCCTCAGTGTGCCCTGGCAGCTCCGAGGGCAAACAGCATCCCGGGAGCTTGAGCACAGCACTGCCAGTGACAAGAGAGGGATTATCCCACTGTATTCAGTGCTGTGCAGCCTCACCTGGAGTGTTCAGGGCAGCTCTGCACCCCACAATTTTAGAAGGTTGTGAAGGTCCTTGAGTGCATCCAGAGGAGGGCAGCAAAGCTGTTGAGAGGGCTGGGAGGCCATGTCCTGTGAGGAACTGCTGAGGACTTTGGGCATCTCTACTTTGTAGAGAAGGAGCTGAGGGGTGACCTACTTCCTCAGGGATATCTTATCTCTGATACCCAGTGATATTATGTGCGGGAATGGTTCAAAAATACGCAAGGGGAGGTTCAGAGATGACATTAGAAAGCATTTCTTTACTTACATGAACCTTCCTCTGACGGACCTTCACAACTCTCCCAACTCTGACTCCTTCTCATTTTCCCCTTTGAAAGAATAATAGAAACATTTCTTGATCCCTGCGAATGACTGTAAAATATTTTAAGGAATTAGTGTTCTGTTGTAATAGATGCTCTTTTGCTTTCTACTATATCAACTTAATAACTCAATTTCTGTCCCGTTCTACCTCATTTTACGCCAGTGCAACTCAACACGCTTCAAGAGATGTTTCTTTTCTTGTTACACAGCTTTCCTTGTTAATGCTGCGATGGAAAACTTTAACAGTAGATTATCGTTGGTGGCAAGCAAGAAATCCTGAAAGTAAGTAACTGTTTCCCTGTAAAGAGTGCTTATATAAACTTCTGCAGAGTTTCTTTTCATCTAGGCCATGGTTATACTGAATGTCTGCTGATTGTACGTTCATTTTATAACTACTTAAAAATTGAAATAAATTTAATGCTACTAAAAAAAGCAGCATGTATGGTTCATTTCTTCATTATTTTTGCACTTCATTTCTAAGTCAACTTGAAATTAAAAGTGAATTCCACTGTAACTTAATCGTATGATTCTGCGCAAATAAATGCATGATTAATACCAGCATTCATCAGTCAGCTGAATGGAAAAACAACTATTAGCAGATCTCCTAACCAAATAAGAAGAGTTCATTGTATTGTTACCTACCTTCATATTCTTTTCTGTGTGATTGTTTTTTCTCCATCTTTCATTTGTATTTCCTTTTTAGAACAGAACTACTTTGGCAAATAATATTGTCTTCATTTTATCTTTTAAGAAACTGATACATTTTTCATCTTTGCAAGTATTGCTAATAAGCTAACAATAATTGGCCTAGATTTATTTTTAACCATACATCCTCTGATTTTTTTAATTAATATTTTACAAAGGTATGTTGTTTTATGATGTGCTAGTTGAAACCTAGACTTTTAGTGCTAAGCCCATTATACTGTAGAAAAATACGTATTTTGAATTAACAGGGATTGGAGATTTCAGGTCACGATAAAGTGGTAAGAGACACTAGAATTTTTAAACAACAGGAGTCCAGAATGCTTACTGATCCTGAGAAGCACAAACCACTGAGACTAGTGGTAGTTCTTACATTTGTTAGGCATTACCAGTCAAAAGGTATGAATTCCTCAGTTCTTCAAAATTCTCTTTGTACATAAGCATCAGTGCTGTCTGATTTCACTCTCTTGCAAGGCTGATGTGGCCAGACACTGGAAATAAAAATATTCAGGATCTAAGTGTGAGTAAAGTAATCTTTGTTTTCAGATGTCCCATATGGTGATTCCTAAAACAGTTCACACTACACTATCATTAATATTCTGGTAGTACTCCTGGTTATGTCTCCTGTCAAGGACCTGTTAGCACCTGTCAATCCAATAAAACTTCTAGTTAATCTTTAAATTAATATATCGACTCATTTTTATGCCAGTAGAGGCTTGGTTTTATAGTATTTGCAAAATTAGAGGAATGTGTTTTAGACAGCACATGGTGATTTCCAATGTTTTGTCATTTAGCCAAATGGAAATACCTTTTCAGATCAACATTAGAGGCAGTTCTCCAAATTCTTTCAAAGTCTACATACTTGCTGCATATCACCATCGAATAAGAGACGCTGGGAAAAAAATACTTTTCTTTCTTATAAATAGATATTTTTGCTCTGTTAGAATAAATTCATAGTTCAGTGTTGTAAGCCTCAGTCCAAGAACTGTCAACCTCCAATGCTGCTGAGGTATGTAGACCAAAGGCATGTCATTGAATGAATTTGGGACATACTGGTTCCTGGCTGCTGTTCATGAATAAGCTGCTGGTTTAAAGCAAATTAATTGAAAGCACCTAGTTTTTATCTGGGTAAAATACCTGGCCATTAGATTTCCTTAGTAAAATATGTATATTTAACTTCAAGCTATTGGCTTAAAAATATCCTTGGCCTATTTTTTTGGCTTGATGACTTGCTTTGTTCAACCATTTTTACTTATTCCCAGATGATAATATTTCTTATTAGAATCTTAATTTTGTAATAGAGAAAATATCTATTTATAATTAATACGTTGCAGCCAAATTTTCGCCTTTTTTGGCTCCCTTTCCAGTGGAAGAAAAAAAAGTTGCTGCTAAGAATTAGAATATAGTTATGGTGCTTGTATGAAAAGAAGGAGTCCACTTCGCTTATTTCTCTGTCTTGGCTTCTTTCTACCTACTATTTGTTTTGAAGGAGGAATTACTTAATTGAAAACATTGTCTGATTTTATCTAACTAGAAATAGCAGAAATACTGATTTAATACAATTTACTAATGGAGCATGAATGTCAGGCTGTCTTGTTACTTTGGTTTCTGCTTTTAGTAGTGGCCAGTTCATTTCCTGTAAATGAGGGCCTGTCAGCATTTCAATCTTAAACCTTATTTTCGGAGGTTATAACTTGGTAGTTCTACATTTTTTTGAGCACAATATTAGCAAACAGACTTGAATTCACGATGCAAATTTTATTTTTGTGAAGCTTTTACTTTAGTCTCTTTTTCATTCCTACTTTCTGGTATTATTTAAGTAGCTCTAGGTCTGCTAAATCAGCTGAATTAAAACTTTTTAAAAGGCATTTGGCTTATAAAAATAGAATTTAACTTTTACCTTTGCAAAATAAGGAAGTGAAAGCAACCATATTTTAAACCATTTAAAGCAATTGTGGTCTTTGCACAATTTCTGTTTTTCTTTGCAAAATAGCAGTATTCTGCCAAATACCTTTTTTTATTTTAGTATGAGTTTCTGTATAAACACGTGCATGCTAGTTTGCTTTTACATTCCTAGCATCTGGTAGTATTTTGCTTAGTAATTGTACTGTGTATCACTAGGCAATTCTGTTTCTGATGTTTGACTTTTGAGAGTGTAGTGATTGTGAAAACAACTGAAAAAGATTTAACTGATAGTGGATTGAGCAACCCATGAGCAACCCATGAATTTACAGCAGCAGCTGGCATAAGTGTGTTGTCCCAAGGTTTTAGATCTGCTTTGTTCCTTCACTAAATTATGGTGAGTGATATCTTTTCCAGGAAGACAGGGCCTTCTATTCTGATACTCACGCAATGTGAACATTGAATGGGAAGTGTGAGCTCAGGATTAGGTATCCAGAAATAAAGAAGTATTTATTATAAGGCAATTGTAGAAATTGATAATAATTGGTAAGGGAGGGCGTATAAAGATCATGTCAGCAGGAAGGGGCAGGGGGAAGAATTGTATGGGTTTTTTCAGATATGCCAATGAATGTGAATAAAAGTGCACTAATGAATTTTATCACATGTAGATAGGATATTCATGTAAATAAACAAATCTTACTCTAATAAAGCACAGACCACTATCTCCCACAGCTCTTAAGCTTAATTTGGGAGCACAGTACTCAAGTTTTGTGTCAAGAGGTAGAAACAGTAATTCTCTAAGTAAAAGGAATTTTATTGAAGCATTTAATATGGTGCATTTTTAAGTCAGTAGTTTTTCTGATTTTCATCTGAGAACAAACAGTGCTTTTAAAACTACTAATCTAAAGCTTCTTAAAATTTGTTGAGGTAAGTAATATAACATTACCAAAGAAAGTACTTTTCTGAATTTATTAAATCAACTGCATGTATTTAGGAGATGTTTAATGCTGTCATGAGAGGGTTAAGGGTTTTCTTTTTGTTAAAGGCATTCTTTTATTTAAATAATTATTTGTAAGATTAGCAATTTCAAGCCCAAACTTGCACAAAAAAATCTGTCTTATAAAGATTTAAATCTGTTAGAATAGCTTTCATATAGCTCCTGTAAGTGTATTGAAATAATTTAAAGAAGTCATGTTTATGCAGAAGCTGCAAGTTGACATGGATCTGAGAATTGACTGGAGTCTGTTGAATGCTGTAAAATACAAGAATTCAATTTTTATTCTGAAAATACATGAGTCATAAATCACTGCATTTTGTAGAAGCACTCTGGGGAAACATTTCTATGTTCTTGAATTGTGCTTTGCTTTCCCTTAGATATTGCTGTTGCTCAGGGTTGGAGTTAGGGTATTGGCCTTGCTGGACCTTTCATCTCCCTATATATAGCTGTTCTTGTGAACTGTAAGAATGGTGACATGCTTCTGAAGTTATTAAAACTAGGTTCTGTAGTCCTGATGAAGCATTTGGGAGGCTGTTTAACAAGGAATTGGAAGACTGGAATAATTTGATTGCCCACATTGGTAATGTTGTTTGAATGCCTTCTGCTGAAAAGTCAGGCTCAGTTGTCTTGAAGTATATGGAAATGTGGTGTTCATTCATTATGTACCTACACCAATGTACTTGGAGCTATTTCAGTATAAAAAATGACACACAAGCATTAACACTGCACTTTTTTCAGTCTAATTTAACTTGCTGAATAGTGTTAGTAGGTTAGCCCAGCAGGATACCACAGCATGTGGTTAAACTGCTGCTGACAGCCAAAATGTTTTTTAGAAGGTACACATATTTCTCTCTAGCCAGGCTGCTTTTCAGTATCAATAAACCTTTATCATCCAGTGCAAAAAATAACCTATTCATTTTATTTTTCAGTAATTTCTACCAATCCAGATGTACTGTTAGAATTAGGAAAAGAAGAGGTAAGTATTTTTGTTTGTAAGAGATAATAAAATTTTTTTGGGGAAAAAGGAAAATCAGTATATACAATTACTGCATTTTCCTAGGACTGTTCCTTGGGTGGACTACTGCTAAAATACTGTGTATTTTCCTTCAGCCATTTTTGTTGTTCTAATGCTTTTTTTTCCCTGTAGTATAACTAGTAAAATTTCCTAGTTGTGATGAATGAGGTTTAAATTGACTTACTGCACAAGTCAGTGGGTAATGCATAATAAACAGTATTTTGCCTCTGGATACGCCATCTAATCACAGTAGCTCAACAAACTCATTTGCATGCAACGAAAATGGTGTGATAATCAACATCCCTGCTACATTAATGCTCCAAGGACTCACTCAGGATTGGAGTCCCATTGTGCTGGGTGCCACCAGGAGACAGAAGTCTCATGCCAAGGAGGGTGATGACCATGCCTTGCAAAGATTTAGCCGTCATCTTTAACATCATGCAACAGGGCCCATTTGCAGGGCTGAAGCCTACACACTACTTTTCAAGATTACCTTCATTTAACATTGCACAAGGGCTTGGGCAAGAAGATCCACTCAGAATTGAGCGTTTCAAGATGATCCATGGCTGAATTTTAATTGCTAAGTGGACTCTGTCACAGAATGTCTGGAGTTAGAACGGACCTCTGGAGACAAAATCATAGAATAGTTTAGGTTGGAAAAGACCTCTATGATCCTCAAGTCCAACCATCCAAATCCACCACTAAACCCGGTCCCTGAGTGCCTCACAGGATTGTGTTGAGGTGGCTTTTGAATATCTTCAAAGAAGGAGACTCCACAGCCTCTCTGGGCAGCTTGTTACAGTGCTCAGTCACCCTCCAGTAAAACAGTTTTTCCTAATTTTCAGATGGAACTTCTGTATTTTAGTTGGTGCCTGTTGCCCTTTGTCCTATCACTTGGCACCACTGAAAAGAGCCTGACCCTATCCTCTGACACCTGCCTTTAAGATACTCGTGTGTATTTTTTTTAACAAGAAGTTATAATATATTGCATTTCATACTTAATAAAAAATTATGTAATATTATGTGTTACAGGGAAAAGTCAGTTATCTTAGACATTGAGACCTGTGGCAATAACTTGCAAGTAGTTTGTTGAATTCCTCCATTGGAAGAAAGAGCAAATCAAGAATGTCTTGTAGGTAACATTACACTATATTGATGGGACACAGGAATGCTATGTGACTTGAGAATATTCCTATGTCTAATGCTTTCTAATATCACTCACAACAGCAAACTCAACTGCTGTTAAGAGTCACTATCAAAAAGTTGTTAGATTACACACTTTGATTTGCCTGTATAGATATGGCATGTTGGTCTGATGTTTGAGGATTCCATTTTTTTTCAGATGTTGTATATATGGAGCATATTTGCTTCTGTAGCATATTTTCAGAATTTTTATTTCTTTGAGCTAAATTCTCAAGTGCTCCTATTTTGTATGGAAGCAGAAAAAATACATCCAAGTCATAGGCTTATAATAGAAAAAGCGGAAACTGTTAGAAACTTTATTATGTAGAAGAACATAGTGCTCTAACAGGGGCCTCATCAACTGAAACAAGTATCTGAAGAGGATGGAGCCAAGCTCTTCTTGGTGATGCCAAGCAATAGGACAAGAGGCAATGGGATGCACAAGAACATCAGGAAGAGCTTCTTCACTCTGCACTGGAACAGGTTGCCCAGAGAGGTTGTGGAGTCTCCCTCACTGGAGTTTCTCAAGAGCTGTCTGGATGCAACCTGTGCCCTGTGCTCTTGGATGACCCTGCTTGAGTAGGGAGGTTGGACCAGATGACCCACTGTGGTCCCACACAATAGTTAAGGAAACTTCCCAGTCCAACAATCCAGGAGCCACTGTGTCAGTCACTAAGTCCATTTGCAGATACACACCCGACACACAGTCGGATCAGGTTTCCTTACCAGCTCAACTCCAGGTCTCCGTCTTCCCTTAGGCTCACACATCCTGATCCTTAAAATAATTTAATTGTGGCATAATAACAAAATAACAGCTTAAGCTGGATGCCTCTGAGGAGGGACCCAGAACAAAGGAATTTTATACCCTCAAAGCCAAAAGGCTTTTATACCCTCACACTGTAAACATGGAAAAGTCCAGGTGTCATCAACCATGTCTCAATGTCCCCTCACCTGGCAGGGCCGCAGGTCCCCAGGCCCCTTGTTCTGCAAAGAGTTGGCAGTTCATGGCCTCTTTCCAGGGGCTCTTGCCAGAGCTCAACCCAGAGCTCAACCTGCAGCTCCCACTGCAGCTGCACCCTGAGCTACCTGCTCTGAATGTGTTCCTCAACACAGCCTTACCCATTCTGTGATTCTGTAATGAAAGACCCAGCCCACTGAGAGTCCACTGTTCCCTAGATTCAGGAATGCCTATAGCTTATGACTACAGTAGTTTTATTTGTACGTATTTCCTGTCCCAGATATGTCCTTAGCACTGAGGATCATTTAATTCATGGATGCAGTTAGTCTTCCTTTGCAGCATCTTCATTTTCTACACATTTTATGTTGGTACAGTTAGTAAGGATTCCTTCTTGCCAGCAGCTGCAGTAATTTAGACAATAGAGCCCTGGTGCTGTAGACGTTTTCTCATCAGTTGTTCATCAGCTGAGCAGTTCATGTGTGTGCTCCACAATCTGCTTCAAGCTCTGTAAGCTTCAAGAAGACACTAATGAGCAACTGGTTACAGTGACATTTTGAATAGCTCCTGCATTTTAAACTGGATTTTAATGTTTACTAAGGAATTGCAGATTATTTTGTCCCTCTTTATCAGATTTACAAATGTAGCCTTACATAGAGCAAATACTGGGCTACCTGCAAAAAGTAGTTTAATTTCTATTTTTTTATAGTTGCAGAAAGTAAAAAGTGATCTCGACACGGTGCTGTTAGCAGTTCAGTTAAAGAATAAAAAGCTGGAAGCAGATCTGGAAAGGTAATACAATAACTTGGATTTAGGAATGCTGTATGCTTTTTTTTAATTTTTTTTTGACTGCCCAGGGAAACTATTTATCTTTTGTGCCATTTCCTACTTTTCATGTTTCAAAGAGAACAGCAGTGGTGTGAGGAACAGGAACAGATGCTAGATACTCTTAATAAAGCTGAAGAAGAGACAAAAACCCAAGTTGAACAACCTTCCACAGAAAGGTATTTCTACATTTTTGAGTTATAAATTGAAGAATTTAAATATTGAGAAGAGCAAATGAGCAACAAAACTCTTAAAATGTATTCCTTGTTTTGTTTAATAGATCAAATAATTGCTCATAATCTATATTTGAAACATGGAAGTAATGCTGCTATATCCTGTGATTAAAAATGTTGAATTCATAATAATAGATAATAAGTGGGGGTTGTTTTACTTATAAAGGACTTTTTAATTACTTCATTTGATCCCATGTTCTATTGCTATGTTTTTACTATTAGTTTGAAAATCAGAGGATTTGATGAACTGAAAAATAAAATAATGACATTAAAGACCTATAGGAAAGAACTTTTGAGTGCTTTGGGTGAATTCCTGGATGAACATTTTCCCCTTCCAGAGATAGGTGAAAATACTAAAAACAAGGTAAGGCTTTTCTTTACCTATTAAATTTGAAATGTTCAATTTATGTTTAATTAGATGCAGTATCTGTTTAAAGTCACTACCATTGAATCTGCAGTTATATTTTGAAATAAGCATAGTTCTTACAGTTGATCCTCTAGGTTTCATTTCTATTTTTTAGGTTGTTTTATATTATTTAAGACTGTTTCCAGCTGGATATTTTCTTTTCTTAATGCATATATCCTTTACCCAATGAGATGCATAGCAATGTATTGTATTTCTTACTGAACTGCAAGCTATGCCAAATTTGGAAATGGTGTGGGGCTCAGTCCAAATTGACTAATTTTCTTTTTTACTTGACTGGGCAAGTAGATTCCTATTTTCCTTGGCAAAGCAAATTTTAATTGTCTAAAAATGTTTTTGGAACAATAAGGAAAAGTGTTTATAATTATAGCGTAGTTTGGAATGTTAACCATCAGATTTTGTTCAGGAAAACTGGGTCAAAAATTATCTTAAAACTTCAGGGAAAATAGGCAGCCAGGGAGTATTTTGCATAATAAATTCAAAGTGTGCAGTAAAAATAAAACTATTACCATTACTATTTGATAGATACAAAAAAGCTATGAAAAAAGGCAGAGCTTGATTTTGATTTCAGGCACACTTAACATTACAGAACTAGAAACGATTTCTTTAATCCAGTTTCCTGTTATTTCAGATAACTACATAATATAATTTCTTCAATATTATGGTTGAGCTCCATTTTAGAACAAATAATTTTTTCTACTACTGTTTCTACTGTGTTTTTTCTTCTAGTACTTCAGTACTCTGGTTAGAAACTGTCTCATAGCTTCCAGTCTAAATTTATCCATTTCTAACACAGATCCACGCGTATTCTTACACCAGAATTTTCCTTAGAATAGCTCTGTTTCTTTCTTGTGTTTATTGCCCCTGCTGTATTTATAGGCAGGAATCTCATACCTTCTCTTTCTTTGTTTTGCTAATTGAACTAGCAATGCCTTTATGTTCTCCTGTAAGATAGTATTTTTCAATTCCCTAGCGTATCATAGTAATACCCATTTTCTGTTTGTTTTCACTTGGATTCATCTTTTTTGCAACCTGCTAAGAAACAATATTATAAATAAAACTACTAGCTCATACCCATCACCAAAGCAACTAATTACACTCTTGTCTTTTTCCGTCTGTAATTTGCAGCTAATGAATCCTGAGCTTTTAATTAAAAAAAAAAAATCTGGGTTTTGCACATAAAAATATCAAATGGAGATGTCAAGACATGATGTCCATTTTCAAAGCATTTAAACATCTTATTTTGTTGAATCTTAGTTTTTTCTGCATACCCATGCATTTGTTTCCTGCTGTTAGTAAATATGACATTTTGCTCTCAGTCTCTCCAGTTTAGAAACAAGGATCTTGTGTGAGACAGTAGGTAGACGATAGTAGTCCAGGTAGACGATACCAGTTTCCCTTTTCCACAAACACTGTAACTCTGTTGAAGAAGGCCACTAAATTTGTTGGGTGCAGTTGGTCTTTAATGAAGCCATGTTGGCTGTCACCAATCACTTAAACAAAAAAACGACTGATTAATTTCAACACAAGATTTTATCTTCCCTTAGCCTAAATTTTATTTATGCATTTCCTGAACTCTTAAACAGTTTGTTTTCTGACCAGTTCTTTTCTTTCTTTTCATGCTTTGTGAATTCATAGCTTTTCTGTATCATTTGACTCACTTGGATCACTTGGCTTAACTACAGATCCCTCCCTAATCTGCATCTAAGTGAAAAATTGAGAAGGCAGGACAGCCAGCCATTTTTGTCTATGTTGTTTTACTGAGTGTCAGAAATGCACAGTGTAATCACTGGCAATTAAATTTGCTGCTATGTTGATTCAGGAGAACCCCTTATTCACTTCTATTATCAGCAGTGAGACTGGTTCAACAGTCTGGCAGCACCAAACTCTTAACTCTGCACATCAGTAATTTTGCTTCACTTTGTGGAGGCATCTTGTGTTCACAGTGGTTCTGTGTGAGGGCAAATATACAGGGTTGATGTCTGTAGGACATGGCTGCAGCATAGTCTGAACTGCTCCAAGCCTCACTGGTGTGGTTCCGCCCTCCTTTCACCTGGCACATGCATGTCAGATTGGGAGTGGGAGTGAAGACTGGGTCACAGCAGCTGAGGTTGGCTTCCATTGCCATGGCCTAACACCTTTAGTATAGGTAGTGACTGTAGTGACAATTATCTTGCATTTTAAATCTAGGATTAAAAAATACTATTTTTTTCAAGATAATAATATGAAGAGTCAGAGGTTGAGGAATATTGTTCATGCAAATTGTCTGATTGGAAGGGTGAAGAAGATGCCTTTCAGGCTAAATAATGAAATGCTGAACATCCTGCTTAAAGTGACTTAATAAGCATTAATTGATTAGAGGTACTTATTGTAGTAGTAGTAGTTTTGACCAGGGAAACACATCAGTAGAGGCTGTGAAGTACCTTCATGTTTGCTCTAAGGAGCTTTTTGCAGATAGTGTAGATTCTATTTCCTCAGCCGAGTATGAAGATAAAGGCACATAGATAGATGTTATTGGGCCGTAGCTCCAGGATTTGCAGAGCTTCCGTGGGGCAGGCTCTCCATGGAAGCTGAAACTTCTGACTCTCTGCAGGTGAGAATATTACAAACTGTGATTGGAAAAAAGGATTCAGGACTTTCCTTTTACATATTCTTTTTTGCTTGTATTCTTCTTCTGTTCCAGAAGTGGAGCTTGTATAAGGTGCTGCACACCTGTTAATATCTTAGAACCTAAATTGACATATCCAACAGCAATGCTGAGAAAGCCAGTGGTATATTATCTCGTTTATTTTGTTGAAATTGAAGTGCATGGGAAAAAAGAATAAAACCAAAAAATTAAAGAATCAGGTTTACCGTGCAACAGTACAAGCAGATCCAGATTGCTGCCAAAGGAATCTCTATCACTTTATAGACAAATGGCTTGATTTGCTTGCTACAAAGGAAAACAAACAATTTTCTAGTGATATTTTGTCATTGCCTCTTTTTTCCACCCAAAGTCTTTAACTGTTCTATTTCTTAACCTTGATAAGATAAATTTTTTAGTTGAATGGAAAACAAATAAGTATTCATTGTCAAGTCATGAAAAAATACTAAAGCACTATGAAATGAAGTCTTGAGTTGTATCAAATTTGTATTCTAAACATTTATTTAAAGCTCATGTAAAATATTTTTCCCCAACAAATCTTGTTCACAGAACCTTCTGTACTACATTATAAATGTGATCGACTTGGTTTTATTTAAATTAAAACAGATAGAAACATTATGATCACTTTAGATTAATCTCACTTAATAATTCAAAAAATTTTACATTTGAAGCATAGGATTTTGAACTCGTAGATTTAAGTGCTACCTTGTATTTCTGTCAGGACTAAATCTAAGTAAAAGTTTTCATCTATTGAGTACTATGCAATCAAATAATTGTGTGGTTATTTTACTTCATCAATTAACATTTTTCCTGACTGGTTTGGGGCTTTGTTAATTTGGCTGGGGGGGGTGGTTATCTTTCCAGAACTCTTCTGCAGAGCCAGCTGTGGAACTGATAACAATACAAGAAATTTTAGAGGTAAGATGTTTTTACTATGTAGAGATCTGAGGAATTTTTAAATACTCAGATGTAACAATGATGATGATGATAGTAATAATAATAAAGTGTTTATTTTAAAGATAAATAGCAGTATAGGGCATTAATGTAGTTAATCTAGGATGATTATGAATGTTGTGTCTTCAAGAAGACTGCAGGGAGACAGACACCTCATTGCAGCCTTCTAGTACTGAAAGGGGGCCTATAAAAAGAGCAACTTTTTACATGGGGGAATAGTTTTAAATTAAGAGAGATTTAGATAAGCTGTTGAGAAGAAATTCTTTACTGCGAGGGTGCTGAGGCACAGAAACAGGTTGCCCAGAGAAGCTGTGGATGCCCCATCCCTGGCAGTGTTCAAAGCCAGGTTGGATGGGGCTTTGAGCAACCTGATCTAGTGGAAGGTGTCCCTGCACATGGCAGGGGGTTGGAACCAGATGACCTTTAAGGTACATTCCAACCCAAACCATTCTATGCATCTAAATCAGTTTCCTATTTTAATTCCTATCAAATTAAACCCCCAATTTTTACAAGAGCTGTAGCAGTAATGTTCAGTTTAGGCTGGAGAATGGTTGTCTCTTATTTCTTGATTTTATAATGTTTAGTTCAAAGAAGTTTTATGTGCCTTAGTGGCACATAAAACGTTAGGAGAGACAAATACTATGTTTAACAAAAAGATTGGCCCATTTCATGCTCTATTTTGTACTGTTTCAAGAAAAATATTTCTGAAATATACATTAACAGTTACAGAAGGACCAATTAATGTGTAGCCTCAGAAGGACCAATAGTCTTGTGTATTTACTGGATTTTTAACTCATATGAAGAAATCAATTAATCCAATTCATGCATTCCTAATTGATTTTATAAGTACGCATGCATTGCTTAGTATGAATTTTTACTTACAGTTAATTTATAAATTTGAATTGCAAAGCATAATTTTCCTTCTTGTCTTAAATGTAGCATTTGAAGTGAATTCTCCTGTTCCTCCTCCTTAGACAGTTCTAAACATCTATATGTAAGATGGCCCTGGGGAAAAAATTCTTTTCTTGAGGCAAAACTTGACGGATAAAAACTATCTGGTACTAAGATGCTATTATCTGATCACTATGATATTGTTGTACTTTAACTTAAAGCCCAGGCTTTGAGTTTACATTATCAAAATCATTTTACATGCTTCACATATCTCAGCATACCCGTTAATGCCAAATCAGGCAGAGCTTGAAAATAGATCAGAATTTAGAATGGCCACAGCCCTAACTGAACAAGAATTTTGAAGTTCTTCTAATGCTTTAAAATTGCCCTTCATATTTTTCTGATACTGTTAATCTCCTGAAAATGTGAACATATTCAAGTAATGTCTGACTTCCATTTGGAAGAGCACACTATTTGAAAAATTCAGACTAATTTTGAATTTTAACTGTCCTCACCTAGAGTGTCAATGTCCCTTGCCCTTGTAATCTGGAAGGTTTTTCTTTTTGAGTAGTGTGCTTCTCGCTTCAAGTCCCTGTTAAATTTGAAAATGTTTTCTTAGATACACATAAGAGTTGCAGCCATAAGGCCTATTTTGGAATATCAGGTGTCAGAAAAGACAAGTAAAAATTTGTCTAAAATAATGCATTTGGAGTAAATTCTCATAATTGGAAGTACAAAAGATATTAACTAGAACAATTCTTCAGAATTTTCTGAAAAAGAAGAGCAGTTGTTTATCTGGGTCTTTTTTTTAGTAGCAGTGAGTTAAAAAAAGAAAAATCTGGTAGTAAAAGGATTTTGAGTTTGTCTTTAGCAGACAATATTTTGTACTTACTGAAATTGGGAAAGTATAACATTTAAAAGCTCTGAGTAGAAAGATGAAACATCTAGGATGAATAGAAAGAACACCATGGAATGGGTAAGATTATTTAATCTGTAATGTGTGCAGTATTCCCCATGAGCAATATGATGAGGCCATGAAACACGGTCTCCATGAACTGAAAAAGAATTACAAAATTGATTTTGTTTTTAACTCCATTAACTAATTCTGTATTGAGATAAGGAATTTGATCTATATTTATTCTGGATAAAAGGAGGATTCTGGTTCTAATTTTTTACATCAAAAAAGATATTATGAAGTTAGTTAGTTACTTCTACTTTGAACAGCTCTTATATTTCTTCTGTAGGCCTTTATTTCTTATATTGCCTACATTACAATAATTTGTATAAATTTGGTTAAAGGAGATAAAAATCTAGCTGTTTTGTTAATTTCCTAAATCTTACCCTTTTGGTCTTCCAGATTCTGATAAACAAATTAATGACCACACCACATGACCCTTATGTAACAATCGATGAGTCATTTTGGCCACCTTATATTGAGCTGCTGCTGCGATATGGAATGGTCCTGAGGCACCCAGAAGATCCAAAGAGATTGCGCCTTGAAGCTTTTCACAAGTAGTGTGACGTACACGTGCACTTGTACACAAAACACCACCAGTACTCTTACTTCGGGGCTGGGACATACTTAGGTTTCATAATAAGCTTTCTTAGTATCAGCCATCGTTTCTTGTGCTTCAGTTTTATATCAAGATTTGCATTGTGGAAGATTTTTTAAAGATGCTTAAAGATCTTAAAGATGCTTTTCTAAGATGCCAATTCATGTAATAGATAAAGATGTTTAACAGTCCTTTTTAAAAATCATACTTTCTGCATTGCTTTTATGGTTTAGATTTTTTAGATTGCTTGAAGTCTTCTCAATTTCCTTTAGTATTTTCTTGTATTCTGTAGAGGCAAAATTCAGAATAACACCACTCCTCCTGTACATGGTCTTGCAAACATTTGGAACTAACAGAGAGGTATCCTCTCACGAATGTGTTATGCCTTGTTTCTTGGAGCCTTTGCAAACAAATTTATTGGCTTCAAGATAAACACTTAGGAAAGCTGACACATCTTTCTGTGCAAAGTGCAGCAGATGGTAAGTCTGCACCTTTCACTGCATGCTTCCAAAATTGCCCATACTGTGTTATGCTATATTGCCTTACAGTATCTGTCTTCACTTTTTCAGACCTTCTTTATCAAGTCTTTAATGGGTCTCTGTTCTGTTGCTCTCTACAGCTTCTAAATTATGTCAGTTGAGAGTTACCTTCTGACTCAATGCTGGCATTTTTTGTAATCTTAGTCTTTTCTGTAGCCATTGTTATTGTATTGTATTGTATTGAGTACAAAAATTCTACTCTTGCATATCTGTAGTGACTAAAACTTTGGAAAATAAACTTTGTCTGTTATTAATTAGATTGCAGTTTTTTATCGAGGTAGGAACTTTAGTGATTTTTCAGTTGATGGAAAAATAAAGTGTTGTATACAATCATTGAATGTTTTCATGTGATGGTTTTTAGAATGGTGTTTATGTGATTTGATGTGATGACTTGTAAAGATGATGTAAGGACACATGGGAAAGGAAAGGGCAACCAATCTAAGTTCCAATATAA